>NC_080678.1:108417190-109052591 GCF_030445035.2 Dasypus novemcinctus | reverse complement strand
TTGTGGAGAAAATGGATTATTCATACATTGCCATAATTCAACACTCTGGAAAACAGGTTAAAAATATAAACATGCAACTAACATACACAGCACTTGTACCCCTGAGCTGTTATATCAGAAAAAGGAAAACTCTTCACACAAAACCCTGCACATGGATATGTAAACTTCACTCGCAATAGCCCAAAGCTGGAAACATCTACAGATGAAGGGTTGAACAACGGAATATTGTCATGCAGAACTACTCAGCAATAAAATGGAATGAAGTACTGATAGTGTAAGCAGAAGTGAAACAAAATTAAGTTACTCTGGCTAAGAGATTTAAAATGTCATGTGGGGTCGTTCTGGCCATGACTTACACAGATCTCAACCCGATACCACAAACTGCCAAAGTACACAAGCCTCAAGCCACAGTGTTCCTCAAAACCCTGAGGACACCCAGATACCAGAAACAAACCCCAAGATAAGGACCCCAGTAAACTAATAGGAGGGACATTTGGAGCATCCCAAATAACCACCAACCACAAACCACTTGTATAATCTTTTCCTTTCTCCTTTAAATAAAATCCTTTGCCTGGAAGCCCCAAGTAGGGACACCCTTTGGGGTGCTCCCTGAATCTGTGCTCCTCAAATTGCAATTCTGAGACCCCAAATAAAGACCTTGTGTTGCCTTACAGCTACATTTGTTACTTCTCGGTGGACTATGCACACACCAAAGTAGACCAGTCTCCAAACATTTATGATGAGTGAAAAAAGCTGATCTCAGAATGTTCCATGCTGAATGCTTCTGTTTATAACATTCTTGAAATGAAAAAATTACAGAAATAGAGAACAGATGAGTGGTGATCAGGGGTCAAGGAGTGGGTGGCAGTTGGAGGGAAGTGGATGTAGTTACAAAAGGGCAACCTGAGGGTCCCTGTGCTGATGGACTGTTCTGTGTCCAGCCGGTATGCTGGTCATGCTGTTGTGCAATAGTTTTGCAAGATGTTACCTTTGGGGGAACTGGGAAACGGGTCTGCGGGCTTTCTCTATTATTTCTTGTACTACATAGGAATCTAGAAATATCCCTAAATTAAAAGTTTAAAAAATAAATGCCATGCTGATACATGTTCAAAATAGATGAACCTTGAAATCATTATGCTGCATGAGAAAAGCCAGTTACAAAAAAGAAACCACATTGCTTAATATCCTTTTATTATTAAAAGCACAGCATAAACAAAACTATAGAGTTAAAAAGTTGATTAGTTTTTGCCTTGGCTTGGGGATGGGGCTCAAAATGGGGGTGGCTGATATTTGGTACAGGGCTTTATTGTGGGGTGTTGAAAATTAAAAATGAGATTGTTGCTATGGGTGCACATTCTGTGAATATTCTCAAAACTCCTCATTGTACACTTTAAGCGGGTGAATATTTTGGTATGTGAATTAAATCTTCAATAATACTGTTTAAAGAAACACACAATGAGCATGTTAAGGAAATGATGTGAAATAAAGTTAATTACTGAGAAGTGAGAAGAATAGCCAGCCAAAGATCAGCTCCCATGGAGCACTTGGTTGCCATGCTAGTGGGTTCTTGTCTCCTCTTTAATGTAGATACACATTTGTTTCCATTCGATTCTGTTTGAAGAGTGACCTTTCCCAGGTGGGAGAGTTCATACAGGTGGATGAACTTAGCCACCAGGACCTCTACACTTTCCACTTCCTTTTTACAAGCATGGATCTAAAAAAAAATGTAAATGGCCTAAGCATACCCATTAAAACAGTGATTTTCAAAAAAAGACTCAACTATAATTTCTCTTTAAGAAACCCACTCAAAATGTAAAGATAGGTTAAAAGTACAGGAATGGAGAAAGACATGCCATGATAACACTAAACAAAAGAAGGCTTGAGTAGCTATATTAGTTTCAGACAAAGCAGACTTCAGAGCAAGAAAGGTGATCAGGAATAAAGATGGGTATTGGATAATGATAAAGGTGTCAATTATCCAAGAAGATGTAACAATTCCAGATGTATGCATGTAACTACGGACCATCAAAATATATGTGGCATAAGCTGATGCAATTGCAATAATAAATAGAAAAACAGACTATTATATGGAGACGTCAACACTCTCTGGTCAATAGTTGATAGATCAAGCAGGCAGAACATTAAAAAGATACAGGAGACCCAGAGAGAACTACCAGTCAACTAGGTTTAATACGCAATTACATTACAGTCCATACACATTCTTCTCAAGAGAGCATGCAATATTCCCCAAGAAACTGGAAACACAACCTAAGAAATTTAAAAATATAAAAGTCTTAACATAACAACATATTTTCTCAGACCACAACCTAATTAAACTAGAAATCAATAGCAGAAAGATAGCTGGAAAGGCCCCCATGCATTTGTAAGTCAAACAGCATGCTTCTATATGACACGTGGACTGAAGAAGTCTCAAGAGAAATTAAAAATGTTTTGAATGAAATGAAAATAAAACATCAAAATTGTTGAGAGGCAACTAAAGCAGGGCTTAGAGGAGGAAATTTTATAGCATTGAATATATATATTGAAAAGAAGAGAGATGTAAAATTAGTCATCTAAGCTTCCACCTTAGAAAACTATGGAAAGAAAAATAAATTAAACATAAGACAGGCAGATAAGATGACATAGTAAAATTATAATAGAAATCAAAGAAATGGGAAATTGTAGAGAAAAAACAAGGATATCAAAAACTGGTTCTTGGGAAACGGACTTGGCCCAGTGGTTAGGGTGTCCGTCTACCACATGGGAGGTCCGCGGTTCAAACCCCGGGCCTCCCTGACCCATGTGGAGCTGGCCCATGCACAGTGCTGATGTGTGCAAGGAGTGCTGCACCACGCAGGGGTGTCCCCCGCATAGGGGAGCCTCATGTGCAAGGAGTGTGCCCATAAGGAGAGCCACCCAGCGCAAAAGGAAGTGCAGCCTGCCCAGGAATGGCACCGCCCACACTTCCCATGCCACTGATGACAACAGAAGCGGACAAAGAAACAAGACACAGCAAACAGACACAGAGAACAGACAACAGGGAAGGGGGGAATTAAATAAATAAATCAATCTTTAAAAAAACAAAACAAAAAAAAAAATGGTCCTTTGGAAAGAATAACCAAATTGATAAACCTCTAGTCAGGCTACCTGTTTAAAATAGGAAGAGAAGCCAATTGCTGTTACGGAAGAGGAGATGTCACTCTTGGCTATGGCTGTCCCCTTCTGACTGCCCAAATGGGAGGAGGGTTGAAAACAAGTGCTCAGCCAAACAGGTCCTGGGGGTGTCCAGAATATGTAACCTCAGCGCTCAGCTGCACTGACCGGAGCCCACTGCAAGTGTGGCCCCCAGGGATGAAAGTGAGACCCCACTGTGGGGAGAACAGGTGGATCCCTTCAGTTCCCAGATGGCAGAGGGACCCCCAGGGACCACATGACCTGAGCTCTCCACCTCCTCTAGAGGATGCAGAGCACTGCAGCTGAATCAGGCCGATAGCTCGATCCTCCACCTCGCTGTGTCGCTGTTTTTGTTGGGTAGTCCTGATCAATTTGCTTAACTTCCTTAAATCTCATCAACACATTGGAGACCGTCGCCCCCTCCACATGGTTGTTAGGAGGTTTACCTGATGAAGGGATGCAGGCACAGGACCTGGCGAAGGGCTTGGCATGCCGTGGGTAATAGGCCAATGCCCATAGCCTTTTCTCATGTGTATTCCAAGTTATAAAGATATGGACTCTGAATCTAAAAATCACTGCAGTTGATATTTACTTATTGGATATCATAATGACCCTAGAGCCCACAGAAAGTAAGACATGAACCTGCTTCCCTTCAACAGATACTTATTGAGCCTGCATGCATGCTCGGTACGGAGAAGGCAGTGGGAACGCAAAGAAAGGTCCCATTTTTCTGGGTGCTGAAGGGTGCCTTGTCTAAGAAGACAGGCAGTGGGGAATGACATGAGCAATGCCACTGGGCATAGTCAGAGGGTTGGGGTGCGAGACAAATGGAGGTGGAGAAGTCGGACAAGCAGCTGGGCCTGGACCACAGAGGGTGCTAAATGCCACGCTAAAGAAGGCAGCTCTGCTTCTGCAGCTGCTCGCGTCTTGGAGGACCGCAAATCAGACAGTGCAGAATTGTTTCCTTCTCTTCTCCTTCCAGACTGCTCTTATTTCTTAGAGGTCAGTCAATGAATTAATCAAGGTTGACAATAAAGTACATTTTCCTGTCCTGAGCCCCGGCAGTTCTCTCAGGACCGGGCAGCTCAGAGGGTCCGGCACTCATGGATGAATGAATATGGGGGTTTGGAGCTGCGGGAACCCCAGAAGAAAACATGTTCTTAAATCTGATCCACTCCTGGGGGTGTGAAGCCATGGTAAGTAGGCCCTTTGGATGAGGTGCCTTCAGTTAAGGTGTGATCAATCAGGATGGGTCTTAATCCTATAACTGGAGTCCTTTATAGGAGAAGGCAATTCAGACACAGAGAGAAATCCACAGGAAGCAAGGAGCTAAATCAGAAGTCAGAAGAAAAGGAAGAGCCCACCAGACACCACCAGGTGCCTTGCCATGTGGCAGAGGAGCCCAGGATCACAGTAGCCGGTCTTCAGGAAGAGAGCATCACCTTGGTGATGCCTGAGTTCACACATTGTCGCAGCCTCAACACCAGGGGCAAATAAATTTCCATCGTTCAAGCCAAACCATTTCATGGTATTTGCTCAAGCAGCCCAAGAAACCAAAACAATGGATTACCTGTTAAAATGAACAAAACTTTGTTTTTATATCATTGAAGTGAAGTGAAGACCTTTGGGATAATTTTTGGAAACTTGGTGGAAAAAAAAAATCACTCTAGATGCTTAATGAAAAATGTTGACCTTTCAGGAAGCTTAGGCGAGCTGCACACTATTCATCTTCAGCCCAGTGAAGGGTGATTATTTAGCAAGGTCTTGATTACACGCAGGGCCCCGGAGCTGCTCCGCGGATAACGCCACATCGCTGCACTCTCCCTGCCTGCCCACCGCCTGGACATCCTGCTCCTGAAGGAGGCTTTCCTGTTTGCACAGCAGCTGGGAGCTCGCATGTGAATTCTTTAACTGCGCTGCAAGTAACCCAAGCATCTGCCTTCCATTATCTGCTCACAGCTGGAGCAAGTGCGAGAAATCAGCAGAAAGTCAGAGGTCTGTTACCAGGGGGTTTACTTTGGCACTCAGCGGCAATTAAATCCAGTGGGTTAAAAGCTTCTGGATGCATTACCCTCTGTTCCACCAGGGTGCTTTGAGAGTGTTTCGGCACCGAACAATATTCATCACCAAAGTTCTGTATGGCTGCCTTTCACCTCCACTGAATGCCTGTTTTTCCTTGGACGGGAAGGCACCCTTCCCGCCATGATCATTGAATCCAAACAGCTGTCACCCACAACGCGCGGTTTCAGAGGTCAGCTAATGGCTGTCTCCTTTACAGCGTGCCCAGAACCACACTCATTCATGACACATTTACACCCACACCCCCAAGTGCACACTCACACGAAGCTCAGCCGCACGGCTCCGAAAAACACCACCTTCTCATTGTTTGAATAAAATGAAGGAAGAGATGCAGCTGGGGGAGTAGAAAGGGGCAAGGCTTGGCATCAGGAGCCCTTGGTTCTTGTCTTGATCCTAATTGAAGGCAGCGCTGCCCTTGAGCAGTTGGCCCATGAACGAGGGACGTGCACTCCACCACGGGCTGCTTAGAACCCACTCAGCGCCTTATGCTTGTAGGCACTTTTTGTCTTTGCATGGGAGGGTCCCTTTGCCCCTTGTGCTCTACCGTGATACTCCTTATCCTTCACGATGCAGCCGGTATGCTGCCTCCCCCAGGAAGCCCTTCCAGGTTTGCCCCAGCTAGTGTTACCAGCTCATTCTCAAGAATCCCCCAAACCTGGCCACCACCTATTCACATGCGAATCTCTCCACAACAGGACCAGGCCCTATTTTTCTTTGTTTCCCTGGTGCTGAGCAAAGGATTGGCACAACACAGGTGCTAGGAAGTTGTTGAAGAAAGAAAGCAAATGCCTGGAAGGAGACCCTATTATCTGGGCAGTCTTGCTTCTCACGCTCTTGTCCCTTCCCCCTTTTTTCTCAGCTGATAATCTTCATCAAGACAAACCTGTCTCTTCCTGCCCAAGTGGCTACCACTTCACTGCTCTCCTCCTCTCTTGCCCCCTGGTGTTCCAGGAAACCCAGTCAAGTTCCCTCTCATGCCATGCTCTCATGCCTCTAGGCCTATCCCTCTCCCCTTTGTTCCCATCCAGCTTACTCACCCAGCTAATGCCTACCTGTCCCCAAACTTAGCTAAAGTGACACTTCCTCCAGGAAGTCTTCCAGGATTGACCAGGCCTCATAATCTCTGCCCATCAGAATGCCATGCTTATCTCTAACAGGATTGTCTGTTGGAAGATCTCTGAGCAGCTTGAGGGCAGAGGCAGGGCCCAACTCTCCTCTCTACCTCCAGGACCCAACGTTCCCCCAGTGCCTGGACACAGATTCTGCACAGAGTGGCCACACAGAACACATTCCTGCATGAATGAGTGAATGGAAGAATAAAGAATGAAATCTGATGGGCAGTGTGCCAGCCACAGAGAATTGTCGTATGCACACTCTACTCCCTCCATGAAGGTTTCCTTGGCCTTTGAAAAAGATCCTGACCTGGACCAGCTCCTAAGAAAGGTGTTCTTAAAATCCTCCACTGTGACGACTAGTTCTTCAGTTTCTTATTGTAATGCATTGTACACACACCCATATATATATATACACACACACACACACAGACATATGTTTTCATACATTTATAAATATATAAATTCAATAAATACATATTGATGTTATATCTTTATGTGTCTACAAGTTCATGATCATTTAACCACTTGATAGAGTTGCCATTTTTCTGGATTATCTCTTTTTAACCCCTCACCCAAAACACAAACTTACTTTTAACCATTCTGTGTTGTTTGGTTTTAGGTACATCTTTTGTAGGCCACTTACACTGTAATTTTTAAAAATCCAGCCTGATAGTCTCTGTTTTCTAGTAGGAGAATTTAATTCATTTACATTCATTATGTTTCCTGATATATTTTTACTTATTTCTTTCACTCAATATTGTGTTTCTTTTATCATGGTTTGGAGAGGTTGTTTTTCTTATTTTTGTTCTCCTTTCCTGTTTTCTATTGGATTTTGAATTAAGAATACTTTCCTTCTTCCTCTTTTCCCAATTGGCTGCTCTAAAGATTATAATTGAATTAAATTATAATATAATAATGCCTTAGCATTTTAACCTTACAAAATCACATTTGTATTTTCTAGCAATGTCTAAAATTGTTCAGGATTTCTATTCTCATCTGAAATAAGGCACTGTTCTTAGCTTCCCAAAACACCCCTTTCTCATTGCCTGTGATTTAATTCTTACATAATACTGCCTTGTGTCATTTCGCTCTACTCTACTTCTGGAACTTGCATTAGACAAATATTGGATATTAGTCTCAACCTCCCGTCCATATCACTTAACTTCTCGTTCAAATATCCTTGCTTTTATTTTTATTTTTTATAGACCTTAGATACAAAGAACTGAATGAATCACACCCATGCCCCATGGCACCTCGGTCCAC
This sequence comes from Dasypus novemcinctus, assembly GCF_030445035.2. Taxonomy (NCBI): domain Eukaryota; kingdom Metazoa; phylum Chordata; class Mammalia; order Cingulata; family Dasypodidae; genus Dasypus; species Dasypus novemcinctus. Next base: position 109,044,960 of record NC_080678.1, on the reverse strand, counting down.
CACAGCCCCCTCTCATCTTATTCATGTGTTTATTTTCTTTTACAAGCTCTAGGTCCCTCCTCCACTCCCCAGGAGAAACAACTCCATCTGTTTAATGAGTGTCTTTTGGTTCATATGTGATCTTAGAGATGTGTACTGTTTTCTGAGCGTGTATTTTTAATTTACGGAAACGGTATTGTGTGCTTTAAATCATCTTGTTTCTTACTTTTCCACTAAGCACTGTTTCATAAGAGCCATTGTGTTGTTGTGTGTACAGCGAACCTACTACTTCTAACTGTGGCGTAATGGTGCTTGGCATGTCTTGGCCACACCTCCAGGCCACTGTCCAGCGATAACAGCTGCATTGCTGCCAACTCCCTGGCTCTAGGCCGGACCCACAAGTATTTGTCCCCTTATTGGCCTCTGTGAGAACTTCTTTAAGACGTCATTAGCTGCATCTCTCCCTCTCTATACCTATCTATTTATAGATACCATCCATCCACCCACCCCTTTCTCCATCCTCCCATCTATGTCTGTCTAGCATATCTATCATCTACCTATTACCTCTCTATTATCTACCTATTATCTATCTATGTATCTATGTATCTATGTATCTATCTATCTATCCATCCATCCATTTATCCATCTATCTAATCTTCCTATCTACCTACGTCTGTCAGTCATCTATCTAGGAACATACCTAATTTAAGTATTGCATGATTGCCTTTCATAATAGATTTTTTTAAAGATTTATTTATTTTATTTATTTCTCTCCCCTTCCCCCCATCCCCTGGTTGTCTGTTCTCTGTATCTATTTTCTGTGTGTTCTTCTTTGTCTGCTTCTGTTGTCAGCGGCACAGGAATCTGTGTTTCTTTTTGTTGCATCATCTTGTTGTATCAGCTTCTCCATGTGTGCAGTGCCATTCCTGTCCAGGCTGCACTTTCTTTCGCGCTGGGTGGTTCTCCTTACCAGGCACACTCCTTGTGTGTGGGGCTCCCCTACGCGGGGGACACCCCTGCATGGCAGGGCACTCCTTGCACACATCAGCACTGCATGTGGGCCAGCTCCACATGGGTCAGGAGGCCTGGGGTTTGAACCACGGACCTCCTATGTGGTAGACAGACACCCTATCTACTGGGCCAAGTTCGCTTCCCTCATCATAGTTATAATAGCTTATATTTCCCCTGGCTATGCATGACGTATGGGGCTCCAGCTATGCATGACGTGTGGGGCTCCCCACCAACATTTTGCTTTATCCAACTTTTCTGTTTTTAATCCAATTTTTTATTGTTTTGCTTCTTCATGGCATTCTGTATAAACTTTTAAATACTGTCTTCCATTTTACTAATTTTGTCTTTTACTGAGGTCCAGTTTATTATTTGCTCCATTTATTTTAAGTTTTATTTTAAGGATTCTATTTTTCATTTTACGTATTTCTAATTTTTTTCTTTTATGCATCCACTTGTTTTTTTCTCATAGTCATCTATTTTTATTTCATCTTTCATAGGATTTCTCTCATCTCTTTGAAAATCTTAAACGTCTTTACTTCAAATTCCCCCTGCCCTTCAGCCCCATTGTCCCAATTCACATGACCTTGCTCCATTTATTTCATAGTCCCTATCAACTTTGCATGCTGTCTGAATTCCTTGTTTATATTTTGTTGATCCCCCCACCCCCACTATGGCAGGGATTTTAGTCTGTCTACTCCTACCTCATCGGCTGCCTGCTGTATTTGTCACACGCCTCAGTGCGTGGATGGGTCCATGCTAACTTCATTTCCTCTGACATAGAGCCTCCCATTTTTACTGGCTGACCACTACAGGGGCAGCTTCCCTGGTGGGTGCCCAGCGAGCGGTGGTGTTCCCCGGCTTAGCTGTTTCTCCTCCCCCGGCATCGCCTCCTCCGTCCTGCAGATTTGCTGCTGCTCCTGCCTCCACTGCCCAGCTCTTCCGCCGGTGGGCCGGGGTCTGTGCCCCGCAGGGTTCTTGAAGACCCAGTCCTGAAGCCGAGGCAGGGCCTGGCTCGGTTCACGAAGCATGTCCTCTCCCGCCGCCCCAGGCCAGCTCATGCTCTCTGCAGCCCAAGCAGGGGTTTCCGTTGTGATTCCATGCCCGCGTGCTGGGGAGCCTGACCCCCTCCCATCAGCAGGCTGAGCTCGTCCCTGCTGTCCCAGTGGTGGCTTCGGCCCCTGGCCGTGTGGGTTTGCCCTTAGCCTCTGGTCCATGGTCATACCCTGTTGGTGAGTGTGGCATTGCTTTGTCAATATTGTAAAGATATATCTAACACCTCCTTTTTTTTAACCCCCTCATTGCCACATCCATGAATTTCAAAAGTCCATTTTGAAAGTCAAAAGCCAGGTTCGGGCTCCTGCCCTTGCTGTGCATTTTAGCTCCGTCGCCCTCCCGCAGGGCCCTAAGTGGGTGAAGGCGTCTCTGGGCATCTGAAAACACGGGCTCCCCACTGAGCCCGTGCACATGCCCTGCTGACCTGCTGCTCCCTCGGGCTTTCAGGTGTCCTCTCCTTGGGGCAGGCTGCTGAGCAGTCCCCGCTGGCCCCGTGCAGAGCGCAGCAGAAGCAGACGCTGCCAGTGAAGTGAGACCTCACGCGCTCCTTCCCTTCGAGAGTGTGGCCTTCTCAGTAGAGCAAAGCCATGTCTATGCTTCTGAAGGTCTCCACTGTGCACGTACCTGTTCTGATGGGTTGCCATGGTCTGGCATTCACTCGAGTCAGATTAACCGCTGCTCACCGGTTAGGGTGGTGCCGTACCTTGGAGCAGACTCTGCTCTGGGAGGAACTCCTGGGGAGGCCCTTGGCAACCCCATGTGTGGCCAGAAAAGGTGGCTGGGGGCGATCCCTGCTGTTCTGGAAAGAGAAGGCCGTTCTTCCCGTGTAACGTGGTCGGGGGCAGGAGTCAGGGTCCCCAGCCCCCTGATCTGGAGGTGTAAGAACAGGGAATGGACTGCAGCTGCAAAGGGGAATTCACCAGGAGGGCAGAGAGAGAGGACCCTGCCACCCTGGCCATACAGATCCCAGGCTGGCAGGAGAGGACGGGCTGAGCCAGGGCCACCATCCAGCCCAGCCTCTGTGGGCATGTCCCGGGGAGTAGAGGTGAGCGCCAGGGCAAGGTGTGTGTCATGCTCACATGTGGGCAGGTAGATGGAAATAGCTGTAACAGGGGCCAGGGGTCAGCCTGCTGTCCCTGGATCCTCCACTGCTGAGGACAGCACAGAGTGTCGGGGAAGCTGCCGCTTTACGCTGGATTTTCATTTCTAACCTCCGCCCCAAGATGGCTTCCTCCTCTGTCTGCTTATTGTCTGCTCATTGTCTCTGCTCACTTGTCAGCTCATTGTGCCAGCTTGTTGTGTCTGCTCATCTTCCTTAGGGGGTATAGGAACCAAACCCAGGGCCTCCCATGTGGCAGGCGGGTGCCCAATTGCTTGAGCCACATTTGCTTTCTGCTTTTTACATCTGCTCATTCATCAGCTTGTTGCGTCATCTTGTTGCATCTGCTCACCTTCTTTAGGAGTGACTGGGAACTGAACCCAGGACCCCCCATGTGGGAGGTGGATGCCCGACTACTTGAGCCACATCTGCTCCCCTAGATTTGCAATTAAATATTAGAAGACATGAGACTTTATTGTGTACAAAGCTGGTGAATTCCCACCACTATTCTGACATCAAAGAGATAAGACAAAACATTTACTTATGGATCGAATGCACTTATTTTATCCCAGGACTGAATTTGGCGGGGGAGATGGGGGTGCCATGGGGATGAAGCCATCTAGGCCCACCAGGGGCTTCCCAGCAGACAGGGAAGCCTGTGTCCCCGCAGGGCTGAGGCCCTGTGCTGGCGTCAGTGTGACAAAGCCCGAGAGCAATCCAGGAAGCCATCATGGGAGAGGTGGCAGAGCCTTGAAGTGTTAATAAAAGCCTGCCGGAGAAGAAGGAGGTGAGGAGAGCAGCAGCAGAGGGGCCCTTTGGTCTGGCTGGGCTGACAGTCACCTGCCCCAACCCAGTGAAATCTGGAGGTGCAGTGGCCGGTGCTTGTGCAGCGACCTTCAGTGTCAGAATGCTCCGCCCTCGACGCGGAGGCTCGTCCACCTGTGAGCACTTCCCATGAGCCCGGCCCATCTGGAGCTGGACCGCAGAGATCGCTCGTGCAGTGCAGGTGATGCGGAGCCCTCCCCCATGAGGCCAGCCCCTCTGCCCAGAGCGGAGCGCTTCCCAGGAGGGCCCCGATCGCCGACTCCTGCCTTCATCTGCTTTTCATCAGTCCCCACCGCCGGCACATCCTCTCGGTTTAGGAAAACATTTGTTGCAATAGCTGGGAGCTGGCTGCCAGGCCAGGAGGCTCGCCTTCACCCGGGAGGTGTGCTGGGTGCAGCCTGGCTGGGAGTATACGCAAATCCAAGCTGGACTTGACCCCGTGCTGCTCCTGTCCACACGGCAGGGCTTTGGCTGGCCGTGGGGTGCTCAGCCAGAGGACTGAGTCCCCACGATGCTCTGCTGCTCGGCAGGGCACATGCTGGGACTGTGGGCAGCACATGCTGGGACTGTGGGCAGGTGGCCACGGAGTCAGAGCAAACTGCCTCCCTCCTCCTGCCATTTCTTAAGTTGCTCTCAATATGAATGTGGTGTGCCTACAACTGAAAGCAGGAGAAATGCATCCAGCCTCCATGTGGAATCTAAGCCCCCTCTTGATATAGATGTGGAGTGGACACAACCATTCCAAGTCCACAGGATGGAGGAATAGAGTATGGATTAGAGTGGACTTACTGATATTCCATTCATGAACTATTGTGATTAGTAGTAATTGAAGAAAATGTGGCATTGGTGTGGAGAAAGTGGCCATGGTGGCTGCTGGGGGTAGGGAGTGCAAGGAAGAGATTTTTGGGACTTGGAGTTGTCCTGGGTGGTGCTGTGGGGACAGTTACCAGACATTGTATGTGCTCCCATGCCCACTGGGTGGACTGGGGGAGAGTGTGGACTATGGTGTGGACCATTGACCTCGAGGGGGAGTGGTGCTCAGAGATGTATTCACCAAGTGCGATGAATGTCTCATGATGACAGAGGGGGTTGTGGTTATGGGGATTGGAGTGGGGTGAGGGGGGTGGGGGTATATGGGGGCCTCATATTTTTTAATGTAACATTAAAAAAACAAAGACAAAAAAATATGAATTTTGCTGAACCCACTCCTCGTATTGAGGAACAAGTTCCAGAACACGGAGCGTCCTGCGTCATCACGCACATCAGGGGCCCAGGGCTGGGCCACGCAAGGTCCCACGCCCCTGGCTGAGGGTTTCCTTTGAAGCCAGGTCTGCAGCCCCCTTGGGAAAGTGAGGCCTTCCAGCATCGCCTGTATTTTTTAATCTTTAAAAAATATCTCCTGTCTTTTGTTTCTCTTCCTCTTTTATTTGCTTGTTTGATTTTCTTTCCCTGGCATCACCCTTTTGTCGTGGCAGTGACTGCCCTGTCCCCTGAAGGAGGCGGTGGCAAGGCTCCTCGGCATGTGCGGGGCACGCAGGACGGGACGTGACGCTGTGGGCGTTCTGAGTGGTTTGCAGGCTGTTTGTGTTTCTTCGTGCATCCCACACCTCTGGGTCCTCACCGTACACACTCTCCAGGCAGAAAATGGCCCAGCTGGGTGGGGTGGGATGTACTCTTAAACCTGGCCATGTCCATCTCGGGCCCCCTGGCTCCAGGGACCACCAGGCAGGGTGTAAGGGCCAAGGGCTCACCGCGCCAGGTGTCCTGAGGGACAGGTGCCGAGGGCCAGGCAGGGGTGGGACCGTCCGTCCTGGACGGGCTGGCTGGGGTGACTGGGGCTTCGGCAGCCTCCATTCCCAGCCACCTTAATAGAAAAGACACGTCCGTGCACCTTTGATGCCGTGGCCTGGCCTTCTGACCACTTTTAGACTTGAAACTGCAGCCAGGAGAGCAGAAGCGGCCTGAGAAACGCCCCCAGGGAAGCGAGCTGCCTGCAGCCTGGGCCACGAGGCCCTGGGCTCGAGTTCCAGATAACAACCTCCAGGAAGGGATGTGAGGGGCGAGCCAGGCCAGGGGTGCCCAGGAGCCAGGATGGGGCGCCCAGGAGCCGGGGCGGGGGCACTCACACGCTGCGTGGTGGCGGCTGTGCTTCTTAACCGCCAGCAGGTGATGAAGCCGCCACCTGTTGTGGGGGTCTTTCTCAGCACCCAGGGAAGGCCTGGGCGATGCGCTTCGGGTGATGGGGTCAAGGGGGTTGCAGCACCCCAGGAGGGCTTTCCTCACTGCTGCCCAGGCATCCTAGTCCAGGAGAACCTTCTGGATGAAGAGACTTGGTGCCCACCCCTCACCTCATTCCTCCTTTCCCTCCTCTTCAAGCTGTCTTCCTGCCGACCTCTAACACTCACTTCGCACGACGCTTTCTCCTTCTCTAACACACCCCGCCAGGTTGGGCTCGCCCACGGGGTTTCTTTAGCAAATGGAAATCACCATCCCACAGTTCCCTGGTGCTTCATCCAGGTTTTACTGCGTATCAAGAGTCAGTTCCTTTTCCTTGCCGAGTTGTATTCCATGATGTCTTCCCTTGGTTCGTCCTCCCCCTGTTGAAGGACGTCTGGGTCACGTCAAATAAAGCTGCCATAAACATGTGCGTGCAAGGTAAGCTTTCGTTTCCCTGGATAAACGTCTGGGTGTGCAATTACTGGGTCCCAGGATAATTGCACAGGTAGAATTTTAAGCCACTGTCAGCAATTTTCTTTTAGACTGCCTGCTCCAGTTTACATTTCCACCAGCAGTGCAGGAGTGATCCAGTTTCTCCAAATCCTTGCCGGTTTTTAGTATTGTCACTATTTTATTTCACCATGCTGATAGCTCTATGTGAGATCGCATCGTGGTTTCAATTTGCATTTCCCAGATAGAAATTGATGTTGGACATTTTTTCATATGCTTATTTGCAATCTGTAAATCCTTTTTGGTGAGAAGTTCCTTCCTGTCTTTTGCCCATTTTCTAAATGTATTGCTTGTTTTTTACTGTTGAATTTTGAGAGTTCTTTATATATTCTAAATAATTGTCTGTATGTGGTATGCAAATATTTCCTCCTGGCACATCACTTGTCTTTTTAAAAGTTTTTAAATGTGCTGAAGTCCAGTTTATCAATTTTTCCTTTAATAGTTCATGCTTTCAGTTTCAAGTTTAAGAACTCTGTCTATCCCTGGATCTTGAAGATCTCCTCCTTTCTTATTTTCAATTATAGTTTTCCATTTTCCATTGAAATCCATGATTTATTTTAAGTTCATTTTTGTTCAAGGTGTAAGACTTAGGTCAAGTTTCTTTTTTTTGCCTATGGATGGCCAGTTGCTCCAGCACCATATACTGAAAAGCCTGTCTTTCCTCCACCAAACTGCTTTTGCACCTTTGCAAAAAAACCAAAGGGCTTCTCTGTGCGGATCTGTTTCTTAGTTCGCTGCCCTATTCTGCTGACCTGGGAATACCTTAGCCAGTCCAGCAGTCTTGATTATTGAGCTGTATGATTAGTTTTGAACCTGGTAGTTTTATTCCTTGCATTTTATTTTTCTGCTTCAAAATAGCTATTCTAGCACCTTTGCTTTTGCATATGAATTTTAATAAGTATATTTAAGTACAAAAGTCTTGCTGGGATTTTGGTAGGAATTGTGTTAAACTTCTACGTCAGCACAGGATGAACTGATATGTTTACTGTGTTGAGTCTCCTGATTCATGAACATGATATGTCTCTCTCCACGTATTAAGATCTTCATTCATTTCTTTCATTGGCATTTTATAGTTTTCAGCATGCAAGGTCTGTACATGTTTTGTTAGAAATATCTAAGTGTTTCCTTTTGTGTGTGTGATTGTAAGTGGTATTGTATTTTATGTATTTTTTTAAAAAAATAAGATTTCATGTTAATCCACAAATGAAAACCAGATATCATTTGCCTTGCATAGAGAAAAATAACCACAAAAATACATAAAATTTAAGCTAAACAAAATGCATAATTAGTTTGGAAAATGTGGGTCTGCTTGCTTTCTATACTTAGCTCATGTGCACCCCTCTTTGGAACGAAATCCAATCTTCAACCATCCGTGACTTTGGGACTCTCTCACAAGCTGTTCCTGGAATCAGGCTTTGTGGGAGTATGCTCAGGGCTGGTAAACGCACTACCTCCCAAGGTAGCTCATTCCCACCTCACAGCTCGATGGCTGAAGGCACCTTTGGGCTGCGCTGCAAGGCCCCTCCCTGGTCTGAGTGCTGGGGCCCAGCCCAGAGCTCAGGGTGCTGCCCAGCCCGTGAGTACCACCCGGGAACAGGCTGTGCGAGAGCTGTCCTCTGGGAACCCAGGGGCTCGCTGCCCGGCCTCCAGCCTCGTGTCTGCCCTTCGCAACCCCACTGCCCTTCGGCTGTCCCTGAGTGGTCCCAGGGCTGGCCGACCCTGAGCTGTGTCCATCCTTGCAGCCCAGGTAGCCCCTCGGGACCCAACAGAGGAAACTGGTCAGTTTCCTTATTCATTCAATGCACCCTGGAAGGTGCGAGCCCTCTCCCAGGGTTTGGGGCAGATGGAGGAATAAAACGCAGCCCTGTCCTCCAGGAGTTCAGAAACACGACTGAGGGGCAAACGTGCAGCCATGCAGCAAAGGGGCCTGATGCTTGCAGGTGCCAAAAGCTGTGGGCTGTTCAAAGAAATCAAGCAAAATAGAATCTCCAGGGCTGAGAGTCCAAATGCAGTCAGAGGGCCACGCTGGAGGGTGCTCCTAGGCAGGTCTCAGATGTCACAAGCTGCCAAAGTCTGCAAAGCCTCAGGCACAGGCTCCTCAAAGCCCTAAGGACACCCAGACACCAGAACCAAACCCCAGTGGAAGGACCCCAGTTACCTGCCTGACCTGAAGGCCAACTGCAGCACCCAAATATCCACCAACTGCAGTCAGCTTGCCTGATCTGCTTTAAAAACCCTGGCCTGGAAATGCCAAGAGGGGACATGATTTGGGGTGCTCCCTGGCTCTGTGCTCCCCGCATTGCAATTCTAGACCCCATATAAATGCCGTTGTTGTCCTGCTGCTCCATCTGTTATTTTTTGGTGGACAGGGGACCCAGAGGAGCACGGGGGCGGGTTCTCGCAAGGGACAGGGGACATCAGGCCATCTGGGCCTTCACGAGATCTCTGTAAGGTAGGGATTTTTATCCCCATTTTAGGCTGTTTGCCCGAGATGGTGAGGCAGCAAACGGCAGGACTGGTTTTGACACTAGGCCAAAACCCAAGCGTTTTTATCAAGCAAATGGAAGGTTTTTAATATTTGTCGAATGAATGAAAAAGGCAGAAATGCGTTCCACGCTGCCAGCCAAAGAAGCTTCTCCAGAGACGGGAGAGGAACATATACCTCTCCTAAGCAGGGTTTGCTCAGCAGCCAAGCCCCGGGCAGCCTCCCACCAAAAAGATGCCCACCTCCTCCGGAAGGCCCAAACCCCCTCTTCACCCCAGAGGCCCTCTAACCCCCAGAAACACCCAGGGAAAGACTGAATAAACAGGCTTGTCTGAAGCTGACCCCAAGTCAAAGGGGTGAGCAGCTCAGGGAAGCGACGGGCAGTTTGCAGAGCCAGGACCTGTGCCCAGAGAGGGCCGTCATTTGTCCAGGGAAGCACAGCTCAGCAGGCTGGGGACAGGGTGTGTCTCTGGGTTTTCCCCGGGCTCTTCCCATGTGGACCCCCAGGCTCTACAGAGATTCTGCGGAATGGGGTGCAGCGGCCAGGCTGTTGTGTGAGAAGGAGGGTGTCAGGGGGCTTTGTCATCGTCACCGGGGAGCCACTGGGGGGTCGGTGGAGGATGTGTGTCTCCATTCTGCTCCTGTCAGTCGCCCTGCCAGGTCCGCCTCGCCCGCTTCCTCGGGGCTCCAGACAGGCCCCCCTAACCAATTCCTCCCTGGCAGGGCCCAGCGCCCTGCAGCAGCTCCACGCCAAACCCCGAATGAACCCCGGGGGGCTTTGTTTTCATTTCTTCTTGGCAGGATGTAACTTCCTGCTTCTAAGAAAAACATCTTCAGCAAGAGCGGAGAGCCGTTCCAGGGCGCCGCGCATCGCCCCCGCTCGGGAGAGCAGGATGCGATGAGCTCAGAGCCCCCATTGGAAGCACATGGAGCCTGTTTCCTTTCCCAGGCCCCCGGGGCTGGGCCCAGAGCAGAGCGGGTGCTGGACAAACCACCTTGGAGCTTTCACCGGGGCCAGGGTGGGAGCACCCAACCCAGAGGCAGAAGGAGCCGGGCGTCCCCGACGGTCCATCCCGAGGCAGAGGGAAGGGCAAGGGCGCTGGGGACGGACCACGCGGCAGCCAGAGGGCCAAGCTCAGGGGGGTGGGAGAAGAAGAGGTGGGTGTGTCCTGAGCACTTGCTCTGTGCTGATGAAGGCCAAGCCCGGGGCCAGAGAGAAATAAGATGACAGCGGGCTCCGGCGGGTGACGGCTTCACCGACACAGAGTTGCAAGGTGCCAGAGGGGACTGGCGGACTGTGACCACCAGGGCAGGGCTTCACTGCCCCCTGCAATGCTCTCCTCTCCCCACTGCCATGGGAGCAAAGAAGGGGGTTTTCTTCTCCCCCGGCTCAGGAAGCTGGGCCCAGGTGCGCAGTGGAATGGGAGGGAGTCCCCGTGAAGGCAGGCCCGGGCTCTGGGGGGAGAGCAGAGGCACAGGGTGGGCTGAGAGGGGTGGCCGAGGGGCTGGAGGGAGGCTGGCACTGGGGCCTGGGCTTCCAGCATGGTGGACATCGTCTGTGGGGATGCACAGGCCCCCTGCCCTGGCCGGCTCCACCTCGGGCCATGCACTGGCCCATGGGGACAGATGGCTTATCTCCCTGTGTCGTGGCTGGTCGAGCTTAAAAGTCACTGTGCAGGTGCTTTGGCTTAGAGGCTTACATGCAAATATCCATCACGGTCTTATTCATTTCTGTCCACTCTCTGGGACGTGACAGTGACTAGGCACATGTCATGGGGGCTGGGAGATGGCAGGAAAGAATGCTAAGGGCAATGGACTTTGGAACCAAACTGCAACGGTTCTGATTGCAGCTTGTTTATGGACAGATCTCCGTCATCAGTGTGCCCTTTAAATCCTAGATTATGGAGGGTTATTATTTAATTTTATTCTTTTTTTTTAAGATTTATTTATTTCTCTCCTCTTTCCCCCCCACTCTGGTTGTCTGTTCTCTGTGTCTATTTGCTGCGTCTTCTTTGTCCTATTCTGTTGTTGTCAGCGGCACGGGAATCTGTGTCTCTTTTTGTTGCATCATCTTGTTGTGTCAGCTCTCCATGTGTGCGGCACAATTCCTGAGCAGGCTACACTTTCTTTCATGCTGGGCAGCTCTCCTTACGGGGCGCACTCCTTGTGGGTGGGGCTCCCCTGCACGGGGGACACCCCTGCGAGACAGGGCACTCCTTGCCTGCATCAGCACTGCACGTGGGCCAGCTCCACACGGGTCACAGTGGCCCGGGGTTTGAACTGCGGACTTCCCATGGGGTAGACTGATGCTCTAACCACTGGGCCAAGTCCCTCACCTATTTTTAATTCTTGATGTTATTTGTTTATTTATTTTTTTAAATTGTTTAAATTAAAGTTAATGATCACAAGGAATGTTACATTAAAAAATATTTTTAAAAAATGAAAAACATAAGAGGTTCCCTATATAACCCACTCCCCACCTTCCCACCACATCATTTTTGTAAATTGTATTTTTTTGAAGATATATACATCACAAAAAAAAAGTTACACTGAAAAATATAAGAGGTTCCTATATACCCCCCACTCCCCGACCCCACTTCTCCCACACCAACAACCTCCCCCATCATCGTGGCACACTCATCAAAATGGTGAACACATTTTGGGGCACTGTTGGACTACACAGATAATAGTTTACCCTGAGTTCACACTCTCCCCCAGTACATTCAGTGGGTTATGGCAGGATATAGAAAGTCCAGCATATGACCCTGCAATATCATTAAGAACAACTCAAAATCCCAAAAATGCCCCCACATCACATCTTTCCACCCTCTCCCTGCTCTCAGCAGCTACTGTGGCCACTTTCTCCACCTTGATGCTAAAATTTCTTCTATTACTCATCACAACAGTTTTATAGCAGAATATCAGTAAGTCCACTCTAGTCCATATTTTGCGCCTCCATTCTGTGGACCCTGGGATGGTGATGTCCTTGCCACCTCTAGATCAAGAGGGGGCTTAGATTCCACATGGATGATGATGCAATTCCTCTGCGTGCAGCTGTAGACACCCTTGATTCCCTGGTGTGGTGGTTGACCATCTTCAGCTCCCTGATAGCTGACCTGCGTAACCCAATGAACCAGAGAGTAGGAGTCGCCACTCTGCTGAGGCTCAGGGTCCAGCTGGCACATGGGCAGTCCAGAGATTCAAGTCTCCTGAGTATGGACCATCCCTAGCGCCAACCACAGGTTCAGTAAAAGTGAAAGAGGCATGTGTAGGAAGGTCACATCTGAGTCCAGCTCCATCACACTCAGGAGCACAAATTCCAAAGTAGGGCCCTCTGACATGGCACAGAGCTCCAAATCCCTCTGCCATGACTATATACCCAGTGGGTCTCTGTAGCCTTTAGGAGAACCAGCACCTAGGGTTGTACATACTTGCCTCTCTCTGGGGTCCTGTGAGGTGTGCATAAGAGTGACCCCTCTGATGACCTCCCGACTCTTTTTGGAAGACTCTTAGCCATAGTATTCAGGGCTCCTTAGTTTTGTTACAAAACATTAGGGTGGCTTACAAGGATATGTAAGGTGGAATAAAGTGGAAGAAAAGTAAAAGAAGAAAAGTGGGAACAGAATTTTATAAAAGCAATGTACCTAGAAATAAAATCCAAACAATGGAGAGAAGAAAAAAATAAAATTTTCTCCCCTCACTTCCTGTGCTTCTCTCCAGGGGAGGTGACTTTTCAAAGCATCTCATTTTATGTTTCTTGGTAGTGCCCCCATAGCACTCAATAATTCAATTAGAGCTCTTTTTCTTGACTTAACAGCTCTCAGTAGTGTCTCTCTCTCCTGTGACAGTTTGACAGTTTGACGCTTTGTGTGGATTCCAGGAAAGATCACGGTCTGGAAGCTAGTCCATCCCTGTGGGTGTGGGACCCTCCGACTGCACTGGATTCAGTGGGGGGTGGGCGGTGGGGGGCTTTGACTGGATTGTGCCATGAGGCGTGACCCAGGGTGGGTCATGGTCCTCTTGCTGGAGTCCTTTGTAAATGGAGGACAGAGACAGGGAAACCCCGAGAGGCCGGAGGAGACAAGACCCCAGGAGAAGGTTGGGAAAAGCCACATGCCCGATGGCCCACAGCTGGGCTCGGGGAGACAGTGTGCCTGGGGGGATGGCAGAGGCCAGACCAGCTGGCCCCACGGTGCCTGGCCACGGGGCTGGAGTCCAGGATCGCCAGCTGGTCTCCAGGGAGTCGGCGTCTCTGTTGATGCCTCGATTTGGACATTTTTGCAGCCTCAGAACAGCAAGCAGTTAACTTAGAACATTCCTGTTACAAAAGCCCACCCATTTCTGGTATACTGCTCCCGTCAGCCTTTAGCAAACTAAAACATCCCCCCACAAAAAGTAGCAAATGTAAATCACTTACATCAGATTTCACGTATCTCAAACTTTATATATGTAATTCTTTTAATTCTTTCAGTGTTTACCTTTATTCTTTTAAAATATGCTATTTCTTGATCTCTATTTACAGAGGTGCCTTTTCACTCCCCGTCACAGAAGATAAGGGATTTTAAACCTCTGCTTTCCCTACTTTTTCCCTCCCTGCTTCACCTCATCTTCCTGTCAATCCGATTCTTAGCTCAAACTGTTAAATTTTGTATTACCATTTTTCTCTGTTAGAGTCATATTTCATCGAACTTAACATGACATCAATTCTAAAACATGCCATCATTTTATGTTCTCTTAATTTAAAAACAAGATCCTGCCAATTAAACTATGATACTCTATTGATTGTAAACTATATCCTAATTTCAGTGTTGTCAGAAATTCCATTAGAATTTATGAAAGATGATCATTGGTCTCTTCTACTTTGTAATAACAATAATTCTAAGACTAAGACTGAACTGCATTTATGATATCATCATTTTGTAATATTTGTAATACTTCAGTAGTGATTAGGAATGTAAGACTTTGTCCCCAAATCAGTGTTATTTGAACAAAGTTGTTTTATGACAAACAGATCCTCTTTTCTTGTATAGCCTATAATTTGCCCCTAAATCGTGTGAGAGTTTTAAAATTCATATTGGCTGGTGACTTTCTTATGTATCTTTCTTGAAATGTCTTTGTAGGTTTTTTTCTTGTTATAGAATAGTTTGCCTCCAGTTTAGCCCCTAAATCATTCATATGTTGTAAGGAATCCACTTTTTTTTTTTTTCTGAAAAGATTCTTCTTGGGGCCCTCTGAGTGGACCAATGATTTCTAGATGGAATATTTTCCCATTATTGAGCACTGCATTATATTTTCATTTGCTCAAAAGCAAACATTTCCTCCACTTCATTGAAGTCCTTTTCCATTTTGCTAGAGTACATCTTCAAGCAGTTTTCTCAGAAGAATGTAAAGAAAGTGTTTATTTTCAGATCTGGAAATACACTGAGCAAATTTATGATTGAACATTCATTGAGCCCAGCTCCCTCACCAAACCCCACTAAAATGACAGTAAAGGGATTTAAAAATGCACGTGCATATTTTTTTTTCTCAAAGAGACGATAGTAATCAATAGCAACAAAATGCTGGAAGCTAAAAAGTTGAACAACAAACTGAGATGTGGTTGAGTAGAATATCAGACTTCCAGGAGCAATCCAGTTCACGCGGTGAACCTGTGTGGTCCCGGAAGAGGTGGCACCAGAGACCTCTGTGGTAAAGGGAAGGTAGGGCGGGGAAGGGAAGACTTGCCAGAAGTGCAGCTGAGTTTGTTGAAATCTGGTGACACTTAATGGTCTTCTCCTGTTCGTCATTAAAGAACCGGGACACAGAGATTGCAGCGTGTTGATACAGCCTCCTCCTACTCACACAGCTATGATGAAATGTTTCCTGTCTGTGTTCTTTAATGGTCATTTCAACCATTTTGAACCAGGATCATTGCTGGAAAAATGTAAGGTTTTATCTATTCCTACTGACACATGGTACAGGTTCTGCAAATCTGACTCATGATCTAAAAGCAAAACTCTGTAACCTTAGGTGCTTTGTCATCACCAAGTCATGTCAGTAAGGTAAAGCTCATTGCAAAGTCAATGAAATCTCCCACTAAGCCTATACTTATGATGTGCTCCCGGGTGGCAAACAGTTCAACATTAGGCTGTGCGTACAGTCCCCTGGCTGCAGCTGGAAAAAATGGGCTTGACCTTCAGTGTGACAACCAAGAACTGGACTGCACTGGGATAAAGAAGGTGGTTAACTAACTTTGCAGGGAGAAGAGAGCCATCATTTGAGGACAAGGTGTCCCTTCTCAAGCCAAATGGGACCATACCTGTAGAGTGAATAAAGGTGAGCAAGGGCATTGGGACTCAAGTCTGCCCCACCACCCGGAAGTCCTTTGATGGCCTGGGTTTAAATCAGTTCCTCCCGTGAGGGACAGCTACATAATTGGAGTGTGCCTCGGAGCAGCAGGCCCTGGGGCAGTGGCCACTGTTCCTGGAGGAGAGCAGAATCTGCTTCCTGGGTATCCTCAGTGCTGTGGGCACAACCCTCACCAAGGCTTTGGGGGACCTCAGAGCCATCCATTCTACAGCAGACAGCGGTGGACCTGGTCTGTGCTCCTTGATGCTGGAGTAGAACTGAGGAGGGGTAAGGTCACGGGTGCTGGTCCTGGTTCTGCCATTTACTGCTTTGTGAGCCTTACTTTTCACATCTGTAAAATGGGGTGATAGCACCGAAATAAAGGTTATCATGATTAATTAGATAATATCTGTCAAGCAGGCAGCTCTCTTCATGGCAGGGTGTGTGCTCCACAAACATCCACTCTCAGGTCTTTCCTTTCCTTTTACCCTGCCAAGGACAGACTTAGACCTCTTCCCTTGCAGACTCCTGAAAATGTAAAATGCATTTACTAATGTTCAGTGATCCGTCTCCTCAGAATACCCGGCCGCAGCGGGATCCACACCAGAGGCGGCTTTCCAGAGGAGGGAAGCCACACGGGAACCCTGTTTCAGTTTCGCTTCCTCTCACCCTCTTCTGTCTATAGGGAGTCCTCAGCTCACCAGCCCCCTCGGATTCCTGTCCTGAAAAAGCACCCTAGGGTGGTGCTTCCTGGACCGTGGCCTCATGGTGGGCCACAGCATCCTCTGGGGACCTGCTGGAGGCACGAGCTCACCACCTCCACCCAGCCCTGCTGATGGGAATCTCTGGGGGGGTCCCTTAAGCCAGGTCCCAGCAAGCTCCCCAGGGGATTCTGATGCATGCTTAAGAGCTGCTGCTTCTGTGAGAGACAGCTAGGAACCTGAGGCCCCTGGACAGGGCTGCACATTCTCAGTGTAGCACCGGGCCTGTTGTTTACACTCCATGGAGGTTCCAGAGATGTCTTCCCTGACCTTGAGCCTGACGCTGGCTGGCCCTGTCGGCAGCCCTTACACCAATGTCTTCCTGGCTCAGACCCACTCTTCCTTCGATGGCTGCTCATCTCTCACCTTCCCTGACCACCCTGTCTCCAAATCCCTCCTGCCGCTCCTCCCTCACCCCCGTGCTCTGTCTCCCTTCCCGAACTTGATTTGCTCCCCAGCACCGATGCCTCAGGGTTCATCGTCTAAGTCTCCCTGCCCTCCCGCTGCTGCCTGCTGGAATGTGTGCTCACAGGCAGCCACCTGGGTGGTTTTCATCACTACTAAAATGGCAGCTGGCCAGGATTAATCGCTCAGTGGGAATCTGTGGGATGAGTCATGCATGATCCACAAATGGCTCACGGTCATCAGGTGCACCCAGGAGAATCGGGCGAGCCAAATGGAGAGGCGCTTTCATCTGGGCACCTGCTTTGAATACGATGCTGTGCGACCCACATCGAGCAGCCTGAAGAGCTGCAGCCCCCGCTTGGGGTGGTGAGATGGCTCACGGTCCTGCCAAAGCATGCAAAGTCAGGAGTCCTGGGGTTTTATGCCTGTCCCCTCCCCAACTACATTCACTCATACCAGCAGCCTTGGAGGGCAGCGACAGCTCTCCCCACTGCCCTGGTGGCTAGCACAGGTGAGTGGTGTCTTGGTTTCCTGCAGTTAGAGATGCAATGTGGGGGCAGTTTGGGGGCTTGGAGTTGTCCTAAATGATATTGCAGGGACAGATGCAGGACATTATATATCCTGCCATAATCACTGAATGGACTGGGGGAGAGTGTGAACTACAATGTAAACTAGAATCCATGTGGTGCAGCAGTGCTCCAAAATGTATTCACCAAATGCAATGAATGTGCCACGATGATGAAAGAGGTTGTTGGTGTGGGAGGAGCGGGGTGATGTGTGGGGCATATGGGAGCCTCTTATATTTTTTAATGTAACATTTTTTGTGATCTATGTATCTGTTTTTAAAAAAAGGCAATTAAATTTAAAAATGAAAAAAAAAGGAAGTCCTACAGAAGGGCGGTATAAAATGCCAGGCATTTATCGGCTCCCGGTTCTGGAGGCAAAAGTCTGAAATCGAGGTGTGGGCAGGGCATGCCTCCTCCACAGCCTGGAGGGAAGACTGTCCCCTCCTCTCTCCTGGAGTCTAGCAGTGGCCGCCGGCCATCCCTGGTACTCGCTCGTCGGTCGCCACATGGCACTGTCCCTCTGTCTGTCCACATCTCTGGGTCCAGGATAGTGGTCAAGCTGGATCGAGGTCTGCCCAGGTGCCACCAGGAACAGCCTCTTTCCAATAGGGCCACCCTCAGAGGTACTGGGGAGAAGGAACCCACGTGTCATTTTGGGGGGCCTGTTCAGTTCAGGGCAAGTAGTGACCGCCTGGCTGTGGCGTCCCGCGGTTTCCACGCTGGCCCCTGAACACGGACGCGGGCTTAAAGCTTTGGTGCGAACGTGGGGGCAGGAGCGGCTCCGGCCTTAGGACCCCCACTCTAGGAGTTGCGCTCACAGGAGCTGCACCCAGCCGCCTGCATTGGAATCCCCTCCTTGACCGGCTGTGTGGCCTTGCACCATCATTTAACCTCTCTGTGCCTCAGTTTCCCCTACTGAAAAACGAAGTCCCAGCCTAGTTAGTGCCCTCAATCCCTCCTTGAGCTTCCCTTAGAGACCAAGGATTTCCCTGCTGAGTCTTGCTTTTTAACACCTCGATGCTCACACGTGCGTGCACATATACTCATGCATGTGCACACACGCAAGCACCAGCAGGGACCGTGAGCTGCTTGGAACCAGAGCCTTCATTCTGTGTCACCAGCCCCAGGTCAGGGAAAACGTACTGAATGCCTGGTGAGAAAGCCCTCTGCCCGCGGCCACCACGCCCAGATATCCCGCAGAGAAGGCCAGCACCGGGACTCCCTGCCAGCAAATCCCTCCCAGCAGAGGCGACTTCCACCCTGGGGAGAGGTCTCCGTGTGGATGGGGCGGCCGTGCGTCCGCGAGGCGACGCTGGCTCGATGTGAGATGGCCCTCCCACGACCCCCTCTCCTGCAACCCCTTGTCCATCCCACTCCTCTGCCACTGGAGCGGCACCACGGGAAGGGGCAGCTGTGGGTCCTCGGGTGGCTCCAGCGCACGAGAGGGCAGCACGTACCCGCCAGCATCTGCACCGTGCAAGGGCAGTGAGGAGGGCCCTGGCAGCTAGGAGTGAGAGGCGGCCCAGGAGCCGAAGCCCCAGTGACGGGCTGTGTTTGATTGTCCTCGTGTCCACTGGCCTTTACTCTAAACACCCGGGGGTCACAGCCCTTCCATCAAGCCGCTTTGCCAAGGCCGCCTGCCCTCCTGGACACAAAGGCTTCCTTAATGAAGATAGATGGGCTGCGGACACCCAGCCCCCCTTCCCCACCGTGGGGAAACAACAGCTGGGGGGCTTTACGGGGGAGGCGAGTGCCATCTGGGCCGTGGTTCTGATGGCCCTTTAGTGGAAGAGGCTGTCTTCCTGCCAGCCTTGGAAGCGGGTGAAAAATAAACCCCATTTGGGCTTCTCGGCCTGATTCCAGCCAGCCACTCCCCAAGCCTCTTCCACAGACTCCAAAGAGGTTCCAAAGTGCAAACATGGCTCTGGCTGCCAGGCTGCGCCTTACGCCTCTCGTTCCTCCCCTTGCGATGGAAACTGCTGCTGGCACACGCGGGCTTTCTGGTCAGTGCCGCCATGTCCTCCAGGTCCCCGGCCCCTCCCCCTGGAGCTGACCCTCAGCCCCCCGGAGCTGACCCTCATCCCTGGCAGTGTCCTGTCTCCAGTAGCAGGACCCTGCCAGGGGAGGGGTGTCCGCACAACTGGGGAGGAGCCTCCTCTCCTTGACTGCCTGACCCACCAGCCCCCTCCTCTTCTCCTCAGCCTTCTAAGCCTTTCCTGCCCTCTGCAGTTCAATCCCCCACTCCTCCATATACCACCATAATATACTGCTGCTTCTTAAGCTTTTACCACTCTGTGTCTGACCTGGTCCTTTTATAAACCTTTCATTTTTCCTTTCCAATTACCAAAGAGCTACCTGTTTATTATAAACTAGAAAGTAGCAAAACACACGAGTTACAGAATGATCATGCCCCAGCACCCTGCTGTGCCACAGGCACTCCGTAGATTCCACAGTGATTATGTGCCTACGCCTCTCTCCCCCCACGCTCCTGGGGAGCTCCTGGTGCAGGGGGCTCACCTTCCCCGACTCTGTAGCCCTGCCTGGCAACAGTTGGCGGTGCAGAGCTAGGGACAGCCCAGCGAGGCCCATGTCAAAAGCCTACCCGCTTCGGCTCCACAGAGTCCTGGGTGCCTAAACGGCCTTACCCTGCAGACCCCCGTCCTACTCAGAAGGTTTGGAGGAAGGGCCACCTGAGATCAATTTCATGGCATACATCCAGAGCCCAGGGCACTCTTCCTGCTGAAGATATTTGGCCTGGAGAGATGGAAAGGGAAAAGTCTGGTTCTGAAACCCACAGGCTCCAGGAAGAAGGTGATTGAACCCAGACAACTGACCTGGGTCAAGGACAGTGGAGTGGCATGCCACAGAGAGCAGGACAGATACCCAGGGAACTATGGATGGACCCAAGACAGAGGCACCTGAGACTTCACCCCAGGCCAGTCTGATAGGTAACCTCCTGCGCTGCCCACCATCCCACACGGCTCCCCACCCAGGAACAAACACGCACGTGGTATTCTGCTGGGATGCAGCCCAACGTGTGGAGGCATGATTGCGCATCAGGGCGACTCCAGTGCTGGCTTCAGTGAAGGGGCTGTCAGCCCTCCGACGGGTCTGTAAGTGTCAGAGGCCACGTGGCAGGTCCTCGGATGGCTCTGGTGGGCAAGAGAGCAGCAAGAACCCACCAGCCTCTGTCTTTCCTAGAAATAGATGGGATCTTCCCTTGAACAGATGGGATCTCTTGTTGGCCATGGGTCAAAAGTTGACTTGATCTCAAAGTATCATTTGAGATCTTCAAAGTAGACTTCACTTAGTAAACAGAGCTTTGTTTGAAAAGGAAACTGGGGGAAGTGACAGGTGAGAACTTCAAACTTCGGTCAAGTCACAGCACATGACAACTATGCCCTACCCATTCCCGGGCTTCGTGGAAAAGGCCTGCACTTCTATGCAGCAGCAGAAGTGCTTCCAGGCACAGGCTGCTACAGGACGGGAAGCGTTTCCAAATGGTGTGTGATATCCACGGTCAGCCCAGAGGGAACACCACTTGGCTTATGGAGGAAGAAGCCAGGGGAAACTGGTTGCAGTCGTGGCTTTGAAAAACCCACGTGAGCTCCCTCCATCCCTCTGAAAGTGTCCACCAGGTTTTACATCCCCATGTCCCTGCCCACCTTCCTGAGGACTTTCTCCCTGGCTGCTCATTTCCTTCTTGATTCCTTTCCCGATTACCAGGTCCCACTGGGAGGGAAAGGAGAGTTGAGGGGAGTTGGCCAAATAATCTTCTGCCTGGGGAACAAATGCTGATGCTTCAAATGCTCTGAGATCCGTAACTCCCAAATGGACCATGCCAAGCGCTTTTCCTTAATCCGGAGGCCCACGTGCAATTTCAAGAAAATCGACCCCATGTGTTTCTGATCCACCTCCATGCAACTCATCCAAATGTTGGATTTTATAAGAGTTTGTAGATATGCATGATGCCTTTGGACTCAACTTTACAAGGCTTCCACGCTTTCATTTATATTGAGAGAGGAAGCTGGGTTTTGCCAAGAGTAAATGAATTGGAGCAGGTTCTCATTGGGCCGGAGATCTTGAGGCCTGTAATGCGAGAGAAAGCTCAGCCCCGGAGAAAGTGATCCCTCAGCTCTGCCCAGAGCAGGGCTTCAGAGGGGACATTTTCACGGGAATGGCTGGAGCCGTTACATCCTCAGGCTCTGCATATTTCATGCTCTCCCTCTGCAGCTTTGCTTGGAGACTTAGCGGTGTTTAAACGGAATCTAAGAGTAAACGGACGTTCCCGAGAGGGTCTCACCAGTCGTGGCTGGACTTTAGGGGTGGCGGCACTGAAGCTTTGGGTGGCAAAGGCAAACTGATGATCTTGCCTTCTGGTTTTGAGGTGACACATTGGGGTCAAGAGCAGGAGGGAAGGGGGTATACTGCTCCCCAAAGCTAAAGGGCTGGATCGGCCCCCCAAGTGTCAGCCTGTGAAATCCACAACTGCTGAGGAATGCGATTCCAGATCTTGTCCAGACCCTTCACTTGCCAGGGCTGCTCCACCAGAGACCACAAACTGGCTGGATTAAATAGCAGGGCCTTATCACCTCGGGGTTGAAGGCGAGAAGTCCACAGCTCGGCGTGGGCAGGGCCGTGCTCTCTGAAGCCTGTGCGCTCTGGGGCTGGCTTGTCAGCTGTGCAGAACTCGGGCTCTGGCCCTGCCACACAGCCGTCTGCTCTTTTCATCTCCTGCAGCTTCTATTTCTGCATCCACATTTCTGCTTACAGTAACTGCGGTCCTAGAAGATTGAGGCCCACCCTCATTCGCTTTGACCTTATCCAGACAGGCTCTTCGAAGATCTGCTTTTCCAGATGAGGACCAGGGGTTAGGAGTTGACCGTGCCATGCAGGGCACACGAGTCAACCTCACACAGGCCCTCCAGCCTAGCAGCACTAACCAGGAAGGAAAACAACAGCAGAAGGAGGCAGATGCTTTCTGGGGAGCCCTGCATTAAGAACGGGAAGGGGGGAGGGGGACAGCTAGGTTACCGCCAGGATAAAGCAGGCTGCACTTCCTGTCTAAGACAGAGCATTCCAGAAAAAGCCTGAAACATGCTGTGCAGGGTCCGTCCGGATTTCCCACCTGGTTGAGTCACAGACACACAGCCTTTGTATAAAGAAGGAAGCCTGTGCATCCAGCGCCCCAACAATTGCTCTCACTCCCACCCAAGACCAGGGCAAAGGCTCCCCACTGGGTAGAGCAAAGAGGCAGCAGACTTGGAGCCAGATGGGTCTGCATTTGCCTCTTGAATCCCCGACTTGGCAGCCATGCAACTTTGGGCAAGTCCGCTGCCTCGGTTTCTTCCTCTGTAAAATGGGTATAAAAATGTCAACCTTTGGAGCGATTGGGAGGATGTATTTAGTCAAACAAAAAGGTGCCAGTGCAAAGTACTAGAAATCTGTTGGCTTTTATGAAGGGTCTTTCTTTGGGGTAAAAGCTTGCACATACAAGGTCCTGAAGAGTCCAGCCCAGGGCTGCTCAAAGAGTCAGCTCAGGGCTGACCAAAGTCAAACGCCACGTGTTGAAACACGATGGTGGCTGCTCCTTTACTGGCCTCTCTGCACCCCCAGTTCCCAGGCCACTCTCTCCTGGCATAGGGCTTCTTTCTTATTGGCCTCCTCTCTCAGTCTCAGCTGCTTTGATCTCTTCCCAAGGTCAGCGGCACACTCTCAGGCGATGGGCTCATCTCTCCCTGAGGCCCCAGGATCTCTCTCTTCCTGTGTGTCTTCTTGTGTCCATCTGTCCATGTCAGTGTCATGCCCATTGACGCAGTCAATTCAAAAAGCCCAGTCTTAAGAGGTGAGCTGAGACATCTCAGCTGAATTTAAGGCAATCAAAGAGCAAGAGATCAGTTTACAAACACAGCCTTTCTCTTTTTGTGATTCATAAATAGTATCAAAATGCCACAGAGGATAAAAAGACACATACACAAAGTGCTTAGTGAAAGGTAATGTCGTGTGAAGGTGACATTGGGCCACCTGCTGGCAGGCAGGCAGGACATGGGGGCCACGTGAGCGGGCTGCGGTCACTGGCCACTACCACAAAATTGTCAGGCCTTAGCGCGTCTGGATGGTGTAAAGCACAGGGGTCTTTGGAGGGCAGCCAGGGGGCCGCGCAGAGCAGGGAAAGAGCTTGGCCTGGGGAGTTGGAGGCCTTAACCCCTAAGTGAGTCTCAGCTCTGTGGCTTTGGGGAAATTGGTAGACCTCTCCGGGCCTCAGCGGAAAAGAGAGCAGATGGTCCTGATGCCACAGGGCTGTCCCCAGGGAATCATGAGAAGGCAGATGTGGAAATGGGGAGAAAAGGCACTCCCGGAGCCAGGCGGATGCAGGCAGTAAGTGCAGCCCATGTGGGGCAATGGGGCGCACCCCAACTGACAGCATCTGCCTGCACTGTCATCACGCCCCTGCGACCAGCAGCAGGAACCCTCTGTACCCACCTGGGGCCAAACGTAGCCGTGGGGAGCAAGGGTGCTGCCCTGGGCAGGGGCTCGCAGTATCGCTCCATCTCCCATGTCCCCTGATGTGTCCTGCTGGGATAGGAGGTGTGCGCCCAGTGCCCTGGGCACAGGCCTCCATCTCCACAGCCATCGAGTTGCCAGATGCATCTGCAAACCTCCAAAGAAGCCGCCTGTCAGGGCGTGCCTCGTGCTCACCCCCACCTTGGGTGGTCCCTGCCTGTCTTCACGCTGCACCTTCTGGGGGAAAGCCATCACCGGTGCCTCACGGAAGGGGGAAGGCGGTGGGAGGCTGTCTCTGTCTTTTTCTTCCCACACTTGGAATGAAAGGCTAGCTGTGCAGCTTTCCTGATTGGGTCAAGCTTTCCAGTTGCCAAGTTTGTAGAAGGGAAGGTGGGTGCCGACAAGGCCAGTCTGAAGGCGATCTCCTGAAGCAGCCCAGAAGAAAGCACAAACCTGGGCTCGGTGGTGCATTTCATGGTGCTATTAGCACCAAAAATAAAGGAAAAGGGTTGCACTGAAGGGGGCGGCTTTTCCCCCTCCCCTCGGGCTGTTGACCGCTGCAGCAGACGGCTGGAGGAAGGGCCACTTCCTCACACACACAGACTCCTTGCCAGTCGGCCCGGGAGGGGCTGCCAGGCCCTCTCGTGTGTCTGGATTCTGGAGGCCCCCGGCTGCTAACAGAGCCCCTATTCACTGCCGACGGGCTTCAGAAGCTCACCGCGCTCCCAGAAATTAGGTTTGCAAAGAGTTATTTTCTTAAGGACGGATTTTTTTTCTAATTCCATTTCCTTCTCCCTCACCCATGCCCAACCCCCCTATCCCTAACATTGGACCAGAAGGCTCTGTGGCCAAGCTTTTCTTGGACCGTGTGACTCAAGATCAGTAAATACCAGGGCGGGAGCTGTGTTTGGGAATCAGGGCCCCGGCTGCGTGGGGCCCAGTGTGGGCCTGCCCCTCCGCTCTGTGTGTCTGTGTTGCTTGCAGGGGCACTGGGGTGGGGGGGTCCCAGGTGTGTTGAGGGGATGAGCCTAGAGAGCAGCCTCCCCAGCTGGGGCAGGGGCTTCCACCAACCTCAGGATCCAGGATGGATTTGCAGACCATACAGTCCCCACATCCACTGGGGAGATCATCTCAAGGGAAGTTACACCAATGGGTCCTTGAACATGAGCACAGCTCTTTGCAGGAGCTCAGAGTCGTCTGTGCTGCCTCGCCCCCTTTTCTCTCTCGCCCACTCCCTCCAGTGCCACCAGAACGGCTCCACTGACCGCCGCCTTGTGAAACCCAGCGGCCCGCTCTTCACATCTTCATCACACTTGACTTCCCATGACGTGTTCTCAGTTGGTGGTGCAAACCTTCACGAGCACTGCCACCCCCTAGATCTCCCCAGCACCCCCGCGGGCCCACGGTCTGCCTCTCTTCTGTGCCCTGGCCAGCACCTCCTCTTCTTTCACCTCTGTTGATGTGAGGGTGATGAAGGACTCCACCATCAGGCACACCTTTTCAGGCTAGTCTGTGCCTTTTAACAGTGTCTACGCAGTTAGTTAGCATCCCGACACTAGTCATCTCGGCCCCCGCCTGTCCATGCAGGCCCAGTACAGAACACACCCTATTTAAAATACACTGTATTCTCTTGATTTTCTTCTGGCACTCTAAAATAGAGAGTTCTTGAATTCATTTGCGTGTTCCATATCTTCTGCTCTGCTAGATCATAAACTCTACCAGGGAAGAAAATGTGTCTTATAGTTAAAATAGTGCTGCATT
The DNA here is from genome assembly GCF_030445035.2 of Dasypus novemcinctus. NCBI lineage: Eukaryota > Metazoa > Chordata > Mammalia > Cingulata > Dasypodidae > Dasypus > Dasypus novemcinctus. Next base: position 109,019,457 of record NC_080678.1, on the reverse strand, counting down.
TGTGGTCCCATAAACCATCCCCTCAGGCACCCAACAGACATGGAATGAATTAATGAATGAATAAAATAATATTGAATTTCATAATGTGAATATTATCTTCTTTCAGGCATTTTTTAAATCCACGTAAGCCTGTCTGTTACTGCTCTGACACATGATGATTTCACTTTTTAATGGAAAGAGAACAGTTTCAGTCTGACAAACCTGGCCAAACGTATCGTGCAGGAATTTAATAAAACCTGTTTTATTTTCTTTGTCTTTTTAATACAATTCCCTTCTATTTGGGGCAAGTATTAATAGTTTTCTATGTATGCTTTCCTTTGAAAGTTCATTTACTTAAGCAATAATAGTGAATCCATTTAAAGAAAATAGTAAGTAAATAATAGAAAATTGGACCTCGGCACTGGACAGTTGAGGTTAGCAGAGCATCACACAGCTCTGTAAGTATCTGGGACTTAGGGGCCAGATAGCCAGGGCCTAAGGATTTTAGACTTGAATAGTAAGAGCCTAACTCACTTAGCAAGGTTTTAAGTAAGAAAATACATGGGTGGTTGACCAGTCGCCTCCCCTGCCAAACAGCTGTGTGGGCTGGACAGAGATCATAGGACACCTCATGAGTCTTAGTTCAGAGCCTCACCTGGAGGGCAATGACACATAAGAGGGAGCCCCTCATACACCCACAGCTTGCCGTGGCTGCCCTGGGGGCCCACAGCTGCCCTTCATCGTTCACCCCCATGGGCAGACCCTGGACCCCAAAGGACAATCCCACCCCACCCCACGATAGCTCCACCTTATTTCCCATGGGTGTGAGATCTGGCCACAGGAATCTGGCTTAATCAGAGTCTCGCTACAGAGAAATGCCGGCCTGTGAGTCCTGGAGCCCAGCCTCCCACACACCGCCTGAGCAGGGGGACCTGTCAAAGTCAGCCTCCCCCTGCTCCAGCTCCTCACTCAGCCTTCCAGAGTCCCGGGGATCTGGGACACACTGCCATGGTGCACCCTAACTGACAACGTCAGCCCCGTCCCATCCGCCCCCCTGCCGAGACCACGGGTGGTGGCCTTCCCAGGTGATCTTTGGCTCTGTAGCTTTGTGTGAGAGATGCCCAGGATCTGAAGCTGTCCAAGCCTGTCACAGGTTGTATTTCCCAGGCACCTTGTGTTTTCTGGGGGGCTCTGTAGCCAGATAAGAATTTCCAGTTTTGAATTATGCTATCCGGCCACAGTACGTGAGGTCCCTCCAAGGCGGAAGGAATAAACTTGCCACCCAGAGCATCTCCTTTCCCAGAAACTGGGGGCAACCAGGGCCCCAGCACCATGGCTGGGGGGACAGAGGGTGTTCTGCAAGGGTAGCAAGCAGGAGGGGGTGTTGCCAGAGACAGGTCGCCAGGGCTGCCACCGAGTAGGGTGGCCACCCCGGCAGACACAGGAGTGTGCCAAACACCAGGGGCCTTCGAGGAGGGCCCCCAAGGAGAAGTGTCCACCCTGAACCTTTCCATGTCCAGGTGCAGGGCAAGCCACAAGTAGACCAGAGAACAGAAGCGGTGCTCCCACCACACGCAGGCAGGCGTAACTTCTGCCCTAGTCCACGGCCTGGCTTACTGATTGCCTGTGGGGGGTGGGGTGGGCAATGGCCCCCCAGGGCACAGGCAGTGCCAGGTGACTTTCTCACCCCCGAGCTCCTGAGCTGGCCTCCACACAAGGACCTGGTTTCATTCCCTGCTGGTGCTTAGCAAGAGGTGGGCCTTGGGTGTGGGGTGAACGGGCAGCGCTTAGCTGGCAAGGCCCTTGGCACTGTGCCCATAGAGGTACCGCAGGGCACGGCCCTAGAAATTCAGAGGGGGCCAATCACTCCACCTCACCTCCTGCCAGGGCTGCGCGCCCCCCCCACTCCTGCAGGGACGTGGAGTGTCCAAGGGGGCTCCCTTCACAGGGGAATGACTGCTTCTTGGACCTTGTGGCTTGGAAGCACACATGGGAGGTGGGGCTAGAAATTCAAAGCTGAATGGTCCACAAGGGTGTGAGCCCCACCCCCACCCCAGTAGCCAGCGCCCCCTTCAGTGCTCACCCCCCATGCCCAGCCCCGGAGCTGGAGGGAGGCTCGTCCAGCAGCCCCGTGAGCCCAGCCTGGGGTCTTGCTAGCTGCCCGTCCAACCTGGGCCTCCCCTCCCAAGGCTGACCTCTGAGAGAGGCCCTGGGCAAGGCAGGACCGAGGGTGTGCAGGGCCACCACGTGGCTGTGTGGAGAGGCTACACGTGGTCAGTGGTTTCTCCCTCGGTTTTTTCATCACCACGTGACAGCCACCTGGGAGCAACAGAGGGGAAACAAGGGTCTCTCCTTTTGGGCCAAAAAGAGGGACAGGCACACGGGATACTGAGGAGCAGGGAGCGGCTTTGTGGGGGAGGCCATGTGGGACCGTCCCCAGTGTGGGGGGTGGGACTGGGCCACATTCCTCTTGACTGCAGCTTGGGGTTCAGGAGGTCCCCCCTCCCATCAGAAGGCTATGGAAGGGGATCCCCTTCTGATTCTGGGGAAGGAAGGGAAGGAAGGGACAAGAGGAAGAAGGCAGGGAGAAGGGCAAGGAAGCGGGGAGGTATGTGAAGCACCTCTTGGATATCACGCCCTGAAGATGAGAATGAGCTCGGCTAGCCTGCTCTAAATGTTCTGCATCGTGCATTGTCTAACACACCGAGACCAGGTCTTTGGTGAGCTGGCAAAGCCAGCCCTCTCTGGGGTGGGGGTGGTGTAAGGAGAAGGACTCAGCGTCCCCAGGGAATGCTCAGCATTTAGTAGCTGCTCAGAAATCTTTGCTGAATAAATGAAATGGAATTACAAGTGATGAAAAAAATCCTGAAGACATCAACTCCCCTGCCCCACCCCCCAAATAATATAAGACAAGACGGTGTAGAAAGAGCGTGATGAATGTGCGTGGACTGAATGAATAATGTGGCCTTCAAGGAACTGTTGGGAGACGAAGGCCAGGTTGGGATGCCAGGTAAATGGGGTGTGGGTTTCTTGGTTTTCTCCAGGAAGCACTCAGAACATTCTTTGACCAGGCCACTCCAGCTCTCCAGCTTTAGGAGGTGCATACATAGAAATTTCACAACAGAGATCTCCTGGGTAACACCAAATGTCCGTGGCTCAGGTCTGGTCCGAGCATCAACTACCTCAACACATCCATGTACACGTGCCCAGAGCCGGGCAGCCAAGGCAGCAGGTATGGAGAGCCAGCTGGTGTTGGCCTTGCAGCAGGGATGGGGTCTATTATGGGAGAGGCATCCCAGGTGGGAGGCACTGACAGTCATTCTCAGGGCTAAAGCCCCCCAGCAGGGGGAAGGACCACCAGCTAACATCTCCCCCAGTGCTGTTATGGACAGAAATCCTCGGGGGAGGAAGTCTTGCCTGGAGCCTGGGTTGGGCTTGGAGATGGAGAAATAAGAATGACTTTGAATGCATCTCTACTGGGGTTGATCAGATATCTCCCCAGCTCCCACAGATGTAAGCCAAGCCATGGGTTAGAGGATGGTTCTGGAAGATATGTCAGGAAAGAGCTGTGTGGGTCCCAGGGACCCAATAGAGGTGTTTTTCATGGATGGTATTTTAGTTTACTAAGCTGCCAAAATGCAGACACTGTAAAATGGGTTGGCTTTTAAGAATGAGAATTCATTAACTTATGGGCTTACAGTTTTGAGGCTGAGAAAAATGTCCAAATCATGGCATCATCAGGCAATTCTTCTTCCCTGAAGACCATCTGCCAGTGACCTGGGATCCTCTGCCATGTGGCAAGGTACATGGTGGCATCTCCTGATCTTTCCCTTCTTTTCTAGATTTTGTTGCTTTTAGTTTCTTGCTTCTGTGGCTTTCTCTTTTTGTCTGAATTTCATTTTCTTATAAAGGATTCCAGTAAGAGGATTAAGATCTACCCTGGGACATGCTGTAACTTAAGTAAACTAATCAAAAGGCCCTACTTACAATAGGAATGGAATAGCGTTAGGAACATACTTTTCTGGGGTTCAAGAAACTTCACACCCTCACAAGGGGGGTACAGGGCATTCCTCATCCATTCCAATCTGCTATCTAAGACTGAAAAGAGCCCAGGTCACTGCAGGCACTGACATTTAGACGGAGAAGCAATGCCCAGAGCCTGAGACCTGGAAAAGGGGCATCAGCTCCAGGCCTGCAGGCCTCCCAAGCTGGCATGGCCTTCAGGGGCTTGGCCTATTTCATCATGGTGCTGGACAAGAATAGCCAGGAGTCAGGATGATGGCCAAGGGCCACCTCAATTTTCACCATTAAGGAAAGAGTACAATAATCTCACTGGGCAGGCCTTTCTGTGACATCAATGAGGATGAATGTGAAACTTCAGAAATAGATGTGTAAAAGAAGGCCAGGTTTCATGACATTTCTACCAGGTAGACTACCTTGGGAAACCTAGTCAAAGTAAATGTGACACAGAAAACAAGCTTTATGCTCAAAGACATTTATTTCAGTTGCATTTATGTTCACACAAACTTGCAAACTATCAGAATGTCCCACCACAGGGAATGTGGTGATGAAGTAAGTTCTTTCATAATCTGCTGTGAAGTATTTATTAGCCATTAAAAGTAAGGCTAACAGGAGAACCAGCAAGATGGTGGCAGAGTAAGGTGCTCCTAGTCGGCTCCTGCTACAGGACAGTTAGCAAACACCCAGAGCTCTCTGGAGCTAGCTGAAGCACCTGTTTGGGGGTTCCAGGAGACCAGAAGAGCATCCTGCCATGTCCTTGAAGGAGTGCAAGGTAGAGACTGCCCATCTACAGAGAAGACTCATAAGTATAGGCTCCACGCCCTGGAGGCTGGTGCCCATCCTCCACTGAGGCACAAGCCACCTCAGGAGCTGTTCTGTGGCTGGAATTGAAAGCTCCACTTCCCCAAAATGGGGGAGGAGGTGATGGATGGGCACCAATTTCAGCTATGATGAGGAAATTCAGTGGGCTACAGTATGATCCTGAGAACAGCTAAGGTTTGAGTCTGTCCAGGTCAGAAAGAGGCTGGGAGCCACCATCTGAACACTGCGCCTGGCATGAGGGGAGGTGGGGTGGACGGAAAAGCCTAGTCCTGGTGGGGACCCACTTCTTCCCATCCAGATTGTATTGCAGCTCTAGCCTAGGCCCCAGTGCCACCTCCAGCAGGGAGGAAGCAGCAGGGACCTGTGCCAAACCCTCCGGGAAATTACCAGCCAAGCCACAGAAGCTGGTGATTATCCTGCTCTGGTGGCCTGAGTCACCCTAGAAGCTGCTCTGTGATGGGATTTGGAAGATCTACTTCCCAGAAACAGGGGAGGAGGAGATGGTTGGCTGCCAATTTCAGCTACTGATTGGGAGACTTGGCTGGCTAAGAAATAACCCTGGGAACAGTTGGGGTGAGAACCAGCCCAAGCCAGAAAGAGGCCAATAGCCACCATTCTCACACTGCCCTAGCCTGAGGGGAAGCTGGGTTGACAGTTTCTTTCAGGTAGATCAGCCTGCAGCCTGCCTAGGCTTCAGCCCCGCCTCTGGCAGGGAGGAGGCTGAGGAGCCCTGCACCAGCCTATACAGGCAACAGCAGGGAACTCTGGCTGGCATAGACTGAAAATCAGAAGACTACCAGGGCAACTGCAGTCATCTTAGGACCCACATTGCATAGATTGCTGCCCACACCTGCAGCTCCATCCCTGCCCCAGGTAGGGAAGAAAGTGATGTGAAGATTCATCAGTCTCTCTCAACAACTACAGTCTACCCTGCAAGTGGATTATTTATTCCACACAGCTGTGACTCTGTCCCTACCCCTGGCAAAGGAGAAAGTTGGAAGAAGCTTCATTGGCCCCTGGTGCATTTAGGGCAGCTTGAGCCTCCATAGCTTACAGCACCAACTACCTGCTTGGCTCCTACTGCATAAGCAACAGGGGAGAAATGATAGGAAGCCCTAAACTAGAGAGAAAAACTGCACCCAGAATAAATACTCTAGTAAGCCAGATACAAAGATACCAACCAAAGATTACAATCCACACCAAGAAACAGGAAGCTATGGCCCAGTTAAAGGAAAAAGGTAAGCCTCCAGATGACATAAAGGAGTTGAGACAACTAATCATAGATGTTCAAACAAATCTCCTTAATAAATTCAATGAAATGGCTAAAGAGATTAGGGATATTAAGAAGACATTGGATGAGCACAATGAAGAATTTGAAAGCATACATAGAAAAACAGCAGATCTTATGGGAATGAAAGGTGCAATCAATGTAATTGAAAAAAAGATTGGAATCATGTAATAGCAGCTTTGAGGAGGCAGAAGAAAGGATTGATGAGCTTGAAGAAATGGCCTCTGAAAGTGAACATACAAAAGAAGAGATGAAGAAAAGAATGGAAAAAATTGAACAAGGTCTCAAGGAACTAAATAACAGCAAAAGGCATGCAAATATACATGTCATGGGTGTCCCAGGAGCAGAAGAGAAGGGAAAAGGGGCAGAAGGAATATTTAAAGAAATAATGGTAGAAAATTTCCCAACCCTATTGAAGGACATAGATATCCCTGTCTAAGAAGCACACGTACTCCCATCTGGAAAAATCCAAATAGACCAACTCAAAGACACATACTCATCAGAATGTCAAAGACCAAAGACAAAGAGAGAATTCTGAGAGCAGCAAGAGAACAATGCATAACATATAAGGGATATCCAATAAGATTAAGCGCTGATTTCTCGCCGGAAACCAGGAATGCAAGAAGACCATGATCAGATATATTTAAGATACTACAAGAGAAAAACTTCCAGTCAAGAATCTTATATCCAGCAAGACTGTCTTTCAAAAATGAGGGTGAAATTAGAATATTCACAGATAAACAGAAACTGAGAGAATTTCTAAGCAAGAGACCAAATTTTCAGGAAATACTAAAGGGTATACTAAGCCTGAAAAGAAAAGACAGGAGAGAAGGGCCTGGATGAGAGTCTAGAAATGAAGATCATATCAATAAAAGTAGCTAAAAGTGTCAAAAGGGTGGCAGAAATAAAATATGACAATGAAACTCAAATAGTCAGGAAAAAACTTAACCAATGACATAAAGCACTTGTATTCAGAAAACTGCAACACGATGTTAAAAGAAATTTAAAAAATCCTAAATAACTGGAAGAACATTCCATGCTCATGGATTGGAAGACTAAATATATTAAGATGCTAAATCTATGCAAATTGATATAGAGATTTACTGCAATCCCAATAAAAACTCCACCAGCATTAAAGAAAAAATGAAAACACAATCATTAAATTTATTTGGAAGAGTAAGGAGTCCTGAATAGTCAGAAACATCATAAAAAGGAAAAATGAACCCTCATCTCCAGACTTTAAATCATAATACCTACCTACAATGGTAAAAACAACATGGTACTGGCCTAAAGACAGACACAATAGACCAATGGAACCAAATTTATGGCTCAGAAACAGACCCTCACAGGTATGGTCAAGTGATTGTTGACTAGCCTGTCAAACTCACACAGCTCAGACAGAACAATCCATACAACAAATGGTGCTGAAAGAATTGGCCATCCATAGCTGAAGAAGGAAAGAGGACTCCTATCTCACACATTATCCAAAAACTAACTCAAAAATGGATAAAAAAACTAAGAAGCAAGAATCATAAAACTTCTAGAAGAAATTATTGGAAAATAGCTTCAAGACCTGGTGGTAGGTGGTGGATTCTTAAAGGAGATAAGAGAAGGACTGAATGGACTACTGAAGTTTAATGTATGCAGAAGTTTTAATTAGCTTTATTGTAAAATTGTGGAAATGTATAGACTGGATGGTAACATACAGTGAGTAACAGCTAGTTTGTAAATGGGGATGTGACTGAAAATGCTAGTCTAGTTATATAAATGCCCATTGACAGAATGCTTGAGAATAATCTAGGAACTGGAAAGCACAGTAAATCAAGAGGTGGGCAAGAATTGTGGTTGAAGGTACAGATGCAAGAGTGTCCTTTGTTAGCTAGAACGAATGTGTATTTGGGAATGTGGAGAAGCATGGGAAAAATACAGCTGAAGTGACCTATGGACTGTGGTTAGTAGTAATAATACGATATTCTTGCATCTATGCAAAAGATGCACAGTGTTGATACTGAGACAGTACGGAAAATGTGAGCCAACTGTACACTATGGACATGGCAATAATCAGATGATACTATTTTACCTGTAGTAAATGACATACCACATTGTGGTGTGTTGATGGAGGGGTGTTGTTTGGGAATTCTGCACATGTGCATGATTGTTTTATAAGCTTACAACTTCTGTCATAAAAAAATATGTTTAAAAAATAATAATAGGATGGGTTGAGGGAAAAACATAACAAATGTAAGATAGTAACTACGATTGGTAGTAAGATTTTGACAGTGTTCTTTCATAGTTTGTAACAAACATCTCATGACAATGTAAGGTGTTGGTGGAGGGTTGACGTATGCGACCCCTGTATGATGTTATACATGTTTGCTTTGTAAGTTCACAACTTTTACTATACACTTAATTGTTCATGTATGTTCATATATAAATGATATAAAGATAATAATAATCGGATTTGTTAGGGGAAATATACTTTGTTTAGTAGTAATATTTTGACAATGCTCTTTAATCATTAGTTAAAAAGGTTTAGAAACAATGCAAGTTATTGGTGGTAGGGTGAGATGTTATATATGTTTGGTGTTATATATGTTTGCTTTGTAAGTTCACAACTATTATACATTTATTATTTATGTATGTTTATGTATGAGTGATATATTTCAATAAATTTTTAAAAAGTAAGGCTGACAAATTATCTCTTTTTAAAGTTAATAAATCACACAAAGCATTACATTAAAAAACATAAGAGGTTCCCCATATACTCGAGTCCCATCCAAATTCTTTAACAACGTGGAGAAATGTTTAAAATGAGTGGAAAATGTGGGAAACAAAACTGCAGTTAGAGCATGGTTGTAGGAGTGTAAAATAAAACAATAAAATAAAATAAAATCCCATGCCATAAGAATTCTAATGGATTTCAATGGTCTTCCATTAACTAGGAAACCAAGCTGCTCCCAACACTCTCACCCCAGATAATTCCACTGCTGCATGTTTCAAGTCATTGTTCCGTGGCATAAAGACACCTGGGTGGTAGGGATGGATGACTGTACATGTGGCCCTAGAAATCTCCGTAAGTCAGTATGGGCTAGGTACTGCTGCAGTAACAACAAACCATTGACTCTCAGTGGCTTGTTTCAGAGTCTGTACATCAGTTTCAGTAAATATGATATGAATAAGTTAAAAGATTATTGCTGTGGAAGGGAAAGGGTTTTATGGTGGATGTGTGGGAGTACTGTATATTGTATATATGAATTACTGTGATCTAAGACTCTTGTGAAGAGAAGCTCAATAATTAGGAAAAAAGAAAAGAAAAAGATAGGATGTAGAAATTTTTCCAAATCAGTATGTACTCTAGATCTAACCTTTAAACTCATCACTATATTCCATTTTACTAGTAAGGGAACCTGACATTATATTGGGATTCACTTTACAGGAAGCTGTGGATCACAGAGTAGTTCAACAATGGCGGCAGAGGAATACTGGTATGGGGTGTTATTGACAGGCTATATATGGTTGACAGGGAGTTATACAGGGCATATGTCCAGGGTGCATGGTAATGTTTGGATATACTCATAGTGGAAACAATTAAAAACAACAGCTGGGGGGGTACTGGGTTCCTGGCTGGGGGGGGGGGCTCTGTCGTGGTCCCTAGGGGAGCAGCAGCAGTCCCCCAGGTGCAATGGTAAGAACCAGGAAGGAATGAGGGTCCAACAGTGGGCTCCTGATACTAATGACTATGCTTGTGAGCCTATACAGCTGCAATAAGAACAAGGCCTAGAGCAACATTGTGCCTAGGAGTTTCCTCCTGACAGCCTTCATGTTACTCAAATGTGGCCAGTCTCAAAGCCAAACTCAGCATGTACATGCAGTGCATTCCCCCCAGCATGGGACATGACACCGGGGATGAGCCTCCCTGGCACCGAGGGATCACTACCAAATACCAGCTGAAGATGCAACTAGAAAATGACCTTGAATTAAAGGTTCAATGCAGATCAGCAGAATATCCCTGTCTACATAAAATAACATGACTTTAAAATGCTGTTTGACCTAATGTAAGGGGGAAATGGAAAGGAGAAATGAGTTTATATGGCTACGAGTCTGTAAAAAAGAGTCTGGAGGTTGTCAGAAGGATTGCCCTTATGCACACCTGAGCAGAGTCTCAGAGACAGATAAAGTAGATACAACCCCAGGTATTGGTTCTTTGGAGGGCTAAAGAGACCCATGGGTTCTATGGTCATGGCAGATGGGATTCACTGCCATGTCAGATGGCCCTTCTTTGGAGCTGGTGTTTCTGCATGATGGAACTGGACTCAGATGGGATCTCTTTTCACAAGACTTTCATGCTACTTTACTGGAATTGTAGTTGGTGTTGGGGCTTAAGATATATTTAGGGGATTTGAATCTCTGGACTGACAATATGATAGCCAGGCCCTGAGCCTCAACAGACTTCAGCTCCTACACTCTGATTTATTGGACTTACCCCACTCAGCTAACATGGAGTTGAAGAAGGTCAACCACCACACCATGGAGCCTAGAGTGCCTACAACTGAAAGCAGGAGGAGTGCATCCAGTATCCATGTGGAATCCAAGCCCCCACTTGATATGGATGTGCAATGGACACAACCAATCCAATGTCCACAGAGAAAATGTGGCATTGGTGTGAGAAGGGTGGCCATGGTGGCTGCTGGGTGTGGGGAATGGGAGGAAGAGATGAGATGGGGAGGCGTTTTTGGGACTTGGAGTTGTCCTGAGTGGTGCTTCATGGACAACTATGGGACATTGTAGATCCCCCCAGGGCCCACTGGATGGAACGTGGTAGAGTGTGGGCTATGATGTGGACCATTGACTATGGGGTGCAGCGATGCCCAGAGATGTACTTACCAGGTGCAATGGATGTGTCATGATGATGGGAGAGAGTGTTGCTGTAGGGGGAGTGGGGGGTGGGGGCGGTGGGGTTGAATGGGACTTCATATTTTTTGAATGTAATATTTTTTAAAAAATGAATAAAAAATTAAAAAAAAAAACCACGGATCTATTCCTGGTTTGGGTTGCCTGTCCACAGTGGGCCACTAGGGGACTTTGTTCCTCACTGCCCTCACTTAGCCTGCAGGCTGGTGGACCAGCACCAGCTCGAGTGTTGTGGCTCTGGCTTGCAGACTGTAGTGGGATGGGAGCTGCAGAGGGAGGTTCATCACCATCAAATGGTCCAGCCAAGAAGTCACTTCCTCCCACTCACAACTCATTGAACAGAATGAGGCACGTGGTCCTCTCTCCCACAGGGGCCATGTAGGTCAGTGGTGCATGTGCTGGGAAGGAGAGGAGAACCAGCTATCTCCTTGCAGTACTGTGACTACCACGAGGCCCTTCCAGGAGCCCCTGGGTGCTGCCACAAGGTCCCTCGGCAGGTTCCTTGGTGCAGGTGGTCCAGCATCACCCCTCACTGCTTTGACTGAAACCTAGGGAAGCCAACACCCAACCCTGGGTCCACAGTGGGCCCCAGGCTCACTTGGAAGCCACAGCCTCTGACTTGCCTCTCATCTTTGTTTTTGTTTTGTTGTTTTCCAGCTGCAAAATGGAGATAGTTATGTTCTACAAAATTGTTCTTCTTGGGGCATTTTATAGAGTCTCCAGCATTTCCACACACACATACACACACACACACCCTAAGGTCACACAGCAATATGTGTCTAAACACACCTGTGCCCAGATCAACTTCATCCAGAGCTTGTTCTCGCCCTCCAGAGCCAGCTCCTTATTCTTCAGGGACGCTCCATTCCCCCAAAACAATTGAAACATTTAATGAGAGATGGTGAGGATGAAGTCACTGAGATTTGTTCCATTCTTTGCACAATTAGAGTGAAAGAGTTTAGAAATAAAGAAGTGAAACAGAAGCATGATGTCAATGTTTGATGTAACAAAAGCACCAGGTCTAGAATTAGAGTGGACTTACTGGTGTTCTGCTGTGGAACTATTGTGAATAGTAAGGGAAGAAAGCATACCATTGATGTGGAGAAAGTGGCCACGGTAGCTGCTGAGGATAGGGAGAGGGAAAAAGAGATCTGATGCGGGGGCATTTTCAGGACTTGGTTGTCCTGGGTGGTACTGCAGGGACAGAGGCTGAACATTGTATGTCCTGCCATGGCCCACGGGGTGGACTGGGGGAGAGTGTAAACTACAATGTAAACCACTATCCATGTGGGGCAGCAGTGCTGCAAAATGTACTCACCAGGTGCAGTGAAAGTGCCACAATGATGAAAGAGGTTTTTGATGTGGGAGGAGTGGCGTGAGGGGGATGGGGGCTATATGGGGACCTCATATTTTTTTAATGTAACATTTAAAAGAAAATAAAGAAGAAAATAAATAAATAGATAAATAGATAAATAAAATTAAATTTAAAAAAAAGGAAAAGCCAAAGGAGTCTCTCTCTCTCTCTCTCTCATTGTTCCCACCTCCAACCCACAAGCCAGAGAATCCTGGAATATTTTTCTTTTGAATTTACCTTATAGGCATAACAGTTAATTTTTTCCTATCAAACATTCTTGAACAAAAACGTGTCCCTGCACGTGGCAGCAGGCTGAGCTCAAATCTGACTTCCCGGACTCTGGGAGGGTCAGCAGTAAGAGGAGCCCGAAGAGGCGCACGGGGTTTCCATCGCGGTGTCGTGATTCACCGCGGACCTGTCAGCTGCAGCCCACACAGCTGCGGCCTCCTGCTTCCCATGCGCTGGAGACCAGCACAGGCTACAGTCAAGGTTCCGGCTTCCTACGACCTCGTGGCCCGCTTGGAGCCCCTCCCCAGCTCACACGGGTTGTAGGCAGCATTCACTGTTTTCCTGTGGCTGTGGGACTGAGCGCCCCATTTCCTTGCTGGCTGTCAGCTCCTAGAGGCTTGCGCAGCTCCTCACCACGGGCTCCCCTCCATGGCCACGGCCATATGCTCTCCTCCAGGCCACGCGGAAAGTGTCTGCTGCTCCTTGGCTCCTCGAAGGGCTCACCTGATGAGGTCAGGTCCACCAGTGCGGCGGCTTGCTCGGTCGGTAGAGGTGGGGTCTGGCTGCGGACGAGGGGTCGGTCCAGCTTTGGACGAGGGGTCGGTCCCGCTTGGGACGAGGGGCCGGTCCCACTTGGGATGAGGGGTCGGCCCGGCAGCAGACGAGGGGTCGGTCTCACAGGGGTTGCGTGGTTCGGCTGATGGGGTCGCCCAGCAAAGCCGGTGACAAAGGGGTCGCCCGGAGAAGCAGGCGACGAACTGGGGACAAGGGAGGCCAGGCCCTTGTCGGGGGCTTTCAGGACTGGAGGGCGCATGGCAGAAGAACTACCGCGGAGACAAGGTAAACACACAAGTCCACTTTATTGAGGGAGAGGCAACAGTTTTATAGGGGCTGGGGAAGGCTGATTGGTCGAAGCCACGCCCTGTTCTGATTGGTTACCGGCGAAAGGTCAGTGGGTGGTACTGGATGGGGGAGGGGTGGTGGTTAGGGATTGGCTGTCGCTGTTGCTGGGGGAAGGGGCAGGGTTTAGGGATTGGTGGCTGCTGTTGCTGGGGTGGAGGGCAGACTTGAGTTTCCCGCCCACGCCTGGCTGTTGCTGCTGTCGGGGGAGGGGAAAAGGGCAGACTGGAATTTTCTGCCCTGCGCCTGCGCAGGGAGAAAGAAGAAGAAGGGTGCCGCCCCACAAGGCATCGTGTGGCGCCATCCGGGAGGAGGGGCAGCCGCGGAAGCATGGCTGCCAAGAAGGGGAGACCCGAGGGCACTCTGCGCCCATGCCGAGCTCCCTTCAGGGGTGGCGGTGAGTCCAACCAGCCACCCTATTATGGGGGCAGCGGCTTGGCCTGCCACGGCTGCTCCCCCGCCAGGCCAGCAAACCCCACTTCAGCCCGAGGGGTGACGGCACACCAGGGCAATCTCCCTTTTGGCTAGGTCAATTACTAGGGGCCTTCATTACATCTGCCAAATCCTTTCTGCCATAGAATGTAGCCTAATCATGGGAGTGACAGCCCATCTATTCCCAGGCCCCAGCTCTACTCCAGGGATTATATGGGGCCGGCATACCAGGTGGTGGGAATCGCAGAGGCCAGTTTAGATTTCTGCTTGGTGCAGGGGTCTCTACCAGGATCATCAGATTCAGCATGCAGCTAGCAGGGAACGTGAAGCCACATTTTGCTAGGAGAGCTCCTGTTTCTCACGTGCCGTATCCCTCTTGGAAGGGGTGCCTTCTGCCGCCCTTGGAGTGAGCAACCTCCCTGGAGGAGGGTGAGAGGGCTGGATCGGGCAATGCCACCCACAGAGGGCCGGCCCACCCCAGGCAGCCCCACTAATATTTTCTTCTCACCAGTCCGAGAATGGAGAGGGCAGCAGGCAGGGAAGTGGTAGCAGATGTGTGTGGCCTCACAGGGACGAGGGAGGAGCATCAGGGAAGCCCCCTGCCCCCCTGGAAACAGGCACTCCCCGGTCATGTCCAGAAGCCTCCAGCGGCCATTTCACAGAGGCGCCTCCCCCCCTCCATTTCCCTAGCCATTGACCTTCCACGCAGTGACTGCAGCCTGGTGGCCCAAGCTGAAGGGAACTGAAATTAGCTTGGAGCCCCCAGGGGTTGGGCTTGGAGCCCAGAGACTCAGAGTCCTGTCTTGCCTTCTGCTGGGCTGTTGGTCCCGGGGCAAGGCATCAACCTCTCTGAGCCCATTTCCATTTCCATAGATGACGGTGGCTGGCAGATGGCACCAGGTCCCTTGGGAAGTGGTCTTTAGGGACCGACATGCACCGTCCCCATGCTCCACACGCCCTCCTTTGCTCCTGGGCTCACCTGATAGATCTGTGCAGCCTTGCCCTGCTCGGCTGTGCCCTGGGGGAAGTTGAGGCCAAGTTGGTGGGGGCCTGAGGGGTGGACACTCTCTCCTTCCACTCCACCATCCTGCCCTCATCAGCCAGGTTCCACTCACTCAATTCCAACAGGCTTCACCCATTTGGGCCCCAGAAGCCCAAGTGGGCCTGGGGCCAGCAGTGGCCATGCCAGCCCAGAGCTGCGCCACGTGTCCTACTTTCCCAGTCCCTGGGCCTCAGCTCCCACCATGAGGGCAGGGGCAGATGGGCTCCCTGGGGCCTGGATGCTGGCACCCACCCCCCATCCACTCGGTGTGTGGCCTGGGACAAGTCTTGGCTGCCTGTTGTGCCTCAGTTTCCCCATCCTAAAATGAGGAAGTTGGGTTGGACCTAAAGGGTCCACTAAGCAGCTCAAAGTCAAGGGGTGAGCCCCTTGCTTCTGGGTCAGCCTGCTGAGATTTTAACAGCTTTTGATTCTTTAAGTAAAGCCTCGAGCTCCCTATCATTAGCAGACCCCAAAACCCAGCTTCCTGAAACCAAGTTGAAAGGGAAACCCCTCGAGAAGAACCCTGAGCCAGACAACACAGGTGCGTCCAGCAGGAAGAGATGGCAAAGCGGAAGTGCCCGGTCGCTGAGGACACATGCCTGAGGCAAGCGGGACCTGCTCCTGACCCTCCCGGGCTGGAGCATGGCCCAGGAGGCCTGCTTGGCTGGAGCAGCCCCTGCCCTACGAGGAATGAGCCCCCAGCCCACGTTCCAGCAACCGGCTGCAGTTCTGCCCTCTAGAGGGACGCAGACTTTCCCTGTTACCACGCTGCACCCTCTGGGTGCTGGAGGAAAGCGCATCGTTGCTGCAGTGCCAGTCAGAGACTGTGGGCTTGACATGACTGTGCTGCACTGGACAACAGAGTGGACCAGATACCTCAAGCCTGGGAGCCACCCTGGCTTCGCTGGTGGGAGCAGCTTGGAGAACTGCCTACCTTCCAGAACCTTCCAGAGCCTTGGTTTCCTTCTCTGCAAAATGGGGCCAGCCAAACCCATTTCTCCCAGCAGAGGGAGATTGGACCAGGCTGGACTGGGCTGTTGAAAGGGGAAGACTCGTTCCACTTTAGGAAGAGAAGGATGGGCACAGGGGTGGGGGGCTGTCACTTCTCTCGCAGCCCCTCCTGGGGCCACCTCCTGACCTGCCCACGGCCTCCAGCCCCCGGCCCTGTGGCCCGCGGCATGCCGTGTCTGGCACAGGCCAGCCAGCCCCACCACGGGCCGTGGCTAACTTGTTTTGATTGCAGGCAGCTCCGCTGAGAGGCTGCAGATGCTGGCCAGCTCGTCTGACATGATTCCACGAGAAATGTTGACTCTAAATTACAAGGACTTAACTTTTCCAACCACAGCTGGTCAGTGAACGGCTCTCTGAGATGACAGATGGAAAGTTCAGTTTGTGTGTTTATGCTGTGCCTCCCTCCGGCCCCGCGCAGGGCAGCGGGCAACTGGCTGGGGCGGGCTCTGCTGACCGCTTGCCCCTGTCCTCCTCCAGGACTGTGGCCCTGGGCACAGGCGGGGAGGTGTCTCGGGGTCACCACCTGCGTGTCTGAGCAAGGCCTGTCTCCAGGCTTCCTGGAGAATCTAGCCTGGCCAGCAGCCTCTCAGAAAAGCCCAGGGCATGATCCCCAGGTGACAACGGTCCCTGTCCCAGCCTTGTCCCCAGCGAGGCAAATTGCAGGAGGATGCCAGCCAGGCTCCGGCTCGGCACAGCGATGTGCACAAAGCCAGCCTAGGACAGCGCATGGTCATCATCCATGTTTGCTGTGGAGGAAACCGTGCACAGAGAGGTCTAGCGACTTGCTCAAGGTCACACAGTCGTAGGTGGGAGAGCCATGCTGCAAACCTGGGAGTCCGGCTGTGTATCAAATCATCACAGCCGACCAGCCTCCCAACAGACGCCCTCTGGGCTGGGCAGGGTCCCGGCTGCTGCTCGGCCAGGCCCGTCACCACACTCTGGGGTCCTGGCTCCTGCCTCTGCATCCCAGAGTACTGACCTACCATCCACCAGCCCCCACTGACGTCGCTGCCCAGAGACTGTCCAGGACTGCAGCGCCCACCCTCTTCACCCGAGCCTCGGGGGCAGCCGGCCCCCGCCCAGCCTGGCCTCTGGTTCGGACCGGCCACTCCCTGCCAGCCGGCCCCTGGCCCTCTCCCTCCCTGCAGCTGTCTGTGGGGCAGGGGCGCGATCTCCCTCCAGGGCAGCCCTCTGCCTCTCAAGCTGGTCTGTCCTGCACCACCGGAGCCGCAGGGTCAGCGACAGCCCAGCTCAGCGCCACATGCCCTCAGGGTCCTCTCTCCCAGGGGAGGGCTCCAGTGCCCGCTGCTGCTGCCTCCTGCCCAGCCTGTGGTGCGGTGGTCCAGCACCCGGTGCAGGGCGGCAGTGGGTGGGGGCTGGAGCCCTGGCGATGACCTGGAGGAGCTCGTGGCCTGAAGAAGCCCTCCCATTAACAGGGAAAGAGGCAAGATGGTGAGTGTCACAGGGCTGGGAAGGGCGAACCCCAAATACTTCCCAGCCCAGAGCCCGGGGCATCCCCAGGGGTCTGCCTGGCCAAGCCCCAGGGTGAGAGGTGGAATTCAGGGGACATGCAGGCAGGCAGCAGCCCCAGCCGGGAGGAGGAGAGCCTGGGGCACAGGAGAGGGCTGCTCTGGGGGCAGCAGGGTGCAGGGAGTTGGGGCAGAGGAGGGGCAGTCCACACGGAGGGGGGGCTTGGACCTCATCCTTGAGGAAGCGGCTCCAACCTGGGCAGTGACAGGTGCTCAGGGTCCAGCCCTGCCTCCAGCAGCAGAAGGAAAGAGGAGCCCGGGATTGGATTTCGGCTCAAGCGCCCAGAGCTTGGTGGCCAGATCAAGTCCTCAGCATCCTCGGAGCCCTGTCTCCTGAGAATGAAGGGGCATGGTCTATGCTCTGAGCGGTCATTTTTGAGCCCCACGGGTGATAACGTCGGGGGTATTTCCTGGGCTCTGTCCTTGGGCCAGGAGTTACAGCAAGCCTGTCGGATTTGTCTCAGGTGCGTCTTGGGGATCCCGTGGAGAATGAGCAACAGTCGGGCTGCGGGAGGGTCCAGGCTAAGTGCCCAGGGTGGGTGGCTGAGACCTGCAGGCTGGACTCGAGGTGGAGCTGCAGGGATGTGCCTGCCCTTACCGTCCCCCCGGCGCTGACGTCAGCCTCGATGGTGAGCATTCATGCCAGATGCTCACGTCCGCCACTCAGGGCTGATGCTCTCGGCCCTTGGGTTGTGCCACGGGGCCTCAAGATGGCCGTTCGGAGCAGGCCCCAGCCCCATGGGAGGCCAGGCTCCCATCCAGGGGTTTGGGCAGGGCCTTTGCCCAGGGGGTGAGCAGACCCCAGAGTCCTGGGCCAGGCTGCTGGCTGCAAGCACATTCCCGGGCTCTGGGTGCGTGGCCATCTGTTTACTTGGTGAGGAAGCAAACGGTGGCCATGATGACGGGAAGACAGAGCGTGTCCACGCTGTGGCTGCCACAGAGGGAAAGGTGGCCCCCTCCCAGGGACCCCAGAGCGAGAAGGGCAGGGCCAGGCTGCTGAATGCAGGGCGTGGGACTCTTCCTGAGAGCCAGGAGCGAGGCTTCCCGCACAACCTGGCCATGAAGACACAGGAGGCGGCCCGGGGCCTGGACTCCAGTGGGGAAAGGCCCTGGGGATGCTGCCCCACCCTCGCCCTCTGCCGCCCCCACTGCCGAGTCTCACCTCCCCAGCCTGCTACAGACCTTCAGGGATCCAATCCCTCCAAATGTGCTGCGTCCCGCTGCACTCATCTCGCCCCGCGGGAGCAAGGAGCCGGCTGAGGGCACCCTGTACAACCTGCATCTTTTGTGACTCGGCACCTGTGGGTGTGCGGGGCCCTCCACCCTGAGCTCTGCTTCACCTCCTCCCTAGTTGGAACTGGCCCTGCGTACATCCTTGGGAGCCTTCTGGGAGCCTCTCCGTGGGTGGTGGCTGCGCACTCTCCACCCCCACGGGCTCTCTCGGCACGTGCTCCTCGCTCTATGGCGGCCCCTCCATAGGGCACTGGAGCATGTGTGACCATGTCCACGGAGCCACAGGGACAGGGCCACCTTCCCCCCTACCCCGGCCTCAGGGTCCGGCATCAGCCCTGGTGTTGGGTGCCGGGTCGGCGTTAACCATAGGCATGGTGCCTGCGTCCGGGAGGCGCTCGGGCGGCCAGAGCCAAGGAGGCTCAGGTCATTATTTCCTTATGCTCATGGGGGCTGTGGGTGGGAATTCAGAGTGCTGGAGGACAGCCTGTCTGCTCCAGGATGGCTGCAGCCTCTGCTGAGAAGCAAAGGGCAGCCAGTGTGCCTGGAAGCCTGGGGCCCGGGATCCCCTGGCCCCTTTTCCAGCAGCTCTCACTTGTGGTCTCTTCCTGCCTCTTGAGCTTCCTCACGGCATGGCGGCCTCAGGAGCATCTTACCAGTGGGTCAGGAGGAAGCTGCACTGCCTCTTTATTTTCTTCCTATTCTCTTTGCACAAATCCACCAGATTCCAGGGGAGGGGGCGTGGATGCCTCGCAACCTGAGGGTGGCAAAGTCACATAGACAAGAACATGTAGGAGAGGTAAGGTTGCTGCCCTCAATTTTGGAGAATAAACTCTACCAGGGAATGCATAGCAGAGAATTAATATATCCTCCACTGAGGTTTCCTTCTCTTTCCTTCAGCAGAATTATCGTCCCCTTCCCAAAATCAGGTTTTCAGCACAAGAAGGCATGACCAATATATTTATGTGGTTGAGCTTTGTGAGTGGTTCCAGAAACACGCTAAACAAAACTCCTTTGCAAGCATACATCCTGATGCATATTTAAACTATGACATCCTGGGCCCTGGGACAAAGCAATTGTTTCTTCCCTCTTTTCTGCAGGACAGTTTCCAGAATCTGGCAGTTCCTTGGATGACTTTGAAAACTGAAAGAAGAACATTAGGTCCTGAGCTCCGTCAACAAATTCTCTCCAGCCGAGAACTTCCAGGTTCCACTTTGTTCATTTCTGGAGGAATTTGGGCAAGCACAAGAGACACTTTTTTCAAGTCAGGTTCTCCTTCCCATCCAACTGGGATGAATGCCAGATTTAAACCAAAGGGGAGGGGGTTATTTCCTTGAAGGCCCAGAATACAAAGGAGGGGGCCGAGAACATCTCAGCCTAATTAAGACACTGGATGTGGAACTATGTGTTTGTTTATTAAGCAATTTTAAAGACATTATAAATGCCAACAGGTCTCTCTCTTTAGTTAGCCAGAAGCCAGGAAACTGGAGCTGCTGAGAGAACTAAGAACAGGGCTGCACTGTCCTCAGTCTAAATAGGAGGGAAAAATCAGCGTAAGCACCGAAAAAAGCATTTATTTTTTTTTAAATACAAATATTATTTTTGGCCAGCGGAGGGTTGAAGACAAGCTACAACTGCCTTTGCTGCCTTCAGCAAACCAACCCTGTCGGAGACACGGGGGAGACTCACTGCTGATTTAGCCTCTGCATTCTCCTGACTTATTTGGGCCTTCCATGTCATTTGAACTGGACTGGGCCCCTTGGCTCACATCTGGAAGGAACGGGTGTTGACAACACTAAAAATAACTTTTAAATATCAACACACTAGAATAAGCTCTGGGGAGGGGGGCATCCTTGAGAAGTGATGGAAAGATGAAACCTGCCGGATCGGCTTGGAGAGCAGCCTGCCCTGGAATCCAGTCTCTGATGCGGCCTGGATGTCATCAGGAGGGGCGTGCCTGTCCCTGCACACCCCTCTGGATAATCTCCATCAGTAAAGGAGCCTGTGCAGAGACGTGGCAGTTCCTCTCTCTCACGAAAGCGTGCGTCATGGTCAGGCAGGTTCTTGCCTTTTCCAGGATTTCTCCAGGGCACGGAACCATCGTCAGTTTAGGCACTGGACCCCTGAAGGAGGAGAGGCCCAGAGAAAGCGCAGCCTGCTCTCGGGTACCCGGTTTCAGCAGCGCTAGCAATCGGCCCTTCAGCTTGCGCTGGAATACCTGCAGGGATGGGGAGCTCACCGCCTCCTGCTCCCTTAGGAGTCTGTAGGACAGCGCTTCCTAACGCTGAGCTGATTATTAGCCTCCTCCAGCTCTTTGGGGGCCAGGAGGAAATACACCAGTGGGTGCCAAGCCTAGCTCTTTCTAGCTTGCACCCACTGCTCACGCTGTGATCCCTGCACCCTTTCGAGAAAGTCTGAGGAGCGGTGAGGAAGGATAGACACTTGTCTGTGGCTCATTTTCCACAGCGCAGCTCTCGGCCGTGGGGGCCATGGGACGCAGGACCACGGGGGTCTTGGCAGAGGCACTGCCACATATTGAACCACATGCAAAATGGCCACCGTGGAACCCAAGTGGAAGACGAGGCATGACCCGTGGAGGCAGCCAGGGCCACGCTCATCGCAGCACGTGAGAAACCTGCCTCGGCAGGGTGCGGTGAGCAGGATGTGGTCGGGAAAGGGTGGGTTCAGCCCCTACACCACGGCGCGCCGCCAACAGTAAGGGGGCACCAGTCCGAGAAAGCTGAAAAGACAAAAATGTGGAGAAGCACGGCTTTATCCACCCCTTTATTTATTCATTCATTTCACGAGCCCTGGGGTCAGGACCGTGAGTGGGACAGATGCATCCCTACCTGCACGAGGCTTCGCTCCCACCTCGGGGAAACAGACAAACAAGTGTTGATATTTTATAAAGGAAAGAGAGTAGGGAAGGGGTGGAGGGAGGGAGAAGGAGCAGGTCTTTTTAGAGGGGGTGGTCAGCTAAGGAGACCCAGGAGGAGTCCCGAGGAGAAGGAGGGGGCGGCCACGTGAAGAGCTGGAGAACCGCATTTCAGGCGGAGTGGTTGCAAGTGCAAATGTCCTGTGGCAGCAGCATGCTTGGCTTTCCCGGAACAGCAAAGACACTGGTTGTAGCTGGAACAGAACGAGCAAGAGGGAAAACAACAGGAGCGAAGGCTGGAGAAGTGATGAGGCTCAGACGACACAGCACCGTGGAGGCTGTTGAACAGGTGTTGCTTACTTTGTAGGGATGGAAGCCAACAGAGAGCCTTGGGCAGAGGAGAGAGCTGGGCCGAATGACACTGTTGAAAGGATTTCTCTGTGTGCTAAGAGAAGGAAGGGTGTAGGGGAGCCAGTGGAAGGAGGAACCAGGGTGGACCCCCATACTCCAGGCAGGAGTCGGGGTGGCCTGGGCCAGGCTGGGCTGGACCATTGTCAGCTGTGCAGGTCCTCGAAGGGACAACCTGGGCACATTGCCACCCGAATGCACCAGGAGAGAAAGGATGCAGGTGAGGGGGCCGCGGGGTCTGCCACAGCTCCTGTTTGCCCTCGGATCCAGTTTTTGGGTCTTTATTACCATTTTGCATGGAAAGGAATCAGGACTCTTGATCCCAAATCTTGGGACAGGAAAATATTGCGTACAGATCTTGTTCATGGCATACAATAAATTTGCTTTCCAAAAATGACCGTAAGCTGGCTGTTGCGAGGACAAAGGAACACTTCGAGGAGCTCCTGCCAGCCAAGCTGAGCTTCACAGGGAAATAATAACCAAGGTTACTTGAAACAAGTTGATGAATGCAAGCCGATATCAAGAGATAAGCTAATATAATGTGTGCAGAAGAATGCATACCAGAGGATTCGTTTAATTGTATTGCTTTTAATAAGTAGGAGAGTATTTATGTTTGTATTTTTCTGGCATGCATTAGTTACAAAGCAGAGTTGGTCTTCCCAATATCTCTGCAAATGAGAAAGAATAAGCACAGAGAACTAAAAAATGGCCAAATATGGATATTGTATTGAAAAGAAGTCCTATAGTAGCCAGGTAGAAGGGCACTCAGGCAGTTGATTGCTCTTCTGGTCCTACATAGCAAACTGGTGACACAGCATCTTACAGCATTGGAAGAAGATTAATTAGTCAAAGAGTGCAAAGAAGAGGCCCTCTTGCACACAGTCGTCTCTCAACTCCTGGTAGATGAAGCCTCAAGGTGAGGATGACCCTACTAATGAAAATGCAATATTGACGAGACTCGCAGATGTTTCTAATTAATATTTTTAAATTAAGCCAGTATTTCATAATGACAGGACAATGGTACTGCCAGCCATTAGGAACTTTTAAAAATACATCATTTCTGGAAAAGACATAAATTTTAAAAATTTAAATCCTCAAATTCAGATTTAAAAGGCAGGAACTTAAAGTTGGGATGTAACAGAACTTCGTGATCCAAAATACCAGCCCGCAGTTTGGCTTGGCTCACATTAAACTACACAGACTTATCCCATATCAGAATCTGTGACCTTGTGCCTTCCAGAATGGTATATACACTTAATATGGGGTCTGCTAAGACCTTTAGTATCTGATAGAAGCCCTATGTAGGTGTTAAAAATGGCAACTTGTGAATAGGATCAATAGAGACAAAAGCCTTTCAGGTACAGGGAATTCATCATTATGTAACCACTTTGACACATGAGTCATTAATGTGTAACCACAAATCATCACTGTGTTTTTGTTTTTATTTGTGTCTTAAGCTAAGTACTAGTCAGGATAGTCTCGGTTATGCTCTGATTACAAATACTCTCAAATTTCCCAATTTTGAGACTGAAACATTTCTTTCTTTCTATGAACCAGCCTGGGTCACTGAGTGGCTTGGTGGAGCAGAGCCCTTTGCTGGCAGGGACACCACAACTTTGTAGTAGCAGTATCAGGAACATTCTGCCTCTTCCGCTACTGTCTGTGGCAGCTTTGAAACATCCACAAATTCATTTATATTTCTCCTTTCAAAAGATGAGACTCAATTCTCCTCCTCTGGAGTGTGGACTGTACTCAGAAAATTGCTTCTAATAAACAGAATGTGGCAGAAGTACAAGGTGTGATTTCCAAGACCAGATCATAAGAGGCATTGCGACTTTCTCCTAGTTCTGTCTTGAATCACTCATTTTGTGGGAAGTCAGCTGCCACATCACAAGGACACTCGAACAGCTCTATGGAGGGGTGAGGGACTGAGCAGCTCTATGTGTGGTGAGGGACTGAGGCCTCCTGCTAATAGCCAGCGAGTAAATGAGGCATCAATGGCCAAGCAAGTGGCCATCAGACAAGAAAATCCTCCAGCCTCATCGGGACTTTAGATGACCGCAGTCCTGAAATGTGTACCTAACTCCTTTCTCAACCCACGTAAACCATGAGATAATAGATGCGTGTTGTTTCAAGCCATTAATTTTGGGGGATCATTTGTTACATAGCTATAGGTAACTAAGACATGGAGACAGGGCAAGAAAACATTGAAGGGTTTTATTCTTGCAATTAGTTCTTTGGCCCAGAAGTGATATATTCACCTTCTGCTCTCAACCCATTAGCCAGAATTAGCCAAAGGATCATGCCAAACTGCTAGAAAATCCTTCCCCATGCTCAAGCAGAGAGATGCTCTGTATACCAGGGAGGTAGTTAAGCAACTGGATCGTCAAATCAGGATTCAACATGATTGATAGACTGGAGAAGGGTCTGGGCTCAGATGGAATAAAGAATGAAGCATATTCACTCAGCATCTCTAACTAGCTTTTTCACAACCTGTTTAGTGACCAACAGAGGAGCCAGGAGGTTTCTCATCTTCTCCACTGTGCAAGCTTCGATGGCCAGCGTCCAGGACTTGCCTTCTGTAGGAAAGTCTGGACATCCTGGAGTGTGTGTGTGGTGTATGGGTGTTGTGTGCATTTTTCAGCTTCTTCACCCTCAAGTGAAAGACTGAGTATAGTCATCCTTTGGCTATTTCCTAGTTGTCTCCAATGTGAGATGGAGAGAGCTGAGGTCACCCCTGTTTCCCAGAACCAAGATGAATGCTCTCTTCCAGCTTTGATCAAAGAGGTCTGGCTTTTGTCAGTCTTGGGATGCATGCCCAGCCATGAATCAAGCCCTTCCATTTTGATTTTCATCCCTTGTGTCCACAAACAATTGGACAGAACCCTGGAAGGGAAGAGGGATACATCTTGGGTCTCAAATTGCAATAGCTGCAGATGGACCTTGAGCCCAAAGTGTGATATGGTTGCTGGGAAGGTGAGTGTTGGAGCAGGGGACATTGCTAGCATCTGGCATGTTCCAGAATGAGGGCAAAGAGAACCCTGTCACAGCATGGCAGTGGGCAGCTCATAGGGAAAAGGGCTCCTGCCTCTGAGCACCTTGCCATAGGGGGTGCCATGCAGAATGGACACCAAGACAATGAGGAGTTGGATGTCACCTGAGGGCATGAGGGACCTGCAGTCATGCAGCAGAGAAACCTGGAGAATGAAAGGAGGCATGAGGGATGGGCACAGGCATTTGAAGGATTGTGGGAAGGTGGGTGAGGATGGAGCCAACTTTTTCTAAAAGAATAAAACTGGGTCTGAGAACTGGCTGGGCAAGGAAGATAGAGAGGTTCAAAACAATGAAGAATTTTCCACTTGCGCTACCTCAGCATGGAGTTTTCTGGCTCGTGAGAGTGTGAGACTCTCAATGGAAGAGAGGCTGGCTGGTCTTGGCTGATTGATTGCAGCCTCAGTTTCCTTTCTCACCAAGACTCCTTCATCTTGAATATGGCTATCCTGAAGACAACACATCAGAAGTCAGCCAGCTGGAACAACGTCATCGTGGCAATTTGAAATTATTTATGAATCCCAAAAAGAGAATGACTATGTTTGTAAACTATTCCTCTGGGTGTCATAGCAAAGTTTACTTGAAAAAATCAATTTAGGATTTTGATTCAACCACGTCAGTAGGTGTGACTCAGGTTGAGTTTCCACCCTTTTGGTGGGCTGATATAAATGAACACTCAGACTGACACATGGGAAGAGAGAGACCTCTGTTGCGTTTGATCCTGGGGCCCTGAGGAGAGATGGACCATTTGCCTGATAGTTTACAGCTGACCTGGGGAAGAGACCAGAACATAGAGGTGTTCCCCGATCAGGAGGGAGGCAGGACCGGGAGCCAGAGGGGAAGGAGAGGCCATGCAGAGAGCAGCAACCATTTTGCTTCAACATGTGGCAAGTGATTTTGGTGAGAAAACAACCTTGAGTTGAACTCTTTGGGGCCTTGTAACTGTAAGCTTTTATTGCAAATAAATACCCTTTATAAAAGCCAACAGATTTCTGATACTTTGCATCAGCACCCCTTTGGCTGACTAATATGAATCGTCAATATAGAGAACTTTGGTTTATATAGGCAACAAAAATTAATGCTCACCCATATCCAGTTTTCCTCTCCTTTAAACTTTCTTTCACACAGAGGACTATAATTCCTAGTCCTTGAAGTCAGGCATGGCCATGTAACTAGACATGTGAATGGAAATGATGTGTGTCTCTTCTGGATCAAAGCAATTAACTCCAGATGCTTGACTTTCTGGCCCTTTCTTTATCTGCTACAGTGAGGAGGAGACTTAGTAATGCTACAGAGATGCCAAAAGATAGAAACTGTCAGAATTGCTAAATATGGAGAACAGATGACCCCAGGGAGTCACCCAGACTTCCAATGAACTTTATGAGAGCAAAGAATAGACTTTGTGTGTATGTGGGTAAGCCTCTGATATTTTGGAGATACTTTGTTATGCAGCAAAATTAGCCTACCCTGACTGATACAGCTTGGAAATAGAGGACATATGGGTTTCTGGTATGAGAGGGACTAGAGAACTGGAGAATGCTCTGGTGAGATGGATGGAAGAGAAAACCATAGGTCAGATTTCCTGTGGAGTATAAATTGTGATGGGGCATTATAGTATCAGAGAGTTCTAAAGTATACTTAAAGGTCCGTCTGAGCCCCCCAAATAGGTCCTGGAGTGGAGATGTGGAACCAGGAAGGTTCTGGATCCTGAAATGATGGTGAGGAAGGCTCTGTAGTCCCCAGTCTTGGAGTGTGTGAAGACCAAACACATCTCCTCTGGGAGACAGAGCCTACTCCATTGAGTCCACAACCAGGTGGTGGACTCACAGGACCCATCACCTGTGATGATGTGGAATGTGCCAATTTTACAAAATTTTTCTTTCCAAAGAGTTCACACGAGCCTAAGGTTATTGATAAGGAAACTGAGGTATCACGGTTTGACAAGTTTGCCACTGGGCCCTTCGGGATTTAATATTCCCAGGAGGCCAAGCTATGGTGACTGCACAATTTCTTCAAAGAGAATCAAGCCACACTCCCCAAGGCTGGAGAAGAAGCCACAGGAGCTCCATTTAGAGCTGGGCTCACCCTGTGCCCTGAGCTAGCTTTGATCACCAGGAAGTTTCTGCAAACAGAGCGAATGAGGAAGAAGAAAGTTAGGTTTGTAACCTGATCAACAGTGACGAGAAGTAAACCTTCAACACAAAGCTTTCCTTAGTTCCCCTGCCGAGGATGGCAGACAACTTTCCCCTGAAAGTACTGGATTTAAAAAGTGTTATATTTTGCTTGCTTTTTGTCACTTTTCATCACATAATTAAGATTTGATGATGGAAGCCATTTATGACTAACTTTATTTATGCAGTCCAGTTGAGTACAAGCCCAGAAGGCAGCCTGCCTAACTTCAAATCCCAGCTCCCCTGCTTTCTCCCTTCTAGTTGTGTGACTTCAGGCAAGTTACTTGACCTATCTGGGCCTCATTTTCCTCTCAGTTAAATGGGTATAATAGTATCTATTCATAAGGCTGTCATGGGGATTAGTTTGTTAACATATGTAAAGCATTTGAAAAACTGGTTGGCCTGTTGTAGGGTTGACGAAGTAGTAGTGATGTTCTACTGAATTCTAGACTGGTAGCCAACGAAATATCAGTTTCTGTGAGCTCAAGTCTAGGCTGAACACTGTCAGGGGATTTTATAGTAAGGGAATTCATGGGCCTGCTGAAAGCACTAACAGTTCATCAGAAAACAAACTAAGCTAATCAACCACCTGAGGCTTCATTGGAAGGAAGTGAGAACGGGCATTAGGTAGAAAGCCAGCATCCTCTGCTTCTGTGATGGCATCACGTGATCACCGCTAGCTGTGGGCGGGCTGGGAAAGATAACAGCCTTAGAGGGCCAATGGCATGAATGCAGATTCTGCTGGGGATTTCTGGCCAGGTTTGCTTTCTTGCTTTAAGTGCTGCCCCTTCTTCCTTTTCTCTTCTGCGGAAAGATTGTCCATACCCTTCTTGCAACATTTTTGAAAGGCCACAGGAGTTTCAGAAACCACAGCCCTGGTATCACCAAGCCTCTGAACTGACACCTCTTGCCAGAGAGGGGGGAAAAAGCTGTTCTGTGCTTACACTGCTCTTGAGGGTAAAGAAGGGTATGTAGTCTCCAGTGTTTTGGGGTTATTTGTGGACAAATGCCAACCCCCATTAACACAGCAATCATAGCTCCTGAGAAAATGGACAAACGTTTCAAAAATGTTCATTTGTGAGTGGAAGATGATGGTAGTACCGACTTTGAGGTTGTTTGTAGAGATGAAATGAGATGGTAAAACATGGCATGTAACACACTTAGCACCATGGCGGAAGCTCAATACATATTTATATGGTTTCATTGTTTCACTCTCACCTCTACTTTCCTCATCAGGCCTAAAATTCCTTAATCAGGAATTGTAGATTCAGGAACCAAACAGAATCTACAGCTTCTGCCTGTCTTTGACATATCTGGGGCACTGTCCTTCAGTTTCGTATCATTATTCCTTCTCAGTTCCTAAGTTCTGTTGTGTAAAATGGGATTTTAGTGAAAGTAGATTTTCAGTCATAAAGTAATTTTCTATTTAAAAAAATGCTAGAAAAATGGAAACGAGGAGCAGCAGAGGATCATGGGAACTCCACACTCATCACTGGTCCAGCAAATCTTCCATGTTTTCAACAGTCACTTCCAGGGGCCAAATGTGTGCAAGACACAGGCACCCCACATCAGCTGATGGTTCTGATATTGCCGTCCAATACCTCAGAAGCAAAAGGATGAAAGGATCTAAAATGAATGAATGAATGAAAAGCTAACTAATAAACAGGAAAAATTGAAAAGATAGTAAATACTTAAAACAAGACAGTACCATGTAAAGGACAACCTGAGAACAAGAAAGACTTCTTAGAGATTTCAGATATAATTGCCAAGATAATAAATTTATTTGAAGTTCTAGAAAATTTCAGGGATATCTCATAGAGCAGAAAACAAAAGGAAAAAAATAGACATCTAAGATACGAAGAATTGAAGTTTCAGAAAGGGAGAACAGAGATGATGGCATGGGGAAAACTGTCAAAGAATTAATTTAAAAATAATACCCTTTAGGGAGAAGAATGAGCAAGGAGAGAAACATTTGGCTTTCTGGTACCTTTGTAGATGTCTGAGGCTAAGGAGAAGGCAATAAAGCTGGTATCCTCATAAATAGCCTGAAACATACATATATTTAACCCTTTTGGAAATCGTTTGACTTTAAGAACCACAAGGTGCACAGAGAAAAGGTGGCATTGGAGTGGAGTGGGAAAAGTGGACATGGTGGCTGATGGGTATGGGGAATAGCAGGAAGAGATGAGATGTGGAGGTGTCTTTGGGACTTAGAGTTGCCCTGGATGGTGCTGCAGGGGCAATCACCGGACATTGTAAATCCTCCCAGGGCCCACTGGATGGAATGTGGGAGAGTATGGGCCATGATGTGGACCATTGACCATGAGGTACAGAGATGCCCAGAGATGTACTTACCAAATGCAATGGATGTATCATGATGATAGCAGTGAGTGTTGCTGGGGGGGGAGTGGTGGGGTGGGGGTGATAGGGTTGAATGGGACCTCATATTATTTTTTTAATGTAATATTTTTACAAAATCAATTAAAAAATTTAAAAAAATTAAATAAAATAAAAAAAATTAAAATTGACCAAAAAAAAACCCCAAAAAACAAAAAAACACAAGGAAAACCATTTCCTTGTATCCAGAAATCCTGTACTGAAATTTATTGGAAAGAAGGAATTCCAAAACAAAAGAATTTACATATAGGAAGCTGGTTCTCTATAGCACTTGATAGAGTAATAAATCTAGAAACAACTTAAGTATTTAATCATAAAGGAATGGGAATGAAACTCAGACAGAAAAAAATGCAAAAGGCCAGTAAACAGATCAGTTAATCAAAGAAATGTGAATTAGAGTAACAGAGAGATATTGGGTTTGACCATCAAATCGGCAACATTTTAAAAGAATAATGTCCTCTGTTGTCTACACTGTGGATAAGGAGATGGTTTCATGCACTACTGGTGAGAGAGAACTGGCAGAGCATTTCAGAAGGCTAGGATAAAATCTGTAGGGTGAAATGCACTCAGTTTGACCCAGTGGTTCTATTACTGGGTATTTAATATTAGGAAATGATCGAGCGAACACGCTAGCGTGTCCCTGCAGGGAAGTTGATTATATGGTATTTATAGCAGTAAGAATGAGAAACGATGCCCGTCCTTCAGCAGAGAGAGGTTCCCAGGAGGGCTTCAGCCTGCGGCTGCATCTCTCCGTGGGTTCACGGCTGTTCTTTACCAAGTTCAAAATCCAGGCAAAGGAAATGTGTGTGTTGTATGATTCCATTTTGGTCAATGTATGTCATAAATAAAAAGTGGATATGTACATTGAAAATGTTTGCACTTACAAACACCTTAGTGGTGCTAGAAGCTATGGCAGACTTTTTTAGAATTTTTGAGGATTTTTTTTTCTTTTTAACTTTTGGAGTTGTCAGACATCTTCTTTACAATTATTATTACCCTGCTAGTCAGAAACAACAAACACTAAACACAGCAATTTCCATTTTGAGGGGGGAGAAATTCAGAACATCTCCCTACCGTCAGCCCTGATGCTACAGAAATAAACAAAACAAAACAAAACAAAAAAAAAACACCGAGTCTCACTTGAAGCAGCGGCGCTGGCTTTAAAGCCGTGGGTATGATAACCAACCATTCCTGTGAATTAGGACTGGCAATTCCGAAGCCCAAGGTATCGATTTTGGGCCCTTGCCTCTCAAGGTTGGCGGTTTGATACTCACCCCGCGGGCTTCAGCTCCGTCACTAACTGAGAGGTTAGAGCTGGCTTACGGCGCGCGTTCCTCGGAAGGCACAGCACTTACAGTGAGGGCCTTTGCTGAGCTGAGCCGAGGATCTTACCATGAACACGCGCCCTTGGTGACACCTAGTTTAAATTTTCCAGCCTGAACTGACTGCTTTCACATAAAAATCTTGGTCTTTGACCACATTCGGGCTTCTGGTAAAGGAGATCTCCCCGTGCGTCTTCATTCATGAAATACTTTCTGAGTTTGGTCTTTGTGCCCATCAGTATGTCAGGATCTGGAGACGCGATGGTAAGTAAATCAGGTCTGGGCTCTGCCCCCCAGAAGCTTCCTGTGTAGTGGGAGAGAGCTGAATGCCACACAGGGGACTGAGTCCACACAGGAGGAGGGTTGGCGGCGGCTGGGAGAGGTAGGCTGGTGCCGCGGGCAGCACTGCTGAGCAGGGCTCAGCCCCTGACTTCAGCCTGGCCGGGCGCTGGCACGCGTCTGTGTCTGTCTTCAGCTGAAAGGCCTTGGGGGCCAGCTTCACCCCAGGTGTTAGGGAGGGAAACTTTGAAAACCTCAAGACTTAATGCATATAAAACTAGGTTGAAAGCAGTTTGGAGGTTGCACAGAAAGTTAAGCATAGAATTACCATATGACCCGGCAATCCCGCGTCTAGGTGTAGACCCAAGAGAATTGAAAGCAGAGACTGCAATAGATATTTGCTCACCGAGGTTTGTGGTGACACTATTCACAAAAGCCGAAAGATGGAAGCAATCCAAATGCCAGTCAGCAGATGAAGAGATGAACAGACGTGGTCTAGCCGTACAATGGAGTATTAGTCGGCCAGTAAAAGGAATGTAGTTCTGAGATATGTGGCAACATGGATGAACTGGAAAATGTTATGCTGAGAGAAATAAGCCAGTGGCAAAAGGACAAACACTGTATGCTTCTACTTACGTGAAATATTTAGAAAAAGCAAATTTAGAGGACAAAAAGGAGATTAGAGGTTCCCAGGGTCCTGGAGGAAGACGGAGGGAAAGGCGAATTAACACTTAATGGGTGCAGAGTTTCTGTTGGGGTGATTGAAAAGTGTCGGTCGAAGATGGAGATGGTGGGAGCACAGCATCATGAATATAATTAATATCGCTGAACTGTACATTTAAAAAGAGTCAAAATGGAAAAGTTTATGCTATAATGTGTGTGTAGCTATGTGTATGTATAGACACACATATATATGCTACCACAATCAAATTTTAAAAATGAGCAAATCTACTTTAATAACAACAATAAAACATCTCTAAATAGAGAAAAATTCATTGAGGACTGAGTGAGAGGTTAAGCTAGACCAGAGTGAACCACATCCTTTGCCTCCTCCACTTGCCTTGGACCTGCTTTTGCCAACCCATCCTGCATGATTGTAGCATAGATTTGCATAATGCAAATTGAAAGACAGCCCTGCCCCTCCCAGTTATTGAGCTAGGAGGATACTGATAAGGACACCGTGTCTTCACAGTGACAGTTCAATTAGAAGATACAGGGGTATGAAGAATCAAGTCTCAGCAGCATAAACTGAGGACCAACTTCTGAACATCTGTTTCAGTTTTATTTATTTTGAGGGTGGTGTGAAACATCTCACATTGCCTTGTTTTCCTCTTCTTGTGGGCTGCTTGGAACCTCAGACTCATCTTCCTAAGACCATTTTCACAAGCTTGTAGGACCATGAAAAGTACATTCCATATTCATCTTATTTCTTCTACCCTCTTAGCTCCCATCAACTTTTCTTTTAACCTTCATCAATGTTTGTAAGCTTGCTTCAGTAATTGTTTACATGAAGAAGGGCATGGATATTTACATTAAATAGACTGTTTATTGAACTCTGGTAACCACACAAGGGTATGCTATTCAGTTATTTAAAATGATATAACACCACGGAAAATATTTATGTTATAATGATAAGAAAAGGACATTCCAGGAGGGACTTTGGTTTTCCAGCAACCTGCCCATCAGCCTTTGCAGGGAAACAAACTAGCAGTGAGCCCAGGAGTCTCTGAAAGCAATTGACCGGAGAGGCATTTCCACAGACCAGGAGATTCTCTTGAAATGTCCTAAGCCCTACACCAAAGGCACCCCTTATTAGAGCATCAGGCTCTTCAATGTCCAGGATCTTATCCTCTAAGTCAGGCCATAGGACCTACAAACTCAAAAGACAAGTTATTTCCCTCCAGCCCTACTCTCCAGATAAGATGGTGAGACAGAGACAGGCTAACTGCAATTGAGAATTTCACTCAAAAGGAGGAGAATGGGAAGTGGGGAGAGGGCACAGAAATCCAAGTGGGCACCTCTTCCCACATCCCCCTACCTGGTTCTTCTCCCAGGACTGAACCCTTAACCCGCTGCTCTCTGAGACTCTTAGATCCACTCTCTTTGATGAACTTTCTTTTCCATAAGAAATGGCAACTGAGCAGTTGAACAGTCTGATCCTTCTCTGTAGGTATTTTCAGTTTTCACAATCAGTCTTTTTAGTGCAAGGTAGTGTAGCTGCTGTCTTTAAAACTCTAGAAACATTGATGGTTTTCTATGAGTCCAACTTCAGTCTAC
The DNA here is from genome assembly GCF_030445035.2 of Dasypus novemcinctus. NCBI lineage: Eukaryota > Metazoa > Chordata > Mammalia > Cingulata > Dasypodidae > Dasypus > Dasypus novemcinctus. The sequence continues at coordinate 108,985,931 of NC_080678.1, read as the reverse complement.
TCCATTCAACAAAAATCACTCCTCCAGTTTTTCTAGGAACACACTCCTCTTTTCCTTGGCAGCTTGTCAAGGTGTGGAAGAATGGCCTTGAGCTTCTTATAAGGCTTTTTGTCTCACTGAGATGTTCTTCCAGGAGCCAGCCAAAAAGGAGTATAGGCATCCTTGATTTGGTCTTTATCTGGAGGTCATTTATGATGAGACTCTTTTGGTGGCTGGAAAGATGAATGTGATGATTAATTTTATACATCAACTTGACTAGGATATGATGTCCAGTTGTTTGGTTGAACAGTAGCCTAGACTTTGCCTTGAAGATACATGGTAGATGGGATTAGCATCTATAAGCAGTTGACTTCAAGCAAAGGAGATCATGCTCAATAATCTGGGTGGGCCTCATCCAATCAGTTGAAGGTCTTGAGAGCAAAAATCTGAGACTTCCTGGTGAAGAAGAAATTCTAACTCAAGTCTTCGCTATCAATGCTTGCCTGAGTTTCTAACCTGCTGATCTTCCCTAGAGATTACAGATACTTACTTACCAGCCCCCACAATTACATGAGCCATATCCTTAAAAAAACTGATGGATGGATGATGGATGGATGGAAGGATGGATGGATGGATGGATGGATGGATGGTGGTATATACATACCTATAGAGCTTGCTGGTTCTGGTTCTTCTGGAGAATTCTGATACAATGAAGTGTGAAAGACTTTGACTTTCTGCCTCCTTGTGACTCAAATGTGGCCTCACTTAAACTCAGCATATAATCTCATTGCTCTTAGGGATACGCCTCCCTGGCACCAAGCGATTATTACCAAGAGCCAACTAGCAATGCATTTGGAAAAAGACCTAGACCAAAAGGGGGAAATATTAAATACAAATGAGTTTTTATGGCTAAGAGATTTCCAAGTGAGTCAGGAGATCATTCCAGAGATTATGCTTATGCATGTCTCAGGTAGATCTCACTGACTGCCACAGTAAAGAGCACCTCAAGCAGGGGACTCCTGGGGGCTCTAGAGACAGCTAGACACTACAGGCATGGCAAACAAGCCCAAGAATCTGGCAGCCAGTCAGCATGCCTTATCTTGGAATATATGATAACCCATCTCTCCAATGTATCAGATTTAGACTCATTTATGATTTTCCCACACATGGTTCTTCTACCCCTTTTATTTGAACCTATAATTAGCACTACGCATTAAATATATGTCCCAGAGATTTATATCTTCTGGATGTTCATGTGCCAGTTGACCCCCGAATTTCAGCAGAGTTGCAGCCAACACCTACTCTCCAGTTGATCGGACTCACCCAGGAAAACTAACAAAAGGATGATGATGGACAAGGCCCATCTCTGAAAACAGAGAGTGTCAACAACTGCAAGCAAGACAATTCCATCCATCTGCCCCATGGGCTCTCAGCTCCTCTCTATTGAAAGCAGAGTAGACATTACCATGCCCAAATCCTCAAGATCTAGGAATAAACTAATATTGCAGGGAATGCAACCATGGGCTAAAGTAGACATTATTATTCTAGTAAAGGAAGAGCTTGTAACATCCATATAAAGACAGTGGTCAAAGAGTTTCTGAGGGAGGGCGAGGGAAGAAAAGTGTAACATGAGACATTTTTGAGACATCAGAATTGGTCTGTATGATTGAAAGATATTGCAATAATAGATACAAGCCATTATACATTTTGTCAAAACCTATAAAATTGTACCATGCAAAGTGTAAACCATAAGGTAAACTATAGACCCTTGTTAGTAGCAAAGCTTCAATATGTGCTCATCAATTGTAACAAACGTACCACACAAAAGAAAGATGTCATTAACGGGAAAAGTGTGGGAGTGGGAGGGGTTGGGGTATATGAGAATCCCCTATATTTTCAATGTAACATTCATATAATCTAAAACTTCTTTAAAAATAAACAAACCAAAAAAGAAAGACTTTGACTTTCTGAGTCAGTGAAATCTGCTCTCGGCCTCCTCTTTATTTCCTCTAAATCTGCTTGCAGATGGAACTGCTCTCTATTTGGCCAGTCTCCCTCTTTTAACTTTTCACATGCGGCTAGAAGATGACAATCGACACTTCCAGCAGTGTGCCTGGAAATCTCCTCAGCCAGATCCACAGTGAATAAGGTGCATTTCTATCTTTCAAGGTTCCACAGACACTGTTGGTTTGCTGCAGCCTCACACAAGTTGCCTTTTTTTTCCTTCAGGATTTGCCGTCTATTTCTTTGCCACTTTCCATTTTCTGCTTATTTCACACACACTAATGCCTTAATGTACAAACAGAGCAATGTCATCAAGCTCAAATTTCAATTGCAAAGGTAGAGAAATAGACGTTACCTCTTGATGGGCAAAAAGGCACAGTGGCATTGCAAAACACATCCTTATTGAGATGGAAGGAATTAGTGAACCAGTCTTCTAAAGAATCTTTATAGGAGTATAATGGTTTGGAGTCCCTCAATGAACTTCTTGAATGAAACAACTAAAACAGCTGATACAATATAAGAAACATCTTTTTAAATGAAATGTCAGGCAAGCACAGAATTTAGGAATCTACAACAAGATTTGAAAACATCAGGGTCTTATCCAGGTTCTCAGAAGCCTTAAACTTATAAAATTTGGGGGTGTCTCTTTAAAAAAAAGAATACAAAATTAGGTTCAGCATCTTGAAGAGATATAAGTGAAGGTCCCTGAAGCTTATGCATCATTAGTTTCTCAGTAAATCTACAATTAGAAGCAGTAAACATAGAAATCTGATAATTAAAGGTACTAAGTTTATCACTTGTACGTATCATTTGAGATGGCAATAAAGATATTGATCAACTTTACATAGTCTTAAATGTGCATTTTGATGTAGCTGGATAACCATTAAAATAGCAGACATAGAATATATAATTTTATAATAAGTATGTGGAAAACAATGGAAATAGATGTTTTAAACCACTCCATCCAAACTACAAAAGCAATAGAGAAGAGGGTAAAAAAGAAAAAAAGAAGAATGACACAAACAGAAATTGCATAGCAAGATTTCAGGCATAAATTCTAATCATGTGGATTACAAAATGACTGAAATCTCCCTGAGAATTTTAGGCCATCATTCTGAAGAAAAATGGAAATCCAAATCCAGTGGTATGATGTTTACAAAAGATAACATAAAGAAATAAAGGTAAGAACTAAGGCACAGAATAATTTATATCAAACAATGGAATAAAATGCATTAGGAAAATGACAACCTGAAAATTTTCCCATCTTGAATACTAATAGCAGTCCCATATATATGTATAATATAAGAATCAACAGAACTGCAAGGAGAAATTGGCAAATTCACCATTTATAGAAAGAGGAAAACAAATACACGAACAGAAATCAATGGCATAAAATCAAATAGAATAGGCAAAGTTTAAATCAGTCGTTTAAAAAATGTTAATAAAATAGACATCAGGCTGCACTAGTCAAGACAAGGAGGCAAAGCACGATGAATTTGGGAATGGAAAGAAATATGGGAATAATGCAATGAAACTAAAATCTTACAAAAAAACTAATAGTGAGATATTCTAAGCAGTTTCAAGGAAATAAATTAGAAACTAAGATGCAATAGACACATATCTAGAAAAATACAACTTACTGAAATTGGTGTTAATAAGAAATAGAAAACCTTACTCATTGTTAAAATTCTTCTACCAAGAAATTGTCACACCCAAATGGCTCTAGAGGTGAATGCTACCAAACATCAAAGAGGAGAAAATGTGATCTTACAGATATTCTCTCAAAGAATAGGAAAAGGGAAAGTAGAGTCTTAGTCATTGTATGAGGTTGCCATATGCTTGAAACTAAGACCATGCAGGAACTATAAGAAATTTCAGAACTACAGATCAATTTCTTTCATAAATGGAAATGAAAACTTCTATCAAAGTCATATGCAGTATATATAATGGCCACATTGAAACGATTCCAGGAATACAAAAATCAGTTTAATTTTGAAAATCAATTAAGGTAATTAACCACTTTGACAGATTGAAGTTATAGTGTCAAGTGATTATGTTTATAGATGAAAATATCTGTTTAATAAAATTCAATATCCATTCAGATTTTTTTCAAAACCTGGTAATAAACTAAGAATAGGAGGAACTTCCACAATTAGATAAAGATACATGTTTGAGGTGTTCCCTTAACATCAAAAAGAAGTGACAAGAATGCTTGCTTTTACCTCTTCTACTGAATGCTTTATGGAAGGGCTTAGTGCAAGAAGAATTTTAAAATAAGAAATAAAAGTTAATGAGATTGGAAAGCAAGAATCAAAGGAACTCCCAATGAACCTGCAGAAAAATGCTTAGAATTCATAAGAGAATTCACCATGTTTGTTAGATTAGAGCAATTACTACACCAGTCAATTGCATTTCTAATGCCAGCAATCTGCATTGACAAAATGTAATTTTAAAAAAATGGTTCTATTAAAAAAACTTCAGAAAATCAAGAGATGATGGAAACAATATTCAAGAGAGGAAGTGAAGGCAATTGATGAGGGGCACACAGCATTTTTAAATATATTTGTAAGGGTTCTCTTTCATAAACTGGCTCTTTTGCTACTTTTATGTGTGGCATCTTTTATGAATATGTTTTACTAGTAAAAAATGCGGAGTGCTGTATCCTGGAATGACTACAATTGTGTTAGGCATGTGGGGCCAGTATAGGAAGGACAGATGAAAAGCAGAAAAGCTTTAGATTGGAAAGAGATATTGAAGAGCCGTGAATTTTTACTCTGTTCCAGAGGAGGAGTTGGATTACCTTACACAAAAGCCAGTAGATGTTTATGCAAGCAAGTGATTAATTAGATTATATCTGTGTTTTTGGAAGGTCACAGGTGAAGTGCTAGGATGGTCATTTGATCGTTCTGGAATTTTAGGAATGGCTTTCTACATAGCTGGACCTATTGAGGTGATTTCTCAGAAATTAAATCCTTCTCTCCTGGCTTCCCCATGTCTTTCAAGAGGACAGGGCCAGGGACTCACTCAATTCTGGGCTCTCCCTGATGCTGGCCTCAGCTGCAACTGTCCCATCCTTTTGCAAATAAATGGCTAAGGAGGTGAGGTGGGCCTTTTAGGGCAGCCCTTGTCCTACCAGGCCACTTTATCAGAGACTGGCCGGTCTGCCCCAGCAGCCCTCAACACAGAGGAGCTTCTGGTCTCTGGCCTGCATAGTTCCTTCTATTGCAAATTTGAATTTTAGTTCCCTTATTTATTTTTAATTCTTTATTGTAGTAATGTATATACAATTCAAAAATTCCCATTTTAACCCCTTTCAAGTGAACAATTCTGTGGTATTAATTACACTGGCAACAATGTGTTTCCATTGCGAACATCCATTACCCAAACTTTCCATGCTCTTAATAGAAACTTGCACCCATTAAGCAATAACTCCCATTCCCCTCATCCCCTGGCCCCTCACAGCCTATGACCTACTACCTGTCTCTATAAAATTTGTTTATTCTAGGTATCTCATATATGAGAGAACACACAGTGTTTGTCATTTCACATCCTGGCTTATTTCACTCAACAAGATGTCTTGAAGTTTCACCCATGTGGTTGCAGGTATCAGAACGTCCTTCCCATTGAGGTCTGAATTATATTCCATAATTTGTACCTACCACAATGTATTTGTCCATTCTTCTGTCAGTGGACACCAGGGTTGCTTCCACCTTTGATTATTGTAAATAACGCTGCTCTGAACATTGGTGTACAAATATCTGTTTGAGTCCCTGCTTTCAATTCTTTTGGCTGCATACCTAGAAGTAGGATCACTGGCCATATGGTAAACCTATGTTTAATTTTCTAAGAAACCACCAGACTGTTTTCCACAGTGGCTGTCCCATTTTCCATTGCCACCAACAATGTGCCAAGGTTCCAATTTCTTCACATCCTTGGCAACAGTTGTTATTTCCTATTTTCTGTTTGTTCGTTTCTTAATAGCCATCCTAGCAGGTAAAGAGTGATATCTTATGGTGGGTTTGATTTGCATTTCCCTGATGTCCCACAACATTGAGCATATTTTCTTGGGCTTATTGGCCATTTGTATACCTTTACAGAAATGTCTCTGCAAGACATATGCCCATTTTTAAATTGAGTTGTCTTTCTGTTGTGATGGGATTCTCTTTATAGAGTCTGGAAATGAAACCCTGATCAGATATATGGTTTCCAAATATTTTCTCCCACTCTGTAGGTTGTCTTTTTCATTTTCTTGATATTGTCCTTTGATGTACAAATATTTTTTCATTTCGATGAAGTCCATTCTGCTCTTTGGACCCCTGGCACTGGGTCTCAGATGTGGTTTTCACTCATCCACTCTCCTGACCCCCCTCCCCAATCTCCCCAATCAGTCATCCTCCTTTTTGGAAGAAACCCAAATCCCCTCTTTCACAACCCTGGGACACTTACATGACCAATGTCTCCTAGCTGTGCCTGCTCAAGCCATCCAAGGCCTCAGCCAACCTGTCTTTAAAATAAGGGGTTTGCCTTAATTGGTGATTTTTGAACTCTGGGTCACAACCATTAGTGGGTTGAGAAATCATTTTTGTAGTTTATAAGCAACATTATTATAATATCAATAAATCAAATAGTAAGTATCAATCTGCAGTATCACACAGGATAAGGGTAAGTACTGACTTGGGGGGAGCAGGTCTAGCTCAGGGGTTAAGCATTTGCTTCTCATGTACAAGGCCCTGGCTTCAATCCCCAGTACCTTCTGAAAAAAAAGGTACAGATTTTTATAAAACTTTTATTTCAGTTCTCTTTAGTCACTGAGTTTTGACATATCATGTGATTCTTATAGTGGCTGCAGTGAAAAAGTTAGCTAGCTATTGGCTTAGAGTGTCTCCAAGGGCCCCTTCAAACTGTAACACTCATTAGAGCTTGAAAAGAATAAAATCCTGTTCTTCAGTTGGCAAAGGAAGCTCCCCTTGGAGGCTTTCAATCCCCGCAGCATCTGCCGTGGCAAAGCTTGTCTCCCTGGCTTGAATCAAAGCACCAGCAGGCACCTGAGGAGCATCAAGCTTTGAAGGCCTGGAGTTATTGTTCTCACCATGAATATGATAGAAAAACACAAAGGCACATAGAAAGCAGCCAGAGGAGTCCAGAGCCCAGACTGCATGTTGCAGACAAATTCAGGGTCAGGCCCTCGGGCTCCCTGACACTGGTGTCTTGTGCAAGGAGATAACATGACTGAGGCATTAGTGATCCTGCACCCCACTTCATTTCCTTCCACCAGCCGCGCCTGGGAACCACCCCAACATAAATGATGGGCTGTCCTGTGTGGCCAGCAGTGCCCTGCCGCTGGCCAGAACCATGGCACACTTGTCGCAGACCATTCCAAAAGCAGGCCTGTAAACGCTGTTGCCAGAGCTCTGTTGGATGACAACCTCACGTTGGCAGGTTAATTTTGAGTCTCACGGCACGGTCATTGGGGAACCTCCCATGCCAGCTGCTAAAGAGTTTTCAGTCTCCAAAAATAATCTCCAAATGCTGGTTAACATGACCCTGGCAAAATTCATCCACTCCGAAATATGTGAAAAGGAGCTGATGCCCAGCTCCTGGCACGGCCGCAGAGCAGGCCTTGGAAGAGGAGGTGGCCGTGACTTCAGCCTCTGGCACAGGGCATGGACTGGAAGGGGAGCAGGCTAGATGGTGAGCCAGGAGGGAGGCTGGAGCGCTGGGCACAGGAGGCCTGGCGTGGGGGACTGAGGCTCTGCTGCCATTCCTGATGGAGCTTTGGGGTCTGTCCCTGAACTATTGTCCCCATTGCTGCGTGTCACGGGGATTTCACATTTCAAAGAGCTTCCCAATGGGAACTCCAGCACCAGGGAGCAGTTGCCGGGTATCTGTGCTGACCCTAGAGTTACATCTCCCTGGATCCCAACTTGGGCCATTCACTGAAGAGAGAGTTCAGTGACCCTTGGGCCTGGTTTCCTTGGAGGTGGCTTGAGGGTTGGCGGGGCCTCGGGCAGGCTCTTGTCACGTGCTTCTTTTCCCACCCATGCAGGTCTCGGGTGTACATGAAACATTTCAAGGCTGGGGGAGGATGGAGGACAGGGTCTGGAAGGACATTGGAGGAGTTCATTGAGCATCTCCAGTGTCATCCAAGGCCCTAGCAGTGACAAGTAATGTCCTCATTTTGCATATGAGGAGAGCTGGAACTCATAAGACTTGCCCCAAATCGCCAAGCTGGTGAAGGGGATGCAAAGAGTTTATCCGAGGCCAGGGTCTAGGATCTGCTGAAGCCAGAGGAGATAATACAGTAGGTCCAGAGAGAGACAGGAGGGGTGGAGATGGCCCGTGGGCAACCCCAGCCTCCCAGACGTCTGACTTGTTCTGACCTTTGAGAGACACTTCATTGGACTTTGGAGAAGTCTGCAGATGAGACAGCAGTGGGGTGTGGGGCTGGATGACTCTGTGCAAGTCATGTGACCGCTCTGCGCCTCAGTTTCCCCATCCGGAAACTGAAAATGATACTCTTGAACTCCAGATATTCCTGGAGGGACCCGCCCTGCACTTCAGGAGCCCTGTCCTCACCCCACACGCGTGGAGACGGCCTCGGGAGGCCGCGCTTCTCCTTGCATGCTGCTTGCTGAGGTGTGGAAGTCAAATGGAAAATGCATGCCACCTCCACAGAGCTTTCCTTGGTGGGAATGAACTGAATATTTATTTTTCTTTTACAAGCAAAGAGGTTTTCATTAATTTGTGCCAGGTCATTTAATACATGTTAGGTTTCTACAGTGTTCTTGTTTCACTTAGTTTTCTGGATTTCCAAGAAAGTTTCAGGATTTGGTTTGGTGAAAGACCTCAGAGGCCCTGAGAGACACATGGAAAATGAGAAGCAATTTATTTGCAGCAAGGCTTTGTTTTAAGTACCCTGCCAAGAAATAAGGACCATCGAACTTCTGTGAGAGTTTTCCTTAAAAGCCTCTTTCTTGGTTTTCACTGGGCAAAGCAAGGATGGTAAGAGATGAAGCCAGAAGGTCAATGATAAAATGAATGCTTGTTAGTTTGTTGTCATTTGGATGGTTCGTTCAAAGCCCTGGACAGAGGGCAAAGTGAGGCCTCAGAAGGAACATTCTCTGGAACCCACCTGAAAGCTACCTTGGGACCTGCAGTGTGGGGGGAGGGCTTTTCCACTGAGAGCTAAGCTCGTGCTTCTGGCTGATTCTCCTCCTTCACAGGAGAGAGAACTGAAGCCCAGGGCAGGCGAGCCTTGCCTGGGGTCCCAGAGCAAGGGAGGGAAGTTTAGCCAACCTCACAGATCCCAAGAGCCTTTGCCTCATCGCAGCAGGTAGGAAGATGGAAAGAGCTGTGGGACTAGGATGGGATGGGGCAGTGCCAACAAGCCTCAGCTGACCTGTCCGCATGCCCCACTTATGAGCTTGATCTGAGGGTCAAGTGATGAAACGATAAATCGGTGGATGGTGGTGCAGATGTGGGGGCAGGCAGTGAGCCCCTCTCTCCTTTCTCTCTGGCCATCCTCTTCCTCCACCATCAATGTGCTGACAATGGCTCCCTTTGAGAGAGTGCATGAGAAGCTGATGCCAGCCTGTGCTCTGTCAGAGATAAAACCAAGGTGTGGGGAGGAAGGCACCTTCTTGAGAATGCTCACGTGCAATGCAAATAAACCTGATTGTCACCATTTGAATGAAACAGGTGCCTACACTGCAGCAGCCATGCTTCATTCTAGAAAATGAGACTGTTGGGTCCCCCAGCTGCCCAGCATGAGGGATAAACTTGGAGCAAGTGTCCCAGCTGTAGAGATGGCAACTTGCCATCCAATTGGTTCTCTCATCGTTTTTCTTCTAATTATGAAAATAATACATGCCTATTGCAGAAAATAGAGGAAATGCTAAATCACATTAAAAAAATAATAATTTGTAGGTAAACTGTGAACTGATGCTTGAAAATCATGGCGTAGTTCCGGCCTTCTGGCTAGTTGAGCTGTTTTATGCCTGGGTGGAGGACGCCTCTGCCTTTGCATGAAGCCCTCATCTTGCTGGCACTAAACACTCTTCTGTTGGGTCCATCTGTGGCTCTGCTCCCCTCCCGTACCGCTAAAGAAGTCAGCAGTTTTCAGTGTGCATATCTGTGCATAAAACTCTGTCATCACTTAGACAGCCTCTCAGCTGGCTTTCCACGTTATTCCAGAGAATATGTGCATACTTAATCATGGCGATTTGAAAGTGATGACATTTAATATCTCACGGAGATTTTTTCTTTTTTCTAAAGCTCCTTTGGCTACAACTGAAGAAGTCATCCAAAAGTAAGCAGGTGCGTCCGTGCCCGCACGATCCTGTGATGCTGTGGAGTCCGCCTGCTCCCACGAGAGCCCCATGCACCAACTCCAAGAAGAGAGAGGAAAGCCGGCCGCCCACCTCTGTTCCCCCTGAGGCCCGCAAGCACGCAGTTCTGCAGAAGGCCAGGCACTGGGAAAACACGAGGATAACATGGAAAGAGTGGGTTTTACCGTGTTCTCCTCCACACTGCAGGCTGGGAGGGCCAAGAAAGAGGCCACTTCCTAGTCCTTCACGTGGTCCTTGGCTTAGGGATTCAAAGCACATCTAAGCATCCCACTCAAAGCACCCCATAACAGGGGGGCTTAAAAACTGCCAGATTCCACAGTGCCCTCCCAGCCAACTTGGTAAGAATTTTGGAGAAGAGGGGAATCAGAGTCTTCCTGCAGAGTTCCGGGTATGGTTTTATTGTACAGTCAGGATTGGTGGCACCAACCCTAGGGGACTGGCCATCCATGCCTTGCAGCTCATGGACCCAGAGAGGCCGGAGGATGATGGGAGAATGTGGCACGAGCACCCTGCCTGTGTGGCCCATGGGCCTCTGTGCCCCTGGGTCTGCTGAGAGGAGCACAGGGCCTGGGTCAGGAAAGTGGCCTGGCCCTCCTGAGGGACCAGCCCAATGCCCCCTTCCTCTGGTTCCCCCTCCCTCCCCCTCCCTCCCCTTCACTCCCCCTCTCCTGCTCTCTCCTCTGCACACACGCCCAGGCTTCCTCCTTGCTGCAGCTGCCACAGTCCACACAGCGGCCACCCCTGGCTGCCTCAGCCCTCAGTTAGGATGGTCTCTGGCTGTCTGTCTTGCTGATCAGACTTGAGCCCCATGGGAACGCTCCCTCTTCACCCCCACACCCAGCATGTGGCTGGCCCAGTTGGGGGTCTCTGCAAAGGCAAGGTGAGGGAAGAGCTCCCTCCAGGAGCCTGTGTCCCCTCCAGTGGAGGAGGCAGCCTCAGGCCGCCAGCCCCTGAGCCTCCCCCAAGGAATGCTGGAGTCTGCTCCCTGGCAGAACTCGTTCGCCATTCCTGGGGCTCCCTTTTGTCTCATGGAGGCCCGAGCTGCTTCTCTGATTCTGTCTCCTTTCTGGGCAGGGTCCCTGTCACCATCATGCAGAAGGAGGGGCACCTCATGAGTAGAGCCAAGGGGCCAGGTCCAGGGGTTCAGGAGCCCAGGGGAGGCTGTCAGGGGCCAATCGGGGAAGTTGAGGGATAGAGCGAGGAGGGCAGGGTGGAGACCAAATCTCCCAAGACAGCAGCCACATGCCTGGGGAGATCACGCTGATTTTCTGGCCCCTCACCAGGCAATCTTCTTGGGGTGGGCAGGCCATTATAACTGGAATTGGAGGTGAGACACAGGTGACCTCAGACCACTCATCTGGGACCTCATGAGCTACATGAAGAGATGGTCCAAGGAGGTGAAGAACAATGAGTCATTTTACTGGATCCCTCTGTAGTACTCCAAGGAGGGCCCAACTTCCTCCTGCCTCTGCACCCCGGCTCATCTCTTACACCGTAACAGGTGTCTGATGAGTGCTGGTTATGTGCCAGGCATCGGCATGTGAGTCAGATATGAAAGTTTCCTTACACTGTAGTGGGAAGGACCCACAATAGTCACACAATCACATGAATGCACAATCCCCTGATGTGAAATGTGCCACAAACACAAGCACTGAGCACAGAATGGACACTAACGGCTAGGAAGTGTCCCTGTGCCCTCGCCAGCCCTCTGCACTGTCCTGTCTATTCTTGGAGGCTGACCTGGAGCTCCCAGCTGAGTTGATGATGGGGAGCTCCACCAGAGCGGGGAGGTGGGAGAGAGGAGAGTGGGTGCTGGTCCCCCTGAGCCCCTCTGCTGTGGGCCCAGGCCTGGCTGCACCCCATTTACACTGGCACCACACCTGTGTGAAACCAACGCACACAGTGCCCCATCCCACTGCTGATAACCACGTCTCTGGCCCAGGGAGGGTGGGGGTTTCCCACCATTTCAGCCCACCTGGCCCCACAGCACCACACCACCCCCAACGCTGTCCCACACTTTCATTCTTGTTGAACCCCCATCAAGTTGCCCAGCTTGAATACACCATCTGCTTCCCACTCGACCCTGGCTGGCCTAGTGACCCAGTCTGGGAGGTCAGGGGAGAGTTTGGAAAAAGGGATGTTTGAGCTGAGTTTGGAAGGATGAAATTCTAATCACTATCAATGGGCAGATCCAACATCTGTGCTTAGTGAGTAAGAGGGATCCTGGTGAGAGGAATCACAGAAGGCAGAGGGGTCCTATGTGAAGTCCACCTTCCAAGCCAGCCCTGACCATGGCATCAGTGGATGCAGGCTTGGCTGTAGCTATAAAAAAAGAGCCAACTCAGAGTTCTTTAGCATCACCCAAGGGCCAGGCCTTGAGCTCAGGGTGCACACACCACACATGTGTGGAGGCCCACAAGTGGGTAGTCTGGGGCTCCGAGGTGTAAGGGGTAGTCTTTGAAGGATGAAGGTGAGCAGCAGGAGTCCAGGGAGGGCTTAGCTTTGGGGTTCCCATGAAATTCTGGCCTGAGAACATATCAAGATGTGGGAGGGAGCCTGGTCATTAGGACTGAGATCTGGGAGAGTAAGAGATCAAGGTGAATCACAGATGGAGAGACACCTAATTCTAAAGATGATAAGGGCACTGGCCAAAAGGCTGGGAGGGAGATGAGGCTCGGCCCTGAGGACAAAGTTTCAGATGTCACAAGAGGGGACAGCTGGGAGAGGAAGTGCAATGGAAGAAATACAGCTGCTACTGCATCATAACTAATGCTGGCCCAAGCAGCACTGATGGAGGATTTAACCAAACTGTGTGACCTCTGTGTTGAGGAGGCCCACCCCCTCCCCAAGAGCCTCATTTGGGGCAGAGAAGTCATGACAAACAGGTTAGGGCCATTAGGAGATGACAAGTGGAGGCTGGAGCAGGGACAAGGCAGGAGATGGGTCACGGGGCTTGCAGAAGTGGCCATCGGAGGTCAGACAGCTGGCATCTCCCTGAAGTCCAGCCAGGAGAAGGCAGAGAAGAGAGCATTCTGGGAAACTCCCAGCAACATACACAGACCTTAACTCTGCCTTGCTAAGTGGGTGGAAACTATTTCAAATTCTGTTATGAGTCTAAAGGTTAGATACTCAGGTATCTTAGTTTCCTATAGCTGCTGTAACAAATGACCACAAATGGTGTGGCTGAAAACAACAGAAGTTGATTCCTTCACAGTTCTGCAGGCCAGAAGCCCTCAGTGTCACTGGTCCAAAGTCCAGGTGTCGGCCGGGGTGCCCTCCTGCCGAGCCTGCAGTGAGGCATCTGCACCTCACTTCATCAGGCACCTGCCGGCATCCCATGGCTGGGCTGCATCATCCAGTCTTCAGGGCCAGCATCTTCACTCCTTCTGCAGTCTTCATGTCACCTTCTCCTCTGCTTTCGGGTCAAATCTTCCTGTGCCTCCTTCTTCTAAGGACACTTGTGGTGACTTTGGGCCCACCTGAACAATCTGGGATAATCTCCCCATCCAATCTCCCTAACAATCGACATCAGAAAGGCCCCTGGTTGGCCCCCAGGAGGTAACCTCCACAGGTCCCAGGGATTAAGAAGTGGCTCTTTTGGGGTACTGTTTACCACATGAGACAAGGAGAAACCATCTTCCAAGCACACCCACCTGGAGTGGCAGCAGGCATTAGCTGCTGGCCGGCGGCAGAGCCCTGGGTCTTCGGTGTGCGGCTGCCAGTGTTGGCCTTGGGGTCCTCATGGAGTTTCAGCCCTTCTGGGGCACTTGCTGTCAGCTTTATAAAATGAGCAAATCAAGGCCTTTCTCCTGGGTTCTGAACCACTCAGCCACCTCTAAGCCAGAACGGCTGGGGTGGGGCCCTGACATGGACGTATTGTTGAATCTTTCCAGATGATTCTAATGTCCAGGCATGGGTGGGGACCATAAAGATGAGGTGACCAGGGATGCCCCTCCCAGGTGTGGTGCTGTGTAAATCAGCAGGCCAGAGCGTGGGGTCTCAGCCTCAGCTTCACTGGGCCTCCCATGGGACCCCCGCCAGGAGGCCCCATTGAACTGGTCTGGAGTGTGGCTTGGGCTTCAGGACCTTTAAAGCTCTCCCAGGGGATCTGGGATGGGGCCCAGGTTGAGAGCCGGGGTGCTGGACAAAAGGAGACCTGCACTGCAGCTGCTCTCCTCAGGGCCACTGCTAGCATGGCAAGCCCTTCTTGGTTGAGCTAGAGGGCTCTTCTAAGCCTGAGAAGGGTTTAGTCTAGGAGCTTGTGGGAGCCCTTTGTTCAGAAACCTTGACCGACCCGTGAGATTTCTAGCAGTCAGAAGATTTAGCTCCAATTATGCTGCCTATGGGGCAAGGCATGGACCAAGCGGCCTTTCAAACTGCCATGCAACTGCTCGATTTTGTAAAAATCTGATACCAAGCCTACCCTCCTCCATAGACTCTTTTGCCATTTAGACAAAGAATGTACAAAGAATAAAAATAACCTGATGAATTCAGGAGGGTGGAAAATGTCATTACTGGTAATGAAAATTACAGGAAGCCTTGTTGGCACTTGCTCCCTCCCCAAGATTAACATGAGAACATGTTTTTTCTTCTGATGCAATAATTAATTTTGCCCAAGAAAATGTCTCTCAGTGCATGTCCAGGGCAGGGCTAAATGAAGCCTTTAAGTAACTGATAAGTGTGCTCCTGTCTGTTTACTGAGCCTTCCTGGCTTTCCAAGTGGATTAAATAGGCGCAGTGACATGCTGGACGGCTCCAGAGAAGGAGTTAGAGATTCCTGAGGCCCACAAAGACTGATTCTATTAGGAAATAGAAGAAAGCTGGGGTGAATTCTGTGGCTGGCAGAAGGCTTAGTTTTAAACCCTAGAAATTGAGGTATGACTTTCAAAATGAAAATATCAGTTCACAGTAAATCTCATCAAATAGCACCTGGGAGTAAGATACAGAATCAGTCTGTCCTGGACACCTACCAGGGGGCAGGTGCCATGTGGGCACTGCAGATGCACTGGAGAGTGAAACACATACTCCCTGCTCTCACAGAGGTGCCACGTCAGCAGGAAACAGATCTCAACTGGAGAGTCTCCCAAAAGAGGGGAGGTGGGCATATGTCTTCATGTCCTGTCTGCTATGGCAAATACCGCACAATAGAATGTCCTGTCTGCTATGGCAAATACTGCACAATAGGATGGCTTTGGGGCAGGGGGGAGGGGGGATTTTCTCATTTTCATTTATTTAGCCCTTTCCAAAGTACTTAAACTTCTCATATTTTAACATGAAGTGCCTGGTTCTTTTTAATATATTTTTTATTTATTTTTAAAAGATACATAGATTACATAAAAAAATATACAGAATTCCCATATACCCCAGTCCCAACACCACCCACTCTTCCCACATTAATAATTTCTTTCATTAGTGTGGTACCTTCATTGCGATTGATGAACACGTTTTGGAGTATTGCCACACAACATGGATTATAGTTCACTCTGTACTTTACCCTCTCTCCCACTCCATTGGGTAGGTTATGAAAATAAATTGGCTTTTACAACAGGGATTTATTGGCTCATGGCTTCAGAGGCAGAACTCTTCCTCCCAGGGTAGAGTTCTGGCTGGCAGTGATCCTTGGGTCCCTTGGCTTTCCTGTCACACGTCGACAGCCTCTCCCTGCTCTTCTGGGTTCCACTGAGCTTCCAGCCCCTTCCCAGTGCTTTCTCTCTTTCTAAGTTCTCCTGTAGCAGGATTAAGGCCCTTCCTGATTCCATTGGCCACATCTTAACTAAAAATGGGTTCACACCCACAGGAAGGGGATTAAGAAAAAGATCACGTTTTTTCCAGGGTACACGATTTCAATGGACTATAGTGTGCTGGAAAACCAGACCAAGATCTGAGAGGCAAGGCGGGAGATATTTGACTTCAGAGTTGGAGAGCTGAGCAGAGCAAAACTGAGTGCAGCAGGGGTGGGGCAGTGGATTTATAGATCACAACATGAACAGAGAGCTCTCCTGATTGCACAACATGTAAATGGGCACTAAGGGAAACACTCAGCCACATTAGCTATCAAGAAAACAGAAATGAAAAGCCTCTTGAACTAAGATTTCTAATATCTTGAAAATTTTCAAAAGGATGGGTGGAATGTAATGAAATGGGTTCTCCCTGCCCCACTGTGGGAGGTGCAAATAGGCACACTCTTCTGAGAAGTAATTTGACATCCCCTGTCTGGCCAGTGCAAAATTTTGTTGTTATTGTTGTTGTTGTTGTTTTTAAATTAATTTATTGAAATATATCACCCACACACAAACATCCATAAACAATAAGTGTATAGTAATGGTTGTGAACTTCCAAAACAAACATATATCTTACAGGACTCTTACAACTCGTCCTACCACCAATACCTTACATTATTGTTAAACCTTTTTAACTAATGATTGAAGAGCATTGTCAAAATATTACTACTAACCAAAGTATTTTCCCCCAAACCTCCCTATTATTATCTTTATATCATTTATATATGGACATACATAAACAATTAAGTGTATAGTAAAAGTTGTGAACTTACACAGCAAAAATGCATAACATCATACAGGAGTCCCATACATCAACTCTCCACCAATACCTCACATTGTCCTGAGATGTTTGTTACAAATTATGAAAGAATATTGTCAAAATATTACTCCTAATCATAATCCTTATCTTACATTTGGTGGTTTTTCCCCAAACTCACCCCATTATTATTTTTTAAATATATTTTTTTATGACAGAAGTTGTAAACTTATAAAACAATCATGCACATGTGCAAAATTCCCAAACAATACCCCTCTATCAACACACCACACTGTGGTGGAACATTTATTACAGATAAGATAATATCATCTGATTGTTACCATGTCCATAGTATACACTTGGCTCACATTTTCCATAGTGCCCCCTTATCAACACAGTACATCTTTTGGCATAGATGCAAGAATATTACATTATTTCTGCTAACCACAGTCCATAGGTCACATCAGTTGTATTTTTCTGATGCGTTCTCAACACCCTGCAACAGTGATGTGCATTTGCTCTAGCTCACAAAGGACATTCTTGCATCTGTACCATCAACCACAATTCTCATCCACCTCTTGGTTTACTGTGCTATTGAGTTCCTAGATTATTCTCTAGCATTTTGTCAGTTGGCATTTACATACCTAGACTACCATTTTCAGCCACATCCCTTTTATAAAGTAGCTATTACTCACTATTTTTTACCATCCATTCTATACATTTCCACACTTTTACAATAAAGCTAATTAAACTTCTACATACATTAAGCATCAGTAGTCCACTCACTCTTCCTCTTATCTCCTTTAAGAATCCACCACCTGCCACCAGGTTTTGAAGATATCATCCTACAATTTCTTCTAGAAGTTTTATGGTTCTCCCTTTTATTTTTAGGTTTTTATCCATTCTGAGTTAATTTTTAGATAAGGTGTGAGATAGGGGTCCTCTTTCCTTCTTTTGGATATGGATATCCAATTCTTTCAGTACCATTTGTTGAATGCCCAAGGTGTGTGAGTTGGACAGGCTAGTAAAAAATCACTTGACCAAACCTGTGTGTGTCTATTCCTGAACCATCAACTTGGTTCCATTGGTCTATGTGTCTGTCTTTATGCCAGTACCATGCTGTTTTTACCACTATAGCTAGGAAATATGATTTAAAGTCTGGAGATGAGGGTTTGCTTTTCCTTTGTTATGATATTTCTGGCTATTCAAGACCCCTTATCCTTCCAAATAAATTTGATAATTGCATTTTCAATTTTTTTAAAGGCTGGTGGAATTTTTATCAGGGTTGCAATGAATCTGTATATTAATTTGAGCAGAATTGACATCTTAATGATTTTAGTCCAATCCATGAGCATGGAATGCTCTTCCAGTTATTTAGGCCTTTTTTATTTCTTTTAACATTGTGTTGCAGTTTTCTGAATACAAGTGCTTTACATCATTGGTTATGTTTTTTCCTGACTATTTGAGTTTTATCTGTCATATGTTATTTTCACCACTCTTTTGACACTTTTAGTTACTTTTATTGATATACTCTTCATTTCTAGACTCTCTTTCAGGCTTCTCTCTCCTGTCATTTCTTTTCAGGTTTTAGCATACCCTTTAGTATTTCCTGAAAATCTCATGTCTTGCTTAGAAATTCTCTCAGTTTCTGTTTATTTGTGAATATTCTAATCTTGCCCTCATTTTTGAAAGAAAGTCTTGCTGGATATAAAATTTTTGGCTGGAAGTTTTTCTTTTGTATCTTAAATATATCAGACCACTATCTTCTTGCCTCCACAGTTTCTGGTAAGAAATCAGCACTTAATCTTACTGGGTATCCCTTACATGTTATGCATTGCTTTTCTCTTGCAGTTCTCAGAAATCTCTCTTTGTCTTTTGTATTTGACATTCTGATTAGTATGTGTCTTGAAGTTGGTCTATTAGGATTTTTTCATATGGGAGTACATTGTACTTCTTGGACATGGCTATCTATGCCCTGAAATAGGGTTGAGAAATTTTCTACCATTATTTCTTCAAATATTCCTTCACCCCTTTTCCCTTCTCTTCTTCTGGGACAGTCATAACATGTATGTTTGCATGCCTTTTGCTGTCATTTAGTTCCCTGAGACCTTGTTCAATTTTTGCCATTCTTTCCTTCATCTGTTTTTTTGTATGTTCACTTTCAGAGGACACTTTTTCAAGCTCATCAGTCTTTTTTTCTGCCTCCTCAAATTATATGATTCCAATGTTTTTTTTTTATTTCATTTATTACAACTTTCATTCCTATAAGACCTGCTATTTTTCTATGTATGCTTCCAAATTCTTCTTTGTGCTCATCCAGTGTCTTATTTTTTTAAGATTTATTTTATTTATTTATTTCCCCTCCTGCTCCCCATTGTCTGCTCCCTTGTATCCATTCGCTGTGTATTCTTCTGTGTCTGCTTGCATTCTCGGCAGCACCAGGAATCTGTCTCTTTTTGTTGCATCATCTTGCTGTGTCAGCTCTCTGTATGTGGTGCCATTCCTGGGCAGGCTGCACATTTTTCATGCTGGGCAGCTTCTCCTTGCAGGGTGCAATGTTTGCATATGGGGTTCCCCTACATGGGGTACACCCCTGTGTGGCATGGCACTCCTTGCGCACAGCAGCACTGCACGTGGACCAGCTCACCATATGGGCCAGGAGGCCCTGGGTTCAAACCCTGGATCTTCTATATGGTAGGTGGACTCTCTATTAGTTGAGCCACATCCACTTCCCCCAGTGTCTTTTTAATATCCTTAATCTCTTTAGCTATCTCATTGAATTTATTAAGGGGATTTGTTTGAACATCTATGATTAGTTGTCTCAACTCCTTTATGTCATCTGGAGGCTTATCTTGTTCCTTTAACTGGGTCATAGCTTCCTGTTTCCTGGTGTGGATTGTAATTTTTTGTTGGTATCTTCGCATCTGGCTTACTAGAGTATTTTTTCTGGGTGCAATTTTTCCCTCTAGTTTAGGGCTTCCTATCATTTCTCCCTTGCTGCTTATGCAGTAGGAGCCAAGCATGTAGTTGATGCTGTAAGCTGTGGAGGCTCAAGTCGCCCTCATTGCACCAGGGACCAATGAAGCTTTTTCCAACTTTCTCCTTTGCCAAAGGTAGGGGTAGAGTCACAGCTGTGTGGAATAATCCATGTCATGCAGGCCTAGACTGAAGCTGCCCAGAGACAATGATGAAGCTTTACACTCCTTTCTCTCCTGCTTGGAGTGAGGATGGAGCTATAGGTGTGGGCACCAATCTACGCAGTGCAGGTCCAAGATGACCACTTTTGCATGGTAGACTTCTGATTATTCAGTTTGTGCCACCCAAAGGTACCCACAGTTACCTGGATAGGTTGGTGCAGGGTACACCAGCCTCCTCCCTGCCAGAGGTGGGCCTGAAGCCTAGGCTACAGCTGCAGGCTGATTTGAATGAAAGAAACTGTGCATTTTCAGTACTGGCTTCCCCTCACGCTGGGGGTAGAGTCAAAATGGTGGCCACCAGACTTTTTCCGACTTGGACAGATTCACACCCCAGCTCTTTCTAGGATTATTCCATAGCCAGCCTAGTCTACCAATCAGTAGCTGAAATCGGCAGCCAACCATCTCCTCCTCCCCTGTTTTTGGGAAATAGAGCTTCCAATTCCAGTCACAGAACATATCCTGGGGTGGCTTGCACCACCAGAGTAAGACAATCACCAGCTTCTGTGGCTTGGCCAGCAATTTCCAGGAGAGGCTGGCGCAGGTCCCCACAACCTCCTCCTTTCCGGAGGTGGTGCTGGGGCCTAGGCTAGAGCTGCAATCTGATCTGGATGGAAAGAAGCTGGTCCCCATCAGCACTGGGATTTTCAATCCACTCCACTTCCCCTAGTGCCAGGTGCAGAGTTAAGATGGCGGCTACTGGCCTCTTTCTGACTTGGGCAGGCTCAAACCTTAGCTGTTCCCAGGATTATACTTTAGTCTGCTGAATTTACTCATCAGTAGCTGAAGTTGGTTCCCAACTGTCTCTTCCTCCCCATTTTTGGGGAGGGAACCATGAAACAGCTCCCGAGGTGGCTTGTGCCTCCAATGGAGGATGGGCACTAGCCTCTGCTGTGGAGGGCTCTACTCATGAGTCTTCTCAGCAAACGGGCAGTCTCCACCTTCCATTCCTTCAAGAATGTTGCAGGATGCCCTTCTGGCCTCCTGAAGCCCTAAAACAGGTGCTTCAGCTAGCTCAAGACAGCTCTGGGTATTTACTAACTGCCCTGATTTACTAACTGAGCTGATTTTAGGAACTCCTTACTCCACCACCATCTTGCTGATTGTCTGGCCAGTGTAAATTTTGATTCATTATTTTCACTCATGGGAAGTTATTCCAAGAAATGATCCATCATCTCAAAGACTTTATGCACAAGGGCATTATTGCAGAGTGATTTACACAAGCTGTTGGCAGCAGCCAAACCCTCCTCCTACTTGCACACAGAAATGACCTTTCTGTACCCAAAAAGGCATGCCCACAATGGAATATTATTGGACTGTGAAAATGGGGTCTGTGCAGAGATTAAACATTCTAATCATATGAAAATGTTAAGCAAGATAGAAAACTATGTTCTTTTGGCAGCAACTATGTAAAAATGAAACAGGCTGCATCTGAAAAATAATGAAAAGAAATGGTTCTAGTTGTGGCACTACCAAATATTTTTCTATTTTCTAAATTGTCTATATAATGAATAGTAATTTATAATGAGGAGAGATTTTTAAAAAATAAAATCCATTCCATTTCAAATGCAAAATAGAAGCCATAAATCAATTATTGTGGTCACTATAAATCAATCACTACATCAACTATTGTTTTTTGTCCCCAGTCAAGTAATATGCCCACCCTACACACACACACACGCACACATGCACTCACCCCTTCCATCAGAAGAGTGCTGATATGCATGTAGAGCTCCTCTGTGAGGTGATAGTGTAGAAAGCAGCAGTAAATGGTACCTTCTCCCTCTCTCACTCTCTCTCTCTCTCTCTCTCTCAATCTTTACCTCTCCCACTAGAACACACATATACAAACACAGTCTGACTGGAACTCTCTGGAACCAGAGCTCTGGAACTAGGGCTGGTCTTCACTGAATAGTTAATTTGAAAGTATCTTTTATGCTGCTGAGACTAGAAACAAACTCTTGTGATGCTTGAACCTTGTATCAGTTACCTCTTGCTGTGTAACAAATTACTCCCAAACAGAGTGCCTTGAAATAGCAAGGGAATCTGGGCCTAACTTAACTGGGTGCTTCTGATACAAAGTCTATCACAAAGCTCAGATAAATGTGCTGGTTGGGGCTCTGGGCATCTCAAGACTCAATTAAGGAAGAGACTGCTTTTGAGGTCCGTCATGTGCTTGTTGGCAGGATTGAGGTCCTCACTGGCCTTTACTAGATGCCAGTTCCTTGCTAGATGGGCCTCCCAATAGGGCAGCTTGCTTCTCCCAGAGCAAGGGCTTCCAAAGAGAGAAAGCACTAGAAGGCAAGCAAAACAGAAATCATTGTCATTTTGCAAAGTGACATCCCATCACTTTGGTTATTTTCCATCCATTATAAAGTCCAGCCCACACCCAAAGGATAGGGATTAAATTCTAGTAGGCAGGGATCATGGGGTTGCTTTAGAGAGTCCCTCTACCTACCTCACTAAATTCTTCATGCTCCAAAAATGGATTCATACTCACCACAGGTCCTTACTACATTTTTGTTTTATTCAGTTCTTGCATTACAGGCCCTTCTCTTCTGGTAGATTTTCAAAGGCTCATAGGAGTGTTTAAATCGTTGAGTTCCTGCAAGTTTGAAAATAATAACAATTAAGAAAGCAAGATCTAACATGAGATACCTGCGTTCAAATCCTGGCTTTGCCATTCCAAGCTTGGTGAATTTTGACAAGTTAATTTCCTTAGGTCTGAGAACATTTAAAATGTGGCTAATAATGGTACCTACTTCATGGGATTTTTTAGATCATTAAGTAAGATAATATATGCAATCACAATGGGATCTGGCATTCAGTAAAATTAGCTATTATCAATACCACTGAAACTGAAATGACAGCTTTTGTTGGTTTAATTCTTAAATTTGGCTTAGATGTTGTATATACTATTATGGTCTCTTATAATCTGGAGTAATTTTTCTGTGAAATCTGCAGGCCACAATAAAGGAAATTTCTCCTCTTACAACTGAGTCTATTGTTCTAAGACCTTCATATTTTATTCCAGGGTTTCTATCAGAATTTCTCTCACATTTTGTGGCACTAAAAACATTTTCATGGGCTAGAAACATTCAGGTAAATTTGGATCTTCCTTTCTTTTTGAAAAGTTTTTTCTTTATATCTTTATTTTCCAATTCTATTTCTTCTGCTATTTTCAAGAAAAAATCAATTATTTGTGTTAGATGACATTTATCTGTCTTTCAAATCAGTTTACTCTTAACCATTTCAGTCCTTTACTCTTTTTCTTTTCATTTTGCTTTATTTTCTCAATTCTGCCCTTCTTATTCCTCCCCAGATTCTCAATAGTATTGTGGTCTTTTGGATGACTCTCTTGTAACTTTTCTTTCTATAAACTTTTAATCTAGTCCTTATGGGTTCGTATTTTTCAGTCTCCTTTAGTAGTCTTATCATCTCTTCTTTAAACCTTTTTGTAGCTCTCTTTTGAGCTCTTATTTCAGATCAGTGACATTTAATTTTATCAATTTCCTAGAAATGTTTGGTCTAATTTGTTTGTTTGGGTGGTACAATGCTTGTGTATTCATGACTTGCCCTTTGTCTTTTTCCTTTCAATGTCTTGCATAGTCACTAGGCAACTTTCTTCCTGATCATTCATTATCTTTGTAGGGAGTTCTTTCTTCCTGCTCTAACAAGTTGTTAAAGAGTGGCAGCTAAGTGAGTGGCTTGGTTTTGGCCAGTTTATTGTCCTTGAGCATAGTCTCACCAGCACTCTTCCAGGGTCAGGAGCTGGTCCAGGCTTGCATTCAAGTCGCTGACATCGCAGCTGTGTAAGTCTGGAATTAGTGTGTGTATTTGTGTGCATAGAGAGAGCGTATTTCATGTTGGCTTTTCTTCTGCTGACCAAGATCAGTTAGTAACTGGATGGAACTCTGCTGTTCATCCTCCACAGCCATCCACACTTTTGTGAAGATGCATGTGCACATGCTTTCCCTTTAAGCCACATAGCACTCACGAACCCTCCAGAGGCCCAGCCTTTGCCATTCTAGAGGAGTTCATTGACCCCTTAGGTTGAGCAACTTGTCTTTGGAGAGCTGAGCATGCTTCTTTACTGACAGTCTTCAAAGGCATGGTTGTTTTCTAGTTTCATCTAGAAACATGAATATTTTTGCTTTGTTCTTCTTTATATTTCCAAATAACTTTAGGAGATAGAGTAAGGGAGAGACCATTCCTCTGCCAGCATTGCCTGGAATTTTCTTCTTTCCCCTTCTAAGTACTTCCATATTTACCCAAGATCAAGGGATTAAAGACAGGGCATAGCTTAATGTAACAAAGTGAGAAGGACATTCCATTTAAAAGAAACAAGTCCTAGAACCACAGATGTCCACAGGCCTGCGTGGGCTGAAGACTAATGAGCAGGCTTAAGGTGAAATAAGGTGAGGCTGGGAGATGGCAGAGCCATTCCCTTAACTGAGGGATTTTGATGAATATGGAAACAGACAATAGATCTTGGAATAAACCCCACAGGGAAACATAATTTTGCTGTTTGCAGGTACTAAGTCTTCTGAGTAAAACCAAATTTCATGAGGCTTCTATTTAGCATATTTAGGGAAAGGCTGGGCTTTCCTATTCTTTGCCATCATTTCTATATGTTAGATCTCAGGACTGGAGATTCTGAGAAAGGAAAAACAGGGACATCCCACCACATGAGTCAGATCCTTTGCCAAAGACAGATGATGAGTAGCAGAATCTAACTGGGGCAGCATGACCTGAGCCAGGCCACTAAACACCAGCTCCTTAAAGACCCACCTTGTCGACCTCACTGGGGGCTCCTGCCAGGCCAGCCTGTAGCACATTTTGGTCTTACTTTGCTCCAGACAGCAGAGCTAGTGTTCATTGCTGCAAGTTCTGCCTTGTGCTTTTCATTGCCACCTCCTGATTTAGCAGTCTTGCCAAGAGATCTAGAGCTCATCTACATGCCAATGGGTTTCAACTTGAGCATGCATCAAAATCACCAAGAGCACTTCTTGATACACAGAATGCTGGATGCTACCTCTGACTTTCTGATTCAGAAAGTCTGAGATGGAGTTTGAGAATCTACTTACTCACAAGTTCTCAGGCGAGACTGCTGCTGCTGGCAGTGGGCATTTGTGTTCTTTTAGAACCACACCTCTGTGCAGACCATGGGACCAGGTGTACAGCTTTCTCTAGGAAACTCTGCAATCTCCATCAGTGCTGCAAGGGCTCTGGGCTTCCTGCAGTTGGAGGGAGCAAGATCCTATCCACACATCTGAGCTCCAGTTGAAGAGAGGTATGACAGTGTCCACTATGATGCGGTGGTTAAACCTAGAGCTTGTGCTTTCAGGGCTTTCAGGGGAGATAGACTGCACCTTGGTGGGGATAGGAGGAGGTATAGGAAATTTGGAGGGTTTCATGGTGGTGCAGAGAGTAGGAAGAGATATGTTTGCAATGGACCTAGAGACAGGGTACAATGTGGTAAGAGGTCTTGGGCCATGGGCAGGGAGCATAGAGCTTCTTCCTTCAAAAGTAGCAGAGTTGGAAGACCCCTAAAGGACAGCAGTCCCACCTTTGCTATGGGTCAGCTGGGAGGAGGCCAGGTGAGCCCCAAGTGCTTGCTTCAAGGCCATTGCCTTGCTTTGTTCATCTATTATACCTGTCCACATAGTGTCTTGCCCTGATCTCTTTGGTTCAATGTCTGCATACAGCTCCCATCCTGCATAAGGTCAAGTTCTCTGTGGGCCATGTCCTTTTCATTAAAACAGAGGTCAGTTGACTCTGCTAAAAGGGACAGGGGCTCAGACTTTCTTGAGTGAAGTCGATGTAGAAGGATTGGGAAGGAGTCTGTGAGACCTGATTCTGAACCCTCACACATGGCTCTCTTCCACCAAGCACTCTTCAGACCTGATGATACAGAAGGGCCAGGGAGTCCTCTCCATTGAACATCTAGTGTCCAGCTCTGCCATCATAACCTGAAAGTTGTTCGTACTTGGACCAACTGGGACTTGTATTTTTAAAATGCAAAAACCCTGCAATGTGAATCAATTTCACACCCACTAGGGCAGCTATAATAAAAATGATGGACAATAACAAGCACTCATGTCTTGCTGGTGGGAATGTAAAATGGTGCAGCTGCTCTGAAAAATAGTCTGGCAGTTCCTCAGAAAGTGAAACATAGAGAGACCACATGACCCAGCAATTCCACTCCTACTTACATGCCCAAAAGAAACACGACCATGCAGAAACTTGTACACATATGTTCATAGGAGCATTATTCATAACAGCCAAAAAAGTTGAGGCAGCTCAAATATCCATCAATTGATGCACAATAAACAAAATGGAATATTACCCATCCTTAAAAGGGAATGAACTTCTTATCCCTGCAACAGCATGGGTAAAGCTTGAAAACAAGCTACGTGAAGGAAGCCAGACATGAAAGGCACATGTTGTCTGATTTCATTTATATAAAATGTCTAGAATCGGTAAATGCAGAGACCAAAAGTAATTTAGTGAATGTCATGGACTGGGGGAAGAAAGGGATATGGAGTGACTGTGAATGGGATTGGGGTTTCTTTTAGGGGTGATGAAGAGTTTCTGGAATTAGAGTGGTGATGGTTTTACAACTTTTTGAATACAGTGACAGCACTGAATCATATATTTAGAAGGTGAATGGTATGGTTATGTCAGGTATTAATATATATAAGTTAATATATATATATATATATATAAGATGTCAAAAATGCAATAAAGGAGATTATGATCTCAAGAATCAAATAGAATTTGTGTTTTGCTTTTTTTTTACTTCATATGTAGCTGATGCATTTTCTTCTTTTCAGAGTCTCCCATTTTGGTGTTGTACTTCTTGTCTTTTGTGGGTTCTTCTAGGAGAATTAGAGGCCAAGAATTTGAGGATGATTATTCTGGTAGCCATATTCTCCATGGTTTGGATCAATGAGAGGCTATAGGTAGTGAAAGCAAGTGAAAATAAAACTACTACATAAAAGAAATAAGCAAAGACAGATATTGGGAAACTGCAGTGACAACAGAACAGCAGGGCACCTGGAAACAAGGCCCGGAGTTGTGCAGGGAGCCTGTTGGAACACAGTGATGGCTGGCCAGTACAAGCCAAAGGGAGTCAGCCCAGATATGGCCCCAGCATCCTCAGAATCCTCTGCCTGCTAGCCAGAGTTTGTGTGGCAGCTAGTATGGCAGCTAGTCTCCAAAGATGGTCCCCAAAAAACCATACCTCTCAATATTTGTGTCCTCATCTAATCACTTCCACCTTCGATCTTGGCTGGCCCTGGGTAACCAACAAAATGTAATGGAAGTGACACTGCATGACTTCCAATGCTAGGTGGTAAGAAGCCATGTGGATTTCATCCTGATGTCTCAGAATCCCTGTCATGTCAGAAGGTCAACTAGCCTGAGGCCACCATGTTGTCAGGAAGCCCAAGATAACCACATGGACTAGCCATGTATAGACAGAGAGATGCCCAGACAACGCCCAACTGTACCAGCCAAGTCAAGGCTTCTGGTGACCACTGCCCCAGACAATATCTGATTGCAACTATAAGAAAGAGGACCACCCAGCTGAGCCCCATCCAGGCACAGAACCACAAGGAGTGATGATAAAGAGTTCTAACTCACTAAGTTATGAGGCCAGGGCTTGGATCATAGTACAGTAGAGTGTGTGATGGTAAGGGGTCAACCATTGACACTGTTGACATTTGGGCCTGGGATTTCCAGACCGTCCATCACAATCAGGCATCTCCAGGAGTGTCACCAATGGTCCTCACCTGTATTGACTCCAAGGGCAGGTGAGACCACCTTGCAATGTTTAAGGCAAACAAATTATGTTTGCTATACATAAGTAGACAGAAACGGATAACTGGACAGTTAACAATAACTTGGGGGGACCACAAGGGCCACTCTCTTGGCAGACCCAGAGCAGGTTAAGAGGGAACTGTCCATTGTGGCCCTCCAGGGACTATGTGGCTTCCCCAGAAGTGGAGCACCCATTGACACCTGCCCTCTCTGCATTTCTCTCTTGTCCTAGGATTGTTAGAGATTCAAACCAGCTCTTCTAAGCAGAGATCACTGAACTTGCCTACTCCTGGCTGCTAATGTCCCTGGAAGTCCTCAGGTATTTGAGCACGGTCTCTTTTATGCGTCTCCCTTCCTCTCCTCCAGAGCTCTGACACACCAGGCTGCCACTGTCCCAGGTCTCACTGAGGGAGCCTGGGAGAGATCTGGACAAGGAAGAGATTGGAGACACAGTGCCCAGCAAGCACTATCCCAGCCAGAGAAATCCAACACACATTCCAGCACTCCCTGCCTGTCGAGTTGGAGCTCTGTGTATTTTATATTTTATTACTGGTGGCCCTGCGCCTAGGCTGCAAATACATGTTTATGCTGGCAGCATTTCCTGAACTGCATTTCAGCAGGAAAATCAGATTTCAGAGGCTGATTCTCGCTCAATGTTGTCAGTTTTCTCCTCTCCTGGGTCAGGGTCAAACCAGAACCTGCATCTTGGGGTGAAGGTTCCAATCTTAACCCCATGTCCAGCCCTTCAAGAAGACACATTAGCTCACACCATAGATGAAGCACTCCCCCCCCTCCCCAACTCTGTGAGTTTCCTTGTTGGCATGATAAGTACGTGTCCCCTGAATTTCAGGGACAGGATGACAGAACAGTAGAGTGCATGACATGGACGGGGTCCAGCCATTCACCCCAGTGGCATTGGGTCCAGGATTTTCAGATGGGCCATCATATTCAGGGGTCTCCCAGAGTGTTACCAATGGTCCTTACCTGTGCTGACCCCAAAGCCAGTTAAGACCACCCTTGGGATGGTCAA
Source organism: Dasypus novemcinctus (assembly GCF_030445035.2). Lineage (NCBI taxonomy): Eukaryota > Metazoa > Chordata > Mammalia > Cingulata > Dasypodidae > Dasypus > Dasypus novemcinctus. Next base: position 108,957,015 of record NC_080678.1, on the reverse strand, counting down.
GGCCTGGAGGAGGTAGGGTAGGGGCCTGGACAGGGATGGCCAATGCAAACAGTCTACTAATGCAGCCTGTTAAAAATATCAGCCAACTCATTAGATATACACATCCTTGAGTGATTCGAATACATATAGGAAAAATAGGATTATTTTTCATGTTTCAGTTGGCTACAGTTAGGGCAGCTTGCAGGTTCTTCACATACTTGGATCCTCCGGGCTGATTGGGATAATCCTGCCCCGGGCTGGGGATCTGGTCTGCAGCTTTCCCTTGACCTGTGCTCTCTTGGACCACTGGCCTGGCACAGAGCAGCTCGTGACAGGCAGGGAAGTGCCAGTGGGGCCAGCTGGAAACGGCCTCGTGGTCTACTCCTGGGCAGATCCCCGAGCCCACATTGCACCACCCAGTGAGGTTTTGCTTTCTCCAACTCCTTTGCTTGCTCCTTAGTCCTGACTCCAATTTCACACTAAGGGTGGAAAAACTGAATCACAGCAAAGTAAAGCCATTAGATTGTATGTTCAGCAAAGAGCAAGGGAGTCAGCCCAGAACTAAGAGTGACCTTGTCACCCAGAAGGCAAGAGGAGGTTGAGAACACTGTGGAGAGCTGAGCAAGAGGATATTTACTACATTAAGGGGATCTACTGCCAGCATGGGTGGGCTTTGAGCTTGGGCAAATGGCAGAAGACCCACAGAATGTGGGGAGAGTCATTTAACTGCTTGGAGTCTGTCTTCTTCTCTTTCACAGAGGTAGATGCAAAAATACCTCTTGCCAACTGCTTGCTCACATGTGTCAATCAAGTGGATGTAAAAAATGTTTTTTAAGATACATCTATGAAGCATACCTGTATGAAGTATATTGCTGCCATTTGCCCTCACCTTCCTGTATGCACATGTTATTCCTTGTGTCCTGAGGTTGAAAATTGGTTGGTCTCAGTAACTTGCCTGACCAATACAATCTGGTGAAAGCAACTTCTGAGACTAGGACATAAGCCTTGTAGCATCGTGGAACACTCACTCTTGGGATGCTTTCTTGGATACTAGTTACCATTCTATGAGAAGCCCAAGCCACATGGAGAAGCCATGGGTAGGTGTTGCCAGTCTCAATGGAGCATCCAGCCAATGGCCAGCACCAACTCCAGCCCTGCCAGAGATCCATTGTGCATGTCCAGCCCAGACAACCCAGAATAGAACAAGGAGAACTAACAATAATACGCTGTTACTTTAGCTAGCTAAGTTTTGGGTGGAATGTTTAACTGAAACAGCTCTTCATCAGGCCTAGCACTCTGGGTCCCCTGGTTCTCCCTGCCTGAGACCCTAGAGTCTGAACTGCTTCACCTTCTTCCTAGTGTGGCCTCCTCTCAGTCTGTCCCTTGGGGTCATTCCCATTTCTGCTGACCCCACAGACAAGCCCAGGGGTCCTTCTCAGTTTAGGCCTCTTATAACAGGTTCTCTTCAGGGACAACAGTGAGGGGGCAGTAATGAGTATGGATCAGGTAGACCCAGGAGCACCCTCCACAGATATCTCAAGAAGGTGGTGACTTCCACTTCAGATGAAAACCAGGGGAAGTTCCTGAAGACTTGCAAGCCAAACTAAGCTTCTTCTGAGCTTCACCCCCAAATCCCTGACCCGGAGCATCTTTGTGCAGTGCAGAAAGCAATGTTATTGGAAGTTGGGACTCTCTCTACCTGGCTCTCCCAGTCCCTCCTCCAGCCAAGAGTCTCTGGCTCTTAGTGCCTCTGTGCTGCCTTCTCTACATAGACCTTCACTGCTCAAGAGGGAATAGCTGAGGTAGCAGCATCTCTGAGGAGATGACATGCACTGACAAAACTCTCCTCCTTCAGGATGTCTTGTGATGGCCAGGGCTTATTTTTGGTCTTGACATCTGTGAAAGGTGCCATAGCCCTTAGGCTATAAACATTGCAGACAGTGAGGTCAGCTCTGGGCTGAAAGGTGAGCTGTTTGCTTAAGGGAGGTGGGTGGTCTCGAGCACAGCTTTCAGATTAACCTAAGCCCTTGCCCTGAAAATACAAAGACAGCCAATCTGGGATACCTATCAAAATAAGTGCAAGGCATGCATGGGGTCCCATTTGATTTCTGGATCCTCCAGGGAGATGAGGAAGGAAGAGGAAGGGGAGCAGAATTCTTTCTGACTCCAGCCAAGGGGCAGAAAGACAGCATGTCTTAGAACAGTAGAGAAACAGAGATATCCTTTGGCCCATGGTAGATATCAGGGATGGAAATGTCTGGCCTCTTGTATTCCCATGGACTCTCAATTTTTCTTATGTCTGGCATCTGCAGGAAGGCTTGGCCCCAATGCCCTGGCTCAGAGTCTGTTTTCTTTAACTTCCCCAGGAGATATACAGGACTCCTCATTTCCAGGAAGCAGGTTGTGGTCTCCCTAGCTCTCCTTGGGTCCCTGAGGACAAATTGTAAAAATTTTGCACATACAAATCTTGGTGGAGGTCTCAGAACAGATAAGATAACCTAAGTTGGGATTTTAGGGAGTCCAAAATATGATGCCTCTCTTACGTGGCCATTGGGACTCACACAGATGGGTGTCAGAACATCATCTTTATTACTGACAAAGCTGATTGGAGAATGTGACTTTTGGTGTGCATCTAAATGCACCTGCCATTTAGACGTATCTTCCCCCCACCCCCCAATCCACATAGCAGGGAGTTCCCAGAATGCACATTCTCTGTAGGGTGGAAAGATCCTGGGAGAGGAAGTCTGAACAAACCTTGGCTATTTCCACTCTGAACCCTCAGGTTCAGAATCCACAGAAGTGTGGAATCAAGAAAAAAGAGACCTTCCCACCAACAAACAAAGGCACAGCTGGAGGGAAGCTGGAAGTTCCAGAGATCTCACAGTCATCTTCTCAGGAGGTACAAGATGCTTTAGTGGAAAGAGTACAACTTTGGGGATTACAGGTGAGGCAAATGACCTCTCTGAATCTCATTTTCTCCCCTGTACTGTACAGACACAGTTCCTAACTCAAACAGGAATACTGAGTGTATAATTGAACCTGGGTGATCAGCTGCCTCAGCTTTAGCAACCCAGGAAAACCTTCTGTCTTGGGCAAACTGGAACAGTTGGTGTCTTCATTTCCTAGGGCCACCATAACCAAGAAACACAAAAAGCATGGCTTAAAACAACAGAAACTTCCTTTATCACAGTTTTGGAGGTTAGAAGACCAAAATCACGGTGTTGGCAGGGCTGTGCTTCCCTTGAGACTTAGAAGGGGCAGGACTTTCTTTCCTCTTCTAGCATCTGATGGTTGCCAGCAATCCTTGATATCTCTTGTCTTGTAAACACACCGCTGCAATCTCTGCCTCTATTTCCTCCAGACATTCTCTCTTGACTCCATCTGCACATGGCCTTGTCCCCTGTGTCTGCCAGTGTCTATATCCAATTTTTCTCTTCTTATAAAGACACCATCCCTACTGGATTACACCCACCCTATTCCAGTTTCACATCAGCTTAATTAATTATATCTTCTGAGATGCTATTTCCAAATAAATTCACACTTACTGGTCTCAGGGTTAGTTCTTGAAGATATCTTTTAAGGGACACAATTTAACCCCCGAACAGTGGGTCACATTCTCTGAAGCATTGGCCCACTTGGTGTTCAGGGTTGGTCCTCCCCCTTTACTCACTTTTCTTTCCTGAGAGTGAAAGTTGGATAATTCATCAAGCCAGGAGCCCAGACAGCCCCCCATCCTCCCTGGGGTTCATACCAGAAGCCCCACCAGGTAGGATAGGGGAGTAGAACGTTTGAAATTGGAACCCCCTCTGGAGTCCAGAATGAACAAAGATTTGCATTTCAGGGCAATATTCTTGGTGTGGTATCACACCAAAAAGGTCAAATTCATCATCCCCTGGCAGGCAGCTAAGTACATATTGCTGAGAAAATGTTTGGACTTCCCTTTGAGGGTGCCAGGGTGAAGCAAAGAAGCCTATGATTTGGTTAATGATCGGCCACATCACCACCCCAAACAATGACCCCATGTGCCCCAAAACCCACCTCTTGCCCTGTTCAAGTAATGGCAACCAAGTTCAACACCAGCATCCCCTCTCTGCCCTTGGCCTAGGCACTTTCACGGGTGTCCATGAAGCCAGACTGTCCAGGGGAAATGCAAACCTCTGGGATCCAAGCAGGCATTGTCTAGAAGCCAAACAGCCATTCCAATAGTTGTTTCTCCATAACACCAATTCTCCAGTCAAGCAACTGGCTGTGGACAGGCATGACCATTATCCAGGCATGTCCTATTGGAGGGAAACAGGCCTGTCCCCATGCAGAAAGCTGAAGTTTTCTGGAGCTGGAGACCCTGGTTGTTTGGGTCTGGTCAAGGGAAGCCATTACCATGTCTGTGGCCAGAAGGGCCCCTTACATAAACACACTGCATGAGAGGGGCATTACATAGCTCTGCCATGGAAATCTAAGGTTCTCCTGAAGAACTGGTAGGCCATATCTGTGATTATGGAATGAGATGACCAAGAGGGGCTTCCTTTTGTAATCAGAAGCTCAGAGTGAAATTCCCAAGCTCAATTATAGTATCTATGTTGGTCCACAGAGTCAACATGTGTGTTTTCATCTGGTCCTGCTACTCTATCTTTACTTTCTTTTTTTCTAGACCTGGTTTGCTACTTCTATGGTATTAACATTTTTTATATGTATCTTTGTTAGAAATCACCTCAATTTTTGAAGGATGGGAAAAGCTTTTATAAGGCAATACTTCCTTTTCTTTCTGAAATGCTCAATAATGGTTGCATGTTGATTGTGTCCAAACAAGCTTGTCATATAAGCCCTGCATTGGAGAAATCCAATTTTATCTCCTCCCTGAATAGCAGCTGCATAAAACCACAACCACTGGAGATAGTACAAAAGGTCTTAAATAACAGTCAATGATTTGTGGTTAAATAACTGAGTTCCAAACCTAGCTCTGCCTCTTATTAACAGGGAAATCTGGGGTAAATCCTGTCTATTGCTTCCTCTACCTTAGCTTTCCCCATCTGTGAAATGGGTGTAATGTTACCTTCCCATCATCACAAGGTTGAGCACCACCTGGCACAGCCCTAGGTACTATCACCATGGCTTCCTGAGTACCTGCAAGGATCAGACATGGTGTTAAAGGGTTTATCCCTGTTGGTACTCATAAGCCTTACCCACACTCCAGTTGAGGGAGAAACTGAGGCTAGAGGACCAGTTACACAGCTAGAATTTGAATCCAGTTCCAGACTAGCTTCAAAGCCCAAGATCTTGATTTTCTCAGAACATTTTTCACCGACAAATTTGATGCAGTAATGAAAGAGGTTAACAACATGAAGACATCACTTGGAGGGGAAATTGCAGACATACGCAAAAACATAACAGATATGATGGGAATGAACACCACAGTTCAAGAAATCAAAAATACACTTGCAGCAAATATCAGCAGACTAGAAGAGACAGAGCAGAGAATTAGTGATGTGGAAGACAGTACATCAGAAATCAAACAGATAGTAGAAGGGGTCAATAAGAAGATAGAAAAAATCCAATTAGGATTTAGGGACCTGAATGACAACGCAAAACGCTCAGACATACGTATTATAGGCATTCCAGAAGGTGAAGAGAAGGGAAAGGGGTCAGAAGGAGTGTTGCAGGAAATAATGGCTGAAAACTTCCCAAATCTACTGAAAGAGACAGATGTACATATCCAAGAAGCACAGCGCACTCCACAAGTCATAAACCCCAACAGGCCCACCCCAAGACATATACTTCTCAAATTATCCAATGCTCAAGGCAAAGAGAAAATCCTAAAAGCAGCAAGAGAAAAGAAAACCATCACATACAAGGGAAGCTCAATTAGATTAAGTGCTGATTTCTCTTCTGAAACCATGGAGGCAAGAAGACAGTGGTATGATATAGTCAAGGTAATAAAGGAAAAAAATTCCAACCAAGAATACTCTATCCAGCTAAACTAGCATTCAAACATGATGGAGAGTTCAAAATATTCGCAGACAAACAGAAACTGAAAGAGTATACCAACAAGAAACCTCCCCTTCAAGAAATTCTAAAGGGAGTTCTGCAGGAAGAAAGGAAAAAACAGGAAAGGCAAAGTTGGAAGAGAGTATAAGACCAACAACAACAACAAAAAAGACAAAAAAAATATACAAACAAAATATGACAAACACAAATCCAATCAAAATATGGCTAACACAAATAATTCCTTGATAGTAATAACACTGAATGTCAACGGATTAAACTCACCTATCAAAAGATTCAGACTGGGACATTGGATAAGGAAATATGACCCATCCATATGCTGTCTACAAGAGACACATCTTAGACCCAGAGACGCATGGAGATTGAAAGTGAATGGCTGGAAAACAATCATACAAGCTAACAATAATCAAAAAAAGGCAGGAGTAGCTATATTAATATCAGACAAAATAGACTTTAAATGTGAAACAATTGTGAGAGACAAAGAAGGATACTACATTTTAGTGAAAGGGAAAATCTGTCAAGAAGATCGAACAATCATAAATATCTATGCCCCTAACAAGGGTGCCTCTAAATACGTCAGGCAAACGCTGGAAAAACTAAGTGAAAGAATAGATACATCTACAATTATAGTGGGGGATTTCAATACACCACTATCAAATCTGGACAGAACATCTCAAAAGAGAATCACCAAAGAAACAAAACATCTGAATAGTATATTAGAGGAGCTGGATCTAATAGACATATATAGATCGCTACACCCAAACACAGCAGGATATACATTTTTCTCAAGCGCACATGGATCATTCTCCAAGATAGATCATATGCTAGGCCACAAAGAAAGGCTGAACGAATTCAGAAAGATTGAAATCATACAAAACATTATCTCTGACCACAGTGGAGTCAAGCTGGAGATTTGCAAGGGACAGAAGCCCAGATTTCACACCACAATTTGGAAATTAAACAGCACACTCTTAGAAAAACAGTGGGTCAAAGAGGAAATCTCAAAAGAAATCAATGACTACCTTGAAACAAATGATAATGATAACACAACATACCAAAATTTATGGGATGCAGCAAAAGCAGTACTGAGAGGGAAGTTTATAGCCATAAATTCATATATCAAAAAAGAAGAAAGAGCAAAAATTGAAGAACTAACTGCACATTTGAAGGAATTAGAAAAACAACAACAAAGTAACCCAACAGGAAGAAGAAGGAAGGAAATAACAAAGATAAGAGCAGAACTAAATGAAATAGAAAATAAGAAAGCACTTGAACAGATAAACAAGACCAAGAGCTGGTTTTTTGAGAAGATTAACAAAATTGACAAACCTTTAGCAACACTAACAGAGAAAAAAAGAGAGAAGATGCAAATACACAAAATAAGAAATGAGAAAGGCGATATCACCACTGACCCCACAGAAATAAAGACTATCATAAGAGGATATTTTGAAAAACTATATTCCAACAAAAATGACAATCTAGAGGAAATGGACAAATTCCTAGAAACACATAAGCAGCCCATATTGACAAAAGAAGAAATTGATGATCTTAACAAACCAATCACAAGCAGAGAGATAGAATCAGTTATTAAAAATCTCCCAACTAGGAAGAGCCCAGGGCCAGATGGCTTCACAGGTGAATTCTACAAAACATTCCGGAAAGAACTGACACCAATCCTGCTGAAACTATTCCAAAACATCGAAACAGAAAGAACATTACCCAACTCCTTCTATGATGCCAACATTACCCTAGTACCAAAGCCAAACAAAGACATCACAAGAAAGGAAAATTACAGACCAATTTCTCTAATGAACCTAGACGCAAAAATACTTAACAAAATACTTGCTAATCGTATTCAACAACACATTAAACGTATTATACACCACAACCAAGTGGGATTCATCCCAGGTATGCAAGGATGGTTCAACATAAGAAAATCAATCAACGTAATACACCATATAAACAGATTGAAGGAAAAAAATCACATGATTATATCTATTGATGCAGAAAAAGCATTTGACAAAATACAGCACCCTTTCTTGATAAAAACACTCCAAAAGATTGGAATACAAGGGAATTTTTTTGAACATGATAAAGAGTATATATGAAAAACCTAAAGCCAATATTGTTTACAATGGAGGAATCCTAGACTCCTTCCCTCTAAACTCAGGAACAAGACAAGGATGCCCTCTGTCTCCACTCCTATTTAACATTGTCTTAGAAGTACTTGCTCGAGCACTGAGGCAAGAACCAGAAATAAAAGGCATTCAAATTGGAAAGGAAGAAGTCAAAATTTCATTATTTGCAGATGACATGATCCTATACATAGAAAACCCTGAGAGATCTACAATGAAGATTCTAGAACTCATAAATGAGTTTAGTAAAGTCGCAGGTTATAAGATCAATGCGCAAAAATCAGTAGCATTTCTGTACACCAATAATGAGCAAGATCAGGAGGAAATCAAGAAATAAATACCATTCACAATAGTAAATTAAAAAATCAAATACTTAGGAATAAATTTAACTAAAGAGGTAAAGAACTTATACACCGAGAACTATACAAGATTGTTCAAGGAAATCAAAGAAGACCTAAATAAATGGAAGACTATTCCTTGTTCATGGATAGGAAGACTGAACATTATTAAGATGTCTATCCTACCAAAACTGATCTACACATTCAATGCAATCCCAATAAAAATCAATGCAGCCTTCTTTAAGGGACTAGAAAAACTAACTATGAAATTTATTTGGAAAGGAAAGAGACCCCAAATAGCCAAAGACATACTGAAAAAGAAAAACGAAATTGGAGGAATCCCACTACCTGACTTCAAAACATACTATAAAGCTACGGTGGTGAAAACAGCATGGTATTGGCATAAGGAGAGACACATAGACCAATGGAATCAAATTGAAAGCTCTGATATAGAACCTCATATATACAACCACATAATATTCGATAAAGCCACCAAACCCTCTCAACTGGGAGAGAGTGGCCTGTTCAACAAATGGTGTCTGGAGAACTGGATAGCCATATGTAGAAGAATGAAAGAGGATTACCATCTCACACCTTATACAAAGATCAACTCAAGATGGATCAAAGACCTAAATATAAGAGCCAAGACCATAAAAACCTTAGAAAGCAGTGTAGGGAAACATCTACAGGACCTTGTAATAGGAAATGGATTTATGAATATCTCACCAAAATCACGAGCAGCAAAAGAACTAATAGATAAATGGGACTTCCTCAAAATTAAAGCCTCCTGCACCTCAAAGGAGTTTGTCAAGAAAGTAAAAAGGGAGCCCACACAGTGGGAGAAAATATTTGGCAATCATATATCTGATAAGAAACTTATAACTTGCATATATAAAGAACTCCTATATCTTGAAAATAAAAAGATAACCCATTTTAAAAATGGGAAAAAGACTTAAACAGACACTTCTCCGAAGAAGAAATACAAATGGCAAGAAAGCACATGAAAAAATGTTCCAAATCTCTAGCTATCAGGGAAATGCAAATCAAAACTACAATGAGATACCATCTTACACCCATAAGATTGGCAGCTATGAAAAAAACAGAAGAATACAAGTGCTGGAGAGGATGTGAAGGAAGGGGAACACTCATCCACTGCTGGTGGGAATGCAGAAGGATCCAACCATTCTGGAGGACAGTATGGCGGTTTCTCAAAAAACTAGCCATAGATTTGCCATATGACCCAGCAATACCACTGCTGGGTATATACCCAGCAGAACTGAAAACAAGGACACAAACCGATATATGTACACCAATGTTCATAGCAGCATTGTTCACTATTGCCAAAAGTTGGAATCAACCCAAATGCCCATCAACAGATGAGTGGATCAATAAAATGTGGTATATACACACAATGGAATACTACTCGGCTGTAAGAACAAACACACTACAAACACATGTGATAACATGGATGAATCTTGAGAACCTTATGTTGAGTGAAGCAACCCAGACATTGAAGGACAAATACTACATGACCTCAATGATATGAAATAAACAAACTGCCCTGGATAGCAAGAGACTGAACGATAGGCTTACAGGAAATCGGAGGGTGGAGGAAGGATATGAGCCGATGTCTGCATGGGTGGAATTTAAGACGAGATGGTGGTAAGTATGAACACAAAGAAGAAATAAAAGGGGGGCAAGGGGTTGCCTTTGGTTGGGGCTTTGCGGGTTTGAGGGTGGCTTGGGAGGGAGGATGGGTAACGTTGCCCAAAAGTGGGGGGAGGGAGGGGTAGCATACGAACACAGGAGAGGGTCAGGTGTTGGTGGAGAGTAAAATGCCGAGAAAATCATCAAAATATAATAAAGAGGGTTACCTGTTTAGAATGCTCGGAGGAGAGGGTCTGATGCAGGACGGGCTCCTGGGGAATGTCTAAATGCTCATTCTACCAGAGTGGGTGATACCATGGGGTAGAAACCCAAGTAGTGAGAGTGGGGGTGGACCCACATCCTGGGGAGGACTAATGCCATCAAATAGAGGGAACTGTATCCCTCGAGAGAAAGGGTGGCTCCCAGGGCATTGGGGCAGCTGAGCAAGTTAGGCCCTGAACACTATTCCATCTATCTCTGGAAGTGGCTCCTCAGGAAACGGAGGTTGGCTGCCACTGTGGGCACCAAGGTGGAAGGGAAAATGGACGTTAAATGTGTGGAACCAAAGTAAATGGGGGGTAAGAGTGGAGTTTCTTGAGAGTACACAAGGATGGATATAAAACATGTAATATTACACCATAACATATAGGAGATGACAGATTGATAATGTAAACCATAATGTAAAACATAGGATAACTAAAAATGTAAAGAACTGTGTATCCTAAAGTATGCACCATAATGTAAGCACAGATGTCACCTTGTTAGAAAGCTAATGTCTCAGACTCTGTACATCACTTTAAGTAAATATGATATGAATAGGGCGTAAGAGTATCACCGTGGAAGGGAAAAGGTTTTCTGGTGGATGTGTGGGAGTGCTGTATATTATATATATACATTGCTGTGGTCTAGGACTCCTGTGAAGAAAAGCTGAATAATTAGGGGGGGGAAAAAAAAAAGAAAAAGATAGGATGTGGAATTTTTTCAAGTCAACATTCTTTATCTAAGTTCTTTATCTAACTTTATCCAAGTTCTTTATCTATCCTTTAAACCCATCGCTATATGCCATTCCCTAGTAAGGGACCATGACATTATATTGGGCTTCAAATTTCGGGGAGTTCTGGATCACAGAGTGTTTCAACAATGGCAATGGAGGGATACTGGTATGGGATACCAATGACAGGTGATATATGGCTGACAGGAAGCTGTACAGAACATATGTCCAGGGTGCATGGTAATGTTTGGATATACTCATAGTGGCAACAATTAAAAACCACAGCAGGGGGGGTACTGGGTTCCTGGCCAGTGGTGCTCTGTCATGGTCCCTAGGGGAGCAGCGACAGTCTCCCAGGTACAGTGGCGGGGACCGGGAGGGAGTGAGGGTTCAACAGTGAGGCCCTGATGCTAATGACTATGCTTGTGAGCTGATAAACCTAAAATAAGAACAAGGCCTAGAGCAACATTGTGCCTGGGAATTTCCTCCTGTCAGCCTTCATGTTACTCAAATGTGGCCAGTCTCGAAGCCAAACTCAGCATGTAAATGCAACGCCTTCCTCCCAGCATGGGACATGACACCCGGGGATGAGCCTCCCTGGCAACGAGGGACCACTATCAACTACCAACTGATGATGCAACTGGAAAATGACCTTATACGGAAGGTTCAATGCGGATCAGCAGAATATCCATGTCTACATAAAATACCATGACTTTAAAATGCTGTTTGACCTAAAGTAAGGGGGAAATGGAAAGGAGAAATGAGTTTATATGGCTACGAGTTTCTAAAAAAGAGTCTGGAGGCTGGCAGAAGGATTGCCCTCATGCACAACTGAGCAGAGTCAGAGAGACAGATAAAGCAGATACAACCCCCAGATATTGGTTCCTTTGAGGGCTAAAGAGACCCATGGGAGTTATGGTCATGGCCGATGGGGTTAACTACCAGGGCAGATGGCCCCTCTTTGGAAATGGTGTTTATGTGTGATGAATCTGGACTCAGATGGGATCTCCCTTCATAAGACTTTCATGCTAATGTGCTGGAGGTGCAGTTAATGTTGGGGTTTAAGATATATTTAGGGGATTTGAATCTCTGGACTGACAATGTGATAGCCAGGTCCTGAGCCTCAACAGACTCCAGCACCTACAATCTGATCTATTGGACTTACCACACTCAGCTAAGATGGAGTTGAAGAAGGACAACCACCACACCATGGAGCCTAGAGTGATTACAACTGAAAATGGGAGGATTGCATCCAGCATCCATGTGGAATCTGAGCCTCCTCTTGACATAGAGGTGCAATGGACACAACCAATCCAATGTCCACATAGAAGAGGTGGCAATGGTTTGGGAAAAGTGGACATGGTGGATGATGGGTATGGGGAAAGGCAGGAAGAGATGAGAGGTGGAGGCGTCTTTGGGACATGGAGCTGCCCTGGATGGTGCTTCAGAGGTAATCACCAGACATTGTAAATCCTCACAGGGCCCACTGGATGGAATGGAGGAGAGTATGGGCCATGATGTGAACCATTGTCTATGAGGTGCAGAGGTGCCCAAAGATGTACTTACCAAATCCAATGGATGTGTCATGATGATGGGAACGAGTGTTGTTGGGGGGGGAGAGGGGGGGTGGGGGGTGGGGTTGAATGGGACCTCACATATATATTTTTAATGTAATATTATTACAAAGTCAATAAAAAAATAATAAAAAAAAATTTAAAAAAAGAACGTAAAAAAATAAAATAAATAAATGGGAGTTCAACAAACACCATCGATTCTCACTATTCTTAGGAATCTTTGGGCTACATTCTGTGGTCACCTGGCTCCACAGCAGGCCAAGGGGATCCTGCCTTCCTGTTTCCTCCTTAGGACCTCTGACCCACTGAGGCAGCAGACTGAGCCAATTCTCCATGCAGGGAAGGACATCTGGGGGGTCTTCAGTATGCCCCTCCCTGCCTAGCCAAAAAGTGAAAGCAGACACTGGAGAGCCCCAGCCCAAGCCCATCCCAGAAGCTCTGAGCAGCAAGTCAAACAGAGTGGCTCCTCTGCTCTAAGAGCTTGCAAGAGATCCAGATGGAATGGCTTAGCAGGTCAGCCAAGTTCCCACCAAACTCATATCCTGCCTGTATTAGAGGTGGGAGAGCAGGGCTGAGACCACAGCCTGTCCATACTGCCTCCCTTCTCCACCCATGACCCAGGACTGAATGGTATGTGTTAGCATGCCCAGGCTCCCACCCCCACCCTCACTACCCCAGGCTTTCCTCAATCCCATGCACCTGAACAATGGCTATACCTTAGCAAAGGATGTACCTCAACAGTGGATGCACCTCAACAATTGATACACCTCAAAAATGGATGCACCTCAACAACACATGCACCTCAACAACGGATGCACCTCAACAGTGGATGTACCTCAACAACAGATGCACCTGAACAACAGATGCACCTCAACATTGGCTGTACCTCAACAGTGATTGCACTGCAACAGTGAATGAACCTCAACAACGGATGCAGCAATGGGTGCAGCTCAACAATGGATGCACCCCAACAAAAGATGCACCCGAACTATGGATGCACCTCAACAGTAGATGCACCTCAACAGTGGATGCAACAATGGATGCAGCTCAACAATGGATGCAGCCCACTCAACAATGAATGCACCTCAGCAAAGAATGCACCTCAGCAATGAATGCACCACAGCAGTGGACCCACCTCAGCAGTGGATGCCCCTCAACAGTGGATGCACCTCTAACAAGTGCCTGCAGAGACTGCATCTCGAGGGATCCTGAAATCTGGCCTCAGGAAGCCTAGGCAAGGAAAGAAGCTCCGGGCCAGCCCAGTCTGTGGTTCTCCATGTGGGCTGTGGTTCTCTCTGCTCTGACCTGGCCAGAACTTGGATGCTGGCCTGGACTCCTGGTCCACACTTTGACCTCATCCTGCACTGCCCATACCATCCCCTCTCCTGGCCTCCTACCTCTGTCCATCACCTCCCCAGCAGGCTCAGTGGCTGCACCTGCAAAACAGGTGACCCACAGTGGTCCCCCAGGCCATCAGGACTTCCTTAAGGCAGGGACTGAGTTCCAGAAAGTTCTGCAGGCCTGTGGGATGCTGGGACAGAGTGCTGCAGTCACTTACCTGGCCATCCCTGTGTCTTTTCTCCTGTTTACTCTGGGAGTACCGAGTGCTGGGAGCACATGGGCCCCAGCCCTGCTCTCTTGGAGGCAGATTTGGAGGCAGAGTTTGGGGTGCAGAAGAGTCACTGAGGAGTACACTTCCGTAGAGAAGGGGGAAGAAGTGGGATTGGACAGGGAGAGTCTAATGTGATACAAACCCTGCCGAGCCAACAGAGATGGCCATGAGATGGGAAAGAACTGTGGCCTGGCCCCACCAGCTGGCTCGGTCATTGACCAGGGGCATGCCCAAGAAGGTGGTGACTTTGGCTAAGGCCTCCTGGCTCCATTGTAGCTAGAGGCTGCCACAGATGAGCCTGAAGGCTTTGGAAAGCAGAGGTGGGTGCTGGAAGATCTGGCAGCCCATGGCTGTCAACCACACTCCTCCAGGATGGGCAGCTGCCAGGTACTTTTTACAGATGAGTCTGAGCAGGGCATCTCCAAGCCACCATATGGGTCTTTAAATGAAGACAAGATGAGATTAGGAAGAGTCTCATGCCCATGAGGGGGCAGCCAGGGTGCTGGGAAAACAATGGGGAGTGTCTGCCCTGGAGGCTCAGGGAGCTTCCTGAGGGCACCACTGGGCAGGGATGAGCAGGTGCAAAGTCAAAAAATAATAGCCAGGTGTTGCTAAGCCCTTGGACTGTGACTGCGAGAGTTCTGGGGCTGGACCCTGGCCCTTTCCAGGAGGCTCCTAGCAGCTGCCTCTTTCAAAACTTCATCCCCAAATTCTCTTCCTCCCCATCCCCATCATCTTTGTTTGGAAAGTGTTGCCTTGAGCATGGAACCATAAGCCACCGGCCCCACAGCAGGGCTCCTGTTTCTTACCAACAACCTCAGCCTTGTCTGCCCAGCCCGTGGCTGCTTGTTACAGGGGCAGGGCTGGTGACAAGGGCACATCACTGCCACAGCCCCAAACCACACTGCTAAGGCGCTGTAGAGGAGCTATTGTTTTTGGCCTCTGGAGCTGGCTGGAAAGCCAGCACTGATTCTGGTCACATTTAGCCATCAAAGGCCCATGTGCTTGAGTTCCACAGGCCGAGTTCAGGTGAGCAAAGGGTATGAGTGGCTGCCTGGAGCCAGAGGGCAAGCCGGCTGGGCTGAAGCAGCACCCAGAAAGCCACACCCTTGGATGATTTAGGAGGGAGCAAGTCCACGGGGTGCGCAGGCTCCTCAAAGCAAAGCCTCCTCACCCCGTTCCCCCTGCATGTGGGGTGGGAAGAGTTAAACCCAGATGGACCCACATTGCCCAGCTCAGTAACTCTGCTGCTGCTGCTTTTTTCTCTTTAATTTGATTCCCCTCCGTAGCCCGCAGAGATGAGAAAGAGTGATTTTCAAACAAGAATCTCTTTTGTTTGCAGAGCAGAGGTTTCTGCTCCATCACAAAGCATACAGGGCTCCTGCCGGCAAAGTTCCCTTGGAAGCCAAGCTCTACACTGAGGCCCAGCCTCATAGGAGACCCAGTTCCCAGCTCTCTGCTGGCGTCTGCCTCCACGTGAGCACTGCAGGCCGAGCGGCTTCTCCCCTCCCCGTGCCGAGGACTCTCCTGGGGGCTGGGGAAGATTCACAGGGGGGTCAGGGGGCTGAGAGTCTGCTCCCCCACCGTGCCCCAGTTGGGCTGAACCTGTGACTCCACAGGCCCTGAGCAGCAGGGACTCCTGGGATGTGCCAGAATTCTGGTCTCCAATGCCTTTGGGGTACTCCAGTAGGTTTCCCCAGATGCTCCCAGCCCTGCTGCCATGCAGAGGTGCGGAAGAGGACTCAGCCTGGGGGCTCCCTCACCAGACCATCGGAGGCCGAGGTGACCCAAGTGGGTGGGGGGGCCATCCTGATGGCTCAACGAAGAAGCACAGCCTCAGGGGCAGGCAGCCCAGGCCGGACACAGCAAGGCTGGGGCCAGAGAGCAGAGGGCCGGCAGAGGGGACAAGGGATTTGGTCAGAAAAGGGAAGAGAAGAGCCAGTGTGGAGTAACTCAGAATCCTTTATTTATTTATTTTTTATTTAAAATTTTCCAAAATCTTCCAAGAAAATCTCTTTTCTTTGAAAGAAGGCAGAGCAAAGCACGACCCAGCCATAAGAAGAGATCATGCTAAAACGGTCCCAGGAGCCAAAACCAAGGCCATCAGAAGGCAAGCTGCAAGAAGAGGGAAGGGAAGCTGCAGGAAGGCAGTACAGGAGAGCCAGCAGTGGTTTCCCTTAGCTTGGCGAGGTAGCAGTTGAGGCCGCCCACTGGGAGCAAGGGGAGCTGGATGAGAGGGAAGTGCCAAGCAGCAACTGTGGAGAGCAGAGTCCTACAGGTGCTGGGGGGTGCATGATGGGTACAGAGCAGCCCCTGACATGCCGAGAGAGAGACAGGGAGCCATCCATGGCTGGGAGTGGCCGGAGGGAACTCAACACCAGGGAGAATAAAGCAAGAGAATTGAAGACACTGCAAGATGGAAGCTGCAGGGGTGGCCACTCCCTCTCACCTGGGAAGCAACAATGTGAGGCAGGAGAGAGTCGAGGGGCAGGGGTGGGGGAATGTGGGGGTGGGAGGAAGTGAGGAAGAACCAAAGCCGTGCTTCTGGAATGGCTGGTTGAGCCAGTCCCAAGGAAGGAGATGGGCAAAGCAAGCATGCCTAGTTCTGGGTGATGACAGAGGAGCAGTGACAGAAAAGGAACTGATCCAGGATGGGGGACTGATCACCCCAAGGGCAGTTATGGGACACTGGCTGTGAGCCCCTCAGCTCAGGGGGGCACTTTTTCCTGCTAAAGGTCTTGATAATGTATCTCCATGGAACTGGCCCTAAGTGCCACCATCAGGTCTCACTCACATCTGTGCTACCTGAGTGTCAGATGCATTATCTCATTTTTCTTCCCTGAAAGCCCGGACTTGAAATCTGTGGACTGGTTGGCCCATGTCTCCACAAGGACAGCTTCGTTGGCTCAAACAGCAAAGCACACCAGGGCCCTGGCAGAGAAGTGGGTTCATAAGCCCCCTTTCTCATCAAAACCCACCTGGTCAGGCCTGACACATGCATGAAACACTGGAAGTCCCGGGAAGGGGCCACCACCCACCAGCTAGCGTCAGCCGCACCTGCAGCTTTGGCCTAGAAGGGCACCCACCAATAACTCATCAGTGACTCAGAATTTTGGGGTGACACTTTAAAGGGAAAGTGGGAGGGGGCTAAAGTCAATTATGGGAGCAGCTATCGCCAACACCCAGGCCCCCCAGCTGGGGTGTCAACAAACGAATGCACCCTTTCTAGGCCAGGTGGAAAACCTCAGATCCCTTGAATGCCTGTGGACTAAAGTAGCTGCAAAAAAATGAATGGGATGGGGTGGAAGGGGAGACCCGCAAGAGAGGGGGAGCAGGAACAAAAGGCAAAGTTCCCTGCTCAATTTTATTATCCCTGGGGAAGAGAGCAAAGATTTGCCAGCCCCTTCTATGCACTTCAGAGCTCTCAGTGGCCTCTGTAGAAACCTTCACCCTCGGGCAGCAAACATCACAATTACGAGTGGATTGTGACACTCCCCATGGTGCTGGGTGGGGGTACAGTGTCTTCCCCCTCCTCTCCGGCAGGGCAGGATGACAAGGTGAAGACAGTGACTCTTGACTCCCTGCCTTTACATGAGCCACTTGACTTCCCTGGGCCAGTTTGCAGACCTGCAAAATGGGAATAGGGATGCCCCATCACAGTGTCACAAGGGTGGTGCAAGATGCCACGAGACTTTGACACATAGGAGCTCATTGTGGCTCCAGCACCAGGCAAGATGGGGTGGTGGCGGGGACAGCTCTGGAAACATGCACCTGCAGGCTCACTTCTCCAGGGCAAATTTATTGGGTCAACTTGGCTGGGGGATGGTGTCCAGATGTCAAACACAGGCCTGCTGTTCGCTGTGAGAATCCCACAGGCAGGCTTAGCATCTACAGCAGCTGACTCTAAGAAAAGGCAACGTCCTCTGCCACAGGGTCTCAGCGGCAAGCCCCAGGAATCAGGAGCTTTGCCTCAAGTCCACACTGCCACACCTTCGAGTCTCCAACTTCATCATCACTGCCAGAATGTCCAGCTTTTGGCCTGCCCTGCAGAATTTTGACTTATCAGCCCCCACAATTGCATGAGCCAATTCTTTGTAACCAATTCCTTTATAGGTGTATGGGCAGGGATAGGTGGAGGTGGAGGAGGAGGTGGACATCTGTAAGTCCTGTAGCTGTAAGTGGAGGTATAGGTATAGGTGATAGGAATAGGTATATGTGTAGGTGTAGGTATAGCCTATAAGTTATAGGTGTAGGTAATAAGTATAGGTGATAGGAATAGGTATATGTGTAGGTGTAGGTATAGCCTATAAGTTATAGGTGTAGGTAATAGGTATAGGTGATAGGAATAGGTATATGTGTAGGTATAGGTATAGCTTATAAGGTATAGGTGTAGGTAATAGGTGTAGGTAATAGGTATATGTGATAGGAATAGGTATATATGTAGGTGTATGTATAGCCTATAAGGTATAGGTGTAGATAATAGGTATAGGTGATAGGAATAGGTATATGTGTAGGTGTAGGTATAGCCTATAAGGTATAGGTGTAGGTAATAGGTATAGGTATAGGAATAGGTGTAGGTAAAGATGTAGGTGTAGGAATAGGAATAGGCATACATACAGGGTATATGTATAGGTTATAGGTTATAGGGTAGAGTTATAGAATATAAGAATAGGGTATAGAAATGGGTATATGTGTAGGCATCGGTATAGATTATAGTTATAGGTATAGGTTATAGGTATAGGTACAGGTGTAAGTACCAGGTATAGGTTGTAGGTTATAAGGCATAGGTATAGGGTATAAGTATAAGGTATATGTATAGGAATAGATAAAAGTGTAGGTAGTGGTGTAGATATATATGTGGGTGTAGGTGTAGGAATAGGTGTAGGTATAGGAGTATGTGTAGGTGTAGGAATAGGTGTAGGTGTAGGTGTAGAAATAGTAGTAAGTATAGGTATATGTGTAGGAGTCGGTATAGGAGTAGGTGTAGGAGTAAGTGTAGGTGTAGGTATAGGTGTAGGTGTAGAATAGGAGTAGGTGAAGGTGTAGGTGTAGTTGTGGGAATAGGAGTAGGTATAGGTATAGGTGTAGGTGTAGGAGTAGATGTAGGTGTAAGTGTAGGTGTAGGAGTAGGTGTAGGTGTGCGTAGGTGTAGGAATAGGTATAGGTATAGGAGTAGGTGTAGGAATAGGAGTAGGTATAGGTGTAGGAGTAAGTGTAGGAGTAGGTATAGGTGTAGGAATAGGTGTAGTATAGGAGTAGGTGTAGGAGTAAGTGTAGATGTAGGTATAGGTATAGGTGTAGGTGTAGGAGTAGATGTAGGTGTAAGTGTAGGTGTAGGAGTAGGTGTAGGTGTGCGTAGGTGTAGGAATAGGTATAGGTATAGGAGTAGGTGTAGGAATAGGAGTAGGTATAGGTGTAGGAGTAAGTGTAGGAGTAGGTATAGGTGTAGGAATAGGTGTAGTATAGGAGTAGGTGTAGGAGTAAGTGTAGATGTAGGTATAGGTATAGGTGTAGGAATAGGTGTAGGGGTAGGAGTAGGTGTAGGAGTAGGAGTAGGTGTAGGTGTAGGAATAGGTGTAGTATAGGAGTAGGTGTAGGAGTAAGTGTAGATGTACGTATAGGTGTAGGTGTAGGAATAGGTGTAGGTGTAGGAGTAGGTGTTGGAGTAGGAGTAGGTATAGGTGTAGGTGTAGGAATAGGTGTAGGAGTAGGAGTAGGAGTAGGTGCAGGTGTGAGTAGATGCTTAAGGTAGAGGCAGTAGGTGGAGGCAGAGGTCTACATACCTCTATGTCTCCCATCAGTTGCTTCTCTGGAGGGTCCTGACTGGTACTAGTGGTGAGTGAAACCTCAAACAATTGCCCTGACACCCTCCACCATTCAGCGGTTACCAGGGCCCAAATCCACCCAGCAGCACTGCACCCCAAGGCAGGGGAGGGAGGGGATGGGGCACAGAGGAGACCGCACAGAAGTTGGAGGAGAGGGCAAGGAAGCTTTCGCCATCCGCCCTTAAACTGAGCCTCCATGGCCTCCTCCCCCAGGGGAGGGAGGTTCTCCTGTCGATTGCTGCTGAATTCACTGAAGATCACCTTGTAGAGCCCAAGGAGCTTAGAACGGAAAACTCTGAGATCATCAAGTCTAACTCCTCACTTTCATGCCCAGGAGAGAAAGGCCCAGAGGGAGACATGCGTTAGCAAGAAGAGCTAGAGCAGAGCGATGGCTTCTGGTGTCTGGGTCCTTTCCCACACGTCGGCTCACATGTGGTTGCTTCAAACCAGGAGCCATGAAGGGCGCTGGAAGAAAGGAGCAAAGCTTCACAGCAGATGTGATGATAGAGAAGATCAGGAAAATTCCAAAGCTGGTGGAATTCTAGCAGAGGTGAGTGCTTCCCACACAGCCCTCCACATAACGGACAGGGCTCTAGGGTCGAGCATGCAACAGCGTGCCATGAGCCATGAGCCAGGTTGAGCAGGAAGGCCCTGGGCTCTGAGGCTGGAACACGGCAGCACAAGCCCCGGGTCTGCCAGCTGCTCAGGTTGTTCCAGCATCCCTACCTCCTCCATCACCTGGGGACCCCTGTGCCAGCACCACAGGGCTGCATGAGGGTCAAACGGAGTCACACTGCCAGGCTGGGCTGAGAACAGTCACCATCCCAGAGGCCCAGAGCAGGCTTGAGGGATGGAGGGGACTCGGGACCGGGGCCCCGCAGAGAGGCTGGGCATTACCCTTCCCTGTGGTCATCTCTTTCCTCTCCACACCATGGCGTGGAAGCTGCAGACCCCCCTGCATGCGCATCCTGCCACCCCCAGGTCCGGGCCGATAGCTGCCAGCTGGCCACCACCATGTTTTCCACGTGGCAGGGGTCCAGCCATGGCCGCTCTGCTGGACGGTGACTCACAGCCAGCAGGACAGGCCTGGCGCACTGGAGATCTGACTCCGGGATGGGCCGCCATGCCAGCTTTGTTCTCCCGCGCCCCTTTGGTGTGTGAATCCCCCATTGTGGCTTGCAGTGGCTGCTGAACCCTGCTGTTTCTGGGCTCGAGTGTCTGCTCGGCTGGGCAGGCCGGGCCAGTGGCCGCAGGGTGGCAGGGGAAGGGCGGGGGCTGTGGGGGCCAGGAAGGGCCAGGCAGCCTCTGGCTCGGGCAGCTCCGGGCTTCCCTTCCTGGCATGTGGGCCTTGCTGGGTGGTTGTGGAAGAATGATAAGTCCTCCTTAGAGCCTGTTCTGAATGGGCAGATCCCAAACCGCAGGACTGGCTGGGCGCTGCCCTGCTGGGCTTGGGCCCTGGCCCAGGCGCTCAATAATGTCTGTGAAGATGTGGGATGGACCAAAGAGAAGCCTCCCAGGGCCCACAGGGCAGCCAGCCCTGCCTTGGGAAAGAGCACGTGGGGCCTGGGGGCACTTGGTGAGTGGAAAAGGCCCTGGCCCAGCAGAGAAGGCCTGGGAGATGGCGACGGTGGCCCTTAACTCCCAGGCAGGCAGTGTTACAGGGCACACGAGCTGCACAGGCACAGAGAACTGGGTTCAAATCCCAGCTCTGCTTCCAGACCCTGCTAAGGACATAGGCCAGTTGACAAGACTCTAATCCCCAGTTTCTTCACCCCAAAAATGAGAATCCTGATACCTGCCTCTGGGGATTTCAGATGTTTAACAGCTGCAACACATACAGATGTGCCCAGTATTGTATCTGCTCAGTAAATGTAGCCCCACACACACAGTTCACCGGGCACATGTGTGCCCATGCACACATGCACACAGACACACACACCACACATGCATGCACAAACTGTACACGTGTACCTGCCCCTGCACACGTGTGCACATACACGGACACACAAGTGCCCACACATGTCATCCACCTTCTTCTGGGACCCACGGGGCAGGGATGCCATGCTCAGAGGGTCTTCCTCGCTGGGTGATGTCCCTTCCCCCCTGATCCATGAACCTTTCCTGTGGTCCAGTCCTCTGGGGGCAGCCGATTCACCACCACTCCCGACACTCCTGCCAATAGTGCCAACAGTGAGCTCCATGGGCCTGGTTTGGTGAGCACATCATGGTCATAGATATAACTTCCCATAACCAGCCATTCGATGCCATTGGGCAAAGCCTCACACCAAAGCAGGGAAATGTAGACCCCAAATCGGGGTGGGCTGAATGGAGGAGGAGGCCAGGGAGTCAAGTAGCTGTGCGGGCACAGGCAGGTGGGACTTGCCCAGCCGTCCAGGAGGAGCCGACACGAGAATGCAAATGCCCATCTTCTAAGGGGCCCTACTTGTTCTTCTGCCCAAGCCCCATGGAAGGCTGGAGCCACTTCCACTGGATGCCACCCCTGAGTTCCATCCTGGGCAGGGCTCAGTGACAACAGGACTCAGAGGAGCCACAACCTGCCCCTGGGGTTTCCAGCAACCGACCCCGGTTCCATTGCCTGGCACCACTCAACAGAGCCCAGCTCCTGCAGACAAGCTGAAGATGCCCCGCGTGTTCTGTGAGCCTTCTCAAGCCAAGAAGAAACCCCAGAACATTGGCTCACCTATCCCTGCAGGGAAGGCTTCCCAGAGCCCCGTTCCCTTCTGGGATCACTGGCAAAGAACAAACACAGCAGCTTTATGCTGTGATAAAAGGACTCCGAGGAGCCGCTTTGGGGAACCCGAGTGGCTGAGCTTCTGTCTGGGCCCCACAGAAGCTGGCCAGGCTGAGGCTGGGGCGGCTGGGAGAAGCAGGCTCACCCCAGCAGGGGCAGCTCCCACCGCACAACTCTCAGCTTTTCCATCAGAATTTGGGGGCAAGAATAGTAACTGCTTGCTCGTAAAGAGCTGGGAGCTCAGGGGAGAAAAGGTGTCTGGCAAGTGTGAAATGCTGTTCCTGCCATGTTCTGGAGGATGGAATGCAAAATCACCAACAAAAAGGGGGAGCTCAGAGGAAGTCATGTGTCAGCTCCTCTGAACAAATGGACACAGGAAAAAAGGGGCCCTGGGGGCTGGCGGGGGGTGGGAGGAGAGACAGGTGAGTCAGAGGGAAGGTTGCTGCTTCTGAGCTGCTCCTAGCAGAAAGGACCCAGGAGAGAAGCAGACGGGCCTGGGGCTGTGGCAGAGGAGGGGCCTTGACCAGGAGATGACTTCCAGGCCATGTGACATTCCTTAACTGGACCCCACTCTGTGTATTCCCATCAGGGACCCTGCCCAGCTGCATCCATCCCATGAAGAGGACAAACTAGGAACCCTTATAGAAGATTAAGAGTTCAGAATGCATATGACTGAAGATCAGCTTCCTAAAAGACTCACAAGAGGACATCCAAGAGGACAAACCAAGCAATGGGATGATACTGAATATAAGAAATAATTGCAGTTGAGTGGGGGGTGGGGGTAGATGGAGGGGGAAGTTTGACCTCAGCAGAAACTCCAGGAATGGGGGCTGAAGACAAGAGGCAGACAGCAGAGAGCTGAATTGAAATCTGCCCATGGAAGAATAGTACCTGTCGCCAATACCCCTTACACCTGCCACCAACCAAGAATCCAGAAAACTCTTTCTAGAAAATTATTTAACTCGCTTCCTGGGGAGAACTGGGGCTGATAGTGTGGGCATTGGCATTTCAGGCCCAGTGGTCAATGTTGGGGCACTCCAGACAGATCGCCATTATGCACCCCAAGGAAACGGTGGCCAGGTGATAAGCCCAGGTGCCCAGGACCCCCAAAATACAGCTCACTCAGGGGAGAAGCCCCTGGAGAAAGGACACAGAACCAAAACCACTGCTGCAGGGATGCTGGGCTTATCCACAGCAGGCTCCACGCACCAAGCACCTGGAAGGACCAATCTGACTCTCAAGTAGGAATGTGCACAGA
This sequence comes from Dasypus novemcinctus, assembly GCF_030445035.2. Classification (NCBI taxonomy): domain Eukaryota; kingdom Metazoa; phylum Chordata; class Mammalia; order Cingulata; family Dasypodidae; genus Dasypus; species Dasypus novemcinctus. The sequence continues at coordinate 108,932,904 of NC_080678.1, read as the reverse complement.
GAGCCATGTGCAATGGAAAGATGGAGAAAGCAAGGGTAAGACAGATATTCAAGGATGTGGAGATAATTCAGGGGACAAAGAGAACCAAAAAATAAAATAAAGTGAAAAATAAAAACCAAACAATTCTAGTTGGTATTCTCAGAAATCCAATAAAATTGTATATCCATAAAAGAATATTCCTAGAAGAAAAGAAAGAATTCTTTGACATTATGTGATCCACCATTTCCTGGTCCCAAATAAACCAGAATAAAGATAAAGTTAAAGGAAACTGACATAGGGCAAAAAAGCAAGGAGAAGGAATTTCAGATTAAAATGGCCATATTGTATCTATTAGGATGAATGATAAAACACTATACCATATCCTGGTGATGTTTGAAGATGTCATATGCTGAGAAAAAATATATAATCAACAGTAAATGAATGAGAAACAGACTGGCATCTCATTAACAAACTTACTGTAAATATGAGAAGTTGACGAAATCAAAATCAAAATGAAAAAGATTTTAACACATTCTGTGTCCCGAGTTGAGAGAATAAGGATGCCAATCCTGCCCAAATTAACACAAATATCAGATTACTCTGCCTGACTCCTGACAGTGGAGGATTGAGCATATGACCAATTAGATTCCCACAGTGGACTCTGAATCTAGTCCAGGATTGCAAAGAATCAGGGGAAAGTTTATAATTCACCCTAGTTATGGTGGTGATGGTGATGGTGGTTGAGTGATGGTGGTGATGAGATGATAGTGGTGGAGATGGTGGCTGTGCAGATGATGGTGGTAGTGATGGTGGGAAGTGGTGGAGATGGTTCTTGCAATGCTGATGGGTGATGAAGGTGGTAGTGATGGTGGCGGGTTGTGAAGATGGTAGTAATGGTGGTGAACGATGGTGGGAAGTGGTGATGATGGTGGCAGTGATAGTGGTGGGCAATGATGGTAGCAGGTGATGGTGGGAAGTGGTAGAGATGGTGGTGGAGACAGTGATGGGTGGTGATGGTGGTAGTGATGGGGGCAAGCGATGTTAGGAAGTGGTGATGATGGTCGTGGAGATGGTTTTGGGTGGAGATGGTGGTAGTGATGGTGATTCAGGGTGATGTTGGGAAGTGGTGATGGATGTTGGTGGGAAGCAGTAGAGAAAATGGTGGAGATGTTGGTGAGTGGCGATGGTGGTGGTGATGGTGTGGGTGATGGTGGGAAGTAATGGGTTTGGTGGTTGTAAGAGGTGTTGACAATAGTGGAGAAGATGGTGGTGATAATGGTGATAAGGGGGATGAGGGGAGTGGGGGTAAAATTGATGGTGGGTGGGATGACATCATCCAGTATCCAGGGTCTGGTATAGACAATGGCAGCAGAACCAGAAGAGCCTCTCAGCAGCAAGAGGCCAGGGGCAATCCTCCAGACCACTCCCACTGTGTCAGCCTGGCTGTGTTCTTGACTCTCTGACCTCCCTCTACCCAGACCTTGCTTTGAGAGTGGTTTTCAAACATCACATCCCTTCACTGAGGCACCAATATCCGTCTGGCTAACTTCAATAAACTAACAAGCACACTGAATTGTACAGGGAGTTTTCTAATCACAAATCAAGACATACTTTAATAGTCAAGGCACGAAACAAGAAATATTACTCTAAAAAAAGACTCACTAATTGAACCTTAAACTTTAAAACAATCTAACAGAAAAAGGGGAAGAGTCAAGTTATTAGAGATACTTCATACAAGAAGTAGGGCAGGCTGATAAACAACAAAAAGATGCTTCACCTTAACTAGTAATCAAGTAAATGCAGACTAATACAATGAAATACCACACTTTGCTCTTCACAGGAGTAAAAATGAAAATGATATATGATACCCAACATGTGACCTGAGTGGGAAAAAAGGCTCTTTTACAAAGCAGTGGGGAATATAAAAAGGTATAGTTTTTGATAGGAAATTGAATGATACTCCCCAACATTTTAAGTGGAAATTTCTTCTGCTTCAAATATGTTATCTCTTCTAACTTATTTAGTAGAAATACTTACACAAGGGTACAAAGATATTACTAGTTGGGCTATTTATAGTAGCACAGAAACTTTTGACAACACAAATATCCATCAACAGGAGAATGGTTACACAAAATATGGAAAACTCAAGTAGGATTAAAAATAATGAAATAAATCTTATTTACTGACCTGGAAGACATATTGGTTAACTGGGTTGTGTGTGTGTGTGGGGGGAGCAATTGTAGAACACTATATATGGCATGATTCAATGTATCTTTAAAAATTAAAAGAAATATTATAGGAAGAGGTGGCTGTGTGCAAATACTTCTCGAGCCTCTGGGAAACATCATATCACACAACTAGCAGGTATTATTTCTGCAATGTCTCAGCCAAAGTAAAAGTCAAAAGGACCTGGAGTGTCCAGAACATCCCTGTAGGACTAAATCTCTGTGGAGTGTTGAGTTGTTGTCAAACATCACCATGCAATGAGGCTGGAGCAAGCTGGAGTTCTGGCCTCCACCCAGACCTTCCTGAGGGGCTGGAGTGGAGGTGGGTGGGAGGAAGGCTGAAGGGGTCCCTGGTTTTAAACTAAAAATGTCCCTTGGAGACCGTATTAGTCAGCCAAAGGGGTGCTGATGCAAAATGCCAGAAATTGGATGGTTTTCATAAAGGGTACTTATTTGGGGTAGGAGTCTTACAGATGCCAGGCCATGAAGCATAAGTTACTTCCCTTGCCAAAGTCTATTTGGAGCAAGATGGCTTCCAATGTCTGTGAGGGTTCAGGCTTCCTGGCTTCCTACATTCCTGGGGCTTGCTTTACTCTGGCTTCAAGGTTCTTTCCTTCCTGGGGCTGGCTTCTCTTTCCTCTGTGCGCAGACTTCCCAGGGCTCCAGTTTAAGTCTTCAGCATCAAACTCGAAAATCAAAACTCCAACATTAAAAGCCCTATTGACATGATTCAATCAAAGCCCTAATCATAACTCAATTATGCCCAGGTAGAGACCAGATTACAAACATAAGCCAATATTTCTTTTTGGAATTCATCAATAATATCAAACTGCTACACTCCATTCTCTGAATTCCAAAAAGACATTGCAATAATCAAAAAAAACCTTAAATCAGTTACTATGCAAGTACTAAATCATATCACACTAAATTTAAAGAAACTCAGTTTGTGCTGGGGCAAAGTCCTGTCTGCTATAGACCTCTGAAACTTACAAAACAATTCATCTACTTCCAATACACAAAGGGGCAGACAAAGGACAAACATTTTTATTATAATAAGGTGAAATTGGGAAGGAATGAGTCATAGGTCCTCTACATTTCAGTAAACCTGCAGGGCATCCACCATTCGATTATTCAATTTTAGGCTGAGAGTCATTCTTAAGATGATGGTTTCTTCTCCTTGGGGCCATGTGGGGATCTACCCTTTCCACTGGCTTGCCCAATGGCCATTTTCTTGGTTCCACCCTCAACAAGCAAATGGGTGTCAACCAAGCTCCAGACTTCTCCCTCCAAGAGTGTTGGGTCATTGCCACACCTTACCCAATCTTTGAGTTAGAGTCTTAACCCCCTAGTACAGTGATGTGAAGATAACATTCCCCCTAAACTTTGGCATACAGGCTCAACCCTCTCAGAGCAATGAGTTGACCACTTGGCCTTCCCTAATCTTTGGGGGACATGTCCACCCCTCTTAGACATGTGGGGTGCTGGCCTTCACCATCCTAATCCTTGGGGAATGTGCTCCACCCTCTCCATACTCCAGGGCAGCAAAACTTTCCCAGAACATTGGGTGGAATATCCACCCTCTTCAACTGCTGGGGTAAACTTACCCTTTCTGTACACATGGGTGAGGTTCCTCTCTTGGCCCAAGGTGATGTCATAATCCCAGATCTCAGCTTCCATGGTTTTCCTCTTGAAGTCATTTCCCCTTAAATTTCTTCTTTCCATGTCCCTTTTATTCCAGGCTGACAGTGGTTTTGTTCATACAGCTCTCTCAAAAAGTCTGTTGGTTTAGCATGCAGGAAGCAGGGGTCCAAGCCATCAGACAGTAAGACTTTTCACAAGTCTTTCCTAGATAACTGCATCTTCAATCCTGATTTACAAGTTCCAAGTTTAGTTAAGTCCTCCAAGAGGGCACTTTCATCTGGGAGCTTGATTTCCAAAGGTCTGGAATTTCCAGAATCAGTTTCTGTTTTCTTTGAACTCAACAGTTCGGTCCTCAGCATATCTCTTTCATCTAGCATTTTGTTATAAGCTGCAAGTTGAAGCCAAGCCACATTCTCTGGGTTTACTTCAGAAAGTTCTTCAGCTAAATGCCCAGGCTCACCATTTTCAAATTCTGCCTTCCATAAAACACCAGGAGTTAATCTTGTTAAGTTCTCTGCAACTTTAAAACACCTTTCCTTCAGTTTCCAATAATAGTTTCATCATTTACTTCTAAGGCATCATAAAAAGTCTCTTTAACATCCATATTGCTATCAACAATCTCTTCAAAGAACTGTAGGTCTTCTTTTCCAAGCATCTCACAATTCCTCCAAAAAATACCCCTTACCCATTTATAAAACCATTCCAGCATTTCGGTAATTGCAAAAGCACTTTCCCACTCCTGGTACCAAATTCTGTATTAATCAGCCAAAGGGGTGCTGGTGCAAAATACTAGGAATTGGTTGGTTCTTATAAAGGGTGTTTTTTGGGGTAGGAACTTACAGATACCAGGCCATAAAGCATAAGTCACTTCCCTCACCAAAGTATATTTTCACTTGTTGGAGCAAGATGGCTGCTGATGTCTGCAAGGGTTCAGTCTTCCTGAGTTCTTCTGGGCTCAGCAACTCTGTTTCCTCCACAAGGTCAGCTGTAGACTATGAGGCTCTCTAGACTTTGCCTCTCTCTACAAGGTCAGCTGTAAGCTATCAGGAAAATAGCTCTGTCTCTCTCTCTGGAGCTCCAGCTTCAGCATCAAACTCAAACATCAAAACTCCAACACTAAAAGCTCTCAACTCTGTCCTTCCCCATCCCTTTTATCTGTGAGTCCCCACCCACCAAGGGGCAGGGACTTAACACCCTAATGACATGGCCCAATCAAAGCCCTAATCATAACTCAGTCATGCCCAGGTACAGACCAGATTACAAACATAATCCAATATTTCTCTTTGGAATTCATCAATAATATCGAACTGCTACAGAGGCTAAACCAAGCTAATGGGGACACCTGCTGAAAAGAGGAAAAGTCACCTTGTCTGAGAATTGCCCAGATGCCTTAATTGCCCATCAGAGGAATGAAAGTAATTGGAAGGAAAGCATCCCTCTTCCCCACAATAAATAGTATCATGGATGGATGAAAAGAACTGGCAAAAGATGTTTTTGTGACCCAGTATCACGCACCCTGCCCAGCTCACCTCCTGTTTGAGCATTTCTGGGCAGCCGGCTGTATTTTGCAGCATGATGTCTCTTTGATTTATGAAGCCAAAGTAAATGACAAGCCAGGCCAATAAAAATTCTTCAGAGATTCAGCATCGCTTTCCATTTCATTTTATAGCAAGGTTGAAAAGACACTCCTGCTTGTGATGGGACGGATTCAAACGCAGGGACCAAGCATGGGGTGTTCTTGGGTTGGTGGGCATTTCTTTGAGGATGGGTCCTGGTCAAGCTAAATGCTGTGTCCCCTGCCAGGGAGCATGCCAGGCAAGGCTTGGGGGTCAGGACAGAGCTGGCTAGGCCGGGGAGCTGGGTCAGCTTGCCATTAGTAACCTGGCGTAGCATGTACCTGGCAGAGGTACATGTTCTTAAGAGTGAACAGTCTGCCCCTTACCCCACATTGGCCATTTTCTTTATTCGAATGCCTGCAAAAGGCTGATGGGAAAGCTCCCTGGAAACAGTGTGAGAAAACAGGTCTTGATACAAGATGATTTTGGGTCCAAATCATACTTTTGAGTAACTTCAGGAAAATCTCTTCTCTGAACCTGGTTTTCCTTTCCTATAAAATGGGCCTGATTGCATCTGCCCCATAGGGCTGCTGGGCATATTAAAGTCATCTACTTCAAGCATCTGGCATTATCAATAAAGAGCATTTCTTATTTCCCACCGAGTCCCTTCTCAGAAGCTTCTGGGCTGAAGGAGGCACCAAAGCAGGGAGAGCCCTCCCTTGCCTCGGGTGGCTTTCCCAGGTTGGGAGAGCCCTGCATGCCCCCATCCTTCAGAGCAGAGCCCGGCATCCACCCCCTTGGCCTCCCCCAGACCCAGGGTCTCACCGTCCCTTTTCCTGCTGAGAACTCGATGCCCCCTCTTTGCTCACCGTGACTTCCTGGGGTGACTGCTGAGAGCCGGGGCGGCCACGCCATTGCTCTACCCTCTGAGCCAGGGCCTCGCTGGGAGCAATCTAGGGAGGGCTTGAAGGAAAAGCAGCTTCAGAGCCAAGGTGACCCCGTCAAACACCCCCCCAGCCCCCACCCAGGGCCTGTCACTCAGGAACCAGCTCAGAGCCCCGCAGCTCGGCCAGCAGGCGTGGATGAATCAGAGGCTGTCGGCGCCCTCGGCCATGACCATAGAGCAGGAGCCAGGCTCAGCTCAAAGCCAGGGGCTGTCAGCATGCCCTTGGCAACCATGGACACCCAGCCCAGACTGCAGGGCCTCCAGAGCGTGGCTTACACAGACTTCACAATACGCCCCAAGGGAAACTTGGAGATTGTCCTTGGAGGTCAACCAGAGGACACTTTGCATCACCCCACAGTAGAAGAAATGTTCTCATCCTGCATTTTAGATGGTGAGAAAACTAGTTCAGTTTCAGCATCTTGGGAATCCATCAACTATTTTATGTAACATCCAAATGTCTATAAAAATATTAGAAAAAAATCTTTTATTCTCTTTAAAGAATAATAGAATGGAACACCAACTACTTTTTTTATACTCTATAGCCGAGCTGTCCAATTTGGTAGCTGCCAGTCATGCATGGTTACTAGGCATTTGAACTGTGGCTCATCTGAACTGAGAAATGCTGTGTGTGTAAAATACACCAAGGATTTCAAATACATAGTAGGAAAAAAATGTTAAAATTAATGAGTTTTATATTGATTACTGTTGAAACACTCATATTTTCTATTCATTAAATTAAGTAAATTATATTACTGATATATATTTGCCCTGTTTTTCTTTTTCTCATGTGGCCATGAGAAAATATAGAATGACACAGTGGGCTCACATTTGTGGCTCATGTTTATTTCCATTGGAAAGTGCCAATCCGGAGCTCCAAGCAGTAAGGCGAGCAGATGGGTTTTTCAGACAATCTAATCCAACACATCATGACCAAGTTTGGCAAGTTGGGCAAATTATTTAACCTCTGGGACCCCAGTTTTTCTGATAGGAAATGGGGCTACCAATACATTTCCCAATGTTGGGAGGAGGATTGTGTAGACGTGTGTAAGTGGTGTGCCTGGCAGGGGATTGTTCAAAGCAGAACTCAATAAACAATTATTCCCAAAGTCCTGGTTATAGGAAGAACAAACCATGCAGATAACTCTCTCTAATCCACACCAGCTGCAGGGCCAGTGGCTTTGCGAAGATGGAGTTTTAAACAAATACAGCAAGAGGGGACGTAAAATAAGCTGGAGGAAGCTCCCAGTGCGACACTGTGTTTGAATAGTTTAAGGTTTGGGAGGGTCCAGTCATTATTTGAGTTCATCTGCTCATGCAGCTTTAGAGCTTGCTCTAAAAGGTGGATTGTGGCCTTCAAGTAGAGCACTGAGACAGGTCAGTATTGACACCATGTGTTTTGAACAAACCACAGCTGTGCAGAGCCTGTGCTTGGCCTGCCCTCTCCAATGCATGCACCTCCTGGGAGCCCTGAGGTGAAGCAGGGTCCTTCTCACTGCCCAGGCTGCAGGCATCACTCCACCTGCAGCAGCCCCAGGCACCAGCACAATCACAGATGCACTGGAGATGACCTGTCTCCATCGAGCCGGTCTCATAGATGTAGTTGAGATGACATACGTTAGAGAGAAACAGGATATCCTGTTTTGGAGGGAAGGGCAGTGTCTTGGCTTAGTGGTCTGGACATTAAAGGCCTGGCTTGGGGGGCAGGGGGCAGTTTGTGACTACCAACTGGGTCTAAGACCAAGGTGGGCTGTGGCTCCCCAAATCTCTCAAGGCCAGAGATGAGGTCTGGGGGTACGGAGTGTCCAGAAAGTGGAGCTGTCAGCTCCCAGGGGTGGAGGTGAGTCTGAAGACCTGCTTCCTTCTGCACGGCATGTTCTAAGAGTGGGGGGCTTCACAGCCATGCCTTGTCTTAAGGAGGGTAAGCAGAGAGAAGCCAGTTTGTGGGAGAGTGATTGGAGGGTTGGGAGGGCTTGATCTGAAAAGAGAAACCTGGGGAAGTCTTTGAACGTTGGATCCACAGTGTGGGAAGAAAATTCTGACTTCGTTCTGCCTCTAGCTCCATGGGGAAAAGTCACCCGTGGGTGGACTTTCTGGGAGAGAGGTGATCTTTCCCCTGTAAGGAGGAGGGTGTTTAATTGACCATGCCCTTCCACATTCCTACAAAGATTTAAAGTAAATTAAAGCTGCAGGGTGGCCACCAAGGACCACAAGCTGCTTTATCAGGCTGCAGCCTTTGTGGCCCCAGAGGCATCTGAGTTGTCATGTGTGCTCCAGAGAGGACAACATCATTAACAATGACCTCCCACCCTGAGCCTGGAGAGGCAGATGCAGCACCCATGAAGCAGGTGGCCGGGAGGGGCCTCAGGAAATGCCCTTAGCGAAGAATGCTTGGCTGGGCCTTCCCGGGAGGCTCAGAGGCTCTCTTTCTACCTGCTCCCCCGGTACCCTGCCCGGGCCTGTATCGGAATGCAGCACCCTCCTGCAGCCAAAGGGGCCTGTGTGGGAGGTTGGAAAGTTGGTTTTGGAACCTTCTTTGTCCCTGAAAAATGCATCCCCTTTTTATTCAGGTTTCCTTCCCCATCCCTTCTCCAGGCTCCAGTGAGTTCAAGTCCTGGTCCCACTGTGAGGCTGAAATGGGCTCCCAGACCAGCCCCCTCCCCAGTGCCACAGGAGAAAATGCAGAGGAACTCAATGCCAAGAGCAGATGAAGCAATGCCCGGAGTGGACGGAAGAGGGGTAAGGAGGCTAGGAGAAGAGTGTCGGAGGTTCCTGGGAAGTGGTGGGCAGGGAGGACGCCTCCTGCCCACACAGGGGGAGCCAGCCCCTGGTCTGAGTGGTGTTTTTTCCAGCCTTCCCTGCGCCATGGACTGTCAGGCCCCTGGGAATGGGCTTCTGCTGGGGCAGGCTAGGAGGCACCGTCGGTGCTTTCAGAGGCAGCTGCCTTTGGGGAATGGGAAGAGTGAGTCAGACATGGTCCTTTGAGCCTGGGACCCCCCGGCCTGACACTGAGAAGGAAGGAAGGTGTCTCTGGTTTGTCACCCTGTTTGGGCCAGGCGGTTTCAGCGAGCAAAGCCTGCACACATGTTTGGATGACAGGCTTTTCGGGGGTGGGGGTCCATGCCCTCAGGAGCAGCAGCTTCTGGTGGAATTGTCCAAGGCTAGCAAAACACGTGCCAGCCCGGGGTGCTCTCAAGACCCCTGAAGATGGTGGCTGTCCCACCACCCGACAGGTGAGGAGGGATCGGCAAAGGGAGAGAGGAGGTGGGGTTCCGGGATACCTCCGGTCACACTCGGGCCAGCCTGCCGGGTGTGGGCAAGGGTGCTGGAGCAGACGACCCTGCTGAGAACATGGCAGGGCAACTGCTAAGGTCAGTCTTTCCCATGGGAAATCAAGAACCTAGACATGCCCCTATCCTTGGATGGAATAGTTCCACTTCTGGGAACTGACCCTAAAAAATGGATCCTATGTCTAAAAACAATATTACCCAAAGAAGGTCACTACATACTGTATTTGTAAGAGCTGAATGTTAAACCAGACTGATTAGGCAACAACGGGGAATCGCCGAATTAACCTACCTCATGCCACTAAGCGGAACATGTAGGGAAAAAGTGAAATTATATGGGAATATGTATCTGTTATTCAGTAACAAAAAAATCCTAATGTGCTTTCGTACAACTCTATAAACCACAGTTGTGTAAAAGACCAACACATCCTCAGCAAAATAAAGGAAGGAAAGGTATCCAGTGGGTCGTTAACTTCGTGTGATAGAAATGAAGATCATATTTTCTTTTCGGTATTTTCCAAACTATCCAGAAGCAGAGGATGTGTTGCGTATGTTAAGTTTTGCAAAGTAACTTCAGGTTTCAAAAGAATCAGTAGCCCTCCAGAGCACCCCTAAGCAGCCCAGGGGTGGTGACAGAGCATCTCTGCTTGGGGTACTTCTGTGACCATGGGAGTAAGATGTCCTTTGAAGATGTGTCCTCCAGAGACAGTTGCTTAAGCCCCTGGCCCTGGTTCCATGTGCAGCCATGGGCCAGCCCCACCCCTGCCCTCCCCCACACGAGGGCCCGGAAGGCACCCAAGGAACCTGACTGTCCACCACCAGGAAGCTCAGTCTCCACGAGGCTGCAGGGGAGGATGTTTGTCCTCCCGGGTGGCCCTGGGACCCTTGAAAAAGCCCACGGATGCCCAGACCCCAAGCCCAACCCAGGACTGGCTGCCCATGTGTTCTCACTCCTACTTGGTCAGTGTGGAGGAAGCATCCACGGGCAGAAGCAGCAGTGGCTAGAGGGTGGCCAGACACCATCTGCTTCTCCCCTTTGCTTCCTCCTCCTCCTCTCTCAACTCCGTTCTTCTGAGGTCGACGGTCACAGAATGAATGGTTTTCTCACTCTGCCCATAGGTCTGGACCCAGCACAAAGGGATCAAGGTGCCACAAGTCCCGTCACTGGCAGCAGAGAGGCTGAGCTTTGTTGTGCCAAAGGACTGGTGAGATGACTCGTGGGTGGCAGTTGTTTGTCACACGTCTCCGTGTTTCTTCACCAACCCTGTGATTTTCCCATTATCCCCACCCGAGGAGGATGTTTCTGTCTTTCCTTTGGGTGTGCTTCTGAACCCTGCAGAATTTAGCAAAAATAATGTCCCAGGAAGAACATCTATGTCTGACGGGATTAGCAAAGTGGTCAGTTACAAAACCTCCCACTGGGTCAACATGAGGGCTGATACACCAGCTCTAATGTATCCAAAAAAAAGATCATGGGGTGGGGGGTGGGGAGAGTCCTGGGACCCGAGATGGATAGAGCTAAAGAGGCATGCTCAGAGCATGCTGTGTGCTTGGTCCCCTTCCAGCTGGCAAAACTGAGGCTTGGAGGGAGGGGAAGTGCAGGATCAGGGCAGGGGCTAAGACACACCAGGCTATTAGAATACAGATGACCAAAGACCACCCCTCCCGTGACACAGTCAGGCAGGAAAACAAACTGGGGACCTGGATGTTTGGAACTTTGTGGATGGCTTTCTGGGTGGCTGATCTTTCCAGAATCCCTGGGCTCTTCAGACCTTAAAGAACTCCTATTGCAGGTGTAACATGGAGCATTTTGGGGACATTGGATTTGTCCTGCATGACATTGTGATGATGGCTACAGACCTCTGTCCATTTTGTCAAAAGCTATAAAAGTGTGCAATGCAAAGTGTAAACTGTAATGTACACTATGGACCATGGTTAGTAGCAGGGCTTCAATATGTGCTCATCGATTGTAACAAGTGTACCACACTAACGAGCAATATTGTTCATGGGGAAAAGTGTGGGGGGAGGAGGAGTGGGGTAGATGGGAATCCCCTATGTTTTCTTTGTAACATTTATGTAATCTAGAGCTTCTTTAAAAATACAAATAAATAAATAAATCACTCCTTTTTCCTGACCTGCAGGCTCTGCGATCACTTGTCAGCCAGGGGTCCACCTGCCCCAACTATCTCTCCCAGTCCATGACATGGAGGAAGAGCTCCTTGTCCCCCCCTCCTGCTCTCCAAGATGCTCAGGGCTATGGATTCCTGCCTGGGAAAATGCCCCCCTTCTGCCTGAATCTCCTGATGGCCCAGAGTTCAGATGGTGGATCTGGAATGGGCCTCCACCTGGGGCAAAGCCTTAGAGACTCACCGAGGGGAAAACCTCATCAGACTCTGCCCTGCTCTGGGCATACAGTGAAGTCATAGCTCTATCAGGGACACAAATAACAAAAATCCCCTGCATTTGTGCTATGAGTCCCAGGTTACACTTCCCTAGGAGCTGGAAAATAGCAGAGGATGAGCTCCTCCCACATGCCTGGAGAGCTGGGAAGAGGGTGATAGCAGAACCGCCATTGTACTACTGAGAACCTGAAGCTCAGAGCAGGTGAGTGGCTCATTTAAACTCACTAGTGAGCATGCGCGTGTGCTGGAGCCAGGAGCCAAACCTGGAGCGTTTCCTTCACATCCCATCCTGCCTCCACCACAATTTGACCACAGTGCTACCTTTTGAGGTAGGTGCCATTATCCCCAGTTTAGGAAGGGGAAAACGGAGACCCGGAGAAATAGTGTATCAACTTAAGTGGTATTTATGTCCACTTAGTCCCCCAAATCCCAGGAAAGGGGCTGAGAGGGATTAAAAACCATAAATCAAATCTATAAAGGGAAAATGGGAAAAAAGAGCAATGGCAGCAGATTAGAGATGTCAACCAAATTTTTGCAAGGTTAGAAAGCTGAAAGTTAAGCTTACAGTTAGGGAGACAAGAAGAAGCATGTAGATTTGTCCCAAAACAACCTTGGAAAGGCTCTGAAATTGGAGGTTCAAGAAACTGCAAAGTCAGGCACAAAGAATGGGGCTAAAAACAGGAAGTCTTATAAAAATTCCAAATAAAGATTTCTCTTCGCCCAGTCTCCCCTCCCAGCATAGCCAGGCGACTTCCCTCCCTGAGCCAGCAGAGCACAACGTGTCCTTATTGAAGAAACTGACGTGGGGCAGCTCTGAAGTCAGGGACATGGTTACTGCTGAAGACTTGGCTGAGGTGCCTTCCTGGAAAAGGGGTAAAGTGAACTTCTACAGATGGGACCTTCGCAGCCCGCACCCTTCCCCACCCGTTCCCTCAGTGCTGGCAGCCACACCCATCCCTCCTCCGCTCCCAGGAGTTGACGACCTGCCCTGGGGAAATGAACATTGAGTGCCCAGTGGACTGGCCCACCATCAGCTGACCAGCCCCAGCCCTCACTCCCAACACACCTCATCCTCATTTTCCAACCAGCTTTTGGTTCCTGAGTCCAGGTTTTGATTTTAAGTTTTGCTTTGTCAAGACTTCAGAAAGACAAACTGGAATTAATCAAACTCCTCAATTCAGAGCTCACTCCCACCACTGGTGCCTGCAAGCCCCTCTTTTGTTTTAGTTTTTTTAACCCTTATCCTCAAACCACCATCCCATCCCTCCATTCTAGTGTATTTAATATAATTCCGTAAAGAAAATATATGATTGTGCTATATATGTATGAATGTCTAATTTTATATATATAGATTTGAGGTTCAGATTTCATTCTATTTCTTACTCTCTTTCCTCAATTCCAACCTAACTCTTTGTGGTGTACAGTTACGTGGGTTTTGACAAAGGCTTAGAGTCACATACCCATGACCAGTGTCCCATCCAGGACATTCCATCACCCTAAAAATTCCCTTGTGCAGCCCTTTTGCAGCCAAATTCTCTCCCTCTTCCCCAACCCCTGACAACTGATGATGTTTTCTGTTCCTATCATTTTGCCTTTTATAGAAGGCCACATAAATGGAATCATTTTGATGTAGCTTCTTTGGATTAGCAATTTTTAAAAATTCACGATGTTATTACATGAATCAATAGTTTTGTTGTTGTTTTTAAATATCTGAGTTCTATGGATGGGCCAGTTTGTTTATCCTTTTACCTGTTGACTAATATCTTGATTGTTTTATGAATTATAAATAAAGCTCCTATGAACATTCACCTACAGGTTTTTCTGTGAACATAAGTTTTCAGTTCACTTGGGTAAATACCTAGGAGTGGAACTTCTGGGTCATATGATAAGTAGATATTTACATTTATAAGAAACAACTGAATTCTTTTACAAAGGGGTTGTGCCATTTTGCATTCCCACCAGCAATGAATGAGAGTTCCTGTTGATCCACATCCTTGTCAACATTTAATATTGTCAATTTTCTAAAATTAAATCTTATAGTGCTATCTTATTGTGGTCTTAGTTTGTATTTTCTTAATGTCTAATGATGTGGATCATATTTCCATATGCTTATTCACCATATATGTATCTGCTTTGGTGAAGTGTCTGTTCTGATCTTTCACCCATTTTTAATTGGATTATTTTCTTATTGTGGCATTTAAGAGTTCTTTGTAACTTCTCAGTACAAATTATCTATCAGATATCTTATTTGCAAATATATTTTCCTACTCTGCAACTTGTCTTTTAATTCTCTTAAGCATGTCTTCCAAAGAACAGATGTTTCAAATTCTGATAAAGTCCAATTTATCACCTTGTTCTCTTGGGAACCATGCTTTTGGTGCCATATCTAAGAAATCTTCGCTTAACCCAAAGACACAAATGCTTGCTCTTATTTTTCTTCTAGAAAAAAATTACTAGAAATTTTATACTTTTAGATGTTACATTTAGGTCATTAATTAATGTTTGTACATAGCAAAAGTATGGATCCAAGTTCATTTTTTAGCATATGAATATACAAATGATCCATCAGCGTTCATTCACAAGACTATCCTTTCTCTTTTTGGTTTACCTTTGCACCTTTGTTGGAACTCTTTTGTCCACATATATGTGCACTTATTCCTGGACTCTATTCTAGTCATCCATTTGTCTATTTTGACACCAACAACATACTGCTTTTTCTAAGTCATAAATTCAGGTAGTGTCAGTCCTCCAACATTGTCCTTCATTTTTGAGGCTATTTTGGCTATTCTAGTTCTTTTGCATGTCCAGAAAAATATTAAAATCAGTCCATGAATTTTTCAAAAAAAAAAATCCAGTTGGGATTTTGATTGGCATCACATCGAATCTGTGTGTCAATCTTGAGAGACTCAAGATCTTAACAACATTGTGCTTTCCGACCCACAAACACAGTGTATCTCTCCATTTCTTTAAATCTTCTTTAATTTCTCTCAGCAATGATTTGCAGTTTTAATGTGCTGGTCTTTCATTTCTTTTGTCAGATTTATCGTCAAGTGTTTCATATTTTTTCAATCTTATGCTAACAAGAATTGGTTTTCTATTTGAATTCCTGTCTGTTTCTTGTTAGTACATTTGATCTTCATTACGCACGAATGCTGTATTTGCCAATTTACCTATTTGCTAAAATTTATTTATGACCCCAAAATCAATACTCACTGCATTTTGGGGGTCATTTGTGGACATGCGAAGACTGGCAAAAAATGTGAGGTACCAATGTCCACATCTCTAGTTGAGTTTAAACAAGACCATCCTCTACCTTCTTCTTTCAGTTGTCATGCTGTAAATAAGTATCCTTTTTGAAGTTTATTTAGTGCCACATTTTTTGCATTTTTATGCTTTTTGTTGGTGATTTTGTCTTTTGAAATGGCCCCTGAGCATGGTGCTGAAGCACTGTCTAGTATTCCAGGTGCAAGAGAGCTGGTGCCTCACAGAGAAAACGTGTGTTAGATGAGGTCTGCTCACGCTCTGAGCAGACGTGCTCACACAAGAGTCATAGTGCTGCTGGTCAGGAGCGGGATATTAATGAATCAGCAATGTATGTTAAATAATATGTCTTTAAAAAGGAACACACATAAAATAAGGTCATGGGTTGATGGGTTGCCAAAACCATTGTGACTGGAGCCACCCAGGGCCTAGCCCTGGAGCAATGACTCAGTATTTTATTATTATTATTATTCATTTTTTAAAAATATTACATTAAAAAATATGAGGTCCCATTCAACCCCACCACCCCCACCCCACCACTCCCCCCACAGCAACACTCTCTCCCATCATCATGACACATCTATTGCATTTGGTAAGTACATCTCTGGGCATCGCTCCACCTCATGGTCAATGGTCCACATCATAGCCCATACTCTCCCACACTCCTTCCAGTGGGCCATGGGAGGATCTACAATGTCCAGTAATTGTCCCTGAAGCACCACCCAGGACAACTCCAAGTCCCGAAAATGCCTCCACATCTCATCCCTTCCTCCCATTCCCCACACCCAGCAGCCACCATGGCCACTTTTCCCACACCAATGCCACATTTTCTCTGTGTACCTTGGATTGGTTGTGTCCATTGCATATCTATGTCAAGAGGAGGCTTAGATTCCACATGGATACTGGATGCAATCCTCCTGCTTTCAGTTGTAGGCACTCTTGGCTCCATGGTGTGGTGGTTGACATTCTTCAACTCTGTGTTAGCTGAGTGGGGCAAGTCCAATAAATCAGAGTGTAGAAGTTGAAGTCTGTTGAGGCTCAGGGCCTGGCTGTTATATTATCAGTCCAGAGATTCAAATCCCCTAGATATATCTTAAACCCCAGCACCAACTACAATTCCAGTAAAGTAGCATAAAAGTCTTGTGAAAAGAGATCCCATCTGTGTCCAGCTCCATCATGCAGAAACATCAGCCCCAAAGACGGGCCAACTGACATGGCAGTGAACCCCATCTGCCATGACCATAGAACCCATGGGTCTCTTTAGCCCTCAAAAGAACCAATACCTGGGGTTGTATCTACTTTATCTGTCTCTGAGACTCTGCTCAGGTGTGCATAAGGGCAATCCTTCTGACATCCTCCTGACTCTTTTTTAAAGACTCATAGCTGCGGTCACCCCTCGGGCTGAAGTGTGGTTTGCTGGCCTGGCGAGGGGAGCGGCCACAGTAGGCCTAATTCCGCTGCCCCCATAATAGGGTGGTTGGTCGGGCCCACTGCCACCCCTGAAGGAAGCTCGGCATGGGCGCAGAGTGCCCTTGGGTCTCCCCTTCTCGGCAGCCATGCTTCCGTGGCCGCCCCTCCTCCCAGATGGCGCCACCCGATGCCTTGTGGGGTGGCACCCTTCTTCTTCCTTCTCCCTGCGCAGGCGCAGGGTGGAAAATTCCAGTCTGCCCTTATCCCCTCCCCCGACAGCAGCAACAGCCAGGCGTGGGCGGAGAAATCCAGTCTGCCCTTTTCCCTCCCCCCGACAGCAGCAACAGCCAGGTGTGGGCGGGAAACTCCAGTCTGCCCTCCACCCCAGCAACAGCAGCCACCAATCCCTAAACCCTGCCCCTTCCCCCAGCCATAGCGACAGCCAATCCCTAACTACCACCCCTCCCCCATCCAGTACTGCCCACTGACCTTTCTCCAGCAACCAATCAGAACAGGGCATGGCTTTGACCAATCAGCCTTCCCCAGCCCCTATAAAACTGTTGCCTCTCCCTCAATAAAGCGGACTTGCGTGTTTACCTTGTCTCCGCAGTAGTTCTTCTGCCGTGCACCCTCCAGTCCTGAGAGCCCCCGACAAGGGCCTGGCCTCCCTTGTCCCCAGTTCATCGCCTGCTTCGCCGGGCGACCCCGTCAGCCGAACCGCGCAACCCCTGTGAGACCGACCCCTCATCTGCTGCCGGACCGACCCCTCGTCCCAAGCGGGACCGATCCCTCGTCCCAAGTGGGACCGACCCCTCGTCCCAAGCAGGACCGACCCCTCATCCAGAGCTGGACCGACCCCTCGTCCGCAGCCAAACCCCACCTCTACCGACCGAGCAAGCCGCCGCACATAGCCATATAAACTCATTTCTCCTTTCCATTTCCCCCTTACATTAGGTCAAACAGCATTTTAAACTCCTGCTATTATATGTAGACAACCTGAACACTGTTGCAAGTATCTCTGGACATGGCTCCTCGGGAAATGGAGATTGGCTGTTACTGTGGGCCCCAAGGGGATGGGAAAATGGATGTTGAATGGATGGAACCAAGGTAAATGTGGGGGTAAGAGAGGAGTTCCACGAGAGTACACAAGGATGGATATAAAACATGTAATATTACACCAAAAACATATAGGGTACAACAGACTAATAATGTAAACCATAATGTAAAACATAGGATAACTAAAAATTTAGAAAACTGTATATCCTAAAGTATGGACCACAATGTAAGCACAGATGTCACCTTGTTTGAAAGCTATTGTCTCAGTCTATACATCAGTTTAAGTAAATATGATATGAATAAGTTATAAGAATATCACTGTGGAAGGGAAAAGGTTTTATGGTGGATGTGTGGGAGTACTGTATATTGTATATATGAATTACTGTGATCTAAGGCTCTTGTGAAGAGAAGCTCAATAATTAGGAAAAAAGAAAAGAAAAAGATAGGATGTAGAATTTTTCCAAATCAATACGTATCCTAGATCTAACGTTTAAACTCATCGCTATATTCCATTTTACTAGTAAGGGAACCTGACATTATATTGGGCTTCACTTTTCAAGAAGTTTTGGATCACAGAGTGGTTCAACAATGGCAGCAGAGGAATACTGGTATGGGATGTTATTGACAGGTGATATATGGTTGACAGGGAGTTATACAGGGCATATGTCCAGGGTGCATGGTAATGTTTGGATATACTCATAGTGGAAACAATTAAAAACAACAGCTGGGGGTTACTGGGTTCCTGGCCAGGAGTGTTCTGTCATGGTCCCTAGGGGAGTAGTGGCAGTCCCCCAGGTGCAATGGTAAGGACCAGGAAGGAATGAGGGTCCAACAGTGAGCCCCTGATACTAATGACTATGCTTGTGAGCCTATACGCCTGAAATAAGAACAAGGCCTAGAGCAGCACTGTGCCTGGGAGTTTCCTCCTGACAGCCTTCATGTTACTCAAACGTGGCCAGTTTTGAAGCCAAAGTCAGCATGTAAATGCAATGCATTCCCCCCAACATGGGACATGACACCCGGGGATGAGCCTCCCTGACACGGAGGGATCACTACCAAATACCAGCTGATGATGCAACTAGAAAATGACCTTGAATGACTCAGTATTTAATTCAGTGTTTACACTGACATCGTAGAACAAAACAATTGTAAATAACAAGAACTGACTGCATACCCAAGACAATTAGTTTTTCTATATTGATCAAGCATTCTGCAACCTTGCAAAACTCACTTATGAGCTCTAGCATCTTTTTTTTTTTTTTTTTAAAGATTTATTTATTTAATTTCCCCCCCTCCCCTGGTTGTCTGTTCTTGGTGTCTATTTGCTGCGTCTTGTTTCTTTGTCCACTTCTGTTGTCGTCAGTGGCACGGGAAGTGTGGGCGGCGCCATTCCTGGGCAGGCTGCTCTTTCTTTTCACGCTGGGCGGCTTTCCTCACGGGCGCACTCCTTGCGCGTTTTTTTACAGATACTCTTTTTCAGAAGTGTCTGAGTTTTTCCTACACTTTTACTCTCTTCCTTGTGAATTTAATAACTATTTTATTGAGTTCATCAAAAGGTCCTTCCAGAATTTTAACCAGAATTGCACTGGTTGTATAGATTAACTGTAGGAGGACTGACATTAGTGCAATGTTAATTCTTTCTAATTTTGGAATTTGTTCTCCTTCTATGACCTTTCCATTGAGGTATTCATAATTTCACCAAAGGCTTTTCCGTTCTTTGTTAGGATAACTCCTGGGTCCCTCATTATGAATGGTATCTTATTTGCTACTACATTTTCTAGTTAGATACTGGTTCAGTAGAGACTACTGGTTTTTGTGACATGATTGCTTATCCAACCACATTTACAGAACCCTCATGAATTTTAATAGTTTTTGTTTTGTTTTGGGGTTTTCAGTGACCAGTTCTTCAATTTGAATGAATGGCCAAGGATCAGCAGGCATTTGAGGAAATCCTCCTGCATAAAAGGCAGACACCAAATAGAGGTAATGTAGGGGGAAGCTGTTTGACCTAATGTAAGGGGGAAATGGAAAGGAGAAATGAGATTATAAGGCTGTGAGTCTCTAAAAAAGAGTCTGGAGGTTGTCAGAAGGAATACCCCTATGTGCAACTGAACAGAGTCTAAGAGACAGATAAGGTAGATACAACCCCAGGTATTGGTTCTTTTGAGGGATAAAGAGACCCACGGGTTCTATGGTCATGGCAGAAGGGGTTCACTGCCATGACAGATAGCCCTTCTTTGGACCTGGTGTTTCTGTGTGATGGAATTGGACTCAGAGGGGATCTCTTTTCACAAGACTTGCATGCTACTTTATTGGAATTGTAGTCGGTGCTGGGTTTAAGATATATGTAGGGGATTTGAATCTCTGGACTGATAATATGACACCCAGGCCCAGAGCCTCAACAGACTTCAGCTCCTACACTTTGATTTATTGGACTTACTCCACTCAGCTAACATGGAGTTGAAGAAGGTCAACCACCACAACATGGAGCCTAGAGTGTCTACAACTGGAAGCGGGAGGAGTGCATCCAGTACCCATATGGAATCTAAGCCATCACTTGACATAGATGTGCAATGGACACAACCAATCCAATGTCCACAGAGAAAATGTGGAATGGGTGTGGGAACGGTAGCCATGGTGGCTGCTGGGTGTGGGGAACGGGAGGAAGAGATGAGATGTGGAGGCGTTTTCAGGACATGGAGTTGTCCTGGATAGTGCTTCACGGACAATTACGGGACATTATAGATCCTCCCAGGGCCCACTGGATGGAACGTGAGAGAGTCTGGGCTATGATGTGGACCATTGACTATGGGGTGCAGTGATGCTCAGAGATGAACTTACCAGGTGCAATGGATGTGTCATGATGATGGGAGAGAGTGTTGCTGTGGGGGGAGTGGGGGGCGGGGGCGGTGGGGTTGAATGGGACCTCATATTTTTCATAATGTAATTTAAAAAAATAAATAAATAATTAAAAAAAAAAAAAAAAGAAAACTTCCAAAAGGCAATCAATCATTAAGATTCTCAGAGAGGTTGAAGAAAACAACATGTACAAAAAAATAAAATAATAAAATACAACAGGGTGGTATAAGAATGAAACAGAGAACAACAACAAAAAAACTATTAAAAACAAAATATATAACAACTAAAATTTAAAAAACAATTGCACAAGATGTTGGAAGTTAAAGATGAAGAAATTTCTTTGAAAGTAGGACAAACAAACCAAAAAAAAAAAAAAAAGGAAAATAGGAGAGAAATTTATTTAAAAAAATACAAAACCATGAGGGAAAAATCCAGAAGGTTTAAAATTCAACTTGCAGATGTTCCATAAAGATTGAAAAGAGAAAATAGAGAGTAGGAACTTTTGAACATAGAGAACAGGAATGTTCCCTGGATCTGAAAGATACGGCCCATGCAATGTCCTTCTCAATGAATAGAGAAAAGGCTCACACCAGAGCACAAAAGTCTGAAGATTCAGAACACAAGGACTCAAAAGAAGATCCTACAATTGCCAGAGCGAGCAAATGAAACTACAAAGCCAGGTTACGTAGAAAGGAAGGGAAATCCAAATGGCATTGAACTTCTCAGCAGGCATTCTGGAAACTAGGCAAGTTTCAGAGTGTGAAATTTTTGGAATCAGAACTCTGAGGGAAGGCAGAGAAGAGACAAGACACAAAGTGTAGCCTGGCAGGACAACAGTGGTTTGAGCCCAGGCTGGGTAGATTTTGCTGTGATGGAAGATGATGGGAGGGTAACATTTAGGTGGAATAATTCCACTAGGAGAACAGGGCTGGATGAGACACACCACACCATTTGCATCCCAGAAGAACAGAGTTTACTGAATTCACATCTGTCTTTAAATAGAATTTCTGTGGACAAAAATCAACAGCATCACATTAGCAAAAAAGAAAAAAGAATAGGAAAGACATTTCCTAGTCCCGATAAACTGTTGACAGCCAACATGGGGGGAGAAAAATAAAGTTAAGAAGCAAGTTATATTCTTTTTTTCTCTCTCTCTATTTTTTTTGAATGTTATATTCAAAACACATAAGAGGTCCCCACATACCCCCACCCCCCTAACCCTACTCTTCCCAAATCAACAACCTTTTTCATCATCATTGGACATTCATTGCTTTTGGTGAATACATTTTGGAACACTGCTGCACCACATGGATAATGGTTTACATTGTAGTTTATACTCTCCCCCAGTCCACCCAGTGGGCCATGGCAGGACATATGATGTCCAGCATCTGTCCCTGCAGTACCACCCAGGACAACTCCAAGTCCTTGAAAATGCCCCCACATCATATCTCTTCTTCCCTCTCCCTACCCTCAGCAGCTACCATGGCCACTCTCTCCACATCAATGTTACAGTTCCTTCCATTACTAATCACAAGAGTTCCATAGTAGAACATCAGTAAGTCCACTCTAACCCATACTCTATTCCTCCATCCTGTGGACCCTGGGAAGGTGATGTCCATTCCACCTCTATATTGAGAGGAGGCTTAGATTCCATATTGATGATTGATGCAATTTCCCTACTTGCAGTTGTAGGCACTCTTGGCTCCCTGGTGTGGTAGTTGACCTTCTTCACCTCCCTGTTCACTGGCCAGGGTAAGTCCAATAAACCAGAGGGTAGGAGTTGCAAGTCTGCTGAGGCTCAGGGCCTGGTTGTCACATGGGCAGTCCAGAGATTAAGGTCTCCTGAGTACACACCAACCTCAGCGCCAATCACAGGTCCAGTAAAAGTGACAGAAGAGGCATGTGTAGAAAGGTCACATCTGAGTCCAACTCCATCTCACTCAGGAACACAAACTCCAAAGATGGCCAACTGACATGGCACTGAACTCCAGAGCCATCTGCCATGACCATAGAACCTGTGGGTTTCTGTAGCCCTCAGGAGAACCAGTACCCGAAGTTGTATCTACTTTGGCTGTCTCTGGGACCCCACTGAGGCATGCATAAGCATGACCCCTCTTATGCCCTCCCGACTCTTTTTTGGTGACTCATAGCCATATAAACTCTTTTTTGTCCTTTCCATTTCCCCCTTTTATTCAAGGTCAAAAAACAGTTTTTAACACCAGAATTACATGAAGGCTGAGATATTCTGCTGGTCTGAGTTGACATTTTTATTCAAGGTCTTTTTCTAGTTACAACATCAGCTGGTGCTTGGTAGTAATCCCTTGGCACTAGGGAGACTCTTCCCCAGGAGTCATGTCCCACACTGAGGGGAAGGTAATGCATTTACATGCTGAGTTTTACTTAGCGAGTGGCCACATTTGAGCAACATGGAGGCTCTCAGGAGGTAACTCTTAGGCACACTGCAGGTCTAGGCCTAGTTCATATTTTAGGTGCACAGGCTCATAAGCAAAGTCATCAGTTTCAAGATTCACCTGAGCCTGCCTGTAAAATGTAGGGGAGCCACAGATGAAATTACAACCTTAGAGATACAACTCACTGATGCAGAAAACCTGTGGTTGGAGAAAAAAATATTTCATTCTCTCTAAAGCTGCAGAGGTTTCCCAAGGCACAGAACATTCAAAAGCAAAGGAAAAACACAAGTTCTAGAAAAGAGCACATGAAGAGAAATTGCCCCAAACCAGTCGTGAAAAATATAAATAGTGACTTCAGAAATCTGCTGAAAGAGATACTCCAGTGAAAACTAATGTGGGATCTGGGGTGAAATGCCCCAGAGGAGTTGACAATTCCAGATCAAGAGGCATTTGGTGAACCCAGCTCCCTTTGGACATTGCTCAGCTGTAGAAAATCAGAGATGAGAGTGGAAAGTGGGGCTGAGGCAAATGCAAGCTTCAAATGGATCCTGGTAATGAGCCTTCTAAAAAATAGGGGTATGCTGCTGTCACCAGGATGACCCCAAAAGAAATTTGCCTTAAATTCAGCCCTGGAGGCCCAAAACATTGGACCCAGAGAAGAAATGAAAATAGGGATATTTAAAGAAAACACTGGTGACTGGGGCGTCTCCACAGTTATGAAGCCCTGGAGATGGTAGGAGTGCTTCAAATGCCTGCTTGAGTTATGGGCACTGAACAGAGGTGAGTGTTTCCCCCAGGGAAATGCAGCCCTAAAGTTAATCTCTAACAGCAGGTTAGAGTTCAAGTTTGTAGCTGATATACCTCAGACAACTGGCACAAAACAACTACCGATCAGGTCAAGCTGTAAACAACACATTCTCGGTCTACACTCAATCCCTCCAATATGACTGAGTTCCTGCTTTTGATTTGAAAACTTTGACAGAAATGGGAGTTTCATGATACACAGAGGCCCAGGAATACTGTTTTCCCTAGCAGAACTGCTCTCACTGCTGAGGATTTGCTTCTGTTTTCTAAATTTTTAAAATGGAATGGGTGGGGGGCTGGTGCTGTGATGAAAAGTCTAGGGTTTAGTTGAGCTTTGGTGTTAAGCTGGAGTTAACTTCCATTCTGACCCATTCTGGCGTCTTTTGGGACAAAACCTAAACTGCCCATTGTGATCCCAGAAGGATGCATCAAGGGACAGTGGTGGTCACTGGAGCTGGACCCCCCATGATCAGTGGTTCCTCTCCCAGGCCTCTTGCCCCAGATGGTCCACTGACCTCTTGGCTAAGCCAGATGGATTAAGAGATCAGATGAACAAACAAGACCTCCTGCTGTCTTAGCTTGTTGGACTTGTTATGATGAACACGAAAAAGTGGGTTGGCTTAAACAGCAGGAATGTATCATCTCTTGGTTTTAGAGGCTAGAAGTCCAACATCAAGGCCATGGCAAGGCTTGTTTTCTCCTGGAGTAGGCAGCATTCTGGAAATCCTCTATCACATAGCAATCTCTCTCCCTCTCTTTTGGTCCTTGTCTCTGTCTTCTGGTTTCTTCTGTGTTCAATTTCCTTTTGTGTGTAAGGACCTCTGCCATGCTGGATTAAGGCCTGCCCTCATTCGGTTTGGCCTCACCTTAACTAATTACATCTTCAAAAGTCCTATGTACAAACAGTCCTATTCACACTCGCTGGGGCTTAGGACTGGAACATGCCTTTTGTGGGGGATGTGATTCGATCCCCAACTCCCTCCCTTCCAGAAGTGCTGGAAAGAGCAGCTTTGGCCCTTGGTCTCCTCACACGCCTTCCCCAGGATGAAGACTACGCCATCTACTGAGGATACCTGCTCAGCCTCCTCCCTCTCTGTGGATTAGCCTGCACTCAAGACCGATCCTCTTCCACCCCGCTGTCCTCTGTGAGAGCAAGCAGCCTGCAGGACCCGCAGCAGCTCTTATGTTAGTCAGGATGGGAAAGATGCTGCCTCAGTAACAAGTAAACTGCCCATGAGTCAGGGCTTCACTCACCAAGGTCCATTCCTCACTCTCATTACAGGCCCATGTAGGTCAGGCAGCTCTCCCTGGCCACTCTCCTCACATGGGGACTCAGGATGGAGCTGCTTCTGTCTAATTCTTCAGGCCCCTTGGAGTCTCTGGAGGTGGGAAATGGGGGCAACCTCCCCAGCCATTAGCACTTTGGACTGGAAATGACATTGCTTCCCTCTGCTTTTATCCCCATCGGCTCAGCTCCACTTGTGGAAAACTGGGAAACACAGGAGGTGGCAGACATGAGCAGAGCATCCAGTACTTGCACCACCCTCTTCTTCTCCATGGGATATGCTCTGCTGGCCTCACCTGGCTTTCCCCAGAGCCTGTGGTTTCCACCCTGGGCCACCTCCCAGGCACCCCTACCTCACCTGCACCTCCTCCCAGAGCCTTCCTCCTTATCCCTTTGTTCATCCTCCAGATGCCCGGGATCCTGCTGTATTTGGACCATCTCTTGCCTGGGACACCACAGTGACCCCCTCCTCCCCTCTTCTTCCCTCCTTTTCTTCTCTGGCCACTGCATGTGAACTCCAGCCAGCTCTCTAAATGGGAGCCTGACCGTGACACCCCCACACCTCATATCCTCTGGTGAGTCAATGCTGGGGGCTATGAGTTTGGATCCGAACTCCCGAGTGGCCCCTGGGGGCCTGCTGCACCTCCAGCTCCTGCTTCTCCTGACTTCCAGCCTGCACCCCACCCCGACAGAGTACCTCACAAGCCCCAGAGCAGGACAGGAATTGCATATCCCCAAGCTTCAGAATGCTCTTGTTGCTGCCTGCTGGGCGAGCATCCAGTGCCTCCAGGAGCCAGAACGCAGCCTTCTTTCTTGAGGGGTCTGTACCTAAGGAGACCATATCACTGGTGGTCCACCCAGGGGTCAGCAGGCCCCGGCAACGACAGGCTGGACACCCCCAGTTCGCGCCGCCCCTGTGCTCCCCTGTGCGCGCCTCCACCACGGTGCTTCTCGCTCCTTTTGGCCCCCTCCTGTTCAGCACTGGCTGCTGCCCATGGGGCATGAGTGGCACGGCCTCCAGGACCCCCACTGCCAAAGCAACTGCAGGATGCGGAGTCCTCCAAGGCTCCAAGGACAATCTTGGGATCTGACCATTTGCCTCCCTGTCCCATCTGGCCTGCAGCCCGCCCAGTGCTTCCTCAGCCCCCATGCCCCCCTCTTCACCCACTGCCCCCTTGCTCTGAACACAGCTAGTGTCTACGCTTCTGCAGGATGCACCCAGCTTCCCTCTGCAGAGAACCCGCTGTGGTGCCTGCCCCTGGCTACCTCACCCTGGGTCACTCCTACCAGGCTGGTCTTTGCTAGCCTGTGATTTATGGTCTGCCTTGCCCACGGCCTCCAAGCCCCATGGGGCAGGACCCACTGCTAGTCCAGCTCCCAGGGCCTAGGATGGTGGCTAACCAGAGCGAGGCCAGGAGGCTGGCTGAATGGACCGAGGAGATGTAGGGACCCAGGGGGCTGCACTCTGGGTGCCCAAAGAGAGGATGGGAGCACAGCAGCCAGGGTCTGCCCACTCCACTTCTGCCAGCCCTCAGCCTGGTTCAACAGACAAATGGAAACAGAATCTCCCTCAATGGACAAATGGAAACAGAATCTCCCTCAAGGAAATGCTTAGCTGGGCCCAAGAGGTGCTCCCACCCAGGCCGAGTCCCACTTCTGATCACAGGCAGCACAGAAACCCTGCAGCTGCCCCCAGGCTTGTCAGAAACAGATCAGACAGCCTGCACCATAAAATGCTACCCAGGCACAGGAAAGCCACCTGCCAGCTAGCAGGTGCCTCTGCAGGCTCTGGAGAGGCAGAGAGCCCCCCAAGGCAGTGCAATTCCTGCAAGGCACAGGTCCCTGTAGGTCAGGCTCCCTGGGTGCACAGCGGGCCTGCCAGAGGCAGGGCCAACTGGGTCTCCCTATGTCCCTGTTCACAGAACCGGGCAGAAGGAACCGTGCACTGGGGTGCCCTCTGCCACTGAGAGAGGAGGGCCTGGCACCACCGAGAGCGATTTAGGAATGACCTTTGACCCTCAGGTGAAGCAGCCACATCCAAGTCATAGCCTGTGCCATGCGTGCAGGTGCTGCACTCGTGGAGGTGAAGGTCAAGGCCACGTGCTGGAGACCACGGCCGGGGCTCGTCCTCTGCCCCTCACTGTCCGATGGGGCTGTCCACTGTCACACCAGCTCCCCTCCCTGCACCAGCCCTCAGGCACCCTCCACCAGGTCCTCGGGGGCCAGATCCCTCCCTGCCACAGAGCTCTGCCAGGATCCCAACCAGACCCAGCAGGCAGGGGTAGCTACATCTACTTAGGAAAACAAAACCAAAGCAAATGAATGCAGGAGGAAACCATAACTAAACATTTAACCTCTAGAGATGATGGAAGTATCAGTGAAACCGGAGGAAAAGGCACAAATGAAATTTCATAAAAAATATTAAACTTGACACAACAACAAAAATAAGATTAGGAATATCACTCTTTTTCTGGATAGCAGTTTGAAAATGTATCAAAAGTTCTGCAAAGAGTCACACTCACTGACCAAATAATTGCACTTCTGAAAAATGTATCATCAGGTATTCTTTAGTAAAGTACTTGCCAAAGCCTAAATGACTCTAAATATGGAAAGAAAAATGTTTCTTGCACAAAGACGTTCCTCTTGGTATGTTCTATAATAGGAAAAAACTTAAATGATTTTTGGGGATTGAGTCACATCCCTCACCAAAAGTCTGCTCAGCTCCCAATCCTGGTTTTTGTGGGTGTGAACCCAAGTGTACCTCACACCTCTGAGGACGGTATCAGGTAAGGTGCCCTAACTGAAGGACGGTGGACCTCAAACCAATACGGCTGAAGTCCTTGGAAGCAAAGGAAATTGAACATGGAACAGATAAGGCACTGGGCAGCCAGAAGCTGGAAATCAATGGAACGCATAAGAGAAAGGAGAAGATGACACCGTGTGCATTGCCATGTGACAGAAAAGCCAAGGAACCCCAAAGACTGCTGGTCAGCCAGAATATACCAACCCTGGGAGGAAGCCAGCCTCCAGCCTCTGAACCCCTGAGCCAATAAACTCCTGGTGTGAAGCCAGCCCATGCTATGGCATCTGTTTGAGCAGCGAGGAAACTTGAAAAATCGACCAATAAGCGAAGATGGATTAACTGAATCACAGCAAAGCTTACCAACAAATTTTATACAGCCAATTACAATATATTTTGAAAAATTTTTGTGACATGAGGAATTGCTTATGTTCTAATGTTTAGTGACAAAAGGAAAATCCAAATATGTGAATACGGAACAGTTTCTACTGTGAAAAAACAATTAAAAGACATTCACAGGGAAAAACTGGGAGGGAGTTGAATAACTTGTTAAGGTATTAAGCTACCCAAAGACTGTTTGGGTGGTACAAAACTGGGGAACCCACTTTTTTTTCCCTCTGCTTTTGACATTTTCCATGTGGTCTTCAATGTGCTTTAAGCACATTCATAACCAATAATCAAGCATATGTTTTAAGGGAAGCCCCATGATGCCACCAGTATTTCAGGGGCCCTGGCTCTGCCGCCGTGTGGACTCGGGCACACAGGAGCTGATACCACATCCAGGCTTCTGGTCGCTCAGGGTCCTGCCCACAGATGGTACCCCAAAAGCAGGGATGGGAGCTAAAATTGGCATCACCTGCACCACATGCAAAAGTAGGTGAAAGGAATCATCCCAGGGCACAGAGGAACGAGAAGCCTGGCGTCTGGTGAACTTTCCCCAGGGTAGACAAATCTAGAAATGCTAGAATTCCAGACTGGGTAAAAACAAATGCTCAAAAAGAAGAAAGGGAGAGAGACCCCCCAGCAGAATGCAAACTGCCCCCTAGGAGGTGGAGACATGACCATCCCATGCAAAACTTGAATTTGATTCCTTTGAATTTGGAGGCCACGGGTGCTGGGGCAAACTGAACTAGAAGAGTGGATGGTGAGGCTGATCTGCTCTGGGGGGAGCGGCTTTAGCTCTGCCAGTCAACTGTGCCTGGTGATGCAGAAGTTGGCAGAGGCCTGGGCTGCAGGGCTCATGTGTGTTCAGTGTCATGGGTGCAGTGGTGCCTGAAGCAGGTGCAGGGATGGAGGAGAACGGAAGCTCTGAGATGGAGAGGGAGCAGGAGGGGGCAGCAGGCCTTGCCTTCCTCCCATCTGGACAGCCCCTCCTGGGCTCCCCAGGCAATCCACCAACCTGCATCTTCCAAGCCCCTCCTATCTTCCCTCCCTCCTGGCCCCGGCTCCCTGTCCCTAGATGACACCAGCCCCACAGCCTGGCAGGCTTGTTTCCTCCTCAGTCCACCCCTCCTGCCCTGTTCCACCCAGTGCTCCCCAGGTCCCGGCCAGCTGGCCCCCTGAAAAGAGCCCCATGGTGGGGAAGAGGCCAGGTGGATGTGTGATGGATTTTACTGTCACCCCCAAAAGCTATGCTGAAGTCCTGACCCCCAGGACCTGATTTGGAAATAGGGTCATTTACAACCAACAGGTTAGGATGAAGTTGTGTTGGAGAAGGGTGAGCTCTGAATTTGCTGTGACTGGTGTCCTTGCAAGAAGGGGATGGAGCCACAGAGAGGAGACCACGTGAAGACAGAGAAGCTGGAGCCTTCAGAGGGAGAGCGGCCCTGCTGGCACCTTCATTTTGGGGGACTACCAGCCTCCTGGACAGTGAGAGAATACAGTTCTGCTGTTTTGAGGCTCCCTATTTGTGACCAATTTTTATGGCAGCCCTAGGAGTCTAAGATGGGTGATATCACAAACACAGGGTGGCTCCAAGGGCAGCACCTGGCTCTCCAGGGAGAGGTGGGAGGGTGGCTGGGGCTTGGTCTGCAGGCTGGACCACCACGCACCGAGCATGGTCCCTGGCCATGAAGGGGAAAGCCAGGGCTGGGTCGGGCACACCCAGGATTCACAGAGCAAGGGGACTGGCCTTGGGGGCCTGAGCCCAACAAGCCAAGGAGCCATTCACCGTGATGGCCCTGGGGAGTCTCACAGCTGGAGGTGGAGGTGTGCAGGGAACATTAGTCCCTGTGAAAGGGCCACGGCAGGAGAGGAGGGACCAGTGGTCATGGCACCATAGCGTCCTGGTTGGCCCTGGACTGAGGGGCATCCTGGAACAGGACTTTCAGTGCTAACACCTGGAAAATTCTGGGCAAATCAAGGTGGCTGGCCCCCTAGACCTGTAACTACAGGAGCAGTACCTGGTGCCTCGATGGTGTTTATTCTTTATGACTCCTGAGAGATCAGCTCACTATAATCTGTATTTTACAGGACACATGATGGAGCTCACCAAGGTCTCAGAGCTGCTCCGTGACAAAGCCAGGACCAACCCCCGGTCCGGCTGACTCCAATGCTGAGCTCTTCCCACAGTGCTTCCCAGGGCCAGGGAGCTAAGTAACACTTGCTGAGCTCTGAGCAGAAGCAGGACATGAACAGAGGCACAGAACAGGCAAGCAGCCCCTTGGGACTCCATCACAGGCAGGCAGAGCAGAAAGGAAACTGCTAGCAGACTGGCCTACAATAGAGGTGAGCAGGCCTGGGCAACCAGCAGCCAGGGAGGGAGGCAGCGGGCAGGACCCAGGGCAGGGTGCTCAACCCCCACCCTGAATCCACGGCACTCCTGGGATCGATTAACCACGTCCCCCAATGTAGATATGTTCTTCCTTTTAATCTGCCAGGTGCCAGCAGGACCCCTTGAAGATGCTGGTTTTAGTTAAGGTGCGGCCCACCTGAAGGAGGGTGGATGTTAAGCCCTACCACCCAAGGCCTTGTAAAGAGAAAAACCGGAAGCCAGAGGTTGGAGAAGAACACCCAGGAAGAAGCCAGAAGTCAGTGGAAACCGAAGACCCAAACCAAAAAGAGTGAAAGCACCCTGTGGCAGAGGCCAAGGGAGCCCATGGACTGTAGCCTGCTGGAAGAGAACAGTACAGATTTCAGGCATGTAGCAAGCCCCACCAAAACCTCAGTTCTGGAACTCTAGCCTTCCAAACCGCAAGCCAATAATTTCCTGTCATTAAGCTACCCCAGACTGGGGTATTTGTCATAGCAGCTCTAGCAAACTAAGACAGCTCCTTACCTGAACCAGGAGAGACCCCCTAGTCTGGGCCAAGCAGGAGCCCCAGGTGGGGCTCAAGTGGGCTCCCCCATCAGACTCAGAGCCTGCAGGGTCACGCTGCAACTTTGGCTGCAACAGAACCGGAGCAGACATGAGCCTACGAATACCACTCTGAGTCCTGCCTGGGATGTGGCCATTTCCATTAGAGGAGAGAAGGGGAATCTGGGGGAGACCTGCAGGGGAGGGGAAACATCAGCAAGACACTGCATAGGGCCCAGGCCCAGGCCCACGGGAGGAGCCAGTAGCTCGGACCCATTCAGTGGCAAATTCCGCTTTTGTTTGTAATCATGCCAAGTCAAAATCGAGACTGATTTCACAAAAGCTGGCCCACAGATCAAGAGATATGGAGTGTACAGATTAAATTATAACCCCCAGCATGGACATGCTCTGCACCTAAGCCACATCCTGCGGGTGTTGACCCACTGGAAATAGGACCTCTGGAAGGCGTGGCCCAAATGAATGACGGTGAGTGGAGATGCATCCTACTGGAGGCTTGATAAAGAGAAGAAACTCAGAGGATCACAGAGAGGACCCAGAAGTCAAAAGAAACCAGAAGAGCCCAAGAGAGGAGAGGACAGGGCCCTGTGATGGGGCTGCAGCTTCCCCCACAAGGCTGCAGATGCCAGGAGAAAGCAGGGCTTGCCAATACCAGGATTTGGGACTTCTAGCCTCAAAACCGCCTGCCAAGAACTCCCAGCCCTGCTTGTGTCAGCTGTGCAGACAGATGAAGATAGCACTAGATGGGCGGTTCTGTGCACCACAGACAGCTCTGCCTCTGCCTGAGAAACAGCACTGCCCTCGGCCACCAGGAGCAGGCGGATAGCACCCTCAGGGCACAGCCACCTAGCCAGGAGTGGGCGTTGGCTCAAGCCAGGCCCGTCGGCCCCCAGGGGGTTTCACACTGTGCCTCTGCTCTCTGGTCTAACTGTGGACCCCTGGCCCCTCCACAGGAGAGAATGAAGCTGATCCTGGAGGCTGAAATAAAACCTCTCTACCAAGAGCCGGCAAGCTGCAGCCCATGGGCCATATCTGGCCCGCCACTGGTTTTGTGAACAAAGTTTTCTCAGGCACAGCCACGTCCACTAGTTGGCATGTTGTCTCTGGTTGCTTTCAAGGGCAGGGTTGAGACTCTATGGCCCACAAAGCCTAAAATTTTAACTATCTGGACCCTACAGAGAAACTTTACACCGCCCCCCACCCCAGTCCCATGTGGTACAAAAATGTTAACAGGGTCATGTTAGACGTTACTCAAACATTTTACAATAACCCAGTAACTATCATGAAATCAGCATTAAGGCTGTTTCCATTTTGAAAAGAAGGAGGGGGAGGGAGGGAAGATTCTGATGACATTCAGATCCTTAGGTTGAGTCCCCAAGGGCAGAACTGTGATTATCTGAGCCAAGCAAATCCCTCTTTCTCAACTGCACGGCATCACTTGGGTTTCTATCACCCAGAGACGCCTGTAAAATCATGGACGTTTAGCAAGTCCTTCTAGAACCAAAGGAAATTATGACTGTGCTCTGAGCTGGTCTTTCCCTGCCTCAGGATGAAGGGCTCAGGGAGGGGCAGATGAAGGAAAGGGGCAGGGGAGCCGCACACCAGCGGAGGCACATCACCTTTGGGCATCAGGGCCCTCTCCTGCCTTCCCCCGTCCCGGGGCTGGTCGCCAGTCACTGCTCAGAGCCCCGTCCAAGGGACAGCCTCTCATAGCCCTGTGTCCCCAGGGGCTCTCGGCCTACCATGCAGGGGTGCCCAGGACATGCCATGCCCACGGTGGAAAGAAAGGGCTTTGGAGGTGTGGGACACTCTGGGAGGGAGGAGGGCCATGCCCCTGCGACGTGAAGGGGAGGGGGTGGAGGGGGGTCCGGGGTGGGAGGCCCTCTCAGGCCCAGTGAATGGCTGAGGAAGCCTGTGGGCAGGAGGATGGAGGACGCAGGCTGGAAATGAGAAGCAAGACCAGGGTGCCCCGGAGACAGGCAGTGGAAGCGAGGTGGGCAGGGGCAGCAGGGCTAATCCGTGAGGTCTTGCACAGATGTCACGTCACGGGCGAGGGCAATAGGGGTGCCTTCCATGCAGGCATGCACCAGGGCGGGCTCCATCACTGGGAAGGTCACTCTGTTGTCTATGAGGAGAAGAAACTGGAGGACGGCGTTGGGGCTAAGTATCAAGTTGACAAAGGGGCAGATAGGCACACACCTGGGCCGCTGCAGGGAGGGGAATTAGTTAGGAAACGGGCATCACAGGTCAGGCGACTGGTCAGGCCCGTGGCTAAGAGGGCCTGGAGCAGGCAAGTTCATGGGCAAACTCCCTTCACCTTCACCCCAGAGCATGGGCCAATCACGGGGAGGCAGCCCGTCATATTCAAGGGTCCTGCCCATGTGGAAAAGGGGATTGCACAGGGCGTGCATTTTGGGGAGTGGGAGCCCCGGGGAATCTCTTAAAATTCTGCCCTCCACGCCTTGCCCCAGGCCGGGTGCAGGGGTGACAATGGTGAGGTAAGCAGACACCCTCGGGACCCTGTTGGCCAGCTGCAGCATCAGATACGGAACAGGTCGTTCCCGCACTGACACATGCCTCATGGGAAGGGGTGACTCTGCTCGAGGCAGGACCAGCAACCTCCACAAAGAAAGAAGTCCTGGGGCCAGTTCTTACAGGGCACATGAGAACCCCCCAAAACTGGGGGCAGGGCATTGCATGCAGGGGAAGCAGCGTGGGCAGGTGCACCCCAAATTATCCTTCTGCACTGACCGCCTTCACAGCTATCGTTTACGTAGTCTTTTCACCTTCAACCAATCACTCTTTCTTAAATGCACTCATTTTAACAGGCATATGATCGCTCAGGGCCAGGTGGGAAACCAGCATTCCTCGGTGTACATGGAAGAGAACCGCAAACTTAAATAAAAGAAAAGCAGGCTTACGAGACTCCAGACCCGAACCCGCAGCCAGGTCTTCTTTGTGAAAAGGGGGGATTAGTAAATCCAAGAGAAGGGTTAGAGAAATACCAGAAGAAAAACGATGTTTTATTCAGAATGGCTGAGCAAGAAGTGAAAACGTGAGCAATGGTTGCTTGGGGACACGAGGTGCTGGCCAGGGAAGCCAGGGATCCCTGACTAAGGTCCCACCAGTGAGGAAACAGGCTCTGACATGCAGACTCCGTGCAGCAGGTTTATGGGCAGAAAGCACACCTGTGAGGGGTGGGGCAGGCAGGACCCAGAGACGGTGCTGGTGAGTCATGATGCAGTTACCGCTTCAGCTGCCCTCGCATGGAGCTCTGGAGCTGGGGTGGCCCCTTAGAGGTGCCCCACATTGAAGCAAGGGGCCTTGGTCCTTGTTCTCATGGACTGGTCCTAGGATGCAGGTGGCCCTGGAGAAGACAAGGCATCGCTGTGGGCAGGGCAGCTCCTTTGGGCAGGCAGCCAAGGGCACTTCTTAGGGAGGGCCTCATCTGTGAAGCAGCAGTCAGCAACATCCCTGGTTCTCGCAGAGCCCTCAGTGCAGAAGGAAGGATCTGGCAGAGCACCCCAGCCCCCTACAGTATCATCTAAGCTTGGGTCCTTTGGCTTCATCAATGATTCTACCCAGTCTGGGAACAGCTTGGGTTCTTTTCCTGGAAACTTTTGCAAAAGGGCAGGTAGAGGGAGGAACCTGATATGCATCTCCCTCCTCTACATTCTAGATGCTTCTCCATCCCGCTATCACCTCTGCTGGCCTTATGTCCTCACCCGGTGGCATGTGACAGTTTGAGGTCTTTTGTGAATCCCCAAAAGAAAAAGATTGTGTTTTTGAACTAATCCATTCTTGTGGGTGTGAGGCCCTTTTGAGTCTCTGCCCCTCTTGCTGGGTCTGATATAAATGGAGACATACGGAGAAAGGCAGCTGCTATGTGGGATGTGAGAATATCACCTCCCATGAGAGAGAAAGGGCTCAGTAGAGCCCCGAGAGGCCCAAGGAGCTGAGGCCCAGGGAGAGACAACTGATAGGCGACAGCTGAGTTCCAGGAGAGAGACCGGCAGACCCACCATATGCCTGATGGTCACATGGCAGGACACTGGCTCGCCACTAGCCGGCCTTGGTGAGAAAGCAGCTGTGATGGTGCCTTGATGTGGACATTTCCTGGCCTCAGAAATGGAAGCTCTTGCCCTAATAAATTGCCCATGAGAGAAGCCAGCCCACTTCTGGTACTTTGCATCAGCAGCCCTGTGGCAGACTAAGACGTGGGGGTAATCCAGACTCTCATCCCAGGGGGTCATCTTGCTCTTCTCAAGCTGCAGCTCTTGCTTTGGTCTATTTGCCTTCAGGATTGAGGAGGGAGGTACCACAATATGCCCCAGTGGCTTACCCGGGTGCTATCTATATCTTCCCAGGCTCAGTATGTGACAGCAGCCCTACCTCCTCCTGAAGATGAGGTTCAATTACCCACACAGGGTGGTCACTCCTTTCCTTGGTTGCTGGGAGTGACTGGGTAGCACCCAGCTTATATTATAATGGGAATCCTGCTATGCCTGTGGTGGAAGCATTCCTCCTCTGGCTACCAGCACCTTAAGACCCAGGGTGGCTTGAATCACAGGTTCAGGGAGCAGAGAGTGCGGTCACCCCTCGGGCTGAAGTGTGGTTTGCTGGCCTGGCAGGGGAGCAGCCGCGGTAGGCCTAATTCCGCTGCCCCCATAATAGGGTGGCTGGTCGGACTCACTGCCACCCCTGAAGGGAGCTCGGCATGGGAGCAGAGTGCCCTCGGGTCTCCCCTTCTCGGCAGCCAAGCTTCTGCGGCTGCCCCTCCTCCCAGATAGCGCCACACAATGCCTTTTTTCTCCCTGCGCAGGCACAGGGCAGAAAAATCCAGTCTGCCATTTTCCCTCCCCCCGACAGCAGCAACAGCCAGGTGTGGGCGGGAAACTCAAGTCTGCCCTCCACCCCAGCAACAGCAGCCACTAATCCCTAAACCCTGCCACTTCCCCCAGCAACAGCAACAGCCAATCCCTAATCACCACCCCTCCCCCGTCCAGTACCGCCCACTGACCTTTAGCCGGCAACCAATCAGAACAGAGC
This sequence comes from Dasypus novemcinctus, assembly GCF_030445035.2. Taxonomy (NCBI): domain Eukaryota; kingdom Metazoa; phylum Chordata; class Mammalia; order Cingulata; family Dasypodidae; genus Dasypus; species Dasypus novemcinctus. Next base: position 108,896,623 of record NC_080678.1, on the reverse strand, counting down.
GTGGCTTCGACCAATCAGCCTTCCCCAGCCCCTATAAAACTGTTGCCTCTCCCTCAATAAAGTGGACTTGCGTGTTTACCTTGTCTCCGCGGTAGTTCTTCTGCCGTGTGCCCTCCAGTCCTGAGAGCCCCGACAAGGGCCTGGCCTTCCTTGTCCCCAGTTCATCGCCTGCTTCTCCGGGCGACCCCTTTGTTGCCGGCTTCGCCGGGCGACCCCGTCAGCCGAACCGCGCAACCCCTGTGAGACCGACCCCTCATCTGCTGCCGGACCGACCGCTCGTCCCAAGTGGGACCGACCCCTCGTCCCAAGTGGGACCGACCCCTCGTCCTAAGCTGGACCGACCCCTCATCCGCAGCCAGACCCCACCTCTACCAGCCGAGCAAGCCGCCACAAGAGAGTCCCCTAAGGGACCACTCAGAGTGCTGGTGAGTTGTGCCTTGGTTCCAGGACCATGTATTCTAGCAACTATGGGCACGACATCATATATTGGTCATCACTGATTTAGAGGATACACCATCTTCTGGAGGGTCATCTCCAAGATGGTGCTTCTGCTGCACTTTCTGATGGTCTATCAGCTGGCAGCTTATGGGTGGCATGATGTGTGTGGGACCAGTGGCTCGGGTCCACTGCTATTCCTCCTTTGATGTAAAATTGTTTCCTCGGTCCAATGCTATGTTATGTAGGATCCTGTGTCAGTGTACCAAGCACACTGGTAGTCTGATGGTGGCAGCTGAGGTTCTAGAAGGCAAGAAGTGGAAACCATACTCAGAATATGTATAGTTTCCAGTCAAGAAGAATCACTGCCCCTATATCAGGGAGTCAGGATTGGTCTCACTTGCAGCTGGCTGGACATTGAGATGTGGCAGGAGAAGATCAGCCTTGATTCATTCGAGCTCATGCTGTTGTGCCCATGCTTAGCTCCAATTCATGCACCCAACATGCCAAACATAGGATGGCTGAAGCCAAATGACCAGGACATTCTCCCTACTTGGCTATTTAGTGCCTCTTCCAAGGAGGATGCTCTCTGGTGGATGTTGATGTGAAATACAAAGGTATTACCACTTCCTGCTTACTCCTTTGCATTCTTCCACATGACTCTTCCCCAGGCCTCTTTATTCCTCATATATTTCAGTCATTTTGCTTCTAGCCCTCACCTAAACAAACACACCATCTTCCACGGCTCATGGATCAGTTTGTATTCTTACCGTACATCACTTTTCTTTCTAACTTTTCTTTCCACAGAAAGTGGAATACAGGTGAACCACCCCAAGTTTTGCCCATAAGGAGAATTTACCCTCTTTGTTGTCTTCCAGAGACATACCTGAGACAGGCTGCAGCGCTGCAGAAGTTCGTTTTCAGTATGCACCCAAACACCAGGCTTACCCATCCATGAACCAAGCTCATGTATAATTTGAACATAAGGGACCCCAATGTGGGCATAGATGTGAATGAAAAGAGCCACAGGCACAACAGTGGTGATTGACATAAACATCTAAGCCACCTTTCACACAGCTTTGTTGCACATCCTGGCACTGTTCATGACCAATCCCAGATGTACCACTTCCATCCTTGATGAACTACTTCTGGACCCACCTAAACATATAAATAGCCAGATCTAAGAGAACATAGATTGTGACAGGCAGCTCTGATTGCAAGATCACCTGGAGTTCCATGACTGGGGTGTCTCTAACAGAGCCCAGGAGCAAGGCAAGAGCTGCTTTTCAAATGGTGTGTAATTCTCTGCTGCACATGGTTTGGCCTTGCTTCAAAAACTTACCCCTCTTGGGGCTTGCCATAAATTTCACAAGGTCTTCTTCTTCCATAGATGCTTCTAATACCATAGGGTTGACAGGTCACATGGTCCAAGTAGCAGGGCTGCTTGTTCTGTCTCCTGGATAGGCTATAGAGCCCTTTTTTTCTGTATGCCCCACTCAGAGATGGCAGCCTTTAATGCTCCTCTGGGTCAGAACAGTGTTCTCAGGTACAGAATTTGTCATCTTCAGAACCCAAAGAAGCCTACTAGGAGTTGTGTTGCTTCTTAGAGATGGAAAGTGCAAGATGCAATAATGTGTCCTCTACTTTGCAGTCATGGCCACAGGTCATTGGTCATCTAATAGTCTCACACATGTGGCAGGCCCCTGAATCTTCCATGAGGTTTGTTGGAGATTGAATCACACCTCCACAAAAGGCATGCTCAGCTCCTAACCTCAGTCTTGTGGGTGTGAGTCCATTGTAAATAGGATCTTTAGATATTTACATATAGATTTAGGTAAGGTGTGGCCTAACTGAATGAGGGTGGGTCTCAATTCTGTTACTAAAGGCTTTATGAAGAGGAAGCCATGTGGAGGAACAGAAGTTGGGAGTCAGCGGAACCTGCAAGAGAAAGGATAGGATATCACACATAACAGTAAGGCCAAGGAACCCAAGGATCACTGGCAGCCAGTACTAGAACATAAGTCTTCTGGGAGAAAGAATCACCTTGCTGATACCTTGATTTTGGACTTCTCCTAGCCTCAAAACCACAAGTCAATAAATTACCATCATTTACACCAACTCATTGTGTAGTATTTGTCTTAGCAGCATGGGAGACCAAGACTGTTTTTGGTACCAGAAAGTAGGGTGCTGCTATTGCAAATACTTAAAAATATAGAAGGAACTTTGGAACTGGATGATGTGTAGAGGCTGGAAGACTTGTGGGGCACTTGGTAGAAAAAGCCTCCAATGCTTTGATAAGACAATCTGCAGAAATATGATGTCATAGTTACCTCCAAAGAGGCTTTAGAAGGAAATGATGAAGATATTATTGGAGGCTGGCAGAAAGGTGATCTTTGTTATAAAGTGGCAGAGACCTTGGTGAAATTGTGTTCTGACATAGAATGGAGGAGATTTCCAAGAAGAGTAGAAGATGAAGCTGGTTTCTCCTTGCAGTTTACAGTTTCAGAGGAAAGGGATGGCTGATAATTAAACTCTTAAGTACAAAACAACTAGAATTGGAGGACTTTGAAAATTCTCAGCCAAACAAGTTAGTGTGCTCTGAGACTAAGCCCAAAGCAGCTCCATGAGGGACTTCTGTGAGCTTCTGGGAAGTGAGCCGCTGAAGAACAGGGCTCCATCTGAGGGTTTAATGGAGTGACCCTTTGCTAAAGAGGGTTAAATGAGGATCCAGTCAGATGTCTCAGAGGAAGTTAGGATTGGAGAGACAAGATTTATCCTCATCCTCTGCCGTACATCTTACCAAGGTCTCCAAAGCACCTGCCGCTTCTTGCTGATTCAATCTGATTAGCATGATGTCATCAACATAGTGGACCGATGGGATGCTCAGTGGAAAGTCCAGATGGTCCAGTTCCATTCAAACTGTAACAGAAAGAGATGGAAGGGTTAACATGGCCTGAGGGCAAGACTACATGTATGCTGGTGCCTGCACCATGTGAATAAAACCTGCCTCTAAAGTCTTCTTGAAAGGCATGGACAAGGGCTTTTCCCAGTAGCTTGGTTGCACCTGCAATCATCCACCACCATTCTCCAGCCTCTGGTTTCTGAAGAGGCCACACTGGTGAATTCAATGGAGATATCACAGGGACCACCGCACCTGCACCTTTTAGGTTTTTCAGGGTGGAAATCATCGCTGAACTTTGCATGATGCAAAGCCGCTCTCATCAGTGAATTCCTTATCACATGGGTAGTCGGTGGATCCTCCAGACCCTTCCATGGAACTTATCGACTGGCGGTTTTCTGGTCGTCTGAACTATGCCCATGCAAGCATACCCACCTCTCTGAGCCTCTAATCCATTCTTCTATCATTGATCATTTGTCATTTCTCCTTCACTTAGGGCAAGCCATTGCTTTGTCCAAGGCTCCAAGAGCCAACCCAGAAGCATCCAACTCCCGGGGTCCTTGCCATGGTGTTGAAGCTGGCATCACAGGTAAGCATGCAACCCAGATAAGCACTCCCTAGCCCAACTTTATGCCCCTGCCCCTGGAGCCCATCCTAATCCTATTCTTCTCTCTCCTGCTGGTACATGTTGACTTTGCATTAAAGAACTTCAATCGCTGTCCCTCTCCTTCCTGGGTGGGCCCCGTGCTCTCCTGGCTGGACTTTGTGGTGACAGGACCCCAGATACCATCTGGCATCCAGGAGGGGAGATGTGGGCATAAGAGGGTCACACAGCTTCCCTGTGGCACTTCCCCAGGCCCCATCTGTTGAAGTGGATATGGGGTTTAAAGTTCTTGGGCCCTGACTTTGGCCTAACAGACAAGCCAGGGCTGAGAGAACAACCATCTCTGGAACCCTGTGACCAGAGTCCTTTCCTGGGCCTGATCATTAGCTGTACCAGCTCCAAGAGACCAGGGTTTCTTTCCGTGCTGTCCCTTCAGTTTTCACACTTTACCGTAAATGAATGATCCATCACCCTTGGCCATTTTTTCTCCAACTATGAGGCACTCAGCATGAGTCAACCCACTCCATTGTCCTCTCAATGGTCTCTAATATCTGAGAGAGGGAGGGGTCTCTCTGACTCACTACCAGCAACAAGCCAAGAGCTACCCATCCTCCACTCAGACCAGCCAGAGTCCTCAGCCCCCAAATCCCATCTTGGAGCTGACCTCCTCAGGTCCCTCCCAGCACCAATTATCTTAGCTTTTGTGTGCAAGATGGCAGGCAACACACCTGCAAGCAGGTAAGGGAGCAGGATGGGCCAGAGCTAGAAGTTGAACGGAATAAGCTGCCGAGCCCAGGGGCAGCCCTGGGGCTGGCACAGCCCTTCAGAGCTGCCCTGCCCTGGGGTAAGGGGGCCAGACCTCTGTGCCCTGCACAGACTATCATGGACTGGCACTGTCCCCAGGGATGGGGGACAGCTTTGGGGGAGAGGCAGCCGCTTTGGCCAGCTGAAGTCAGTAGGGGCCACCTGCTAGCAGACCCAGCAGCTATGGGAATGGGTGCCTGCGTCCAGGACTGGGGGTCTGCGCAGAGCGTACCAAATTCACTACACTGGCCTGGAAGCAGGGGGTGAGGTTGTGTCCTGAATGTGGGCTGCTCAAGACTGGTAGGAAGAGAGGCTGGCCAGAGAAGACCGAGGCAGATGGGCCCCAAACTGCTCACATGCCACGACGAGGATGGAAGGCTTCGTGATAACTGTCTAAATTTTAAAGAAGATTCTTCAGGGGTGGAAGGAAACAGTGTGCTCCCACAGCCACTGCTGGCTGGCCCCAGCCAGCTCCCAGCACCACGGCCCCTCCTCCCTACCTCACTCCCCACAGGGCCGCATTCATGCGGGGCTTCTAAACAGTCCCACTGTTTGGCCGGAATGAGCAGTAAGACCAATTCCCCCGTGCGCTCCGAGAGCACCGTATTTCATCAAACCAGAACCCGGGCCAGCTCAGATTCCCGGCCGAGACAATGTCCTGCAGTCCTGCTTTATTCACAGGTCACGGGTGTCTCAGTAGGACAGAAATGAAGGACTCCCATCACCCTTGGAAGGCACGGGAGCGCTGGTTCCGGCCCAGGGCAGTCACACTCTATCTCACACAGCTCTCGCAGGAGCAGGCTTTTATTCCCTGAGCTTTCCCAACTTGCAGGAAGAGGAGGCTGGCTGAGAAGTCACAGCGCAGGTCGTTATTTCCCTATAAAATGTTAACTCTGCAGATGGATTTTTCCTGAGTAGAAATAAAATCTGCCATTGATTATAAAGTCCTTTGTGCTTGTTATTGCACAGATTTATTACTCTCTGGCCCAGCGGCCTGTGGAGGCCCTGGGATTCTTGTCTCTACCATTCCCACTAGTTCTCCAGCTGCTTCTTTCAACCTCTTGCCCAGTTGGGAACAGGGACTTGCTCTATCTGCTTCCTTTGGGGCAAAGAAAGAGCTTTGCAAATCCCAATGAAGTGCTCTTAACCTTCTTTGGGCAGAGACCCAGGATGGTAAGATACGTGGCTCCTTAACCCAAGCAACTTCCTCCTTCTGCTTCTCTTCTGCTCTTGGCACTGTGCACTAAGATATGCAATTCCTCTGAAGAGCAAGGAACAGCCAGGTGTGACCCTCCCGCCCACTCTCCCAGATTCAGAGCTCACTTTAAATGGACAGCAACCTCTTCTGAACACTCACCCAATAAATCAGAACAGAACTGAGGAGGGTCGAGGCAATGTGTACCGTCTTAGTTTAAAACTTTGCCACTTAGTGGTCTTCCTGGCCCCATTTTAGAGTTGAAACTGAGGCTCAGAGAAGTCAAATAACTCGTTTAAGGCTGCACAGTCAAGTAGTGGTGAAAACAGGGACACAAACCTAGTCTAGACTGACTCCAAAGAGTTAGATGGGCCCACTCACTTCTAAGGAAGGTTTTACATGTGGCCACAAACCCAGACATGCAGGGTGAGAACTGAAACACTCCCAGAGAGTCAGCCTTCCCAGTTAAACCAGAGATGACTTGGGGTTCAAGAGAGGTGAGGGGGCTGGTCCAGAATAACAGCGCTGGTTACAGCCGCAACCTGGCTCTGCCACAAATTCCCTGGACGATATTGTCCAACGATTGCTTTGAAAGGTTGGATTTAGTGTTTATTTGGGGAGAGGTTCTGGAGTAAATCAAAGGAGCTTGCATCTCAGAACTGCCCCAAGTCTGCTTTCTCCTTTTCTTGGGCACAGAACTGTGTGACTATTGAGCCTCAAACCTCCTCTCCCCAGAGTGTTCCGGACCTAAGGATACCCTGCCACCCCAAAGTGTGTGGCAAAGCGGCCTGGGAGAGTGAGGGCCCAGACAGCCTCTCCCTTCCCGGAGGGGGCATTCCCCATCCCACTTGGCGAGCGCAAGCCCTCAGCTTGCCTGGCAGGGACAGTGAACGGAATTCCCAGAACCGGGAACGTTTTAGCAGGAAGCTGTCTGAAATCACAGCTCTGTGGGCCTCGTTCCACACCGTGCCTTCTCAAGCCCTACTCTGAGCTGAGGCTGGAACTGTTAAAACATTCTAGCTGGCGAGCACCACAGTCAGCCTCATTTCCACCCTAGGAGCCCTGTTGTGCATGAGCTGAAATCCCGCAGCGATTGCTCCTTGTCGGCCTTAGCCATGCCATTGGCGGGCGGTGCTGGGAGCCTGCAAGGAGGTGACCCGGTGGTGATCCCAATTGCTTCACCCAACACATTTTTATCCCATCATCTCAGCTACATGAAAGGGCTCCACAGTGCCCCGGTGTTCAAGACTTTACAGTCCCGCTGTTCAGCAATAAAACGAGGCAAGACATATTAGCCATCCCCGGCTGACGCCTGCATTCTTTTCCCAACAATGTCAGAGAAGCTGAACCCTCCAGGTTTTAGTGCCTGCTAAAGCTCGATCCTCAGTGCCGCCCTGAATGGAGCGGGAATGAGTTAAGGGGCGCAAGAAGCCTTTAATGGCCACCGATCCCAAAGAGCTCCGCTTGTCCGGCCTCCTGCAGACTCCCCCTTCTTTTCACAGGCCTCGATTGTGTAGGGCCCCAGGCAGAGACAAAACTACCCATGAGCAGAGGTTACCCCCCGCCGGCACAGGTCAGAGGCATTCTGGGGGAGAGTGAGGGGCACATGGAGCGGGAGGGAAAGCAGGGCGGAGGGAGGGGTGAGGGGAAGGGGACACCATTTATAGGGAGAGACTAACCAAGTCCAAGGCGGCGACTTTATCACCTCGCCCTTGCGTAGTGTCTGAAAACTGCTTGGTGGAACCAACAGCTGGTATATGAACGGGAAGCTGTACGCGACGTGAGCTCATTTTCCAAAATAAGCAAAATGCTCCTCTAGTTTTCCAAAAACAACCGACCTAAGGCTCCGAGGCTCTCAACAAGATGGCCTCTACATCGACACCGCAAGATGAAAAAGGGGGAAAAATTACAATGGGTTGTGTTTTACATACCAACAGAGCTTTCCCCAGCAATCTTCAATTATTGCATTGTGAGTCCTCCAAGAAAAGTAACTATTTTGGCTCAGGTCCCCTAAAATTGCCAAGTAAAGAGAGCAGTGTGTTCACAAGTTTGCAAACAGTCCTCGGAAATGCAGCATGGACTCTGCTCTGGAAGATCATGGTTGGAGGAGTCCTTCCTTTCCCTCTGGTAGGGTTGGTAAACTTTGAGTGTGCCCCGGACCCCGTGCACACTCTGATGAAGGCTGAGGACCCTTTGCTAAACAGTGCATTTTGTTTGTTTGCTTGTTGTGGTGGTGGGTTTTTTTCCTTCTCATTATTGTGGTAACATATATACAACATAAAATTCCCCTTTTTCACCACTTACAAGCGCACAGTTCAGTAGCATTAACTACATTTGCAATGTTGTGCCACCATCACCACCATCCACTACCAAAACTTTTCCATCACCCCAAACAAAAACTCTGGACCCATTAACACCCATTTCTTCTCTGCCCCCCGACCCTGCCATAAAATATGCAGGGACATGAAAGAAGCTAATTACGTTAAAATATAGTTATCCCAAAATATTTTTTAAAACAACCTTGCAACATGGAAATAAATATCCCTCTTTATTAACTCACTACATAACTAGCAGTGGACCTAACAACCATAATTGCAAAGCAAGGATGAACGAAAATGTATTTTAAGAGATCTGCAACAACTGTTGTGATACAAAAAGGCCTGTGGTTTCCATTGGTGACAAAGTACAGCTAATTCCACCGTGGTTAGTGCCAATATTTATAATACTAGGAAATACTAGATTTCAGCCAAAGGCTAGTGAAAATGAAGATGTCATTTTTCCCACATCCAAGTTCAGGGACCTCCCGGGTTCTATCCATGGACAAGAGCCCTTGCCAGAGGCAAGATGAAGGTCAGGACCTTCTGTCCCCAGGACCGAGCAGAAGGGGTGGGCCAGGGCTTCAGCACCTTCTCACTTGAGTGGGAACCTTTCCTGGGAAAGCCATTGTTTCTTTGCTCCCACTCTGATGCTTTGAAAACGTGTAAAAGCAACTTGAAAGCATGACCCTTTTCATGCCATACTGATGGCTTCCAGTCCGAAGATGAATAAGGACCTTTGATGTGTTTCTTCAACAACTGCGATCATTGTCACCAAATAAAGGGTCTGTTAATTAGTTAATGCTGGCGTTTAAACAGGACCTTGTTTCAGCTGCCTGGGGTCCGCTGGGCCCTGGGATGTGTTTTCCTTTCCAGAGCCTGCCCAGGGAGGGCTCGCCTTCCCAGCACGCTTGCATTTTGGACGCCTGGGCTCTGAGGCCATTGGTCGCGCACGCACCCCCTCTCGGCTCCTCGCGGGAGAGCTGTCCTGTTGCCACCACACAGCCCTCCATGCCATTGCTGGGGCCACCCGCAGTTGGGTCCCCCCTCCAGGGCCGCGCAGCCCTGGCGAATGGCCTCTCGGTAGGGGCGCGGGCAGCGTGAGAGCCCAGGCCCGCGCCCCCCACGCTGGGGGGCACCCCCGGGCGCACACCTCGGCGCGCGCACGCCGCCGGCCCGGGCGCGCGCACGTGGCAGCCGACCCCGCCGGCCTGGTGGTGGCGACTCCGAGCGGGGCGGGGGAGCCGCGGAGTCCCTGAGGGCGCCGCCCCGGCCCGCCCCGGCCCGCCCCGCCCCCGAAGCCGCCAGCCCGGCTCGCCCCGGCCGCCAAGTTCCGCGGCGCGCGTCGGCGGAGGCAGCGCGCCGGGTCGGGCTCTGCTGGGCTGCGCGCGCTCCGGACGGCCCGGACCCGGCGCGGGCTCGGGAGGCGCGCCCCGACCGCACGCCCGGCTCCCCGGCTCCCCCGCGCCACCAGCCTCCCGCCCCGACGGCACGCCGGTCCCCCGGCTCGCCCTGTCCGCGCCCCGACCGCGCGCCTTCCTCCGGCGAGCTCCGGCCCCTCGCCAGCGCCCCGCCATGGCCTGTGGCCCCGCTCGGACCGGCCCGGGCCCGGGGCCCCAGCTGCTGCCGCTGCTGCCGCTGCTGCTGCTGCTGCTCCGGGACGCGGGAGGCAGCCCCGCGGCCGCCGACGGCCGGGGAGTGGGGGGGACACCAGGACGCGCAGCGGGCCCCCGGGGACGCGGCCGCCGCGCTGGGCTCGGGCGCCCGGGACATGGTCGCTGTCCACATGCTCCGGCTCTATGAGAAGTACAGCCGGAGGGGCGCCCGGCCGGGTGCGGGCAACACGGTGCGCAGCTTCCGGGCTCGGCTGGGTAAGTAGAGGGTGCCCCGAGGGATCCCCTTGTCTGCATTTGGCTCTTTCATCATTGGCCTCCCCCTTCCGTCCCCCAACTCCCGCTTTTCCTCTTCCTTTGATTCAGTGACACGTTCATTCATTCTTTCGTTATTTATTCACTGAGCCTCCGTGGGGACGCAAAGAGGCCCCCGGTGAGTCCCCGCCCCCGGGGTGCTCCCAAGCCATCGAGGGCGTCACACTTGCAGGAAGGAGATGGCTTGGGGACGGTAGAAGACTAGCATCAGGGGGGTCTGCTGGTGGCTCTTGAGGAGGAGGGCACAGTCCGGTGGGCTGGGTGGAAGCCGCCCATAGAGGAGTACCTAGCGTGCACCCGGCCCCCCTCCAGCTGGGACGAGCAGCCCAGGTTCCCGCGTCGGGGAGGCAGAGCCTCGGGTGTGTGCCAGCGGGCTGAGGTCTGCCGTCTGGCGGGTGGTGTGAGGGCGGCAGCCCAAGGTGTTGCATGAGGGGCCCAGAAGCGCCCCCTCCCTGCCCTTCCCTCACCTGGCGCTGGCAGCCCCTCTCCCCTTCCCTGCGCCTTGGGTGGAGCAGGCCCTGCCCTCTCCCTGCCCCCCTGCAGCCTTACTCCCTGGGGCCAGGCGGACAGAGGGGAGGCGCCAAGCCACCCAGGGGGAGAGGGGAAGACCCTGGTTGCCATGGTGACGGCTCACTTTGGGATCAGGTGGGTGGGGGGCACCTGCAGCCCCTGACAGGGAGGAACAGGGTTCTCAGAAGAAAGACCCTGCATCTGCGGGTCCTCTCCTGGGCAGAGGGGAGCAAGCCCAGCCCTGGAGCCAGACAGTCTGGGGTCCACTGTCACCTGCTGCTCACTGGCCACAGGACTCGGGTACCTTCCAGGGCCTCAGAGCCAGATGTGGCAAGTTTGGCCTCGCCAAGTGGCTACCCGGGAGCACCGTCGCCCACTCAGCAGGCCCCTCCTGCCCTTGGCCCCAGGGACCCAGACTCAGGGGTCTCCGTCCACCCTCCCTGCTACCTTCAGGCCTTGAGGCCCCATTCTGGGGCATCATCATTAAATTCAGCCGCCTGAGAACCATCAGGCAGGAACGTGTCCTGGGTCGGACCCTAGCCTCAACAGACGTGAGTGCCCTCCTCTCTAAAATGGGCAGGGGTGCAGGGAGGAGGAGAGGAACCCGTTGAGTCGGCCCCAGGCCAGCGCCAGCCTCGAGGCGGACTCTCATCCTGGGAGCACAAAGCTCTGCGCTGAACACCCTGCATTCATGGGGCTCTGAACTCAACCTGGCTTTAGAAGGAGCGCGGTCTGTTCCCTGCATGCTCCGGGGCCGGCCAGCTCTCTGCCTTGGCAAGGGGTGCACCCGGCCCTGGAGCCCACCCACTTGCTGCAGCTCAGGGCCCGGAGGTGCACACCTCTGCCTTTCTGTCTCACAAAGCCGGGTGTATCAAAGCACGTGGAACCCTGAAAGGACCTGGGCACAAGACTTCAAATCCAGCCCACCCACTTTACAGACCAGGAAACCGAGGCCCAGCAGGGCCGGGGGTGGAGTCAGCCTCTTCATGGTGGCAGCTGGCACGTCCCAGCTATGAGGCTGATCCTGTCTCCACTGCCCACCCCCACCCCACGTGGCAACCTCCAACTAAACCAAGCCTGGGATCTGTTAGGGGAGGGTGGAACAGACAATGCTGAGAGATGAGACATTTCCATGCAGCGTGGGGCTGCCTGACTGCTCACTCTTCTTTGGAACCGCTGGGCAGACACGGGTGTGAATCCCAGCTCCACCAGTTCCTGGCTGTGCACCATCACCAAGCCACGTTGCCTCTCTGAGCTTCAGTTTCTTTGTCGGGACAGTGGGGTCATGAGGATTCAGTGGGATAAAGCGGGCTTTGTGCCTGGCATCGGGTAGGAGCCCAGGCACCCTGAGGTCTCCCTTAAGTTATTTCCTCCCCAGCCCCTGGCCAGCCCCCAGGTGTGCGGGCTCTGGGCCCAGTGGCCTGAGGGCCTTCTTGGCTCCTCCAGGACGTGCACACCTGGGAAGGGATAGCGCCACCTCCCCCGCCAGGCCCACAATTTATGGATGAGGCTGGGAATGCGGGAGGTTCAGCTTTGGCTCTGGAATGTACACTCCAGCCTGCTCCTCGGTGGGATTCTCTTCCTAAACAACAAATACTTCCCTCCCTGCAGCCCTTGGTGCAGTCACGGAGCAGGGCTCTGTTCCTGATGCAGGCTGAGACGCTGCTTGCCTGAGTCCCCCCCGGTCCTGCAGCCTGCTGTGGAGGGTAGACAAGGGCTTAAACTTGACCTTGACTCCCTTCTCTCACTTCCGCTATGGAGTGAGTGGTGTGCCTAATTTAGAGGGTCATTTGAATAACCTGAGATGTGCCAAGCACTTAAAACACTGCCTGGCACATAGGGGTGTTGATAATTGGTTAGCTATTAATATTATTATACCAGCTACCCTTCCCCTCCGTTGCCCTTGAAGTGCATTTTGTTCCTTATTAAATATTCATGAGCAGAGTATGATTTTTAGTCTGATCCTAAGGGTTTAAGGTCAGACCTTCGCCCTTTACCACCCCCCAAGAATGACCTGTGTGCAAATCCAAGCTTTGCCACCAACCACTGTGTTATGCAAACGTTCCTTAACCTCAGTGATCTTCATTTTCTTCATCTCTAAAAAGAGGGTAAGACTACATGCCCTCCTGTCAAAAATGCCAAAAGCCAAGTTCATTTCAGCCCATCGAGTATTTCCTGAGCACCTTGTGGGTTGCAGGGACTGTGGGCTATGGGGTTGGCATTGCCCAGCAGGGCTCACAGACGGGGGGGGGGGGACGCATGAAGTAATGTGTGGGGATGGGGCAGCACGACAGGGGATGCAGTGAGCCATTAAGGTTGGGGCGAGTCCTGTGGGAGCCCAGGGACAGCACCCACCCAGCAGGGGCTGCCTTGGATGGTCAAGTGGAGCTTAGCTGGGTCTAGGAGTAAAGCAGCCTGCTGTGTGCTGGGAGCTGCAAGGGGTTTGGATGAGACAGGAAAAAAAATGTCAGGAGAGAAGGGCAGGAGATGAAGCTGGGCAAGCTGGCCCCAGTCAGGTCACACAGAGCCTTGAGCGTGTGCTAGGAAGTTTGTAGGCGGTGCAACAGGAAGCAGTTTGCAGGCGTGTGTGTATGAGAGAGAGATTGAGATTGAGATTATTAAAGAAATGCTTGCTTGTTGGGGGCAAATCTGGAAATCATAGAAAATCACAGCAAAGAAAACGTCATCCCTAACTGCATCCCGAGACATAACCACAACTAATATTTCAGTGGAATCCTTCCAATCTTTTCATTTTGGACTGATACATAGTTGCATTGGATATATGTTATATATCCATATACCTGTATTTATACCAATATAGCTGTATCTCTTTGTATTTATCTATAGCTATCCTTACATGTATATTATATAGCTCATCTCCATTATTTTTACCAAATGGAATCTAATTTTCAACGTGCAGGTAAAACTTATTTCCTTTTTTTTTTTTAGAAATGACAGTTTTTCATTACTGCCTCTGCTGAGCCTTTCTTCATGCATGGTGGCAGTCTGCATTTTTTTCCTATGGTTCTTGCCTTTCTCTTACTGATCTGCAGAGGTGCTTTGTAGAGCAACGACATCAGCGTCTGTTGTAATCGAAGGCACTGGTACCCTTTCTCTCGAGGTCAGAGGGCTCATAGAGCCCCCGTAGCTGAGACAAGGGCCTGGGGAGGGCAGAAGGGCAGGATGCAGCATGCAGGATGGCTGTGTAGAAAAGGGGCGCAGCACCGGCTGGGACTGGGGCTTGGGTAGGTGCGGGTAGGGGTGGGGCAGAGGGAGAGGGACGCGCCCCCACCAGAGCTCAGGCTGGAGGATCGGAAGGGTGGGGTTGGTGGCGTCGCCTCCAGTAAAGGGGCCCCGGGAATGGGCAGGGCCTGCTGGTGCCCTGCCCTGAGTGTCACAGCAGCTCCTAGATCCCGTGGGCTCTGCAGAGATGCTCACACTCAATGCTGACGGTGCTTTGGGAGGTGCATGCAAGTACTCTGCCCAGCTTACAGGTGGGGAAACTGAGGGATGGGGCACTCCCATGACGTGCTCAAGGCCCCAGTGCTCAGAAGTGATGCCAGCGGGCCTTCACCCCAGGAGCCTGGTGCTGGAGACTGCATGGGAATGGGCCGTCAGTCCATCCTAACAGCCCCTCTTCTCATCAGCCTGGCTCGCAGCACCCTTCCTCCAGCTTCCGCTGGTGCCTCCATCGTCAGCCCCGTATCCCACCCTCGGTTCACCCATAGCAAACACTGGGGGCTGTTTCAAGGGCAGTGGTTGAAGAGGCCAACTCTGGTGGCTTGGATTCTGTTTGTATGGGGACAGAGCTCTCCAAGGGTGGCCCTTCGCCAGTGGGTTGGCCACCGGCAGCCTGCAGGGACTTCGGGGCTAGAAGGCCCCTTCCCACGTCCCTCCCTTCCTGTCCCTTCCCACCACCCTCAAGAGGAGGCTGAGTGTCCAGCAGGGTACTCCTGCTAAGTGTGTGGTGAGTTCCCCAGATCTCTAGAGAGAGCACCGTGTCCAAATAAGGTCAGCCCTTGCTTTCTTGTAGTCAACTAAAAAAAAATTCAAGTAATGACTTGAGTTTGCAAAACACATTGCTGGACAGGCGCGCTCTTTACCTGTGCTGTGGGGCACATCACGATTCTGTCCAGAGCATGCAGAGTGGCAGGAGGCATAGGCCTGGGGTCAGACAGACCTGGGGGAGCATCCGGCCTCTGCCCCTTACCTGCTGTGTGACCTCGGGCAGGTGGCATGCGCTCTGAGTCTCCAGCTCTTCATCCATCAAGTGAAGGGCCCATCCCTGCTCCCCTCGTTGCAAAAATTAGGAGTCCGATGTGCAGAGCACTCAGCGCTGGGACCAGCACAGTGTTGGCACTGATAAAAAATATCATCCTGTTTTAAAACTAGGGAAACTGAGGCTCCAGGGAGAGTAATTGGTCAAAGATCCGATTGTCATGGTTCCAGTTGAATTTGCGTCATCAGCTGTGACTTTCCCAAGGAAAGAGGCTGTCTGGCCCTCTTTAAGGATGCACTTACTGAGCAGCAGGCCAGGAGCCCCCCTCTGTTAATCAGGTCGACAGACCTGGCAAACTCCCCCTCGCCCCCCATCCTTCCCTGCTGACCTGCATTGCAGGGGCTGCTTGGGCAGGATTTGTACCCGTCCCCAGTTATTCCTGAGCACCAGCTCTCAGCCCGGCCTCCAGCTCGGCTCGCGGGACATGGCGGTGAACAAACCTGGCAAAGCCCTAGCCCACCTGGAGTGTATGTTCTCAGGGGAACACCCGCAGTAAACGAACAAGTATCTGGCTGTAACGAAGACAAATGGCACAGGGGACAGAGTGGTGGGGCTGCCCATCCAGCCACAGGCACCAGGGGCACCCTGCAGTGGGGAGGCAGCTCAGGCAGAGGTGGGGGGAAGAGATCCCAGGGGAAGAGAGGGTGAACCCCAAGGAGGAGGGAGTGACCCCCAGAGGGGGTTGGTGACCCCTGGAGGGGGAGCAGCAGCTAAGGCACAGCCTGAACATGCCTGCTGCAAGGAGGACGAGAAGGCCAGTGCAGCTAAGGCTGAGAGATGAGGGTGAGGGGTAGCAGGGGAAGGGGAGAGGCAGGCAGGACAGATCAGGGAGGGCCTCGGACAGGGCTTGGTGGGCTCTTGACAGGGGCCTGCACTGAGGTGCTTCTCTGTAAGGCTCTGCTGGGCCCTGGGCCCCCAGACTGAGCTCCTCCAGGCCACCTGCATCCTCAGTGCTTGGCTCAGAGCAGGAGTGTCACAGGTGAGTGTTGGGAGGTGGGGGAGGAGAGAGGAAAGAAAGGGAGGGAGCAAGAGGGAAGGAGTGGAGCCAAGAGGAGGGACCGAAGGGAGGGAGGATGGGAAGGAGCACAGTGGGGGAATGAACAGAAGGGGGAGGCAGGAAAGGAAGGACAGACAACCTCCAGCACAGTTCCCAGGAGGCAGGGAGACCCCAGGAAGGTGCCTCCCCTCAGCCACAGCCTGGAGCCCAGGAGGGCCTGGGCGCAGGTCTCAGGAGCAGCAGCCAGCGCCTGGGGGGCCTTGGGTGAGGATGGGGCTGCCTCTTCCCCTGCTCAGTCTGGGAGCCCTGGTCAGCCTGCATTTACTGCCCACTCCTCACATCCTATGCAGGAACAGCCACCTCACGGGTCAGCGCCCTGATGTGGCAAATTCACGGTCATGGCCGCTTGAGTTCTCAACTGCCGGTGCCCTCCAAAGAGCCCTGCATAGTCTGTCTGCTCTCATCTGCAGCCCCAGATGTGGCAGGACTTCTAGCACCTTCCACGTCCACCCCAGCCAAAGCTGTGGTCCCCACGCTCGTGGTCACAGTGGTCTTCTCTGTGTCTGCTTTTGTCCTTTGCCTCTCCCCTGGAAGGAGGACCGTGGGGCTCTCCTCCAGGGATCCCTCTCTGTCCCCCACCTGGGGGATGTCTTGCCCCTCCCTGAGGCCTGTGGGTTTGAAGAGAGGCTGCTTGAATCCCCGGTGTGATGGGCCGGCTCTTTAGAAAGGGGCAGCAATGTCCATCCTGGAGCCTGTCATGTTCTCCAGCACAGAATCTGATAGAGCAGTTTCAGAGGGTAGGCTCTTCCGGTTGAAAGGCCTTGTGCACTGGGTGCAGCTTGCGCATTGGTTGAGCGGAAGCACCCGATATGCAGGAGCTGGGCCTGCCAGCCCTGGCCCTCTAGAATAAAGTGGCAAGGGCTCAAGCTCTGGGGCACTGCCTTCGTGCCAGCGCGTTATAGGCTCTTGATTCAATCTCAAAACAGTCAAATGAGCCTGAGGTTCTGTTTCCACTCTTAGGCTGGTGGGGAGAGCCAGGCTCGCATGGTGAGGCCCACGGCGGCCCGGGAGCCAGGGTCCCAGGGTATGGGCCAGCTGGAGGTAGAAGTGGGGTGCCACCAGGCTGGTGAGCCTTCACTGCCCCCGCAGGCCAGCCCCCGATGCCATGAGCTCACAGTCCTGGCCGTGTGTGTGCACTCCCACCTGCCAGGGCTTCCCAGAGTTCCCTGCCTCTTGGAGTCCCCCAGCAGGCTGGTCAAAGTAAGAACCCCACAGCCCCGTCCATCTGAGTCAGCATCCCCAGGGGAAGGGCCTTGGGGCACCGTGTTTGGGAAAGGCTGGGCTGGAGGAGTGTGCCATGCCAGGCCGTGGGTTGGAGGAGGCCAAGTCTGAATGCACATCAAGGCCCGTGCCGCTCCTGACCCACGGAGGCCTCAAAGGGGCCGCCAGCGCCTGCCACCACGTGTCAGACCCACCATAGATGTGCCTTCCCGTCCTTCCTTTGTCCATCTCCTAGTCCCTTAAGAGGGCCTGAAAATTCCCCAGGGGATTAGGACTCCTTCCCAGTAGAAACAAAAAACCTTAAGCTGATGATTTTGGTTTAAAAAGATATCTGATCCTGTGGGTACAGGTGTCATCGAGGCTGTGACCCCAACCCATACCCTTTAGGGAGCCGGGTGTCACACACACACTCCAGGGCTGGGAGCTCTGTTCCTCTAAGGCAGGGTCCTTGAATTGATTCAAAACAACATTATTCTTGTGGGGACATGTTCATGTGTGTGTGATTTAGTTATTAAATAATACACAGTATAGTGTGGGCTTAGCAAGGGGTCCACGGTTTTCAAAGGGGTCCATGGAACAAAAAAAGTTAAGAACCCCCACTCTGCACCTTTATCCTGCTGATGGGAGGCTCCGTTGTATGCTAACTTCCGGGGAAGAGAAAAAGCAGTGGAGGAAGCAGGCTGAGCCCAGCACTCCTGTTCTGATCTCCTGCACCCCCAGGTGGGTTCCGGAAAGCTCCCCTCCCTCTCCTCCAGGTCTGGAGTCAGCTTGGCTATTTCAGAGAATGCAAGTTTCCAAGGGCCTGGCCAGGTTTCTGGCATGACAGACGAGGGTGCCCTGGGTCCCCA
Source organism: Dasypus novemcinctus (assembly GCF_030445035.2). Classification (NCBI taxonomy): domain Eukaryota; kingdom Metazoa; phylum Chordata; class Mammalia; order Cingulata; family Dasypodidae; genus Dasypus; species Dasypus novemcinctus. The sequence goes on along the minus strand of NC_080678.1, from coordinate 108,878,528 downwards.
GGATATACCTGGTAGAACCAGGTGAGCAGGAGGGACTGGGAAGCGGGGCTGGAGCTTTCCAAGCTGCAGGTATGATGGCTGAGGTGCGCCATCCTGCTGCCATCCTGGCCTTCGGAGGCTTTGTCACGTGGCCTCGTGCAAGCCGGAGAATGCTTGGTCTTTGTAAAACAATCTCAAAAGCTGGTGGGCAGAAGGCACTCCAGATGCCCCAAGGGCAGCTGTATTCACCCCTCCTTCCCCTGGAAGACACCCAGAACACAGCAGAGGCCTGAGCGTCTCCACTTACTTCCCCTTTTTTGGAAAAATGACTAATTGCATGGGCATGAAAATGATAGGGTTTAGGCAAACACAGGAAGGTGGCAGGTCAGCAGCCAGGCTTGACACAAGCCCTCCTGGACCCCTTATCCCACCATATGTCAGGGAAGGGGCCAGTGTGTTTGGCCATGGTGGCGTTTGTTCATGAGAGGCAGTGGCGTGAAGGTGGAGGAAATGGGAGGTTTAGGGGCTGGTGCTGGCCACTCTTTTGTACCCCACGGACCTCTGTTCCCCTCTGTTCCTTGAAGACAGCCCATGGCACTCTCATCAGTTTTGTGTGGGGATTACAGGAGATCAGGGATGTGTGGGCTGTGCCTTCAGGACAGGGTCGATGGTAAACGGGCCATCCGTGTCCACCCCAACCCCTTGGCAGGAGACCCCAGGACCTCTCCAGGAGAGAACCTAACAGATGTGTGGTGTGTCCTTTCTTGGCAGAAGTGGTCGACCAGAAGGCTGTGTACTTCTTCAACTTGACCTCCATGCAGGATTTGAAGATGATCCTCGCAGCCACCTTCCATTTCTACTTGGAGCCGCCACGCTGGCCCCGGGCCTGCAAGGTGCTGTGCCAGTGGCCCAAGAGCACTCCCTGCCACCTGCTGCCCCCGGGCCTGCTCCTGCGCCAGCACCTGCTCCTCCACAGCCTCTTGCAGAACACTGCCACCCAGGGGCTGCTCGGGGGGGTCCTGGCCCTCATCCCCACCCTGCGGGGCCTTTGGCAGGCCAGGGACATCTCGGCCGGCATCAAGGTGGACCACCAGGATGGCGAGCTGCTGCTCTCCGCCCAGCTGGACTCAGGGGAGGAGGAGCTGGGGACACCCCTGCACCAGGCACCCTACATCCTCGTCTACGCCGATGACCTGGCCATCTTGGAGCCCAACAGCATGGCCGTGACCCTGCAGAGGTAGGATCCCTTCCTGACTGGCACCCAACAGCTCGGCAGACCCCCGCGTGCACCGCGCCACCCACGCCACCGTCCCCCTGCAGGACAATGAGCTGCCCGGGCTGGACGAGTGGCTGGCGCGCACCCCGCACGCCCGGCCCCCCCCCCCACCAGCACGAGCTCTGGCCCGGCCCGTTCTGGGCGCTGAAGCCACGGCCGGGGCGCCAGGACCACCAGAGAAAGGGCCCAGACCTGCTGGCCGCCACCTCACAGGTGCTCAACTTCGACGAGAAGACCATGCAGAAAGCACGCAGGAAGCAGTGGGAAGAGCCTCGGATCTGCGCCCACAGGTACCTGAAGGAGGACTCCGCAGACATCGGCTGGAATGAGTGGATCATCTCACCCAAATCCTTCAATGCCTATTACTGCGCCGGGGCCTGTGAGTTTCCGATGCCCAAGGTGGGTGCGCTGGGGCTGCACTGCCAGCTCCCTCTGGCAAGTCCCCAGTGCCTGGGTCCCTTGTCCCTCCTGACTCTACCTCTTTTGCTGAGGCCCTCCACCCCCTTGAACTTCTATTTTCTCATCTGTTAAATCGGGATAAGAATATTTCCATTTCCTGCCAGCAGGGGTCTCTAGACCATAGATGGGGTTGGTTTGACCCACAGAGGGCTTTCAAAATGTTGACTTGCTGAACTTGAGTTTTAACATCCAAACATTCTTTTGGAAAGCGGTAAGAATCCTCCTTTGGTGTAAACTCCCACATAGCAGTCATCCACAGAGATTGAGAAGCCATTGCCCCTGTCAACAGGGCCCCTGCCTCGCCAAGGCTCTCTTCCTAGCCTGGACCTCATAGTTTTGGCACTGGCGACCAGCACAGCACTAGCTCTAATGGACCCCCAGGGTGGGCTTGCTCCTCACAGCCTGTGGCAGGTTCCCACAGAACAAGTATGTCTCACCATGCCTGGCAAGTCACCACCACTGGATCCTTTGGTGCTAGCAGAATCTCACCTTCCTGTGGGCCGGTGGGAGCTCTGTCCACCCATCTACCCACAGCCGGTGCTACAGGGGGCTGCCTACCAGCTGATGCTGGTGGGCTGCATGTGCTTTCCCTCCCCCTGCTCATTTGCTCTGCTGCGTTCCAGGTCATGCCTCTCCCTCCACAAGAGGAAGTCTGTGCACAAATCCATTCTGAACATAAATAAATGAGCCAGCTGGGAAACCCCAGGCCCAGACACGGGGAGGTGTTCCCCTCTTTGAGAGTTGAGTGGTTCCTCTGGAGAGTGGAAGGAAGGGGTGCCCCGCAGAGAGCCAAGCCTTGGCCTGGGGCAGATGTCAGGCCATGCTGCTACCTGATCAGCCTGGCTCGTGCCCGCTCCCTGCCTGCACCCCACAAATCCAGGGACCCTGCCCTGCTCTCCTCCCACCTCCCCAGCCAAAGGCCTTTCTCGCCAGCTGCACTCTCTATAAAATCTCTCTTTGGCCAGCAGTGGGTCAAAGTGAACCACCTTGTTGGAGAGCCTGAGGAGAGGCATTCTCCATTTGGGCTGCTGAGACTGAAGACTGTTCTGGATACGAGAGGCCACCAGCATTGGGAGGGGGAGCCAGGGTGGCATCAGCGAGAGGGTCGCATCCCAGACACTTTTGAACCAAGGGTCAAATCACTGCATCATTTCCAGCCCTGGGTTCTTCCCCAGTAAAGTAAGGTAATATGCATCCCACAAGGTTGATCAGATGGCAAAATGGGGTGACACAGTGAAGCAGCACCTGACTCTCCCAATGTCCATTTCCTCCCCCTGCTCAACCACCCCACCTCCTACTGACATACACCCAAGCCTTCCTTTTTGGTAACAAGAAACAATCACCCTGGCATCATGCCTCTACTTCTTAGACCGATATACCTCCTGGGCAGCCCAGCTGCCTTCGCCCTCTGGACAGCTCCTGCCAGGGCCCAGGACAGGAATGTGTGGCACACGAGTGCCCCCAAGTGGCCATTGCCATGCGTGGAGGTTCCAGCAGTGGAGAGTCCGGGGGCTCCAGCTGTGGCCGCATTCACGGGGAATGCACATCCAGCCCTGGGAGTTCGCCTTGTCTTCTGGGTTGCCGCCTTTAGTGGCCTCAGCCACTGCCCTGCAGCTGCGGGGAACTGGTGGGTGCAGTGTGGGGAGTAAGCCTGCCTGTCCCTGCCTTGCAGGTCATCTGCCCGTCCAACCATGCCACCATCCAGAGCATCGTGAGAGCCATGGGCATCGTCCCAGGCATCCCAGAGCCTTGCTGCGTTCCCGACAAGATGAACTCCCTCGGGGTCCTTTTCCTGGATGAGAACTGGAATGTGGTTCTGAAGGTGTACCCCAACATGTCCGTGGAGACCTGTGCTTGCCAGTAAGACCAGCTGCTCCAGGCTGGAAGGGCAGACACTGTTGTGCCAGCCCACGCCTGGTGGACCACCCTCCTTGGTACCTTCTGCAGAGAGGACTTGACGAGGGGCGAGGCTGCACACACAGGACAGGGGCTTCGAGGCCACCTGCTGGGCGCTGGAAGGTTCTGTCTATGGTGAACCCTTCTGGGGTGTTTTCATTCCTGGTGACGGGGCCCCAAGTGCCAGTCTGAGTCCCCCTGAAGGAATCTGGGCATTAACCCTTGGCCTGAAGGTGGCCCCTGACCTGAACCCACTGCTCCGAAGGCCAGAAATCCTGGATCTGTCACGGGGTGGTTTTGTGATCCTCAGCTCCTCACCTGAGAAGACGACTATGCAAATCCTGGGGCATCACTCCCTTCCGCAGTGAGAGCCTCTGATCACCTGCTCCATTCTGATGTGGAAAAACAAGCCTAAATAATGGTCTACACCTGTATTCTCTTTCACCTTCCACTGCATAAGCTTTCATATGTACAGTATGCACATACTACCAATGTTGGTTTCCTTTTCCTAATATATATTTTATTTTACAACATAAAGGTGGGAATTGACACCATTTCCCACCGAAGTAATCCTGCTGGTTACTAAATGGCAGTTGCTTAGACGTGCAGGTTGAAATAACACAGACAGTAATGTGTGGGAATACTAAAAAGTAACCCAGATTTTATATTTTTGTAAATTATACTTTCTATACTGTAGATTATGTATGTTATGTGCTTTTATGGAAAGCTAATAAATTAAAGGTATGGTGCGGTATCTTGAAAGAGTCCAAACATGGATGGAGCCTCCTCTATAGTCTGACCCCAGGGTGGCTGCCAAGGCTTAGGACCACCTGCGCCCTCTCTTGTCTCTGCCCCAAGCTCCGGAAACACAGCTGCCTCTGCTTCACTGCCCGCTCCCGCTGCGCCTCCAGTCTTAGTCCAGGTGGGCCTCAAGGAGGAAGCAGCACCAGGGAGGGAGAGGTCTACCTCACCACGAGCCGGGAGGACATCAGCTGGGAGGGCCTGAGCCATTTAAAAGAGCACCTACAGGCTCCTAGGCAGAGGTGTCTCACCTGGGCCACTCAAGTGGGAGAAGACTGCACCTGAGCAGCCGGCTGTCTTCTGAGGTCGAGAGGGCTCCTGCGGGCCTGGAGGGTCCTGCGGTCACCGGCGGCTGCCTTGCTCACAGGACGGCTCATCCTGCTTCCACATCAGCACCCACTGCCCCACCAGTGGCCCGGGATCAGAGCCCCATCAGCTGGGGCCTGAGGGTGTCATGTGATCTCAAGCCCTGGAGGAGACAGAGAAGCTGGGAGAGGAGCAGGAGGTGCTGGCCTCAGGCTGTGAAGTCAGGGTTCCCGCATAAGGGGAATGCACTCGGCAGGAACAGGAGGGAAGAGGGAAAGCAGGACAGAGGGATGGGGCCAGGGGAGAGGCCTTTAACATGTACACACATGCATGCACACGCAGCACACGCATGCACCGCCTTATCCCCGTGGGAGGCTTCCGTGGGGCTCGAAGGTTCATTTCCGGGTGCTGGGGATTGCCAGGTGCCTCCAACTGTTCCGCAGACTTGGTGTCTGGTTTGCCACAGCCAATTCTTTTTGGAACCTGATGGTACACGTTATAGTTAGGTAAGTGAAAATATTGCGACTTGTAAAGACTCCCAATCCCTTTCCTCCCCAAATTAAAATCATTTTTCCTCCCCTCCCTCCATTTCTTTCTCACCAAACAGCTCCCTCTCCATTCCCAATAAAGCTGGGGTCTCCTAAAGTCGTTCTCCATTATTCTTTCTGCATTTGCCATTTCTGGGAGAAAACGGATGCCCCAGCTCCTCTAGGCCTTGGTTTCTGGATAGCAGGTAGCAGGGAAGCAGGCTGTGGGCTCTCCGCTAGGCCCAGCATGGGCAGGCTCGGGGCCAGATGGAAGGTGCCCGGTGGGTCCACCTTGCCAGGGTGTGTCCTGAAGACTTAGGGATGCGGGACGGGTCCCGTGGGAGACCCATGCCCCTCCAGTGGTGGCTGCCCTCATCTGTCTCATCTGTCAAGCACCACCCGGTTGAGACATGGCATCGTGGGTAGTGTTAGCCAAATCTTACAGCTTCCTAAGGCTCGCTCATGGATAAACAGGCTCGGGAGGAGAGAGTAACATGCCCACTGTCTCACCAAGGCCACGGCCACGTCCAAGGCTGCTTGATTCAGTGGCTGTGTGGCCATCTTCCCACCCCCCAGCTTCCTGGGTGGTGCCCCCCCACCAGTCCATTCATTTTGTCCCAGTGGCAGTGAGGGAGCTCACAGTCAAGTAAGCTTCAGAAAGAAAGGTAAGTGTTTACTGACAAGGTAGGAAATCATTTTTCCTTAATTCCAAAATATCAACATGCCTTTGTCAGGAGAGCAAAAGGTTCCTGAGGTCACTCAAGTACATCAGGCAGCTGGAGGGGACAGTGTGGGGGCATGCAATTGCCCCCAATTCCTAAGTTTCTCCATCCCTTAAAGGGCCAGGCCTCTTAGAGGGGAATCCATGTGCTAAACAGAAACGTTACAATTGGAGAGCCAAAAGCCTCAGGCGTGGGAGACACTTTTCAAGAGCTTCTGATGCCACCCTTGCACTTCAGGAAGGTGGAAACTGAGTCCTGGTAGCCTGGGATGTCCTGCCTAAGGCACTCATAAAATGCCTTAAGACCGATGCTGCTCCTGTGGGCAGGCTGAAAAGCGTGGTGGAGGAGCCCACGGAGGGCTGGGGATGGCTGAGAAGAGAAGCTCGATGGCTCCACAGAGGGATGGGATGGGGCTACGTCCCAAAGGAGGAGTCAGGCTTGGCCAGTGGCACAAGGACAGTGCAGCCACCCACTCATGCGATGGCTCTCTGGGGAAGGGTGCTGACGTCATCAGGTGCCAAGGAGCTCCAGCAGTGGTTTTGGTGGGAAGACGAGCTTGTGCCACTGGCTGAGCTATGCACCCAGCATGAATTTAGAGAATTTACTTCCTTTCACCGAAAGTGGGGAATGTAGACCATGCACCGGTCCCCACTGCCTTCCGCTTCCTGCTCTGGGGCTGTGATGCTCAAGGAAGCTTCCATCTACCTGCTTCTCTCCAGCATTCTCACTCATGCCTCCTCCTCCAAATCCTCCCAGCAGTTTCCTTTTATGAGGGGTGGGGGGAGCAGGTGAATGGAAATATTTATGCATTCAATTACTTAGCACTCACTAAAAACCGTGCTAGGCTAACACACACACTTCATTTTACGAAAGCCTCACCCTCGTTTCCTCTTTTGTCAGAAACAATGCGCAGATTTGAGTGTGCATCGGGAATCACCGGGAGGGCTTGTGAAAACAGATTGTTGGGCCCCTGCCATCGAGGATCTGATGGCATTTCTAACCAGTCCCCAGGTGCTGCTGCAGCCTTGGGTCCAGGGGCCACTTTGAGTGCCACGTCTCTAAGGGACGCACTGGGCGCAACCATGACACAGCGAGCGAGCTCAGTACTTACCACGTGTGAACATGAACCATCTTAGTTTGCCATGCCACTACAACAAATGCCACACAACAGCTGGCTTAAACTACAAGCATTTACTAGCTCATGGTTTCAGAGGCTGGAAAGCCAAAGTCAAGTGGCAGCAAGGCCATACTGTCTTCCCAAAGTCTATAGGTTCTGGTGCTGGCTTGCAGCAGGCCTTGGGGTTCCCTGACTTGTATCTCTGCCTTGTCACATGTTGATACCTTTGACCCCCCCTGTGGCTTTCTCTGACTTGCCGAAACTTTTTCTGGTTCTAAAGGCCTCCAGGGACACAGCTCCATCAATCAGAAGGCCCACACTGAAATAGCATCTTAGAAGATCAAATTCACAAATGAGTCCTGGCTTCATGGACAGTGCATCTTTGAAGGTTCCTATTTATAAATGGCTTTGCACCCATAGGAACGTGGATTCAGTTGAAGACCATGTCTTGTTGGGGTGCCCGGTTCACTCTACCACCAGCCAAGAGCCCCGGAGCCTGGGCTGCCAGCTGGAAAGGGCTTCACTCCAGCTCTGCCTGGCCCAGGCTCTAGACACAGCCTCAAGGTGCCTCTGGGTTCCGTTCCACTGAGCGCCGGAAGCTCACACAGGGACAGGTGTCCTTCTAGAGATGCCTCCTGGGGCTGAGAGGGGCTCCTGACCCCCTGGGGTGGCCGTATCACAGAAACTTAGGCCCATCCATCCCCCCCTCCACAATGGAAGGCTGAGGCCAGGGCCACAGCTTCAGGAGGGAGGAAGCTTCAACAGTCCCTGACAAATGTGGGGAGTCAGAGCTGGCCCTCTTGTTAAGTGAATTGTCCTTCTGCCCTGGTGCTTCTAGGCCATGGCCTGCTGTGTCAGGGGTCCTGGAGGATGAGGCGATGGAGGCTTTGTTAACATTCACCCCAAAACCCAGGCCAGAGCATCAAGAGCAGGCAGGGGGCCTTGGTGATTGCCTGGCAGGACCCGGCCTGCCCAGCATGGCCCTCCCGCAGGGAGCACCCTGAGGTGTCCAAGGACAAACAGAGAGCTGAGCATGGGAAGCTGGCCCTGGAGGGGCCCCAGCCCTCCGTGCCTTCAGGGCAGCCTCGCCGAGCACCTCCACTAGCCTAAGGATGCAACAGCTCAAGCCAACAGCTGGTGAGCGGCCCGGGTCACCGTGCAGCTGTCGAGGGAAGCCAGCCGAGTGCTGCGGCTCAGGACACAGGTCAGCAGTGGCAGAATGTCCTGAGTGGGCATGACGGGCAGTCAGGACTGACCCAGGCAGGGGACAGGTAAGCAGGAAGGCAGGGCCTCCCTGACCGAGAGCACAGCCATGGCAGAGGCTCCGCAGAAGGGGAGGGGTGGGACAGAGCCTGGTGGCTGTCCAGGTCGTGGAGAGAGCAATCACTGCCTGGCACGCCCTCGCTGTGTGCCGAGCTCCACGGGGTCGCTGTAGCACCCTCGCAGTACCAGGCCTGGGCGGAGCCCTCAGCCCTCTCCCCAGATGCTCCCACAAGGACAAACACCATGCCTGAGCATGGTGGCCACTCCCTGGACCAGCAGGGGAGTCAGCCACTGCTGTGCTCCCCAGAGGCTCAAGTCCAGATGGAGGTGCAGTCGCCAAATGTGGGGAGAATATAGCCCTGCCTCCCTAGTGATCAGAGACGTGCAGGTTCTTAGGGCCCAATTTCGGTTGCTCATCCCTCCCCTCCACTCCTTTCCCCCCTCTTCTCCTCCCTCCCTCTCCTTCTCCTCTCCTCTTTCCCCACCATTCCTATGGAGAAACACAGCTTATTGAGTCCCCAACTAACCCGCCTATTTCCAAACTTTGAAAGTGTCTAGTTCTCCTTCAGGAAAATGTTTCTGAAGTTTAGGTAACATCCTTTAAATGAGAAACCTTGGCAAAAAACTAATGTAGGTTCAAAATAAGTTCCTAGGAAGACTAGAAGATAGCGGATGTTTGCCTCTGGTCAATGCAGTTAACTCACTGCACTGGCCGCCCAGTGGGGTGAAATGGTTTGCTGGAGGAGGGGCCAAGGCTCGCATGTGCTGAGGGGCCTTGCCCAAGGTCAGGTCAGGGGCTGCATGCCCACTCAGGCCCACTGTCCACACAGGGCAGCTTTCCCTCCACTGCCATGGTCTCCCAGAACCCCCAGGCACTGACCGCCCCTGCCCCTGGGCTTGAGCCAAGGTTCTGCAAGCAGGCAAGGGCTTGGCAAGGTGCCACGGGCTGGCAAGATCCACCTCAGCCTGCCGGACTTGTGCCCATCTGGCAGCGTGGTTATACGCCTGCCCGGTGGAGCCCGATAGCCCAGTTGTCCAAAGGAAGAAATCTCTGGACTTAGGTGAACTCTCCTGGTTTTAAACAAATGTGGTCAGCAGATCCCCCAGACGCTGCCAGCGTCGCGCCAGACCCCGGGGCTCAGTTGTGAGCCCCACTCTGTGGCGAGGCCAGGCTTCTCTCTCTTCCTTCCACCAAGTCCCCTGAAGCTGCATCTGGCAGCCTGGGGCCACCTGAGTGACCCACCAGAGCAGAGCACCAGCCACTGAGTCACCTGTGGCCGGATCCCAGCCCAGAAGTGGCCAGCACAGCGTGGGTGGGGATTTAGCTTCTCCCCAGGTGGGTGCAGGGCTTGGGGAGGGTGGGGAACTGTTTCCCTCATGTCTGCCCGCCACCCCAAAGCTGCTTCTGAGGACTGTCGAAGCACCCGCACAGTTCAGCTCGCACTACGCAAACAGGCAGCAGCTGGGCACAGCCCACGGGAGCCCATGCGGGGCTTCTGGCTGGGAGAGAGGACCCCGAGCGCATGGGTAGGAGGCTGGGGGGAGGGGGAGGGACGGACAAGCTGACCGAGTGGGCAGCCAGGTGGAGTGGGAGTAAGCTTCATGTGGCCCCTCACTAATCTGGGAGGGAGGGAAAATGAGCCTCATTCCACACAGGAGGAAACTGAGGCACAAAAACATTCAGGATGTCTCCAAGGTCATAGGCCCAGTAAGGGGCAGAATCACAGTTTCAAGATTTCAGTCTGCCAGATGCCAGGCCTCCCAGGTTTTCACAGCAGCGCAGGGTCCCCACACTTGTGGTCACCGAGCTGGTGCTCAGAAAATGAAAGTGCTCTTCCCTCTTTATGCTCGAGCCAGGGTGCAACAGAATGTGCCCGTGGCCGTGCATCACCCCGGGAGATGTGGGAAATTGAGACAGTTTTGCTGCTAAAGGGAAAGCCCCATTTTTGCCTGAAATAGCAACAGAGTTGAAGCCAAGTTTTTATGCCCCCTTAAAACACTACGAAAATCATGCCTTTCACTTGGCTTGGAAGATGGCATTCCAAGTGATCTCTAGAACCATTTTAGGTGTTCAGATTCCCAAGGTCCTAAGGCTGGGATTCCCGCGTCCTCATCCCAGAGTCCCTGCTTTAAAATCACACTCAGGTCTTCACTCTAAAGCTGACAGTGTTTTGTTTTGGTTTTCTTTTTTTGCTTATTTGCTTATTTTATAATTTTTAAAAAAATAAGGACATAAGTTTATGTGATACAGTTAAGGACATTTAAATCCCTAGGCTTTAAGGTGATTTAAAGTGAGATGTGCACACTTAGGCAGTTAAATGTTCTGAACCAGCATTTCCACATCTGTAAAACTGGAATAATTAGATCCCCTCGGAGTCAGAGTGAAAATGAAACAGACATATATTTGGCAAAACTCCTCATTCAGTGCTGCCTAATGGATGCTCGTAAACAGTAGGAACTCTCCTCCCGATTTGAGGCATCTTCTGCCTCCTTCTTGGGAAGGCCCCGTGTGTTCCTTTAAAAAGAAACACAGATCCCCGGTGCCACTGATAAGGATAGAAGCGGTCACAGAAGAACACACAGCGAATGGACACAGAGAGCAGACAACTGGGGGGCAGGGGAGAAATTAAAAAAAAAATCTTTAAAATAAATGAAAAAATACTCTTAGAGGCTTACGTGACACCAAATCAGGATTTAATAGGGACAAAAATGTCACCAAGAGCCCCACTCACTGGCGCTCTGAGTCACGGCCCAGCAGGAGGCCCATCACAGTGTATTTGCATTTCAGGTGCCATCTCCACTACTGCCAGGGAAGACAAGCCCTTCCAGAACCACGTCTTGCTCTTCAACATCTCCATGCCCAGTCACGAGCAGATCACCTGGGCCGAGCTCTGGCTCCACGTGTCCTGCCACGGCCCCACAGACGCCTCTTGTGAGCTGAAAGGAAATGTTGCGATTTACAACATCCTGGACGGGGCTGACTCCGGGGATGGCTCAGTGGAAACCAAGACCTTTCTGGTGTCCCAGGACATCCAGGGTGAGGGCTGGGAGAGCTTCGAGGTCTCCAGCGTGGTGAAGCAGTGGCTCAGGGAAGACACCTCAAAGAGCAAAAACAAACTGGAAGTGAGGGTGGACAGCCCCCAGAAGGGCTGTGATGGGCTGGACATCGCCGTGCCCCTGGGCTCTAAAAACCTGCCCTTCTTTGTCGTCTTCTCCAACGACCGCAGCAACAGGTCCAAGGAGACCAGGCTGGAGCTCAGGGAGATGATTGGCCATGAGCAGGAGGACGTGCTCAAGCACTTGTCCAAGGGCAGCCCGGCTGGTGAGGGCGAGACTGGGGGCCATGTGGCCGCACCGTCGTCCTCGGCCAGGCACAAGAGGAGCACCGGGGCAGGCAGCCACAGCCAGAGGTCCTCGCTGCGCGTGAACTTTGAGGACATCGGCTGGGACAGCTGGATCATTGCGCCCAAGGAGTACGACACCTACGAGTGCAAGGGCGGCTGCTGCTTCCCGCTCGCCGACGACGTTACCCTGACCAAGCATGCCATTGTGCAGACGCTGGTGCACCTCAAGTACCCCATGAAGGTGGGCAAGGCCTGCTGCGTGCCCACGAAGCTCAGCCCCATCTCTGTCCTCTACAAGGATGACGTGGGGGTCCCTACCCTGAAGTACCACTACGAAGGCATGAGCATGCCCGAGTGTGGGTGCAGGTAGTACCCGTCTGTGCCACTAAACTTCTGCCAGTAGACTGGGGAGGGAAATGGGCAGGGGAGCCCCCACACTGCCTGGGCACTGAGAGGCAAGGACTCCCTGGAAAAGGAGAGGGGCCACCTCATCTTCCAGGCCAAGGCTCGGCCTCCCTCCCACCCCCCACGCCCAGAAGTACACACTGCCGAGCTCAGTCACAGGGGAAGAAGAGGGTGAGAGGACATGGAGGGACATGGCAAGAAGGGGAAGGCCTGGAAGGGCCTCTGGGGTGCAAGGGGGGATGATGGAAAGGGGGCAGGAGAAAAATAATACCGAGTGGGCTGAAAATTGAACTGCAACGAGCCAGCGGAGGTGAAACATGAGAGGGGATGTGTGTGGAAATTACAGGCTTTGATGAGGAAGGGGCATCTTCTTATAACCTCAGGGAATGAAGGAGAGAGGCAGGGGCCATGTGCTCCACCTGCAGAATCTCATCTATTCTCCACAGCCCAATGAGCCCGGCCTCGCCAACACCAACCTATAGATGCAGAAACCGAGTGCAGGTGACAAAGCCTCTGTCTGTGGCACGAATCCCACCCAGGCCATCTCCAGGGCACCGCTGTCACCAGCAAGTCACCCTATAGTGAAAGAATGAGGGGACACGTGCCAGCCGAGCATGCCAGGCAAGGCAAGCTGCCACCCGGGTGGAGCATGCCACCCTGGCTGGTTCGCTCATTATGTCTAGGGTATAATCTGACTGCTTCATGCTGAGCTGATTCAATGGCTGAATGTTTCTTGCTTGTTTGTTTCACTATCAATGAAAACCAATCCCCAAAACCAACATAGAGAGAGGACAGGCCAGCAGGTCCCAGGCTGTAGCAGGCACTGGGGTCTGAACTGTCTGACCCACCAGCACACAGCTTCTATGGCCAGCCATCCATGCAGGCTGCCCTGTGACCCAGGGGACACTTGCCCCAGACTCCAACCACCTGCATGGGTGTGGCTGGGGAGGGGCAGGGCATGGTTTATCCCACTTACCCTGATGGAAGTGGCAGTTCCTTTTAGCATAACCACAGCAAGGATTGCATGGGGAGACGGCTGGACTGGAATCTGCTGGAAGGCATCTACTCTTGCTTTGGCACCTAGGACATCCCTATTTTTACTGCTAGGTGCCATGTCCTCAAGTGGTAGGATGCCCAGCCCTCCTGGGTGAGGGCCTCATTCTTATCAGTCACAGTATCTCCTGCACTTGTAGGATATCTTGACAAAGTCAGGCCAAATGTCCTTCTCAGCCCCTGTCCTGGGCTTGGACCACAGGACCAGACTCAGCCCCCAACACCCCAATTGAACACAGTGGGGTGAGGAAGGATCTAGAAGTGGAGGAGATTCTGCTGGCCCAGGCAGAGCTCTAGGAGGCTTAACGAAAGCTGAGAAACTTCCCTGGGTGAACTCCCAAGTATATTTAAAAAAAAAAAATTGGTTTGTGTTCAATGATTACACTGAACTGATGAGCAGCATTAACACGAAAATACAATAAAATGTTATGATTGAATTACTGGGGCCATAGAAAATATTAATTCATGGGGTGTTCTAGGCAGTGTGGGACAACAGTGGTGTTCAGGCTTGAACTTGGGTGACAGGTATCTTCCTCCAGCCCTGGCAGGGCATTTCTGTGACTGCACAGAAGGTGTGATTTGGTAAGAAAGTAAAAAACTGGCATCAGGCCCTTGCCTCAAGGTGAGACCCAGGCCTGATGGCCCTCCGGCTCTCCCCTGTGTCCACCCTTCCCCACAGGGCCCCTGGAGATGTGACCTCCCTTTCCCTAGGGAAGGGATATGGAGACACAGGTGTGCATGAGTGTGCATGGACAGGGCCTTGGGCACCTGCAGGGGTAGACGTTGGCAAGTGGTGGCCCCTGTGAGCTGCCCGTGCCCTCCTTCACCAGCCCACAAGTCAAGGTGGGGACATTTTCCTCTCCCCATTTAATAGCCAGCTCAGGCCAATACCAAGGCCCAGGCTCTCTCTAAGAAACACAGATTGGCCTTGGGTCATTGCTCCTTGGTCTCCAGGGTCTCCACAAATGGCTCCCTGCAATCTGCCAGCACATAGTTTCCATATATGCTTCTACTCCATCTCTGCTCAATGTCAAGCTCAACCCAAAACATGGCCCTCAAGCCCAAACCCCATTCTCAGTCCTGGGGTGACCACCGTGGTCATCCCCACCCAGCTCCAAGATCCCAGTCTGACCTTTTGTGAGAGCCCAGTCCTAATGCCACCTCTCTCTGGCCCCCCTCCTGGTCTCTCTGGGTTTTGATCTCCCTGCCTTCATGGTACTCTGAAGCATTTCTGCGGCATAGTCGTCTGCCTGCCACTAGGAGCTAGCTGGACCTTGTCTTATGCTGCCCCAGTCACTCCCCAGGGCCAGAATAGCCTGTGGCTCAGGACAAATGGATTTGGACACACGTGCTGGGACAGGCATGCAAGGAGAGACCAGGGCAGCTGTATCTGGCTTATGTTTCCCTGGGTTGTTCTTTCTGTCAGCTTCACCGAAGCGTGTTCATCCACAGCCCGAGAGCAGGAATGCAACATGGTCATGCTCTGGAATCTTTGACGTGTGTGGTCAATTAACCTCCTGCCCAATGACCTCCACTTTCAGTGCTGCATTTGTGACTTTTCAAAGTATTTTCATCCTAATTATAATGGGATGGGGAGGTTATTGCTCTCCCATTTAGGAAGAAGCTGAAGCCTGGCAAAGCCGAGGACCTGTTTCCAGTCACAGGATGGGGACAGCAGGGCTGGGTGTGCCAGGAGCAAAGGGGGACTTGGAGCCAGAGCAGAGAGTGACATGCAGACCCAGAGACAGGCAGAGGCAGAGACAGAAAGAGACAGAGCACAGGGAGAGACAACGAGGTGGGGAGATGGAGAGACAGAGCAGGGAGGGTGCCAGGGAGGAATGAACACAGACGTTTTTATTCCAACATTTACAAAGATGAGGCAGAGGCTCTGAGAGGCCTTGTACTTTGCTCAGCACCACCAGCTGGGGACTGAGGGGCCCAGCACCCCCATCCCACTGTGGAGCTCCCAAGCCTGCATTCTCCCGCCTGCTCTCAGGGCAAACTGTTTGGAAGCTCCAGAGCTGTGCTTTTGCCCTTTGATGCCCTCTTTACCCCCACGCACCCAGGAGAGTGCCCCCACCCACTGAGGAATGACCCAGGCTGTAGTCACATAAGCCCCCCACCCTCCTTTCCTCGGGAGAAGCAGATACACAGCACTATCCCCTTCACACAATGCCCCAGATTCAGGACCACCAGCCCTCACATGCCAAGGTCTGGGTGAGGGGCTGGACACTTACAGCCAGGGATCCCCAGAATGCCTCACCCCCAACTAGGGATACATGGGTGTTACCTGCAGGCACAGAAGGCAGTGGACTGCCTATGCACCTGCCATGTGCTCCCCCTCCTGCTCCTGGTACCCCAAGACCCCCCACACTGCTCTATCCTGGGCCCTACCCTCCCCTAAGCCCTCCTTCCCTGCTCCCTAACCCCAGGCATCCCACCTTCCCCTGGGCCCTCCCTCTCCCTGGCCCAGCTCCCATGGGCCCTGATCTCATGAGCCCTCTTCCAGGCACTCTTTCCAGGCCCCACACCCCAACCCTCCTTCTCCCCCTGCTGCAGCCAGGCACTGGCAGGGCTCTACTTGCCTTTGTCCTTTTGGAATAGGGTCTGTTAAGGGGTTCCCTATCCTTGTGGCTGGGTTCTCCTCCAGAATTCATTCAGAATCAGGGAGCCTGGGCCAAGGATCTCTGGGTGCACATGGCAGCAGCCTGGCTGGCCCAGGTGGGGGAGGCAACCTGCCTTCCTCCACTGGAAACGCCCTTCCTCCAGGGCACCGAGGCCTGCTCCTATGAAACCTGCCCCCACTCCCGGCACACTGCTGCCTTCCTCAGCCTTCTGCTCAGCATGCACCCAGGTTCCCTGGTCCTGGAACCCAGAGAGGAGCCCCTCTTAGACTTGGGATGCTCCCTTCCCCCTGGCTCGTGAATACTGGGAGAGGTGGTGCCCATCTTCAGAGGAAGAGCAGAGGCTCAACTGGGAGGAGGCTCAGAGTCCAGTTTGAAGCCAGAGTGCCAAGGATGCCCACCTCTGTCTTCAGCTCTGGTGGCCCTAAGCACCTGAGGCTTGCTGGCCTCTTACCCACAGGGACCCCACCCAGTGCCACGCTGGCCTCTTACCCATAGGGACCCCACCCAGTGCCACGCTGGCCTTGCCCATCTCGAAAATTCTTCATCTGGTCACAAGGACCCCGCATTTTCATTTTGCACTGACTTCCCACACCCCAGAGACACTTGGGATGCACCCAAGCCTCAGGACTGATTTGTTGTGGGAAAACAGCAAGGAACATGGTTTGAAGTTGAAACATTTCCATAATGCAGACAAAAAGTGCAGGCTTAGGAACACCGGGCCTTGACTAGATGAAACACCATCTGGTCAGCATGAAAAAATGTTTGTGTGAGAAGGCATTTGAACTTTTATGACCTGTACCTTATTATCATAAATGTTGCACCTGCCCTTATTATAGTAAATAATAAACAGCTGCCTGTTAGTTCCTAAATAAATACAATCTGGAAACTAGGGTTAACAAGTGAGTCCGCTGGTCCCATCTATTTTTTTTAAATATTTATTTTTTTAATGTATTTCTCTCCCCTTCCCTCCCCCATTGTCTGCTCTCTGTGTCTATTCACTGTGTGTTCTTCTGCATCTGCTTGCATTATCCAGCAGCACTGGGAAACTGCATCTCTTTTTTGTTGCATCATCTTGCTGTGTCAGTTCTCCATGTGTGTGGCACCACTCATGGGTGGGCTGTGCTTTTTTCACACAGGGCACTCACCTTGCAGGGCACACCCATTGCACATGGGGCTTCTGTATGTGGGAAGCCACTGTGTGGTGCAGCACTCCTTGTGTGTGGCAGCACTGCATGTGGGCCAGCTCACCACATGGGTCAGGAGGCCCTGGTAGATGGGTGCTCTGTCAGTTGAGCCACATCCACTTCCCAGTCCCATCTTTATTTCCACTCTTGTGTCTTTCTGTCCTTCTATTTCTTTGGTTCTGCATCACCTTCTCTTCGTGCAAACCTATTGCTGAGCTGGTCTCAGCAAGTGGTGCCCAACATTGGTCTTGAAGGAAAAATAATCACTTCAAGTGAAATTAAAGGTGTTGTCCTGGTGCAGAACCCTGAGTGGTTTAGCAGGCCTTCCAAGTCCTCAGTGAGTAAGGACACTCTCGGGGATTCTAGCAGGGTTACACTGGGAAATGGAGCAGTTCAACAAATCTCACGTGTGTGTCTGTCTCCTCAAACAACTCCTCAAGGCAGGAGGAGCCGAGGCCAGTAGGTCTCATATTTTAGAACTTTTACAGATTATAGAAAAATAATGCTCATGGTTCCCAGCAGTAGGAAGTTTAGAATGAGAAGACTGGGAAAGAGTAGGAAAAGAGTTTAAAAAAAAAAATTACATGTACAAGGTGTTCTGCTTCCAGTTACTATTTGGTCCACTTGGACTATTATTAAATCTATTTTGGAACCCTTGAAAACAGAAGATGAGGAAGCGAAAAATGAAAATAGAGAAAGTGAGGAAGTTCCTCCCACTGAATTTTTTGATGATGCTAAATCTAAAGTTATTTTGCCTTCAGCTCCTCCATTAACTGACTTTAGAAAGTCACTGCCTACCCCCCCATGACACCTCCTCCCCCTCCTATGCCCGGAGATGCTCAGCCAAAATTGTCAGCTTTACAAGAGAGTGTTTTACAGGCTAGGAGGGAGGGTGACTTGGAGTCACTTCAAATGGCCTTTCAGGTCACCATACAAGAAAGAGTAGCTTCTGGAGTGGGTCCTCAAAATTGGTATGGAATTTACAAGTTCACTCATGAGTCCTTCCCATTTAAAATTTTGAAAGAGTTAAAAGTAGCAGTGCAACAATATGGTCCAAATTCTCCTTTTACCTATGGTACAGTGCAGGGGCTTACTGAAGGTGCTAGGCTGATCCCAGCTGACTGGTCTGCATTAGCACATATCACCCTAGGGTCTGGAGAGATTTTACAATTCAAAATCTGGTGGACAGATCATGCAGAGATTCAAGCTGCTCATAATAGAGTCCATAATATTCCCATTTCCTTGGATCAGTTAGTGGGGATCAGTTAGTGGGGGCAAGAATAGATCAGCAATTAACAATGGATGATCAAGCCATCACACAGGTCCGTTGCTGTTGCTTAAGGGCCTGGGAAAAAATTGAGGCTAGAGGCCAGCCTCTGGTGTCATTTCAAAAAATGTTACAAGGACCTAAAGAATCTTACCCTGATTTTATCGCTCGGTTACGAGAGGCTATCAAAAAACAGGTCAATAATTTAGAAGCTACTGATACTGTTTTGAAGCTAATGGCTTATAAAAATGCTAATCAGGATTGTCAGAAAGCTATTGGGATTATGAAAGGTAAAGTGGATTTGACTGGATATATTAAATTGTGCCAGGATGTAGGGACAGAGGGCCACCATGCCACCATGATGGCTCAAGCTATGGCAGGAATAAAAATCAATAAGTTCTCTGGAAAATGTTTCAGTTGTGGGAAAATTGGTCACATGAGAAAAGATTGTCAGAAAAAGTCTGAGGGAAAAACTGTCACCCAGACAGAATATTTCTGCTAGGAAACTATTTGAGCCATGCCCCCAATGTGGTAAAGGAAATCATTGGGTTAACCAATGCCAATCTAATTACCATAAGAATGGCACTCCCTTGCCAGGAAACTTCCAGTGGGGCCTGCTCCTAGCCCCATTCTGAAAGGGAGCTTTCCCAGTTCAGCAGTGCAATCCTGGCATTCCCAGATACTCCTCAGTGCACTTGACTTATCCCCCACCATGGCAGGAAGCACAGATATCCCTGCAGCAGAACCTGTTATGTTGCTTCCAGAGGATACCCCCGTCTGTGTGAAAATGGGAATAAGGGGACCTTTACCAACTGGCATGGTCAGACTTCTCCTCGGGAGGGGCAGTCACACCTCCCAGGGAGTTAGAGTGAATACAGAAGTAATTGACTGTGACTATGAAGGACATATTCAAGTTATCATGTCCACCTCAGTTCCCTGGAAAGCTGATGTTGGAGATCACATAGCACAATTGTTGTTGCTCCCTTATGTTCCTGTAGGAGCTAGTAAGAAAGTACGAGGGAAAAATGATTTTGGAAGTACAGGAATAAAACGAGTATTCTTAAGTGAAAATAATTTTAGAATCTCATCCCACTTATGAAGTAACCATCAGCACAAATGATTTAAAGGACTTATTTATTTATGTTTTCTGTTTAGGCTCCTTTACCTTTCCCACATTTATTTTTATTTTTTCTCTCTTTATTTTTTTAAAATGTTACATTAAAAATATATAAGAGGTCCCCATATACCCCCCATCCCCCTCACCCCACTCCTTCCACATCAACAACCTCTTTCATCATCATGGGACATTCATTGCATTTGGTGAATACATTTTGGAGCACAGATGCACCACATGAATAATGGTTTACATTGTAGTTTAGATTCTCCCCCAGTCCACCCAGTGAGCCATAGCAGGACATACAAGGTCCACTGTCTGTCCCTGCAGTACCATCCAGGACAATTCCAAGTCCTGAAAATGCCCCCACATCATAGCTCTTCTCCCTACTCTCAGCAGCTACCATGGCCACTTTCTCCACATCAGTGCTACAATTTCTTTCATTACTAATCACAATAGTTCCATAGTCCAATATGGGTAAGCCCACTCTAGTCCATATTCTATTCCTCCATCCTGTGGACCCTGGGATGGTTATGTCTACTCCACCTCTATATGGAGAGGGCGCTTAGATTCCACATGAATGATGGGCGAAATTCTCCTGCTTGCAGTTGTAGGCACTCTTGGCTCCCTGGTGTGGTGGTTGACCTTATTCACTTCCCTGTTAGCTGGTCAGGGTAAGTCCAATAAACCAGAGGGTAAGAGTTACAAGTCTGCTGAGGCTCAGGGCCTGGCTGTCACATGGACAGTCCAGAGATTCAGGTCTTTTGAGTATGCACCAACCCCAGTGCCAACCACATGTCCAGTAAAGGTGACAGAAGAGGCATGTGTAGAAAGGTCATATCTGAGTCCAACTCCATCACACTCAGGAACACAAACTCCAAAGTAAAGGACTTATTGATACTGGAGCTGACATTTCTATCATTAGTTCTAACCATTGGCCCTCTGCTTGGCCATTACAAGATGTATCTATTTCTATTGTGGGACTTGGCACTCCCACAGGTTTAAAACAGAATGTGCAAATGTTTCATTGTCTGGGACCTGATGGACAACATGCCACCCTGCAGCCGTATGTTGCAGACTTACCTATTAACTTCTGGGGACATGATCTATTAGAACGATGGCAAGCTGAAATTTACACTCCCCAGGTTAGCCAGTATAGCAAACAAAGTCAACAATTAATGAGGAAACAAGGGATTTTCCAGGGGTAGGATTAAGTAAGCACCACCAGGGAATTGTTAAACCAATAGATTCCACAGCTCATGGTAATCATAAAGGATTAGGATATTCACTTTTTCCATAATGGCCACTGCTCAGTCTACCTCCTTGAACCGCCCAAACCCATTCCTCTTAAATGGACTACAACCTCTCCAGTTTGAATTGAACAGTGGCCATTAACCCAAGAAAAATTGGAGGCGCTCCAAAAATTAGTTAAGGAACACTTAGATAAGAGGCATATTGAAAATCTTTAGTCCTTGGAACTCTCTGGTGTTTCCTATTAAGAAAAAGCAGGCAAGTGGAGGCTTTTAAAAGACCTCTGAGCAGTTAACACAGTCATTCAACCTATGGGTGCACTGCAGTCAGGTTTGCCCACACCAGCTATGATCCCTCGTAGCTGGCCACTGTTGTTATTGATTTAAATGATTGTTTCTTTACAATGCCTTTGGGTCCCCAAGGCTATGAGAAATTTGCATTCTCAGTGCCTTCTTTCAATAACAAAAAACCTATGAAAGGGTTTCAGTGGAAATGTCTTCCTCAAGGATGCTTAATAGCCACATCATATGTCAAAATTTTGTAGCTAAAGCCTTAAATCCAGTCAGACTGGCTTTTCCTTCTTGTTATATTATACATTATATGGATGATACATTGTGTACTGCCCCCTCTTCCCAGACTCTAGTTGTAGCATATCAGGCCTTAGAAAAGAGTTTAACTGCAGCAGGCTTAAAACTTGCCCCTGGGAAAATTCAAAAGATTACTCCTGTTTCTTATTTTGGGACTACTGTTGATAAAATTACAATTAAGCCTCAGAAGCTTCAGATTCACAGGGACTCTATTAAAACTTTGAATAATCTGCATAAATTATTAGGAGATATAAATTGGCTGAGGAACAAAGTGGGCATTTCCACATATGAACTGTCTAATATTTTTTCCCTATTACAAGGAGATCCTCAGTTAAACAGCCCCCGGGTTCTAATGAGAGAAGCAGAACAGAAACTAAAACTAATAGAAAAAAATTTTCAAAATGCCTAAGTTGAGTGCATTAATCCAGAACAGCAACTGCAATTGATTGTCATGCCTTCCTTACACTCCCCTAGGGGAATCCTTATGCAACAAGATCATACTGTAGAATGAATATTTTTACCTAACAGTATTGTTAAAACTTTATCTCCTTATGTGGATTTTATGTCCCAAATTATACTTAAAGGCTGTGAATGCACTTGTGCCCTTCATGGACAGGACCCTTCTCATGTCATTCTTCCACTTTTGTGCAAGGAAGTTGAGGCTTGCCCCCAAAATCACTTACAGTAGCAAATAGTATTTGCTGATTATATTGGACAGATAATTATTACCCTAACAATCATGTACTACAATTCATTAAAAGCACTCAATGGATTTTACCTAGCATAACTAAGTTTTGACCAATATTTGACACCCCCTACAATCTTTACTGATGGGTCTGGAAATGGCACGGCTGGGTATACTGGGTATAAAACTATGAAAATTCCTACTCCTGGATTTTCAGCTCAGAAAGCTGAATTAATAGCAGGACTTACTGTTTTGAAAGACATACTAGAGTCCATAAACATCATTTCAGACTTAGCATATGTTGTCCAGGTTACTCAATTGATTGAAACAATTCTTATCAAACCTGACATAAATCAGTTTCTTTATAAGCTTTTTCACAAACTTCAACAGATAATTAGAAATAGAAAAAGTCCATTTTTTATCACTCACATTCAATCTCATTCAAATTTACCTGGACCATTAGTTCAAGGCAATAATGCCACTGATAAATTAGTCACTCCTATTTTACAAGAAGCTATTCATTTTCATAATCTAACCCATATAAATGCAGCTGGCCTCAAAACTCATTTTCCTTTAGCATGGACACAACTAGGGACATTGTTCAGACTGTCCATCCTCTCAAATTCTTAATAACCCAAAACAACTGGAACCTGGAGTAAATCCCTGTGGTTCAACTACTAACTCACTGTGGCAAATGGATGTAACTCATATCTCCTCCTTTGGAAAATTATGTTATGTTCGTGTCTCTGTAGATACTTGTTCAGGATTCACTTGGGCTACAGCTCAGATGGGAGAAACTGCTCAACATGTAAGATAGCATTTGTTTGCTTACTTTGCTGTAACGGGACTTCCCCAATCTCTAACACAGATAATGCTCCTGCTTATACCAGTGTTTCCTTTAAAAGATTTCTAGATACTTGCAGTAGTTGACATATTACAGGACTTCCATATAACCCCCAATGCAAGCTATTGTGGAGCAAACAAATCAAACCCTTAAACTCAAGGAAACACTGCAGGTGCAGTTACATAAAGCACTATTCACTCTTAATTTTCTTAACTGTGGAACTACACTGGAAGGGACAGCAGCTGAAAGGCATTTCCAAAATAATTTGAAAACTCAAACCCAAACTCTGTTTGAAAAACCTTTATTTGGTGGAATGATCCACTGACTAATGAATGGTCAACAGGGAAGCTGTTAACTTGGGGATGAGGGTATGCTTGTGTTTCCCCAGGAGATGGAGAGCACCCTGTGTGGGTATCACTCATTGAATAAAACCATGAATGCCAAAAGACAATGAAAGTTCCTGTGGAACCCAGAACCTCCAGTCATGCAGATGGAGATACTGATGCTAGAACTATATGGCTGGGTCCCACTCGAAGACCAGAGCAGCTTCACCACCAACATGGGGGAAAATTAAACATCTGAGTCAAGAAGCTGAACAACAGTTGGGAAAGGAGAAATTGCCAGTTACTGCTCCTAATTTGCTGGTAGCTATGCTCACCATAGTACCAGCAGCCTCCTCAGATGCACTCAACAAACCCTCCAGGTTATGAAGCAGCAAGAAATCACCAAATGTGACATCACTGCTTTGCAAAAACAAAAAGGGGGAATTGTTGTGGGAAAAGAGTAAGGAACATGGTGTGAAGTTGAAACATTTCCACAATGCAGACAAAATTGTGGGCTTAGGTACACTGGGCCTTGATTAGATGGAACATGATCTGGACAGCATGAAAAAATGTTTGCATGAGGAGGCATTTGAACTTTGTATGACCTGTACCTTATTATCATAAATGTTGCACCTGTCCCTTATAGTGAATAACAAACAGATATTTGTTAGCTCCTAAATAAATATAATGTGGAAACTAGGGTTGGTGCTCTCAGTTTCAGAAGCCGTGAGTCCCCTGGTCCCATCTTTATTTCCTCTCTTGTGTCTTTCTTTCTGTCCTTTTATTTCTTCAGTTCTGCATCACCTTCCCTTCATGCAAACCTATTGCTGAGCTGGTCTCAGCACTGATTGGTGAGCCTGGAAGTCAGAGCTGGCTGCAGAGAGCTCATCCCAGGTTCAAGAGAACAGGGTAGCCCTGCCCACATCCTCATGGAGGCCAGATCAAGAGAGCTCAGGCTCCCAGGGGCTGTCTCCCATCTGTCCTAATTGATATTACAGGGACAGATGCTGGACATTATATATCCTACCATAACCTACTGAATATACTGGGGGAGAGTGTAAACTACAATGTAAACTATAATCCATACGGTGCAGCAGTGCTCCAAAATGTACTCACCAAATGGAATGAATGTGCCACAATGATGAAAGAGGTTGTTGATGTGAGAGGAGGGATTGGGGTGGAGGGTGGGGTATATAGGAACCTCTTATATTTTTTAATGTAACATTCTTTTCTGATCTGTGTATCTTTTTTAAAAAAGGCAATTAAATTTTAAAAATTCAGAAAGGGGGGGGCAGGAAAGTATGTTCATCAAAGCCAAATTCTCTTTTTCAGATCTCTTCCTCACCCTTTTCTTTTTTTTTTTAAGGATGGAGATCAAAGATAACAGGTATTTTGAATAATTGCCATGTTTGGCAAAATAAAATGCTGACAACTCTGAGTTGACCCTCAGAACTTTTTGGGTCTCTGATGGGTTTATGAGTTTATGAAATCCCAAGCTCAGCCCCTCCTGGACCCGCCCCCCCACCCCCATCCCGCTCTGCTCTGGGAGCTGTCGGTGGGAGCCCGGGGTCCCGCACATCTGTCACTTCCAGATCTATGAGGCCTCACCACACCTGGCCTGGTCAGCCTCTGGGTCCTGGTGCAGCCCCTGCCTCCAGGGTCTGGCCAGACCACCCCTGCCCCGCATGGCCTTCCTGCCCTGACCCCTCTCCTCCCTGCTTTGCACAGCAGCTCCCCACACTTGCCCACTGCAGCCCCGCCCATGCTGCCTGTTCCCATTCCTCTCTGACTTTGACCTTGGTGCCCACTCTCAAGTACACTTGGGATGTATCCCCTGTCTCCTCGCATGGCTATGCCATCTGCCCACCCCGTGGGACCTGCCCCACTGTGGAAACACGGGTCTTGCTGCCTCCTGAAGCTCCAGGGCAAGCCCCCCATGTCACCAAGATGCCAAAACAAGGACCATCTCAGTGAAAGGATGAGCATATGGGCCCACTTGGGCAGAAACACAGGCCCACAATGGAGGGCTGAGGCACAACCTCTGGAAGGGGGCTGGGAAATGGATCCACCTGGGGTTCCCAAACTGGGAGCTCCAAGGACGGGGCTCTGACCTGTTATAGTCAAAATGAACCAAAAAAAACCATGCACTGATTTGCCACCTTCCTCCCTTGCCCATAGTTTAGGGAGGAAGAGACATTGAGGCCTGCCTGCCTTGTTGGGCTGGTCTGGCAATGAGGGAAGCTGAAAAAACAAAATTGGAAGGGACTGAGGAAGGCTGGCTGATCTCCACCGGAAGGACATGCAGCTGGGCCCGGAAGAAAGCAGAGCCCCGGAAGCGAGGAGGGGAGGAGATGGCCTGGGGGAGCCACGGAGAAGAGTCCAGGGAACAGAGCAGGAAAGGAGGTGTGGGCCAGAGCAGGAAGGGCGCTGGGCCACCCACGGAGACACAGCCTGCAGTGGAACTAGGAGGTGCCCTGGCCCCCCAGGCTTCCTGGGGTCCCTGGCTTCTCCCACGGCGAGCAGGAAATCCCGCCCAGGAGCCCAGAGGGCAGAGACTCAAGCTGGTCAAGCACAGGCACTGCGCCTTCCCCTTCGGCTCAGGGGTGGGCGGCCAGATGGAAGTGTCTGCCCCAGGTGCCTCGAGGCTGGGGTCTTGGTAGACCCGTGCTGACTCCGAGTGTCTAGCTTCAAAATATTCAATGGTGGGAAGTCTTGGTGTTCACTGGACATGGCTTTTCACAATGAAAACCTGGAAACTCTCAAATGAGCAAGCCAGGAAGTTTCTGAAGCACCGGCATCGCTTTCCAGGCTCTGCCTGGCCTGTCTGGCTGCTGGGGAGAGGAGAGAGGCTGACTTTTCTCTAGCAGGCCCTCGAGCTCCCACTGAGAGGCAGCAAGACACAGCTGCCTGTCCGGAGCGGGCCAGAAAGGCCCAGAGCGTCACATGTCCGTGTGTGCCTGTCAGTCAAGTAAACAGGCCTGAATCAAGCAGGGCCAGCCCAGGCTGGACACTTCACACCCATGTCCTCACAGCACCCCATGCAGTGCACACACATGTGTGAACAAACACATGCATATTGATACTCATCATACACTGCACAAGCACATGCACAGATTCACACATAAACATACGCACATGCACACACAGGCTCCACACACACACACTCACAGGTACACACACATCCACTCACCAACAAGCAAACACCCACATGCACACCCTCCTGCATATGTGCACACAGAAGCCCGCATCTGTGCCCTTCAAACACACCTACACACCCATGCACATGCAGCATAAACTACAAACCAGCACCACACACACACACTTGCATCTGTACTCACACATGCACACACATACCCTTCACACAACCACTCACATGTACATGCTTCACACGTACACAAATACACATGCACAGGTGCACGTGTGTCTGCACACACAAAACCACATCATACCGTGCATATGCACATGTACTCACACACACACATCATGCCACACGCATATACCGCACATCTGCATTCACACATAATCACACACACACTTGCACACATATCCACACTTTCGGCCTGAAGGAAAGCAAAACCACCGAGGCTCTCTGGGCTTGTGTGTAGGCCATAGGAACTTCTGAAGCTACAAAACAGCTCAAAGGAGACACTCCCTTGGGAGGTGAGTGAGAGAGGAAGGAAGAGGAAAAGAGGAGTGAGGCAGGGCTTGGCTCCTCTTCTTCCAAAACAGGACTGAAGAGATAAGTAACTACCAAGAAAGTTTTCTGTGCAAGCCCCTTTGGCCATTGTGAAAATGGGAAATGATAATGAGATTCTGTTCCCCACTCATGAGGTCTGCAAAAATGAAACTGCGGGGAAGCGGCTGTGGCCCAATCAACTGGGCTCCCGTCTACCATAAGGAAGACTCTGGGTTCGCTTCCCAGGGCCTCCTTGTGAAGGCAGCTGGCCCATGCCCATGGAGAGCTGGTGCAGCAAGATGACACAACAAAGGAAGACAAGCAGACACAGAAGAACGTGCAGTGAATGGACACAGAGAGCGGGAAAGGAGGGGATAAATAAATAAAATAAATCTTTTTAAAAAAATGAAACAAGTAGGCAATGTAGAACATGGGTGAGGGTGGGGAGTGTTGGACCACAGATGATCTTGACTACCCTGGAGGACAAGCTGGAAGCATCGGTTAGAGATGAAAGCCCCAGAAACAGTTCCCAAGCCCCACCCAGAGACCGGCTTGCACATGCGCTGATGGAGGCGCCTTCAAAGACAAAGCATTTGCAGCGTCACGGTGAGAAAATGGACGTGCGCTGGGAGTGGCTGCTGGGGTGGCTGCGCAGACCCCCACTCGACCAGCTGCTGGGCGCACGGCCTGCTACCTCTGGAGTTGGCCAAGGCTGCCCCCGTGGAGTAGCTGGCCCAGGCTGGGCCCCTCCCCGGAGTGGCCCTCATCCAGGCCCTGGCTGACTTTGGGTTTGAAGGCTGGCCCCACACCACAACGCGGGGCGACTCCAAAAGTACGTCCAGCCCAGAGCTGCCCTTGGAAATGGCTGAGGCCCCACTGTGGCTGCATCACATTCAGCTCTTCCCTCTGCTCGTCCAACGTCCTTCCTCCCCTACAGGAGGGAGCCCAGGAGCCCACTCTTCTCCATCCCAGCCTGTCCCCCGGAGAAGCTGGCCCGTGACAGGCCTAAAGAATTACCTGGAAAGGGAATGACTAACTGCGGTGTGAGGCATGCATAGGTAGAACGATGGAGTGTGATTAGAAAGAGCACATGAGCCTATGTGTACCCACACTGCTTGATTTCAAAACACAAACAGCCACAGAACGAAGTTTACAGCGTGACACCATGGTAGCTGTTGCTCAGTGTATGTATAGTTTTTAATTTATTGTAAATGTGTGGAAATGAATAGAGTTGATGGTAATGCATTATAGTGAGTATAATAAACACTGCTGATCACATTGATAAAATGTGATTGTGACTGCTTCTCTATGGTTATAATACTTCATTTGAAAGGAAGATAGAGAATAATGGACTGTATAATACCATGATTTTGATGGTTCAAAACAAAACAAAACAAAATCCCTCTGAGGATCGGCATGTCTTCCTGGTGTGCACTTATACCAGGACCAGAAGGAGGCGGTGCATCTGGAGGGTGGATGGAGAAGACTGTTGAAATGGTGTTTTGTTTTATCTAGAAGGGTCTTTTTTCCTTACTTTTGTGAATTAAAAGAAAAATACATGTACAGGAACAAGAATTGAAGAGAATAAACTGGTGTTGAGAGTGGTTGGTTAGGAGAGGTTAAATGGAGGGGGTGTTGAGGGTTTTCTATTTTATTCTTTTATATTTTTCTTATTTTTTAAAATTAAAAAAGAAAAGCCACACAACAAAACAAGAAAAACTGTGCCTGCAGCCATCACCTTCTCTTTTTGGAAGGAACTTCATCTCACGGGCCCCTGAATAGACCAAGAAGTTAGTGTCCTCAGGTGTGGCCCAGTCTGGGTGGGACTCAGTTTCCCTTCTTTGAGGGTCTCTAAATCCTAGGGCCTCTATCTTTCTCAGTGAAAGCTGGGGGTTTCCCCAAATTCTAAAGACTGGGTCTTGGAAAGGCCTTCATTTTCATCATAAACATGAGTTATGAATGCTTTTAGCTGCAAGCTTTAACAAATGGGACTTGGTTGCTAGCTGAGTAGGAAGCTTGTTTTTCTCACGCAGCTTAGTCCTGAAGGTGGACAGCTGCTGGCATTAGTCTAGAGCCAGACAGTGTGAAGCCCGGCATGTTAGCAAGTCTCTGGTCTTTCCCACCTGCTTCAGTCTTCATGGTCACAAGACAGCTGCCCTGGCACCAGGCCTCACTTCCATCTTCCAAGCAGGCAGAAGGGGAAAGGCTAAGAACCAACTGTGTGTGCTCCTCCAGAGATGCTGAGCAGTCTTCTGCTTATATCTTATTGAGCAAACCTGGGTCTGCTGGCTAACCCTCCCTGCAACAGAAGCACAAATGGGAGACTTCCACTTGCCCAGCCTCTGAGCTAGAGGGACCCAGGGAGGGAGGGGGCAGGAGTGGGCACCAGGAGCTCCAGGCGGGAGCAGCTGCCACACAGGCCTTGTCCAAGGCCTGGCTCCCGGGAAGGCACCATCCCCGGCTGTCCTCTTCCATGGTAGGAGACACCTGCCAGCCCGCAGTGCTCGGCTGTGGCTTCTGGGATCCTGCAGGCCAGCCTCTCTTGATGTGCTCGCCCTTCCTCTAGGGGGCTCGGTTGTCTCTGGGTCCCCAGCCCTGAGCTCAGTATGGCCTTGTAAAGGCCCGCCCCCCTCATTCCCCATGACGGACATGGGCTGGCCATCTCCCCCTGCCAGCGCTCACCTGTCCATTCTTGCATGAAGGTGGGGAAGGAAGGTGTTCTAGATTGCCGAAAGCAGCCAGGAGCAATGTACCGGAAATGGGTTGGCTGTTGCACTGGGAATGTATTAGGTTAAAAGCTTACAGTTTTGAGGCTGTGAAGTGTCTCCTGAGCTGCGGCCGTGTGTGACCAGGCTCTGGGCTAGGCTCTCCCTGTGCCTCCGGCCCTCGTCTCTCCCAGCTTCTGGGGACAGTAGCGTCCTGGGCTCCCTAGTCCTGACCCTCAGGTCCCAGGGTCCTGCCATGTTCCTCCAGTATCTTCCACCTTCCAGCACACCAGCATGCACCCTTTCCATGCACACACACTCATGCTCACACCCACTCACACACCAGGTGCCTCCTGTACCAGGAAGGAAAAGCCTCCTGAAATTTTATAAAACTCTTGGGGACATTTAAAGGGGACTCGGGCCACTTCTTGATTTGCCTGGAGCCCAGGATCCTCATCCTGACCCCAGGTGATTCCTGGGATTCAGACAGACACAGGCAGGACTGACAGACTGGCAAGAATCAGGAGAAAGCAACACAAGAACAGCTAAGTCCTGGGGGAAGCACCCTAGGTGAGGATGGGATCTGCAGGCATCAGTCATCCTGCACAGTCCAAGGCCATTTCAGGACCAAGACCCCCTGGGAAGGACAGGGCCATGGGGTACACCCTGCAGAAAGGTGCACCTGAGAGGTAGAACTGGGGAATTACAGCCGAGAGCGACTGTTCAGCCCATCTTGCAGAAAACCGCTGGCACTGGAAAGGAGACCTTTTCTCCATGGTTGGAGAGAGAGCCAAGGGTGAGGAAACAGGAGGCAGCCCTCTTGAAAGCAGGGAGTCCCAAGGGCGGGGGGTCCGAGGTGGTTGAGCAGAGCCTCGCCGCTGCCTGTAAACCCCGGGGAGGAGGGGCGGCAGAGCTGAGCCGGGCTCGACTCCCTGGGGCTATCCAAGCTAATCAGGAGGCAGAAGAACTCACTGGTCTACAAGAACCAATGTGGACCCCAAAGCAGTGCATGTTAGACACAACCAGACCACTCCAAACTGAGCAAGACCCCAAACAGTGTGGCTGATAAAACGTCAGTGGAAGCCCAGAAAGAAACCCTTTGGTCAGGACAGCACAATTCGGGGGCATTCCCCATTGCCCGTCCCGAGGACAGAGCCAGCGGCCACGCCGCCATCTTTCTACACAGCGGCCCGTGAGCCCGCAGTGAACATGCTCGGAGCCAAAGCCGAGTGGTCGTAGGTGTCTGCAGATGTTCCAGCAACGTTCTCAGCAGGAGATGAGACCCAACCATCGAAATTGGAGGATAAATTTGGGACCCAAGTAGCCCAGCCCTGATGGGCAGATCCACCAGTGGGGGCATTTGCTGGAGCCCATGGGTGCAGCAGCTTGGGGGGTGCAGGCAGTGCCATTTGCCCATGAGCACCCTGTGGCCTCCGGGACCATGGGCTGCTCCCCACCCCAATCCCACCCTGTGCAGGGAACCCATGGAGCACAGACATGTGATGGCAGAATCATCCGCTTGTGCAGCTCTTCCACTTGCAAGGTGTCAGCAAAATAGGGCAGGACTTCAGTGGCTTCTTTAATGCAGACCTTCTCCCTTGGAAATCACTGACTCTCATCGCTGAGGATCGTTCCATGTGGAAACGGGCCGTGGAAGCAGCTGAAAGTGGCAGAGGCCGAGAATAAATTGAAACAAGTGTGTAGCCCAATTTTTCAGCCCAATCCCAAACAAGCATCCAGGAGGACCACACACCAACCCAGGAATGGAGCAAGCTACCCCAGCCCCAGGAAAGAGGGCCCCCAGGCTAGGTGCCCCCATCCTGCCAGACCCCCCAGCAAATGCTTGACCATGACAATGGTAGCTCAAAGCAGCCAGGAAGGCCCACCAAGCACGCTGCCTTCGGATGACACAGTTCACAAAATCTGCTCATCCGATCTGCAAAAATAGTCGGCAGCTGCAGATGCCAGGTGGGCATTTGGGGCAGAATGTGGGCTACGTTTAAATTCATAACTTTTCATCTTCTGCTCCTGACCATTCTCTCTTTCTCTCTACAATGAACATAATTGTCTGCTGCAGACTTAAATTGAAAATAAAAGTGAAAGGCGATTAGGAGGAGGCAGATGGCTTCAGGGAGGAGGGCAGCAGGGGCCGAGGCACCAGGAGAGACAGGGCCTCCCCGCAAGGGAAATGTGGGGAGTGCCCCAGAGGCTTTCAGAGGGGCCGTGCCTGGGGCCCAGAGCAGCTGGCCAGAGGGCGGCTGGGATGCTCCATCCAATTCTGGGGGGGCCGGCTCAGGCTGCTGCCCCACCCTGCCCCTGGTCGGTGGCTGGCTTGAGTGAACCTGGGTCCCCTGCTCCCAACACTCGGGTCTGTCCCTGCTCCTCCCAGCTGTGAACTACTCCTCCCCACCGCGGCCCCCTGGCCCGCCCTTCCGCCTGGCCCAGGGCCAGCGCTCACAGCAGCCCTGCTGCCTGGGCCCAAAGGAACCCTAGAGCGCTTCCCTCCTCCCAGGGCCCCGGGTGCCCCCGCTGCCCCTCGCCCCATTTGCCCTGCCCTCAGACTCCCAGGACCAGGCTCGGGAACCTCCCAGGCCCCCGGCTCCCGCCGTTGTCAGCACTCCTGCATTCCAGGGGCGCGGTGCTGCTGCGGGGGCAGGCTTTCCTCCAGCGTCCGCGGGCGCTGGCCCGGCTCCCCGCCCCTCCAGGCACCTGCCGCCGAGATCCCAGTCACCACGGCCCGGGAAGTCGGCGCTGGAAGGTGACGCTGGGGCAGGAGCAGGCCAGGCCCTGCCTTCGAAGGCACCACCCGGCCTGAGGGGAAGGCCCAGCCTGCCGGACACACGAAACGCCCCTGCAGCGTTCCCGTGGCGCGGGGAAGCCACGGCCTCCCCGCCCCACACCTGACCACACCTGCAGGTGTGCGGCCCCAGAGAGTCCCTAAGCCCTCGGAGCCCCAGCCTCCTGATCCACACCCAGGGAGCAGGAAACCCTTCCTCCCAGGTCTAGGAAAATCAGCTTGCCCTGGGGGGTGGGCCCGTGGGTTCATGGAGGCCCAGCTCAGGCGCTGCGCTCCGGGCTTCTCTGCCTTCCTAGCGAACATGCCGAGTTGGCCCTGACTTCTCTCCAGAGTCAAATGTCCTTTCTCATTTATTTGTGGAAATCGTGCATTCCAGAACCTTCTCCAGGGCCCACACTCCTGTGCACAATCTCTAGGGTGCTCTGGCCGGGCCCCACTGTGAACCTGAATTTCACCCTGACTGGAGACAGCCAGGGCTTCAGAGAGGCCCCCCACGGGCCCGCTGCCCCCCCTCACAGGCCCACTGCCCCCCCCCACGGGCCCACAGCCCCCCCACAGGCCCACCGCTCTGAGGACCTCGGCGCCCGCACCTCTCACCCGCTGAGGATGGGGATTCAGTTCCAAGGCCCAGCGCCAACCCAGGCTCATTGCCTGGCCCACAGCGCCCCCTGCAGGCCGCAGCCGGTGCTGCACCCACCGTCACTGCCAGTCCCTTCTACTCCCACATCAGGCAAATGTCCCCTTGGGGGCTCTGAGCAACTCCTTACGTGAGCGACTAGCTGCTGGGATGATCTGGGCTCTGGAGCTTCAGTTGTTCTCCTCCCATGGTGCAAAACTGGAAACATGCAACCGAGAAGTGGGCTTCCTGAGTGCACCAAGAATCACACACCTTCCTTGCCTGGAAGGTATTTCTCAGCTTCTGAAGTCATTGAAGCAGTAGAAACTCCATGAAAATTCTTTCAGAAAATAGAGGAAGGAACAGGAAGAGGAAAAAGCCTTTCCAGCTCATTTTATGGAGGCTGGCACGACCTAAATACACAAACCCAAAGACACCACAGGAAAAGAAAACTACAGACCAGTATCCCTCAGGAAAATAGCAGTTAACTGAGTCCAGCAACACGCAAAAAGGATCAGACATCCTGAACTAGTGGCGTGCATCCACAAATGCAAGTCTGGTTCGGAAGTCAAAACCAAATCAATGTGACTCACCATCATTAACAAACTAACAAAGAAACCATCAAGTCATCTCAACAGATGCACTTGGCAATACGCACCATCCATTCATGGCAAGAACTTTCAAAACACTGGGAATAGAAGAGACTTCCCTTGGGAAGCAGACTTGGCCCAGTGGTTAGGGCGTCCGTCTACCACATGGGAGGTCTGCGGTTCAAACCCCGGGCCTCCTTGACCCGTGTGGAGCTGGCCCATGCACAGTGTTGATGCACGCAAGGAGTGCCGTACCACGCAGGGTGTCCCCGCATAGGGGAGCCCCATGTGCAAGGAGTGCACCCCATAAGGAGAGCTGCCCAGCGCGAAAGAAAGTGCAGCCTGCCCAGGAATGTGCCACACACATGGAGAGCTGACACAAGAAGATGACGCAACAAGAAGAGACACAGATACCCGTGCCACTGACAACAACAGAAGCGGACAAAGAAAAACACACAGCAAATAGACACAGAGAACAGACAACTGGGGCGGGGGGGAGGGGAGAGAAATAAATAAATAAATCTTAAAAAAAAGAAAAAAGAAGAAATTTGCCTCAAACCAAAAGAGAACATCTGCAGAACCCCATAGCTAGCATCATCCTTCCTGGTGGCAGGCTGAGTACTCTCCCTTAAGGTCAGGAGGAAAGCACCAGAGGTCTTACCAGTGCAACAAATCATAAAATTAAATCTAAAGTTTGAAAAGAAATACCTTCTCTCCACTAACAGGCAACATGAATATCACCTCAGAAAATCTCAAGGAATCAATAAAACACATACTAGAATAAATAAGTGTTTTCAGCAAGGTTGCAAGATACAAGATCACTATACAATGAATAACTGAAGATTGAAATACAAAGGAAAAAATGTAGCATTTACTATAAGGGAAAAAAAAAACCCAAGAAATTCTTAGGTATAAATCTAATAAAATATTTGCATAATCTGCACAGGTGGGGCAGTCCTAGCATAGCGGCTGCCTTTCCCTGACCCACGAATGTATCCTGGGCTTGGGACCAGGTGTGTTGACCTGACTGGATAAAACACACTCCGCTGGTAGATAAGGAGAGGCCAGTGTGGTGCCTTCCTTCCTTATTGTCGGAGTATATGAAAATGTTCACGGGCACAGCCTGACTCGGTGGCGTGGTGAATGACCTCCAGCTCCCAGCCCTGTGGGGAGTCTGGCGGGGTGCGAGCAGGGTCCCTCTGCTGTGACAGTACAGGGACAGGCAAGAGGGGCGCTGTGCATAGAGCAGCTCCCTGCCGCTCACCAGAGAAGCCCCCCTTGCCCATCCCTTCTCTGGGTGAGCAAATGTGTTTCCATCAGAGACTGCGTAAGCCATGGTTTTGCTAGTGGCCCTGATACCTGGACTGCAGTGGGCCGACATCTCTTTAGAGTCTCTCCTTCTGACCGACAATCTGTGTGCTGAAACCACTGAATACCAGTAAAAGAAATCAAGGAGGACTTAAATAAATGGAGAAATATGGCATGGTCATGGGTTGGAAGACTCAGTATTGTTAAAGCATCTGTTCTTCCACAAAACTGACCTGCAACTTCAACTTATTCCCAATCAAAATGGCAGCAAGAGTTGTGTGTGTGTGTAGAAATCAACTATCTGATTCTAAGATTTATATGGACCATCAAAAGAATTTTGATAAATAATAAAGTTGGACATACTCCAAATCATAGTAATCAAGACAGTGTGATATTGATGGCAAGATAGATAAATAGATCAACGTAGCTGAACAGAGTTTCCAGAAATAGACCCACACATATTTGCTCAATAGGTTTTTGACTAATAGGCCAAGGCAATTCTCAACATGCCAAGGGAAGACTTTTCAACAACCACTGCTGGATCAGCTGAATATCAACATGGAAAAGAATAAGCTTTGAACCATACCTCACACCATATACATAAAAATAGCTCAAAGTGGGTCAGACACCTAACTGTACAACTGAAAACTGTAGAAATTCTAGAAGAAAACATCAAATGCCTTGTGACAGGCAAAGATTTCTTAGCTATGACACCAAAAACATTAATCTTAGAAGAAAAAAATTGATCAATTGGAATGCATCAAAATTAAAAGCTTTCCTTTTTTTTAGAGACTTCAAAGTGCACAAACAGATAAGTCACAGACTGAAAGAAAATATTCTCAGCACATACATCAGACAAAGAACAACTATCCAGAACATAAAATTAACTCCTGTGACTTCAATGATAGGCAAACACCTGACCCCACAAAGGGGCAAAAGATTTGAAGAAAAAATTTTTCACTGAAGAAGATACACAAATGGCCAATAAACATATAAAAAGATGTCCAACACCATTAGTCATCACGGAAATGCAAATTAGAAGCATGAGATAGCAGTGCTTAAGAAGACAGGTCATAGCATTTGTTGGCATCTAAAAGATGAAACTGGAATTCTTATGAGCTGCTGGTGGGAATTTAAAATGTATAAGCTGTGAAAATCAGATGGCTCCACATTATGCTAAGCATGCCTAGCCATTTCTCTCCCAGGTATTACTCAAGCAAAAATAAAAACATATGCCTACACAAAGTCTTATAGCCAAGTATTCCCAGCAGCTTTATTTGTAATAGCCATACACTAGAAGCAAGCTGAAAATCCATCCACAGGTGCACGGAGAAGAAGTATGGTTTATCTGTACAATGGACCACTACTCACCAATAACACAAATGATCTAATGCTACCCTCATAAGCTGGATGAATCCCAAACTCATTGTGCCAAGTCAAAGAAGATGGGCAAAAATACAGTATGCATGGTATGATTATTCCATTAATAAAAAATTCTAGAAAATGCAAATAAGCTATGGAGATGACTGGAAGCAGACTGGCATTTGCCTGGAGTTGGGGGAGAAATGGATAACAAAGGGGCATGAGGAAAATGTGGGGGTGATGGAAATACATATTATCTTGATTGTAGGGATAGTTTCACAGGTGTGTACATACGTCAAAACTTATAAAATTGTATACTTCAAATATGAGCAGATCATTGAGCATCAATTATATATAAATTAAGTTATAAAAAAACAGAATAAAGCACATTTAGCATCGAATGAAAGAGTAACTGAGAAAATATAATAAAGAAAAAGAAATGGGAGGGAGCGCGAGAGCGGGAGCCACTGGCAGGCGGTTAGTGCCTGTCCCCAGGGCCAGCAAGGGGACTTTACCATTTACAGTGAGCCAGGTCGCTAGGAGCAGGGCCCCCAGCCTGCCGTCCCCCTGCAGTCCCCAGACAGCCTGTGCGAGCTGGGCGCAGGGCCACCAAGGTACTGCCAGCTGACTACAAAGCATCACACAGCTCTCCAAGAAAGACCCACATGGACCCCAGGACTGACTGAGTGGTGCCGCGATCCTGCCGGAGCAGTTTAAGGAAACTACAAAGCAGGAGGTGTCTGGACATTGATCTGGAGAGACTGTGACAAAATTAGTGCTTCCTCGAGGCGCTGCAGGCAACAATTTTTATTTGCTGTTCCTCCTTGTCCTCAATTTCCTCTTTTCTGTGTGTACTGATTGGGGTTATCAACTCTATCCCTTTTCCTTTATACCATTCTCTCCTCCCTCACTTATTGTTTCTCTTACATTCCACCTCTCTTTGTTCAGCCCCCAATATTTCTGACTTTTTATCTCTAATACCTCTAATCTGTTTTCTATCTTTTATTCACTCTTTATTGTCCTTTCTTTTCTCTTTCCCTCTCTCCTGACCACATGGGCCTTTTAATTCATACTATATTCCTCCCTATATTCAGTTTACTATCTCATTATAGGTACTCCACATTTTTACAGTTATAACTATACACAGCTTATGTGAGTTCAATATCCATTCTCCTAGATCTCACATGGCTCTTCTGCTAACATCCACTATCAATACTACTATGATCTTTTTCTTTTCTTATCCCTTATGCTTTCTCTGACCCTAATATTTTCCTTCAAGGGAACTTAGCCAACAACACAGAACTAGAATAAGAACAAAGTGACAAAGGGAAGATTTAACAGGCACACAAAAACAATAACTAATTAAACCCTGAGACAAAGAAGCTAATCGACTGAATAAACCCAACAATATAAAATGATGACCAGACAGCAACAAAATGTTACAGACCATGCCAATAATCAGGAAAACATAGCCCAATCCAATGAAAAAACTAAAAACAAGGAAGAGAAGGGAACACTGAACAAATAATTAAAGCTCTCAAAACATGTATCATGGACCAATTCAATGAAGTGAAGAAAGAGACTAAGCATATTAAGAAAATAGTAGGCAAGCATACAGAAGCAATTGTAATCATGCACAAAAAAAATAACGGATATAATGGGGATCAACAATACATTTCAAGAAATCAAAAATACACTCTCAGCAAAAAGCAGCAGAGTTTTAAGAGGCAGAGGAAAGAATTAGTGTTTTGGAAGACAATACATCTGAAATCAAATAGATATTAGAATTGATCAATAAAAAGATAGAAAAAATCCAGCAGGGACTTAGGGACAATGCAAAATGTACAAACATATGCATTATAGGTATCCCAGAAGAAGAAAAGGGAAAGGAGACAGAAGGGGTGTTGGAGGAAACAATGGCTGAAAACTTCCCAAACCTATTGAGGGACATGCATGTACATGTCCAGGAAGCACAACACACCCCAAACAGCATAAATCCCAATAGGCCTACCCAAGACATATACTTGTCAAATTATCCAATTAAGACAAAGAGAAAATACTAAAGCAGCAAGAGAAAAAGAGAACCATCACTTACAAAGGAGGCTCCATAAGATTAAGTGCTAATTTCTCATCTGACACCATGGAGGAAAGAAGGCAGTGGTATGACTTAGGAAAGGTTGGAAAGAATTTCCAACCAAGAATACTGTATTGAGCAAAGCTAGATTTCAAAAGTGATGGAGGGAAGTGGACTTGGCCCAGTGGATAAGGCATCCATCTACCACATGGGAGGTCCACAGTTCAAACCCCGGGCCTCCTTGACCTGCGTGGAGCTGTCCCATGCTCAGTGCTGATGCGCACAAGGAGTGCCCTGCCATGCAGGTGTGTCCCCCATGTAGGGGAGCCCCATGCACAAGGAGTGTGCCCTGTAAAGAGAGCCACCCAGCATGAAAGAAAGTGCAGCCTGCCCAGGAATGGTGCTGTACACAAGGAGAGCTGACACAACAAGATGACCCAACAAAAAAGAAACACAGATTCCTTTGCCACTGACAACAACAGAAGCTGACAAAAAAGAAGATTCAGCAAATAGACACAGAGAGCAGAGAACTGTGGGGGGGGAGGGGAGAGAAATAAATAAATCCTTAAAAAAAAGTGATGGAGAGTTCAAAATATTCACAGATAAACAGAAACTGAGGGAGTATGTCAACAAGAATCCTGCCTTTCAAGAAATACTAAAGGAAGTTATGCAGGAGAAAAGAAAAAAAAACAGGAGAGACAGAGTTGGAAAAGAGTGTAAGAACAATTAAAATGACAAAAAGAGATAGAAAAATCAAACAATATATGACAAACACAAATCCAAAGAAAATATGGCTGATATAAGGAATTCCTTGTAAGTAATAACACTGAATGTCAATGGATTACACTCATCTGTTAAGAGACACAAATTAAAAGATTGGATAAGGAAATATGACCCATCTATATGCTGTCTACAAGAAACTTATCTTAGATCCAGGGATGCAAGGAGATTGAAAGTGAATAGCAAGAAAAGAATCTAACAGGCAAACAATAACCAAAAAAGGGCAGGAGTAGCTATATTTATATCAGAAAAAAAAACAGAATTTAAATGCAAAACTATTGTGAGAGACAAAAAAGGACACTACATATTAGTGAAAGGGATAATCTTTCTAGAAGAAAGAACAATCATAAACATTTATGCACCTAACCAGGGTGCCTCCAAATATGTGAGGCAAACACTGGAGAAACTAAGTGAAGAAATGGAAGCCTATACAAATAGAGTGGGGGACTGTAACACACCACTATCCCCATTGGACAGAACATCTCAAAAGAGAATCAACAAAGAAACAAAGACTTTGAACCATATATTAGAGGATCTCAACCTAATAGACATATACAGAACATTACACCCAAATACAGCAGGATATACATTCTTCTCAAGTGCACATGGATCATTCTCCAAGATAGACCACATGCTAGGCCACAAAGAAAGTCTCAATGAATTCAGAAAGATTGAAATCATATGAAGTAATTTCTCTGGCCACAGTGGAATGAAGCTGAAAATCTATAAGGGCCAGAGACCAGATTTGGCAACAAGATATGGAAGCTAAACCACACACTCTTAGAAAAACAGTGGGTCAAGGAGGAAATCTTAACAGAAATCAATAACTACCTTGAAACTAATGAAAATGATAACACAACATATCAAAACTCATGGGATGCAGCAAAAGCTGTACTGAGAGGGAAATTCATAGCCATAAATTCATACATCAAAAAAGCAGAAAGAACTAAAATTGAAGAAATAACGGCACAATTGGAGGAATTAGTAAAAAGCCAACAAACTAACCCCAAAGAAAGAAGAAAGAAAGAAATAGCAAAGACCAGAGCAGAACTAAATGAAATAGAAAATAAGGAAGCACAAGAAAAAATAAACAAAACAGAGAGCTGGTTCTTTTAGAAGATCAATAAAATTGACAAACCCTTAGCTAGACTAACAAAGAAAAAAAGAGAGAAGATGAAAATATACAAAATAAGAAATGAGAAAGGGGATATCACCACTGACCCCACTGAAATAAAAACTATCATAAAAGGATACTTTAAAAAACTATATTCCAACAAGAAGGACAATTTACAACATCCGGCAATTGTGTCTGGGGCACCACCCAGGACAATTCCAAGTCCCGAGAATGCCTCCACATCTCTTCTCTTCCTCCCATTCCCCACACCCAGCAGCCACCATGGCCACTTTTTCCACATCAATGCCACATCTTCTTGATTATTAACTACAATAGTTCATGAATAGACTATCATTAAGTCCTCCCATGGTCCACTGGATGGAGCATGGGAAAGTGTGGGCTATGGTGTGGAACATGGGACATGGGATGCAGTGATGCCTGGAGATATACTCACCAGATGCAGTGGATGTGACATGATGATGGGGGAGTGTTATTGTGGGGGGAGTGGTGGGGTGGGGGCAAAGGGGGAGAATGGGGACCTCATTTTTTTTTAATGTAATGTCTTTTTAAAAAATGAATAAATTGAGTAGAATTTGGAAAAAAATCTTATAACAATAACTGAATCTGTATATAATTAATAATTGAATAAATTATAATCATGAATTTTAAAAAAAGGACAATTTAGAGGAAATGGACAAATTCCTAGAAACACATAAGCATCCTACATTGACAAAAGAAGAAATCAATGATCTCAACAAACCAATCACAAGTAAAGAGATAGAATCAGTCTTTACAAACCTCCCAACTAAGAAGAGCCCTGGGCCAGATGGTTTCTCAGGTGAATTCTACCAAACATTCCAGAAAGAACTAACACCAAACTTGCTTAAATACTTCCAAAAAATCAAAAGAGAAGGAACACTGCCTGACTCATTTTATGATATCAACATTACCCTAATACCAAAGCCAAACAAAGACTCCACAAGCAAGGAAAATTACAGACCAATCTCTTTAATGAAACTAGATGCAAAAATCCTCAACAAAATACTTGCTAATTGTATTCAACAACACATTAAATTAATTATACACCACGACCAAGTGGGTTTCATTCCTGGTATGCAAGAATGGTTCAACATAAGAAAATGAATTAATGTAATACACCACATAAACAGGTTGAAGGGGAAAAATTCACATGATCATATCTGTAGATGTAGAAAAAGCATCTGACAAAATACAATACCCTTTCTTGATAAAAACACTACAAAAGATA
This sequence comes from Dasypus novemcinctus, assembly GCF_030445035.2. Lineage (NCBI taxonomy): Eukaryota > Metazoa > Chordata > Mammalia > Cingulata > Dasypodidae > Dasypus > Dasypus novemcinctus. The sequence goes on along the minus strand of NC_080678.1, from coordinate 108,837,209 downwards.
AGAATAGAAGGAAATGTTCTGAATATGATAACAGGTACATATGTAAAACCCATAGCTAACATTATTTACAATGGTGAAACCCTAAAATCTTTCCCTCTAAGATCAGGAACAAGACAAGGATGCCCACTATCACCCTTTCCATTTAACATTGTGTTAGAAGTCCTTGCTCGAGTACTGAAGCAAGAACCAGACATAAAAGGTATCCAAATTGGAAAGGAAGAAGTCAAAATGTCACTATTTGCAGATGACATGATCCTGTACATAGAGAACCCTAAGAAGTCTACAACAAAGCTTCTAGAACTTAAAAATGATTTCAGTACAGATGCAGGGTATTAGATCAATGCACAAAAATCAGTAGCATTTCTGATGATGAACAATCTGAGGAGGAAATTAAGAAATAAATATCATTTACAATAGTAAATTAAAAAATCAAATATCTAGGGACAAATTTAACTAAAGATGTAAAAGACTTATACACAGGAAACTACACAACACTGTTCAAAGAAATCAAAGAAATAAATAGAAGAATATTCCCTTTTCATGAATAGGAAGAATGAATATCATTAAGTTGTCTATCCTACCAAAACCAATCCATAGAGTCAATGCAATCCCAATAAAAATCAACACAGTATTTTTTTAATGAACTAGAAAAACTATGAAGTTTATTTGGAAAGGAAAGAGGCCCAGAATAGCTAAAGATGTATTGAAAAAAGAAAAATGAAATTTGAAGAATCACACAACCTGACTTCAAAACATACTACAAAACTACAGTAGTGAAAACAGCATGGTATTGGCACAAGGGTAGACACACTGACCAATGGAACCAAATTGAGAGTTCTGATATAGACCCTCATATATACATTCCTCTGATATTCAACAAGGCCACCAAGCCCACTCACCTGGGAGAGAATGGCCTCTTTAACAAATGATGCCTAGAGAATTGGATATCCATATGCAAAAGAAGGAAAGAGGATTACCATCTCACACCTTATCCAAAAATCAAGTCAAGATGGCTGAAAGACCTAAATATAAGAACCAAGACCAAAAAGACCTTGGAAAACAATGTAGGGAAGCATCTACAGGACTTTGTAATAGGAAATGGCTTCATAAACTTTACACCCAAAGCACAGGCAGCAAAAGAACAAATAGATAAATTGGACTTCCTCAAAATTAAAGCCTTTTACACCTCAAAGAAATTTGTCAAGACAGCGAAAAGAGAGCCTACATAATGGTAGAAAATATTTGGTAAACATATATCTGATAGGAGACTTATATCCTTCATATATAAAGAACTCCTATATCTCAAAAATAAAAAAACAAACAACTCATTTTAAAAATGGGAAAAAGATTTGAACAGATGCTTCTCCAAAGAAGAAATACAAATGGTTAAAAAGCACATGAAAAAATGCTCAAAATCACTAGCTATTAGGGAAATGGAAATTGAAACTACAATGAGATACCATCTTACTCCCATAAGACTGGCAGCTATCAAAAAAACAGAAGACTACAAGTGTTGGAGAGGATGTGGAAGAATGGGAATACTCGTCCACTGCTGGTGAGAATGCAGAAGGATCCAGCTATTCTGGAGGAGAGTTTGACAGTTTCTCAAAAAGTTAGCTATAGATTTGCCATATGACCCAGTAATTCCACTGCTGGGTATATACCTAGAAGAACTGAAAACAAGGACACAAACGGATATATGCACACCAATATTCATAGCAGCATTATTCACTATTGCCAAAAGTTGGAATCAACCCAATTGCCCAACAACAGATGAATGGATAAATAAAATATGGAATATACATTCAATGGAATAGTACTCAGCTGTAAGAAGGAATATAGTACAAGCACATGTGATAACATGAATGAATCTTGAGGACCTTATGTTGAGTGAAGCAAGCCAGGCACTGAAGGACAAATACTACATGACCTCTCTGATATGACACAAGCAAACCAAGCTGTCTCAGAGAGCTAGGGACTGGAAGATAGGCTTAAAGGTATTTGGGTGGGGTGGGGAGAGAGGAAGTTTGTGAGCTGATGCCTACATGGGTGAAGTCCATAAGCTGGAGGTAAGTATTTGTCCAGTAAAGGGGTAAGATGGGGGCATGGTGATACCTTTGGGTGGGGCTTTGTGGGCATGAGGGGGGCTAGGGTTGGGAGGATTGGTCAGATGGCCCAAGGAATTGGGGAGAGGGTTGGGAGGAACAGTTGAATATGGGAGAATGTCAGGTATATGTTTGAAGCTACAATGTTGATAAACTCTTTAGAAAATATAATAAGAAGGATTATGTGTTTAAGGTTCTTAATAGGGGGGCATCTGGTTCAGGGGCAAGCTTGTAAGGAGCATGTGAGTAATCATTTTGTCATAGTGTGTTATATCATTGGGTGGAGACCCATACAATAAGTGTGAATGTGTACCCACATCCTGGGGAGACCTAATGTTCCCAAATAGAGGGAATTGTGTCTCTCAAGAGAATTGGTGGCTCTCAATTAGTTAGGGTAGTCTAGTACATCTAGCCCACAACATTGTTAGAGTATCTGTAAATCTGGTCCCTCAAGTAGTGAAGATTAATTGTCACTGTGGGCCCTGAGGGAAGGGGGAGAGAGGTATAGAATAGATGGAAGCAGGGCAACTGGGAGGCAATGGAAGTGCTCTACAAGATCATGCAATGATGGATATAGAACATGTTAACTTACACCATACGTGTATAAAAGTCTATAAGCTAAAATGTAAACCATAATGTAAAACATAAGGAAGCTAAAACTTTAGAAATTTGTACAGTCTAATATATAAACCATAATATAAATCAAAATGGAACCATGTTTGATAGCTATGTTTCAAAATCTGTACATCAGCTAGAGCAAATAAAACATAAACATGTAAAAAGATCATTGCTGGAGAAGGGAAAATAGGGTTTAATGTTGGATATATGGGAGTCCCCTATATTGTGTATGTGAATTACTGTGATCTAAAACTTTTTTGAAGACAAAATTAAAAATTAGGAAAAAAAAGAAAGGATGTAAATGCTGAGGAAGAAATGAAGAAAGTGCCTTGCCACTGTACATACAGAGCAACACCTATTACAGAGATGAAAGGCAAAATGTTTGAAACTAAGCTTTATAATATTTTTCATTTTATTAATACACCAATTCATTTTTATTTTATTTTAGTTTTTCTAATTATTATGTATTCTATTTCTAAACTTTAAACCCATCACTATATTTCAATTTCCTATTAATTGAATTTGGCAATATATTAGGCTTCATTGTTGAAGAAGTTTTGGACCACAGAGAGGTTTGGCTATGGCATGGGAGGAATACTGGTGTGGGGTGTTATTGGTGGGGGTGCTTATGAGTGGGGGAGAGTTCTCCAGGGCATGTATATATGGGACCTAAAAATGTTCTGATATATGTTGGGTATTTTCATAGTAGTTACAGTTACAAACATCAACTGAGGGAGTGCTGAATTCCTACCCAGGGGAGCTCTGTCACATTCCCCAATTGAACAACAATACTCCCCCAAGTGCAATGGCAAAGACCAACAAGGAAGACTGGTCCAATAATGAGCCTTGATACTGATGACTATGCTTATGAGCCTGTGTGCCTGAAATACGAACTAGGCCTAGAGCTGCAGGGTGCCTAAGAGTTACCTCCAGAGTGCCTCCATGTTGCTCAAATGTGGCCACTCTCTAATCCAAACTCAGCATGTAAATGCATTACCTTCCCCCAGGTGTGGGACATGACCCCTGGGGATGAACTTCCCTGGCACCAAGGGATTACTACCAATCACTAACTGGTGATGCAACTAAAAAGAGACCTTGAATAAAAGGGTCAGGTCAGTCCAGCAGAATATCTCAGCCTACATGTTGGATCAAGTGTTAAAAACTGATTTTTGACCTTGAACAAAAGGGGAAATAGCAAAGCAAATGAATTTATATGGCTAAGAGTCTTCAAAAAAGAGTTGGGAGGTCAGCAGAGGGGTCACCCTTACACCTCAGAAGGACCCCAGAGAGAGCCAAAGTAGATACAATCTTAGGTGCTGGTTCTCCTGAAGGCTATGGAGATCGCAGGGTACATGGTCATGGAAGATGGTTTTGGAGTTCTGTGCCATGTCAGAGTGTCCTACATTGGAATTTGTGCTCCTGAGTATGATGGAACTGGACTCAGATGTGACCTTCCTACACATATCTCTTCTGTCACTTTTATTGAACCTGTGGTTGGTGCTAGGGATGGTGCATACTCAGGGGACTTGAATCTCTGGACTGCCCATGTGCCAGCTGGGCCCTGAGCCTCAGCACAGTTGCAACTCCTACTCTCTAGTTCATTGGACTTACCCAGGTCAGCTCACAGGAAGGTGAAGATGGTCAACCACCACATCAGGGAATCAAGAGTGCCAACAAACACAAGCAGAGGAATTGCATCCATCATCCATGTGGAATCTAAGTCCCCTTTTGATCTACAGGTGGAGTGGAAATCACCATCTCAGGGTCCATGGAATGGAGCAATAAAAATGGATTAGAGTGGACTTACTGATATTCTACTATAAATCTGTTGTGACTGGTAATAGAAGAAATTGTGGGACTGAGGTGGAGAAAGTGGCCACAGTAGTTGCTGAGGGCAGGGAGAGGGAAGAAGAGATGTGATATGGGGGCATTTTTGGGACTTTGAGTTTTCCTAAATGATATTGCAGGGTCAGATGCTGGACTTTATATATCCTGCCATAACCTACTGAATGTGCTGGGGGAGAGTGTGAACTATAGGTTAAATTATTATCTCTGTGGTGCAGCAGTGCCCTAAAAGGTGTTCACCAAGTGTGATGAGTGTGCCACAGTGTTGGAGGAGGTTGTTGGTGTGGAGTAGTGGAGTGGGGGGTGGGGAGTACACAGGAACCTCATATTTTTTAATGTAACATTTTTTGTGATGTATATATCTTCAAAAAATACAATTTACAGACATGAGGGGGTGGGGGTTGGGGAGTGGGGTGTGGGAACCTCTTATGATTTTTATGTTTTTTAATGTAACAGTCTTTGTGATCTATTAACCTTAATTTTAAAAAGCATAAAAGTATATATTACTAGTAACTATAGTCCCTATCTAATATTTGGTGTATTTTTCTCCAAACCCACCCTATATTTTTAAATTATATTTTTATTACACAGATTGTGACCTTATAAAACAATCATGCACATGTGTAGAATTCCCATACAATATCCCTTCACGAACACATCACATCTTGGTGAAACATTTTTTACAGATTATGAGATAATGTTATCAGATCCTTACCACCAACCATGGTCCATAATTCCATACCCCTCAATAAAGACATAGTACATCTTTGGCATTGATGTAAGATTATTACAGTATTGCTGTTAACCACTGTCCATAGGTCACATCAGTTGTATTTTTCCAATGCTTCTCCACATCTCCAACACCCTGCATTAGTGATGTACATCTGCTCTAGTGCACAGAAGAACACTCTTGCCACAATTCTCATCCACCTCTGAGTTCACTGGTTATTCAGTCTCTAGATTATTCTCTAGCTTTCTTTCTATTGACATTTACTTCCCCAGACTACACTTTTCAGTCACAGTCTCATTTGTAAACCAGCTGTTACTCACTATATGTTACCATTAACTCTAACCATTTCTACACTTTAACAGTCAAGTTAATTAAAACTTCTACATATATTAAGCATCCGTAGTTCTTTTCAATCCTGCTTTATCTCCTAATAACCTATACTCTAGGTTTTAACTCCATGCAGTTTTTCTTTGTATTTAGTTCATATTCATGAGACCATGCAATATTTGTCCTTTTCTGTCTAGTTCACTACACTTAGCATAATGTCTTCAAGATTCATCCATGTTATCATATGTGTCCCATTTTAATTTCTTCTAATGCAGCATAGGATTCCATCATATGTATATACCACAATTTTGTTTATCCATTCATTGGTTGATGGACACTTGGGTTGTTTCCATCTTTTGGCAATTGTGAATAATGCCATTATGAATATCAGTGTGCAGATGTCTGTTCATGTCATAGTTTTTAGTTCTTCTGCATATATTCCTAGTAGGGGAATTACTGGATCATATGTCAGTTCTATGTTTAGCTTCCTGAGGAACCACCAAACTGTCTTCCACAGAGGCTGTACCATTTTACAATCCCACCAACAATGAAGGAATGTTCCTATTTCTTCACGTTCCCTCCAGCACTTATTGTTTTCCTTTTTTTTTTTTTAATAATGGCCATTCTATGTGGTGTGAGGTGATAGCTCATTGTTCTTTTGATTTGCATTTCCCCAATAGCTAGTGATATGGAACATTTTGCCATGTGCTTTTCTGGCCATTTGGATTTCTTTTTTGAAGAAATGGGCTATTTAAATCTTTTGCCCATTTTTAAATTGGATTGTTTGCTCTTTTATTGTTGAGTTGTATGATCTCTTTATATATAATGGAAATAAAACCCTTATCAGATATGTGGCTTCCAAATATTTTCTCCCATTGAGTGGGCTGCCTCTTCACCTTCATGATGAAGTCCTTTGAATCACAGAAGTGTTTAAGTTTGAGGAGGTCCCATTTATTCATGTTTTCTTTTGTGGCTCATGCTTTTGGTATAAGTTTTAAGAATCCACCACCTACCACCAGATCTTAAAGATGTTTCCCTACATTTTCTTCTAGGAGCTTTATTGTGCTTCCTTTTATATTTAGGTCTTTGATGCATTTTGAGTTAATTTTTGTATAAGGTGTAAGATAGAGATCTTCTTTCTTTCTTTTGGATATGAATATCCAGTTCTCCCAATACCATTTGTTGAATAAATTGTTCTGCCCCAGCTAGGTGGGTTTTACAGGCTTCACAAAAATCACTTGACCATAGATGTGAGGGTCTGTTTCTGAATCATCAATTCAGTTCCATTGGTCTACATGTCTATCTTTATGCCAATGCCATGATGTTTTGACCACTGTAGCAAGGTAATAGGATTTAAAGTCTGGAAGTGAGGGTCCTCCAACTTCACCTTTCTTTTTAGTATGTTTCTGGTTATTTGGGGCCTCTTGCCCTTCCAAACAAATTTGATAATTGTGTTTTCCATTTGTTTAAAAACTGCTAGTGGAATTTTTATTGGGATTGCATTGAAACAGTGTATCAATCTGGGGACATCTTAATGATATTTAGTCTTCCAATCCATGAGCACGGAATGTTCTTCCAATTATTTAGGTCTTTCTAAATTTCTTTTAGCAATGCATCGTAGTTTTCTGAATACAAGTGCTTTACATCCTTGGATAAGTTTATTCCTAAGTATTTGATTCTTTTAGTTGCTATTGTAAATGGAATTTTTTTTCTGACTTCCTCCTCAGATTGTGCATTACAATTGTATAGAAATACCACTGATTTTTTTGTATTGATCTTGAATCCTGACACTCTTCTTAAATCTTTTATTAGCTCTGGCAGCTCTATTGTAGACTTTTTGGGACTTTCTAGATATAGGATCATATTATCTATGAATAATGAAACTATTACTTCTTCCTTTCAGATTTAGATGCCTTTTATTTCTTTTTCTTGCCTGAATGTATATCCTGCTCTTTAGGGGTACAATGTTCTGTATTTGTCTATTAGGTTTAGCCCACTTATCATATTATTCAAGTTCTGTGTGTCTTTATTGATCCTCTGTCCAGATGTTCTATCTAATGCTGAGAGTGGTGTATTGAAGTTTCCAACTATTATTGTAGAGATGTCTATTTCTCCCTTCAGTTTTGTCAGTGTTTGCCTCATGTATCTTGGGGCATCCTGGTTATGTGTATATAGATTTATGATTATTATTTCTTCCTGGTGAATTATCCCTTTTATTGATATGTAATGTCCTTCCTTGTCTCTAAATAACAGTTTTGCTTTTAAAGTCAATTTCATTTTATATAAGTATAGCTGTTCCAGGTGTCTTTTTTTTTTTTTTGTTACTACATGCATGGAGTATCTTTTTCCATCCTTTCACTTTCAATATGGTGGTATTGTTGGGGCTAAGATGAGTCCCTTGCAAACAACATATAGATGGCTCATATTTTCTTATGCATTCTGCCAGTCTGTATCTTTTGATTGGGGTTTTAATCCATTAACATTCAATGTGATTACTGTACAGGTGTTCTTATTTCATCCATTTTGATCTTTGGGTTAATCTGACATTTTATTTTCAGCACTCTTTTGACACTTTTAGTTACTGTTACTGATACAATCATCATTTCTAGATTCTCTCCCATGCCCCTCTCTCTTGTCTTTTCTTTTCAGGTCGTAACACTTCCTTTAGTATTTCCTGCAAAACCGATCTTTTTGTTATAAACTCTCTCACTTTCTGTTTATCTATGACTATTCTAAATTCACCTCATCTTTGAAAGATAATCTTACTGGATATAAAATTCTTGGCTGGAAGTTTTTCTCTTGCAGTGTCTTAAATATATCATACCACTGCCTTCTTGCCTTCATGATTTCTGGTGAGAAAACAGCACTTAGTCTTATATGTAATGCATTGATTTTCTCTTGCAGCTCTCAGAATTCTCTCCTTGTCTTTGACATTTGACATTCTGATTAGTATGTCCTCACAGTTGGTCTATTTGGATTTATTCAAATGGGAGTACAGTGTGCTTCTTGGACATGGATACCTATGTCCTCCAATAGGGTTGTGAAATTTTCTACCATTATTTCTTCAAATGTTCCTTCTGCTCCTTTTCCTTTCTCCTCTCCTTCTGGACACCCATGACATGTATGCTTGCACTTCTCTTGCTGTTGTTTAATTCCCTGAAACCCTGTTCAGTTTTTTTCCTTTCTTTTCTTCATCTGTTCTTTTGTATGTTCACTTTCAGAGGCCATGTCTTCAAGCTCACCAATCCTTTCTTCTGCCTCTTCAAATATGCTATTACATACCTCCAGTGTATTTTTAATTTCATTTATTGTACTTTTCATTCCCATAAGATCTGCTATTTTTCTATGTATGCTTTCAAATTCTTCTTTGTGCTCCCATTGTCTTAATATCCTTAATCTTTTTAGCCATCTCATTGAATTTATTAAGGAGATTTATTTGAACATCTATGATTAGTTATCTCAACTCCTTTATGTCATCTGAAGGCTTATTATGTTCCTTTAACTGGGCCATATCTTCCTGTTCCTTGGTATGGATTGTAATTTTTTGTTGGTGTCTTGGCACCTGGCTTGCTATATGTATTTATTCTGGGTGCAGTTTCTCCCTTTAGTTTAGGGCTTTCTTGTCTTTTCTCCCTTGCTGGTTGCGTAGTAGGACACAAGGATGTAGTTGGTGCTGCCCACGTTGCCCCAGGAACTGATGAGGCTTCTCCCACCTTTCTCCTCTCTCAGGGGTAGGGACAGTGCTGTGGCTGTGCATAATAATCCAAGTTGGGCAGGACGAGACTGTCTTTAGTTGCCTGGAGAGACTGATGAAGCTTCACACCCCTTCCTCCCTTACCTGGGCAGAAATTTATGTCATGTGGGCCCAAAATGATCACAGTTGCCCAGGTGAACTGAGGTAGCACTGGCTCCCCTCCCTTTTGGGGTAGCAATGGACCCTCTGGAGTGCCCGACAATCTAATCTGTGTTGGGTAAATATGCCTGCAGTTGTCCTGATAGGCTGAAGGAGTACTGTCTCTCTGTCCTTCAAGGGGTAGGAATGGAACCACCAATGTCCAACAGTTCAGTCCATGTAGGCCAGAAGCATTCACCATGCCTGCAGAAGCTGAGGAAACATCAGCCCTCTCCTATCCTATTGAGGGTGATAGTGGATCCATAGGCATCCAACAGTCTAGTCTGTGCAGGTTGAAAGTACCTGCTATTGCCCAGAGAGGCTGAGGAAACACCAGTTCCCTCCTTTCCCCTTGGGGGTTTGGGGTGGATCCACAAGTACCCACCAGTCCAGGCTGTGTGGGCCAAAAGCACCTGCACTTACCTAGCAAGGCTGGGCAAACACAGTCCCTCTCTTGTCCTATTGGGGGTGGAGGTGGAGCAACAGGTGCCCAAAGTTCAGGTCTGTGCAGGTCAAAACTGCCTGCAGTTGCCTTGAGAGGCTGAGGGAACACCAGCCCCCTCCTATCCTACTGGGGTGTAGGGATGCAGCCCCATGTGTCCGACTAGTCCATCTGTTCCAGCTGAAACAGTTGCCTGGAGAGGCTGGTGCAGGTCCCAACAGCTTCCTCCCTGCTGGAAGTGAAGCTGAAGCTAGGCTAGGGCTGTAGTCTGATCTTGGTGGAAAGAAGCCAGTCCTTACCAGCACCGGGCTTTTCAGCCAGCCCCACTTTCCCTCAATGCAGGGGTGGAGTCAAAATGGCAGTCACTAGCCTCTTTCCAACTTGGACAGGCTCAAACCCTAGCCATTCCTAGGATAATATGTTAACCGGCCAAGACCACCAATCAGAAGGTGAAGTAGGTGGACAATCATCTCTTCCTCCCCCATTTATGGGAAATAAAGCTTTTAACTCCAACCATAGAATAGCTCTGAGGTGGCTTACAGCCATAGAGTAGGATGGACACTGGCATCTGTGGCTTGGATTGCAGTTTCCCAGAGAGATGGCGTAGGTCCCCCCAGCTTCCTCCCTGATGGAGGTAGGACTGGGGTTTAGGCTATAGCTGCAATCGAACCCAGATGGAAAGAAGTTGATCCCTAGGTCTCTACCATCACTGGAATTTTCAGTCTGCCCCACCTTCCCTCATGCCAGGGATGAAGTCAAAATGGCAGCCACTGGCCTCTTTCTGACTTGGACAGGTTCAAACTTTAGCTGTTCCTAGGATTATACTTTAGCCAGCTGGGGTTACTAATCAGTAGCTGAAGTCGGTGCCACACTGCCTTCCTCCCCTGTTTCTGGGAAATAGAGTTTCCAACTCCTGCCACAGAATCACTCCCAAGCCAGCTTGTGCCATAGGCACTGACCTCTGGAGCATGGAGAGTCTACTCATGAATCCACTCTGCAGATGGGCAGTTTCCTTCCATTCTTTCAAGGACCTTGAAGGATCCTCTTCTGGCCTCCTGGGACCCCCAAACAGGTCCTTCAGCCAGCTTCAGAGAGCTCTGGGTGTTTGCTAACTGCCCTGTAGCAGGAGCCAACTCTAGGAGATCCTTACTCTGCTGCCATCTTGGTGTACTCCCTTTCCCCCTACTGACTGACTTTGATGAATCCCTAGGATCTTTTCCTCTGAGCTTATTTCAGCAGAACCTTCCCTGGAGAAGGAAGGTGTCTCCAGAGGCAGAAGTTCATGGCTGTTTTTGCTGGATCCTGGTGGATTCTACCAGTTTCAGATGAGTTTTATGGCTGCTCAGATTTCCCACGCCGCCTCCCAGCAGCCTGGGGCTCCTGATCTCCCCCGTGGGCAGGCAGGGGCCTCTCCTGTGCCAGGCACTGGGCCTGGGGCAAGATCTCCTTGCCCCATTTTAGGGGGCATAGCCCCCACACCTCCTGCTCAGGAGGGAGCAGATTCCACCTTTGGGTACCTGAGGCTGGGGCCCCCTGCTCACTCCACCCCATCCCACCCCCAGCCCTCAGGGCAGGAGCCCACCACCCCATCTCCAGGGGCTCCAGCTGCCTCCACTGTTCTGGCTTCAAGCTCACTCTCTTTTACTTTCTGCCACTTAGAACACTGGTTTTCTTGCTTTTTGCCGGCCCTTCCCTGGGAAGTTTTGTCCAGTACCAAGACTTCATTTGCGGTTGGTGGGCATCTATGTGGCAGGAAGCCAACCTGCCCGTGGTGGGCTCGTCCTCAGCAACACCAGCAGCCCTGGTGGCCTGGAGGGCATCTTGTGGGCTCCACCCATCTGTGCTGAAATTTGAGCCTGAGCGAGGGACAGATAGGAAAGGGGCCAGGGGACCTGGCGTATTGGAATGGGAGGGTCCAGGAACACCCTAGACCTCCCCAGACAGGAAATGGAGATGCCGAAAGAGCAGAGGCTCCCACTAGGCTCAATGGTCACGTGATGGAGGAACTGAGAAAACTGCCTGGATGCACAGCAGGTGTCGGTGAGGGGCAAGGGGTGGAATTGTGTGCCCAGGTGAAGGCGAGTTCAGGAGCCAGGTAGGCCACCGTGTGGGGAGCTGAGCCCAGGAGGCGTTGGGAAGAGATCACGGGGCTGCAGAGGGTCGCAAGGGTGGCCGTGGGCCCCAGGTGAAGGTAGAGGGTCGGCCAGGAGCCCACAGTCAGGACCAAGAGGAGGCCCAGGAGTGGGGGTCCACACGCCGAGACGGCAGAGGTGGGTGCCGAGGGGCTTCATGGGGCAAGGGTCTCCTGAGAGGAGGGGCTGGTGGGGGTGTGCGTGTGGCCTGGAGGGCTCTGAGCTCCTCACTGGACTCGAGGGCCTGAGGGTGACAGCGATTCGCACTCAGGAGGATGGGCCGTGGGGCAGCTCTGGGGTGGGCCAGGGTCCAGCAGGGATGCAGAACCAGGAGGACAGGCATGGGAGGGGTGAGGCAGGAACTTCCACGGGGCTGGAGGCCGCTGGCCAGGCTCAGTCACAGGGCGCGGGTATGAAGGTGGGCTCCGGGTGCCGGCGCTGCCCTTTCCTTGCTCTGGAGCCCTGGGATCACTCCAGGCCTCCGTCTGGTGCACAGGCCCAGCTGGACTGCCCGGCCCTGTGCTTGGTCCACGGCCATGGGGTGTGGGCATTGGTCACCCACAGTCTCCACAGCACCACGGGGCTGGCGCTGGCTGAGCAGCATGGCCTGATCGTCCCCACAGGATGGTCACGGGGAGCAAACCCAGGCTTTGACTGAGGGACGGGAGGGGGAGCATGTGCCGTGGCAGATGGAGGATGCGGGTTCCAGGTATGAAATGTGCGCTCCGGAGGGCATCGTGGGGTGTTGTGGGCTGGAAGGAGAGCGTGGGGGAGCTGGTTGGGAAAGGGGGGACTGCGGGGACAGGGACCAGGAACACCGAGAACCCATGGGCTTGGACAGTGAAGGACACCAGCTGGCCTGTGCGGCTTCCAGGACTCAGCTCCACGAGTCGCCTGTGGCCCTGTGTGTCCCTGGAACTAGGGTGGCTGCAGAGGGCTTGGGAGCAGGGGCTGGAGCTGGGGCTCCTTCCCATGGCCCGTGGGGTGAGCTCACATGCATGGAGCCTCACAGTCCTGCCTGGGGCTTCAGCAAAGAATGTGGAGTCAGGCCCTGGGTTCCCAGGCAGGCACTGACCCCCTGGCCTGACCTTGGGCATGAGGACCTGCAGAGGGGCTGGGCCCACCTGGGGGCTCAGGGCTGGGCTTGCTGATCCTAGCAGAGGCTGAGCTTAGGCAAAGGGGTGCCTTGAGCTTGGCGCCTGCCTGCAGAAAGGGGAAAATCAGCCTAACCATGGAAACATGGTGAAACATGTGACACGACGGGCAGGAAACCAGCTCTAGGTCAGACAGAAGTCCTAGTCCTGTGTGTCCCGTGACTGCAAACACTGCGGTTTTGAGATCAGCTCTTTAAAAGGGAAAAGGATGGCTGTAAGCCATGAGCGCCATCTCCTAGACCAACTGCACGTCACAGGGGACTCCCCAACCCCCAGAGCCCACCTGGGCACCTGGTGCTGAGGCAGGAAGGCGCTGGGGGGTGACCCTCAGCACCAGGCCTTCTGGCCCTGCACCCTGGCTCAGGCTTCCCAGCCAATCTCTGAGACAATCCCCAGCCAGGGCAGGGTCCCCCACCCCCGGCCTCCTGCCTCTTGGTTTCTGGTTGCCCAGGGAACACCTCCCAGGGCCAGTGCTAAAGGAGCCAGAATCGGCTTCCCGTGGAGGCCCCACCCAGTGGGGTGGTGAGGTGGGGGCTGCAGGGAAGGCGGGGGGTTCCCAGATACAAGGAATCCTGTCCCTCGGGCTTGAGGGTCCCAGGTCACCTTTGGGCTCAGGAGCTGACCTGGTTGTCATTCTTCTACAGGACATCACTGGGGCCCTGCCCCATGGGGTCCTGCGCACTCTCCTGCTCCCACATGTCAGAGCCACCTGAGCTGAGCAGCGGGGTCCCCGTCCAGCACCAGCCCCTGGCCACTCATCTGGGGGTTGCTGGGAGTTGTGCAGAGCCTCGTCCATTCTCAGGATGACCGGGCTCCACTCCACCCACCTGGTGGTGGCTGCACAACGTGCCTGGGGCCACGGGGTCAAGCAGCAGCCATGGCCTTGTGGTTGCCAAAGCTCGGGGGTCTTTTCAGAGGACACCTTTACCCCCAGTACTTCCCACCTTCTGAAGGGCTCCTGAGGTGTTGGCTGAGCGCTGACCCCCACTTCCTGCACGTGAGGGACAGACCTCGCCCTCCCCTCCCAGGCAGCACAGCCCTGTGGAGGCTGGGGCAACAGGGGGGGACTGTAGGGGTGCAGGTGCTGGGCAGGGGGCAGAGAGGAGCTCAGCGTGACCCCAGGTCTCAGCTTGCCATGAGGAAGAGCAGCTGTGGGAAGAGGAGCATGAGGGGGCAGGGCGTTCCGAGAGGACAGAGGCAGAGGCTCCCCAACATGTGGAGACAACTCTGGGGATGCTGGGGACTGTTAGGCGCCCCCTCCTAACTGCCCTCCCCCTGCCTGGGTCCTGACAGCAGCACTGTTGGAGTCAAATGACCAGTGGGTGGCCAGGAGGGACCCTGATGCATAGGGGTACCAGGCAGCTGTCTGGGAGCCCCTCAGTCCTCTGTGCAGGGACTGTGGGGGGGGGGGGGGAGGGTGGTGCGGGCAGCACCCAGAGGGCAGGAGCCTGCAGGAGCCTGCAGGAGGAAACGCTGCTGGTTCCCAAGGCTTTCCAGCTTCTGGAGCCCTGGGCCTGGCTGCTGCCACGGCCTGGCCCTCAGGCCCCAGGCCCCGCCTCTACATCTCAGCCCCCACCCAGCCCCGCCCCCAGGCCCCAGCCCCTCAGCCCTGTCCTCTGCTCTGGGGTCACTGCCTCTGCACAGCCTGAGGCAGGTCAGGCTTGTGCTGCTGGGAGCAGCCTTTGGCAGGGCTGCTTTGATGTTTCCATGGAAACACCCCTGGGACAGAGGCACTGAGGGACACCGCAGGCTGGGGGCATCTGGAAGTGGCCTGTGGAGAGCTGTGCAGGTTTCATGAGTCCCTGGAAGCTTCCATGTTAGGCAATAGAAGCCCCCAGATTCAAGATGCACCTTCCAAGCTCCTGAAGCCCCCCTCCCACGATGGGGGCTCCCCCTCCCCAGGCTGGTGTCAAAGTCCAGAGGGGCTGGCCCTTCTGCCATCCTCGGGGCTGCCTGGCTCACCTGGTCATGGCCTGCTCGGGCCTCAGACCCTGGGGCCTCTGGGAGGGCAGGTCCAGTCCTGGTCACCACACAGCCCTGGGATCAGTGACCTCGGGCTTCAGCCCTGGATCCTCAGGCTGGTTCCCTCTGACCTCTGACCTTGACCTCTGACCTCTGTCCCTGTTGACCCTGCCCGTGTTTAGAGACACAGCGTCCTTTGGGGTGAGCATCAGCCTTGGCCCACGCTGGGAGGGGATGCTGACCCCAGGCCTCTCATTCCCCTGGCAGCGTCTCGGCTGGGTCACCAGCTTGTCCCATGGATCAGAAGACAGAGGACAGCAGTGGCCGAGCTGCCACTGCCTCCCCTGGCCCAGACTGCCCAGCACGGCACAGGCAGAAACACCTCTGCACATTTGAGAAAAGCAGTTTCCTCCGGGCCCCCTCCATCTCCATTCTGGGCTAGGCCTGGGGGTGCTGGTGGAGGCAAGGGGCCTGGGGGCAGTGTGGGGACCACATCAGGGCCACACATGCTCCCTGGAGGCTGCGTGTGTGCATGCAGGAGGGTCCTGTGGGGGAGGCAGGGTGTCTGAGAGAGGGTCCTGCCTCCGAGAGGCTCGAGCATCACCCAGGATTAGGGACTCATGTCGGGGGGCCAGCGGGGGCTGATGTCACAGCCCGAGATTAACCCAAGGCCAGGGAGAGGGTCCCCCAGACTTGGAGGTGACAGAAGAACCCCCGCCCTGAGCCACCCAGTGGCCCCCAGGTCGGGGCTCCCTCCAGGCTCCAGTGCCCCTGGTGGCCAGTGCTGACCTGGCAGGGGCTGGTCAAGGACAGGCCCAAGCTAGGGGAATCTGGAGGCAGATGCCACCCCCACACCATCATCCCCCGTGTCCTCCTTGGGGAGCCCAGGATCCCACTGCACACAGCATGTCTGCACTGGCTGCCTGGATCCTCCAGGGAAAAGCTGTGGGATCTTAGGAAAGTGACCTTCAGTTTTCAGGCCCATGTTTGCTGATCTGTCAAATAGGGAAAGGAATCCTAGCTCCCATTAGGGGTGGGGATCCCCTGAGCACTGGGCACTCGTTGAAGTGGGGCAGGAGCTCCTATGGGGGCACGTGCACTTTGAGGCCCTCCAGGATTGCACCATGTCCCCTGTGGGGTTTAAGATGCTCGTGCGAGGACATGTTCAGAAAACCACGTTCTTAAGCCTAAGCCATTCCCATGGCTGTGAACCCACTGGAGACAGGATCTTCTGATGAGGCTACTTCAGCTAAGGTGTGACCCACCTCAGTCAGAGGGGTCTTAATCCTCTTACTGGACTCCTTGATGAGAGAAGGAAATTCAGACAGAGAGAAAGCCGCAGAAGCAAGAAGCTGAAAGCAGCAGACCTCTGAGAGCAGGGAGAGCCCAGCGTGTGGCGGAGGAGCCCAGCACCGCCGGCAGCCAGCCTTCAGAAAGAGCATCGCCTTGCTGATGCCCCGATTTGGACATTTTCTCAGCCTCAAGCTGTAAGCTAACAAACTTCCATTGTCTAGACCAACCAATTTCATGGTATCTGCTTTGAGCAGCCTAGGAAACCAGATCAGATGTGGGTACCAGGAAAAAGGGGTGCCTCTATTGCAAATACAAAAGAGTGGAAAGGGCTTTGGAATTGGTTGGGTAGAGGTTGTATGAATTGTGAGGTGCTTGAAAGATAAGGCTTAAATTTATTTGAAGAACCTGTTGGTAGAAGTATTGTTGCAAAGGTATTTCTGATGAGTCCTTAGATAGAAAGAATGCATGTGTATTGAAAATTGGAAGAAAGGCAGTCCTTGTTTTAAAATGGTAGAGAACTTGGCAATATTGAGTCCTGATGACAGATGGGAGAACATAAGAGCTATGAACTTGAGGATATTTCCAAGCTAAGTGTGGGTGGAAAGTGCAGCCTGCTTCTCCCTGAACCTTATAATAAAATGCGAGAGGAAAGGGATAACTGGAAACTGAACTTCTGGGTACAGGGAAAATAAAACAGAAATTGATGACTGGGAAAATTCTGAGCTTTGAGAAAGCAAGCCCCAGAAAATAGCACTCCCTGTGAGGGTTTAGCTGAGCATGGAACCGGGCAGTGGTTTCCTCCCAAGTCAGGACTGCAAATGCGGCTCTTCAGGTCAGAGCTGGGAACGCCCTGCTGCCTGATGGCTGGGACCCCTGTGCAGCACGTGAAAACCAACAAGCTTCTGTGAGATCCCTATGAAAGGAACCCCTGCCAGCCTGGACTGGAAGGGACAGAAAAGGACAGATGGAAGGAAAACCCCTTCAAGGGCAGGACATGGGAGGCTGAGGTCTGGACCACAGGCATCTCCTGGGGCCCAGAGAAGGGGCCACCTGTGCGTGTGGGAAAGGTGAGCGTGCCCACAGCTGGAGGCTGCGCCTTCCCCCCCATCGCTCAACCAGCGCTGCTCCCCCCGGTTGCTCAACCAGTGCTGCTCCTCGCTCCTGAGTGGGCGGAGCCCCCACCCAGGATTGCGGAGGGTCTGGCCCCCAGCCCAGGGCTCGAGGGTGGGGGACAGTGAATGGGCACTGCAGGAGCCTGGCCAGGCCAGCACCTGAAGAGGAGGAGGGGTCTGCGAGCCTAAGTCCCCTCCCTGGCTCCAGAAGGCGGGGTTTCTCGGGGTGCAGGGCACCCTGGGCTGCGAGGCCAGTGGGGCCCGTAGCTCTGACCCCATCACTGCCCCTCCCTGGGCTGGTCTCGCCCCTGCCTGTGGAGGGATCAGCAGGGAAGGCCCTGTGGGTGGGGTGGGTGTGGGGTGGGGGACCCTCAGGACTCACCTTGCCACCAGGTGCATGAGTTCCAGCCCCCTGTACCCCTCCCTGCAGGGATGTTGGGCTGACAGGTGCAGTGCAGGGCCCAGGAAAAGCCCCTTCATCCACGTTTCCACACAGGGCAGCCCCCGTCCCCCACCGCCCCTTCCCTTGCAGGTGATTTGGGATGACGGCCACATCACATCCTGCCACCACCTCTCCACGGGGTTGGGTTCCAACTTCGCCTCCCCTCAGCGTTGTTCCCAGAGCATGTCCTGACACACTATCGCCCCCAGGCCAGCCTGCATCCCCAGGTCTCCTCTAGCTCAGGTGAGCCACCTGGAAGAGGTCAGCTAGCACAGTTGTGCTGACCTGGTCCAGCAGGCCCCGTGGGTGTCACTGCTGTGGCCCCTCTGCGTGGACACCAGGGTGACACCAGGAGGCCGGCCCCGAGGTCCTCCTGCTTGTGAGGGGTCTGTGCCAGAGCCTGGGGACTCTACACGCATCCCTCCTGCCTACCTGGGCTCGCGGCTGGACTGAACCTCAGGGCCTGTGGTCAGGTGGGGCCATGTCTGAGTTCACATCAGGGCACGTGGCCAGGCAGGCCCCTGCCAGCCTCTCCAGCTCTTCTGCCTCCTGGGTGACGTTCCATTTGGCAGAAATGCCACTGTCATTGGCCTCGATTAACCACATGGCGGCTCAGCACCTGCCGTGGCCAGGAACCCCTCTGCCCTGTCGGGGTGAGGGAGTCCTCCCATGTGGCATTTCATGAGTGGGGCTATTTGTTCCCATGCCCATTCCAGCTCATTCTGACTCTGCAGGGTCTGCTTCATTTCTGCCTCTTGGAAAATGTGTTTATTGCTCTGATTTAAAATAAAGAGGAAGAATTCCCCAGGAGAGTCCTCCTTTCACTCCTCTCAGATGTGGGCAGCTCAGAGGGGTGCTTGTTTTCTCCAGCCCCGAGGACTCAGGCAGGGGGTGTCACAGAGGGCTGCACCCCTTCCCCACTCACTAGGGTTGAGGGGCCCCCAATCAAGCCCCCAGCCAAGGGTCAGCTGGGAGGAGGGAGGGTGGGAGAGGGCCAGGGAGGGACTGTCCATGAAATCCCATTTTTCTGAAGCCTCGTATTCAGTTCTCAGCAGAAGCCGAGGTCTGAAGTCCCGGGTGTGGCCGTCAGGGGGTCCAGTGACCTCACAGATGACCTCTGACCTAAGCCCTACACTGCCGCTGCGTCCTTGTGTGGAGGGATGGGGAAGGCATGAGGGACCACGCCAAGCTCGCGTTGGTTAAACTAAGAGTGCCCTCAGCCTCCACTGTAGGAAGATGTGGTGGCTTCAGCGGTACTGCCTGGAGCATTTAGGAGGGACAGACCCATTCCTCCAGAGTCCAGAGCTCCAGGCATGGGCAGGAGCCTGCTCGGTTCACACAGGGTCAGGGGAGTGCAGCAGCCAGCTGAGGCACACCAAGCCTTCGGGCACAGCCAGCTGAGGCACACCGACCCTCAGGGATAGCCAGCTCTGAGGCACACCAAGCCTCGGGGACAGCCAGCTGAGGCACACCCAGCCTTGGGGCACAGCCACCTGAGGCACAGCAAGCCTCAGGGACAGCCAGCTGAGGCACACCGAGCCTGGGGAAAGCCGGCTATGAGTTACACCGGGCCTTGGGGACAGTCAGCTGAGGCACACCGAGCCTCGGGGCACCAATTATGGACGATCCAATGTGTCTGCCAGTGAAGGAAAAGAGAGCATCTCTATGCTTCCAGGTGATTGCAACCCCCTTGCTATACTTTTTTCAGTGCATGTAGTTTGGGGGCTGATCTCAGGAAGCACCTCAAGAAGGGGGGTGGAGACTGTGAGGAGGAGACAGAGAGTATAAGGCAGTGGGTCTTAGCAGATGACTGCTGTGGGTCCCTGAGCTCAGTCCTGGGGCTCTTAGGAGAGTGTAGACCACTTGACCGAGTTATCCCTGCAGAGGTGGATAGGGCTGGGGCAGTGGCCCACCAGCTACTGTGTCCCATGTGCCTCCCTGCAAGGGGCACTGGCTCCCTGACATTTCCAGCATGCCCAGTGTGTGGACAGGACAGGCTCAAGTGACTTGAAAAACCCCCAGGGGAGACCTGCAGGTGCTGGCAGCTGGAAGTCTTGTTTTAGGGTTTGGGTACACAGTGGGGTCCTGAGGGGACATGGGGAGGTAAACCTATAGCATCTGCCACATCTTTACTGAGTGCCTACTGTGCAACGAGGCATCAACATGGTATAGCTCCCAATCCAGAAGACTAGAACCTAGTAAATTAGAGGCAGCGGGACACCAGTGAAGCAGGAAGGGGACAGTTTAGTTACAGCAGGTTCAAGCAGGCTTCCGGAGGAAATAGCATCTGAATCTGAATGTTGAGAAGATCCAAAATCCAGACATCTTGGGGAGCAGCATTTTAGGTGCAGGACGACCAGCGAGGAAGGCCTGAGAGAACGGAGGCAATTGTGAAGATGAAAGGAGCTGATACCTTAGAGGACTCACGGCTTTCCATACTTTTGATTCTAGTTCTGCCCTAGTCCCCCAGAGCCATAAATCCAAAGTCAGTCCTTGAGAGGCACCTGGGAGGGTCTGGACTCCCCCATCCCCCACTCCTCAGAAGCTCCTTCACCTTAGACAAGGCCTTCAGCTCTGAGCCTTACTTTTCTCCTCTGCAAAATGGCAGGAAAAACAGTGTCTACCTTGTAGGATTGGGAAGCAGGTTGGGAGGCTCCCTTTCTCCCAGGCAGAGGAGAAGGCGTCCCAGTGCATGTTAATCTTGTACCCTGCAAGGTTGGTGAATTTGTTTTTGGCTCTATTACTTTTTTTGTGAATTCTTTGGGATTGTCTATACAAAGGATCCTGTCATCTTGAACAGAGTTTTACTTCTTCCTTTTCAATTTGAATGACTTTTATTTCTTATTCTTGTCTAATTGCTCTGGCTAGAACTTCCAGTACAATGTTGAAGAACAGTAATGAATGCAGAAACCATTATCTTATTCCTGATCTCAGAGGGAAAGCTTTCTGTCTTTCATCATTGAGTAAGATATTAGCTATGGCATTTTCATAAATGCTCTTTAGTATGTCAAGGAAATTCTCCTCTCTTCCTATTTTTCTAAGTGCTTTCATCATGAATGAGGGTTGAATTTTTTCACATATCTTTTCTGTGTTAATTGAGATGACAGTGTATTTTTTTCTTCATTCTAGTAATGTGGTGAATTTCTTTGATTTCCTTCTGCTGAACCAGTCTTGTATTCCTGGGATAAATGTCATTTTGTAATGGTGAGTAATCATTTTAATATGCCATTGGAGTCAATTTGCTAGCATTTTGTTGAGGGTTTTTGCACCTACATCTATAAGGGAAATTGGTCTGTAATTTTCTTCTATTGTGATAGCTTTCTCTAGTTTTGGTATCAGAATAATGGTAGTCATGGAATGAGTTAGGAAGAGATCTCTTCAAATTTGGAAGAGATTGAGAACAGTTGGTGTTAATTCTTCTTGGAACATATGGTAGAATTCACCAATAAAGGCATCTGGTCCTAGACTTTTCTTTTGCGGGAGATTTTTGTATTGATTCAATCTCTTTACTTGTTATAAATCGGTTAAGATCTATTTTAGTCCATTTTTGCATACTGTGTTTTTCTAGGAATTTGACCATTTCATCTAGGCTTCCCAATTTATTGGTGTATCATTGTTCATAGTAGTCTGTTGAAATCTTTAATTTCTGCAAGATCAGTAGGAATGTACCCCCTTTCATTTCTGATTTTTCTATTGTGTGTGTGTGTGTGTCCTTTCTCTTTTTGACAGTATAGTTAAATGTTTGTAAATTTTATCCTTTAGAACCAAATTTTGGTTGTGTTGATTCTCTCAAATATTTTTGTTCTATATTTCATTCATGTCTGCTTTAATACTTATTTTATTATTTCTGCTAACTTCAGGTTTAGTTTGCTTTTCTTTTTCTTGATCCTCAAGATGTGAAGTTCGGTCACATATTTGAAAGCTTTCTTTTTTTCTAATGTACACATTTACAGCTGTAGTTTTCACCCCACACACTGCTTTCAGTGCACCCCATAAATTTTGTTATGTTGCATTTTCATTTTTATGCATTTCCAAGAATTTTATTATTTCTCTTGTAATTTCTTTTGTGACCAAATGGCTTAAGGGTGTGTTGTTTAATTTCCACATATTTGTGGATTTTCCAGCATCCCTTCTATTACCAATTTCTAGCTTCATTCCATTCTAATCAGAAAAGAACCTTTTCATGAATTCAATCTTGTCAAAGTTAAGACTTGTTTTGTGATCTCACATACATTCTACCCTGACGACTGATCCAAACCAAATGGAGAAAACTGTGTATTCTGCTGTTCTTTTTTTTTTATTTAATATTTATTTATTTTTTAATTACATTAAAAAAATATATGAGGTCCCATTCAACCCCACCGCCCCCGCCCCCCACTCCCCCCACAGCAACACTCTCTCCCATCATCGTGATACATCCATTGCACCTGGTAAGTTCATCTCTGAGCATCACTGCACCCCACAGTCAATGGTCCACATCATAGCCCAGACTCTCTCACGTTCCATCCAGTGGGCCCTGGGGGGATCTACAGTGTCCCGTAATTGTCCGTGAAGCACTATCCAGGACAACTCCACGTCCCGAAAACGCCTCCACATCTCATCTCTTCCTCCCGTTCCCCACACCCAGCAGCCCCCATGGCTACCGTTCCCACACCCATTCCACATTTTCTCTGTGGACATTGGATTGGTTGTGTCCATTGCACACCTATGTCAAGTGAGGGCTTAGATTCCACATGGGTACTGGATGCACTCTTCCCGCTTCTAGTTGTAGACACTCTAGGCTCCATGTTGTGGTGGTTGACCTTCTTCAACTCCATGTTAGCTGAGTGGAGTAAGTCCAATAAGTCAAAGTGTAGGAGCTGAAGTCTGTTGAGGCTCTGGGCCTGGGTGTCATATTATCAGTCCAGAGATTCAAATCCCCTACATATATCTTAAACCCAGCACCAAATACAATTCCAATAAAGTAGCATACAAGTCTTGTGAAAAGAGATCCCCTCTGAGTCCATTTCCATCACGCAGAAACACCAGCTCCAAAGAAGGGCCATCTGTCATGGCAGTGAACCCCTTCTGCCATGACCATAGAACCCATGGGTCTCTTTATCCCTCAAAAGAACCAATACATGGGGTTGTATCTACCTTATCTGTCTCTTAGACCCTGTTCAGTTGTACATAGGGGTATTCCTTCTGACAACCTCCAGACTCTTTTTTAGAGACTCACAGCCTTATAATCTCATTTCTCCTTTCCATTTCCCCCTTACATTAGGTCAGACAGCATTTTGAAGTCATGCTATTATATGTAGGCAGGGATATTCTGCTGTTCCGCATTGAATCTTTAATTCAAGGTCATTTTCTAGTTGCTTCTTCAGCTGGTATGTGGTAGTGATCCCTCGGTGCCAGGGAGGCTCATCCCCGGGTGTCGTGTCCCATGCTGGGGGGAATGCATCACATCTACACGCTGAGTTTGGCTGTGAGAGTGGCCACATTTGAGTAACATGAAGGCTGTCAGGAGGAAACCCCCAGGCACAATGCTACTCTAGGCCTTGTTCTTATTGCAGGTGCATAGGCTCAAAAGTGTAGCCATTAGTATCAAGAGCCCACTGTTGGGCCCTCCTTCCTTCCTGGTTCTTGCCGTTGCACCTGGAGGATTGCCGCTGCTCTCCCAGGGCCCACAACAGTGACCCCCCTGCCAGGAGCCCAGTACCCCCCCAGCCGTTGTTTTTAATTGTTTCCACTATGAGTATATATAGACATTACCATATACCCTGGGCATATGCCCTGTATAACTCCCTGTCAACCATATATATCCTGTCAATAACATCCCATATCAGTATTCCTCCGCTGCCATTGTTGAACCACTCTGTGATCCAAAACTTCCCGTAAAGTGAATCCCAACATAATGTCAGCTTCAGAAGAGTCTTAGATCACCAAAATTCATATATACAATATACAGTATTTCCCCAGATCCACCATAAAACCTTTTCCCTTGCACAGCAATAATCTTTTAACTTATTCATATCATATTTCCTGAAACTGATGTACAGATTCTGAAACTATAGTTTTCAAACAAGGTAACATTTGTGCTTACTATGTGGTCCATACTTTAGATTGTACAGTTTTCTAAATTTTTTAGTTATCCTATGTTTTGTCTTATGGTTTTCATTATTAGTCTGTAGTCCCCTATATGTTTTTGGTGTAATATTAGCTGTTTTATATTCATCCTCGTGTACTCTCACATAACTCCTCTTTTGCCCCCTTATTTACCTTTGTTCCATCCATTGCACGTCCATTTTCCCCTCCCCTTAGGGCCCACAACGCCTGCCAATCTAATGCCCTGGGAGCCGTTCTTTCTCATGAGAGATACAGTTCTCTCTATTCGACGGCATTAGTCTTCCCCAGGATATGGATCCACCCCACCCAATGGTAGAACCCACCTTGGCAAAATTAGCCTTCAGCTATTCCCTCCGGAGTCCGTCCCGCATCAGACCATACCCCCTGAGCGTCCTAACCAGGTAACCCTCCTACTTATACTTTGATACGTTTTACTCAACATTTAGTTCTCAACGAACTTCTGGCACTCTCCCAGGTTTGTATGTTGCCCCTCCCTCCCACCTATTTCTTGGACCATATTACCCCTCTTCCCATCCCCAGCCCCCCTCAAACCCAGAAAACCCCACTCGAACGTAACCCCTTGCCCCCATTTTGTCCCTTCTTTGTGCTCATACTTACCCCCAGCTCATCACAGATTTCACCCCTACAGACATAAACTCACATCCTTCCTCCACTCCCCGATTTCCAGTAAGCCACTTTTCTAGACTCTAGCTCTCTGAGGCAGTTAACTTATTTCATATCATTGAGGTCATATAGTATTTGTCCTTCAATGCCTGGGTTGCTTCACTCAACATAAGATTCTCAAGGTTCATCCATGTTTTCCCGTGCGATTGTAGTGTATTGGTTCTTACAGCTGAGTAGTATTCCATTGTGTGTATATACCACATTTTATTGATCCACTCATCTGTTGATGGACTTTTGGATTGATTCCAACTTTTGGCGATGGTGAACAATGCTGCTATGAACATTGGTGTACATATATCGGTTTGTGTCCTTGTTTTCAGATCTGATGGGTATATACCCAGCAGTGGTATTGCTGGGTCATATGGCAAATCTATGGATAATTTTTTGAGAAACTGCCAAACTGTACTCCAGAATGGTTGGATCCTTCTGCATTCCCACCAGCAATGGATGAGTGTTCCCCTTTCTTCACATCCTCTCCAGCATTTGTATTCTACTGTTTTTTTCATGGCTGCCAATCTTATGGGAGTAAGATGGTATCTCATTGTAGTTTTGATTTGCATTTCCCTGATAGCTAGGGATTTGGAGCATTTTTTCATGTGCTTTTTAGCCATTTGTATTTCTTCTTTGGAGAAGTGTCTGTTTAAATCTTTTTCCCATTTTTTAAATGGGTTGTTTATCTTTTTGTTTTCGAGATCTATGAGTTCTTTATATATGCAAGTTATAAGTCTCTTATCAGATATATGGTTGCCAAATATTTTCTCCCATTGTGTGGGTTCCCTTTTTACTTTCTTGACAAACTCCTTTGAGGTGCAGAAGGCTTTAATTTTGAGGTAGTCCCATTTATCTATTTGTTCTTTTGCTGCTCGTGCTTTTGGTGTGATATTCATGAAGCCATTTCCTATTACAAGGTCCTGTAGATGTTTCCCTACACTGCTTTCTAAGGTCTTTATGGTCTTGGCTCTTATATTTAGGTCTTTGATCCATCTTGAGTTGATCTTTGTATAAGGTGTGAGATGGTAATCCTCTTTCATTCTTCTACATATAGCTATCCAGTTCTCCAGGCACCATTTGTTGAATAGGCCATTCTCTCCCAGTTGAGAGGGTTTGGTGGCTTTATCGAATATTATATGGCTATATACATGAGGTTCTATATCTGAACTTTCAATTCGATTCCATTGGTCTGTGTGTCTCTCCTTATGCCAGTACCATGCTGTTTTCACTACTGTAGCTTTGTAGTATGTTTTGAAGTCAGGAAGTGTGATTCCTCCTATTTCGTTTTTCTTTTTCAATATGTCTTTGGCTATTCGGGGCCTCTTTCTATTCCAAATAAATTTCATAGTTAGTTTTTCTAGTTCCTTAAAGAAGGCTGTGTTGATTTTTATTGGGATTGCATTGAATGTGTAGATCAGTTTTGGTAGGATAGACATCTTAATAATATTCAGTCTTCCTATCCATGGACATGGAATATTCTTCCATTTATTTAGGTCTTCTTTGATTTCCTTGAACAATCTTGTATAGTTCTCGATGTATAAGTTTTTTACCTCTTTAGTTAAATTTATTCCTAAGTATTTGATTTTTTTATTTACTATTGTGAATGGTATTTGTTTCTTGATTTCCTCCTGATCTTGTTCATTATTGGTGTATAGAAATGCTACTGATTTTTGCGCATTGATCTTATAACCTGCGACTTTGCTAAACTCATTTATGAGTTCTAGGAGTTTTGTTGTAGATCTCTCATGGTTTTCTATATATAGGATCATGTCATCTGCAAATAATGAAATTTTGACTTCTTCCCTTCCAATTTGAATGCCTTTTATATCTGGTTCTTGTCTCAGTGCTTGAGCAAGTACTTTCAAGACAATGTTAAATAGGAGCGGAGACAATGGGCATCCTTGTCTTGTTCCTGAGTTTAGAGGGAAGGATTTCAGGATTTCGCCATTATAAACAATGTTGGCTTTCGGTTTTTCATATATACTCTTTATCATGTTCAAAAAGTTTCCTTGTATTCCGATCTTTTGGAGTGTTTTTATCAGGAAGGGGTGCTGTATTTTGTCAAATGCCTTTTCTGCATCTATAGATATAATCATGTGGTTTTTTTCTCTCAATCTGTTTATATGGTGTATTACATTGATTGATTTTCTTATGTTGAAACATCCTTGCATACCTGGAATAAATCCCACTTGGTCATGGTGTATAATTTGTTTAATGTGTTGTTGAATATGATTAGCAAGTATTTTGTTAAGTATTTTTGCGTCTAGGTTCATTAGAGAAATTGGTCTGTAATTTTCCTTTCTTATGGTGTCTTTGTTTGGCTTTGGTACTAGGGTAATGTTGGCATCATAGAAGGAATTAGGCAGTGTTCCTTCTGTTTCGATTTTTTGGAATAGTTTCAACAGGATTGGTGTTAGTTCTTTCCGGAATGTTTTGTAGAATTCACCTGTGAAGCCGTCTGGCCCTGGGCTCTTCTTAGTTGGGAGATTTTTAATGACTGATTCTATCTCTTTGCTTGTGATTGGTTTGTTAAGATCATCAATTTCTTCTTTCGTCAGTATGGGCTGCTTATGTGTTTCTAGGAATTTGTCCATTTCCTCTAAATTGTCATTTTTGTTGGAATATAGTTTTTCAAAGTATCCTCTTATGATAGTCTTTATTTCTGTGGGGTCAGTGGTGATATCACCTTTCTCATTTCTTATTTTGTGTATTTGCATCTTTTCTCTTTTTTTCTTTGTTAGTCTCGCTAAAGGTTTGTCAATTTTTTTGATCTTCTCAAAAAACCAGCTCTTGGTCTTGTTTATTTTTTCAAGTGCTTTCTTATTTTCTATTTCATTTAGTTCTGCTCTTATCTTTGTTATTTCCTTCCTTCTTCTTCCTGTTGGGTTACTTTGTTGTTGTTTTTCTAATTCCGTCAAAAGTGCAGTTAGTTCTCCAATTTTTGCTCTTTCTTCTTTTTTTGATATATGAATTTATGGCTATAAATTTCCCTCTCAGTACCGCTTTTGCTGCATCCCATAAATTTTGGTATGTTGTGTTATCATTATCATTTGTTTCAAGGTAGTCATTGATTTCTTTTGAGATTTCCTCTTTTACCCACTGTTTTTCTAAGAGTGTGCTGTTTAATTTCCAAATTGTCGTGTGGAGTCTGGGTCTCTGTCCCTTGCAAATTTCCAGCTTTACTCCACTGTGGTCAGAGATATTGTTTTGTATGATTTCGATCTTTCTGAATTCATTAAGCCTTTCTTTGTGGCCTAGCATATGGTCAATCTTGGAGAATGTTCCATGTGCACTTGAGAAAAATGTATATCCTGCTGTGTTTGGGTGTAATGATCTATATATGTCTATTAGATCCAGCTCTTCTAATATACTGTTCAAATGTTTTGTTTCTTTAGTGATTCTCTTTAGAGATGTTCTGTCCAGAGTTGATAGTGGTGTATTAAAATCCCCCACTATAATTGTAGATGCATCTATTCTTTCACTTAATTTTTCCAGCATTTGCCTCACCTATTTAGAGGCGCCCTTGTTAGGAGCATAAATATTTATGATTGTTCGATCTTCTTGACAGATTGTCCCTTTCACTAAAATATAGTATCCTTCTTTGTCTCTCACAATTGTTTCGCATTTAAAGTCTATTTTGTCTGATATTAATATAGCTACTCCTGCCTTTTTTTGGTTGTTGTTTGCTTGTATGATTGTTTTCCAGCCATTCACTTTCAACCTCCATGAGTCTCTGGGTCTAAGATGTGTCTCTTGTAGGCAGCATATAGATGGGTCATATTTCCTTATCCAGTGTCCCAGTCTGAATCTTTTGATAGGTGAGTTTAGTCCGTTGACATTCAGTGTTATTACGTTTAGAGAGTTATTTATGGTAGCCATATTTTGGTTGGATTTGTGTTTGTTACATTTTGTTTGTTTTATTTTATTTTCCCCTTCTATTTTTGTCTTTCTTGTTGCTTTTACACTCTCCTCCATCTCTGACTGTCCTGTTTTTTCCTTTCTTCCTGCAGAACTCCCTTAAGAATTTCTTGAAGGGGAGGTTTCTTGTTGATATACTCTTTCAGTTTCTGTTTATCTGTGAATATTTTGAACTCTCCATCATTTTTGAATGGTAGTTTAGCTGGATAGAGTATTCTTGGTTGGAAATTTTTTTCCTTTAGTACCTTGACTATATCATACCACTGCCTTCTTGCCTCCATCATTTCAGATGAGAAATCAGCACTTAATCTTATGGAGTTTCCCTTGTATGTGATGGTTTTCTTTTCTCTTGCTGCTTTTAGAATTTTTTCTTTGTCTTGAGCATTGGCTAATTTGACAAGTATATGTCTTGGGGTGGGCCTGTTGGGGTTTATGACCAGTGGAGTGTGCTGTGCTTCTTGGATATGTACATCTGTCTCTTTCAGTAGATTTGGGAAGTTTTCATTCATTATTTCCTGCAACAGTCCTTCTGACCCCTTTCCCTTCTCTTCTCCTTCTGGAATGCCCATAATACGTATGTTTGAGCGTTTTGCGTTATCATTCAGGTCCCTAAGTCCTATCTGGATTTTTTCTACCTTTTTATTGACCACTTCTACTATCTGTTTGATTTCCAATGCACTGTCTTCCACATCACTAATTCTCTGCTCTGCCTCTTCTAGTCTGCTGATATTTGCTGCAAGTGTATTTTTGATTTCTTGAATTGTTGTGTTCATTTCCATCATATCTGTTATTTTTTTGCACATGTCTGCAATTTCCCCTTCAAGTGTTGTCTTCATGCTGTTAACCTCTTTCATTACTTCATCAAATTTGTCGGTGATAAATGATCTGAGATCTTTCATTGCTTGTGCGAAGTCCTGCCCCCTTCCTGATTGGATTCAGCCATGTTTTCCGGATTACTGGTTTGGTTTGTAGATTTTTGTTTGTTGTCTTGTCAACATTTTTTCTTGACGGGTTTAATCAGTTCCTTAGCTTCTTTGTCTAGTCTTGGAGATTAATTAGCTGTTGTTTTTGCGTAAGTGTTATATCTTCTCTTTGTCACTTTGTTCTTCTTATTCCAATTTCTTATTGCTAGTTAAGCTCACTTTAAAGGAAAGTATTAGTGCTGGGGAAAGGCAATTGTGTAAGGGAGGAAAAAGTGTGAAGTAGTATTGGTGATATATGTTAAGAAAGCAACAATATGAGTTCTGGGAGGATGGAGGTTAGATCATGTAAATTGTGTAGAGTTATAGTAGTAGGAAAGTACCTATAATGAGGTAGACGACTGAATATGGGAGGAACGTGGTACGTACTAAGAGGCTATTGTTTCCATGAGAGAGGGAAAGAGAAAAGAAAGGTAATAGTTTCAGGGACGAATACCAGATGGAAAACTAAACAAAGGTATTAGAAATTAAGAGTTAGATACTTTGCGGATCAAAGAAAGGGAGATGGAATATAGGAGAAATAGCAGATGGTGGAGGATATCAAGTTGTAGGGGAAAGGGGATAGTGTAGATAGGCTAAATCTATTCACAGAAAAATGAGGCAGTGGAGGGTGAGGAAACACAGCAAATGTGAGGTATTTCCTGTAGGACCTATTGTATTGTTAAGATAAAATAATATAAGAAGAATCTTGGGGACAGGAAAGAGAGGATTAAAAAAAAACAACAACAACAACAAAAAGAAAATAAAATAAAAAATAAAAAAAATAAAAAAAAAACAAAAAAAAAACAAAAGCAAAGAACAGAAACCCCGCCGCCAGGCTCGGCTGGGCTCCGCTGGGCTCGGCTGGGCTCCGGTCCCCTGCCCTCCGCGGCTCGGCTGGGCTTGCCTGGGCTTGGCTAGGCTCAGCTGGGCTCGGGTCCCCTGCCCGTCGCGGCTCGGCGGGGCCCGGCTGGGCTCGGCCGGGCCCGGCTGGGCTTGGCTTCCCTGCCCGCCACCCTCCGCGGTGCAGCGCAACTCGGCTCTCCCACTCGCCGCCCTTCGCGGCGCGGCTGGGCTCGACTGAGCTCGGCTGGGCTTGGCCCCCTCCCCCTCCGTGGCTCAGCTGGGCTCGGCCCGGCTCGGCTTCCCTGCCCGCCGCCCGCCGCGGCGCGGCTAGGCTCGGCTGGGCTCGGAGAAGTCAGCCATTGTTGGCCTTGTTTGTTCTTAGGTGGAAACATGTGATTCTCTTTGAATTTTGCTAGATTTTTTCTTCACCTTTGTTGTCAGGAAGTTGTCTCTGAGATGCCATGATTGTAGGTTGAGGGTTGTGGTTTTTCTCTTTTGATTCTTCCTTTGGAGTTTTCTGAGAATGATACAGTGGAACACTGTTTATCCATGCCAAGGAATATTTCTGAGCGATAAATAAAGGTAACACCATGGTGGACTCAGAAACCAGTAGATGGAGCAGAAGAAGCTGGATGTGCATTTGCATGCACGTACACACGTGCATGTACAGTACAGGGTCCATGGCTCCACTGATGTGACGTCTTAAGAAAAGGCAACAGATGAGGACAGTGTCTGCCCCTGGGTGTGCTGGCTGGGGTGTCCGGGGTGATGGAAATGCTGAGAATGCATTTGTGGGCCCTTCCATGGGGCATGTGATTGGCAAAGTTCATGAAGTAACCACATGAAAGTACAGAGGAAGATACGCTGTCCTATTTGCAGCCAGATAAATACAAATCAGTGCAGCAATGAGAGGTTAAAATTCACCAGCCATAATGTCTCAGATTTAGAAAGGTGGTCTTGGTGCTGCTTGCTGTTGCTTGGTGTTGTAGCTCACCCTGGAAGTCACTGTTTTGGAGAAATGGAAGCATATTTAATACAAGATGCACATGTCTTTGACCTCATTCTTACTCTTTTGGGGCTCCAGCTAAGCTTAATGTGGCATTATTTTTAGTGAGAGGCAAAGAGGAACCAGACTTTATGTTTAGAGCCATCATAGGTTTACAGAAAAATGAAGCACAGAGGGTTCCCATATGTCCCTGATCCCCTTCCCATCCTGCACAGGCCCCACTGTTAATATTTTGCATTATTGCATTGCATGTGTGACAGGCATGAAGCAACACTGATACATTGTATCAGCTGAAGTCCATAGTTTACCTTGGAGTTCACTCTTTGTGTTGTGCCATTCTAGGGATTTTGACACACCCATAATGTCATGAAGCTATTGTTACAGTCTCATACAGAATAGTTTTCCTGCCCTAAAAATGTCCTGGGTGCCACCTGTGCAGCCCTCCCCCTTCTCCTCAAGTCCCTGGCCCCCATTGACCTTACTTTTGCTGTAGTTTTGCCTTTTCCAGAGTGTCATAGTGCTGACTCACACAGCATGTGGCCTCTGCAGCCTGGCTGCTTCCACTTGCCACATGCACTGAAGGTTCCTCCATGTCTCTTCATGGCCCCATAGCTCATTCCATTTTATCTCAGAACAACTTGCCATCATGTGGCTGGACCACAGTTCATTTATTCATTCACTTCTTTAAGAACTTCTTGGTTGCTTCCAGTTTTTGGTGACTTACAGGAAAGCTGCTATAAACATCCATGTGCAGGTTTTTGTGTCGAATAAGTTTTCAGCTCCTTTGGGTAAAATACCTAGGAGCATGATTGCTGGATTGAATGGGGAACCTGTGAATAGCTTTGAAAGAAATGGCCAAACTTTCTTACAAAGTGGCTGCACTGTTTTGTATTCCCACCAGCAATGAGTGAGAGTTCCAGTTTTTCCCATGTCCTTGTCAGCATTTGGTGACAGTGTGCTGGATTTGGGCCATTTTAATAGGTGTCCATTTAATAGGCATGTTTCCATATGCCTATTGGTCATCTATACACCTCTTTTTTTCTTTTTTTCTCTTTATTTTTTTA
The DNA here is from genome assembly GCF_030445035.2 of Dasypus novemcinctus. Lineage (NCBI taxonomy): Eukaryota > Metazoa > Chordata > Mammalia > Cingulata > Dasypodidae > Dasypus > Dasypus novemcinctus. Next base: position 108,804,579 of record NC_080678.1, on the reverse strand, counting down.
AAATGTTACATTAAAAAAATATGAGGTGCCCATATACCCTGCACCCCCCTCACCCCACTCCTCCCATATCAACAACCTCTTTCATCATCATGGGACATTCATTACAGTTGTTGAATACATTTTGGAGCATTGCTGCACTACAAGGATAATGGTTTACACTTTTCCCCAGTCCACCCAGTGGGCCATGGCAGGATATACAATGTCCAGCAACTGTCCCTGCATTTTAAAATTGGGTTATTTTCTTATTGTTGAGTTTTAAGGGTTCTTTGTATATTTAGGGTAGAAGTCCTTTATCAATACAGTATATGGTTTGAAGATACTTTCTTCTAGCCTGTTGACTTGTCTTTCATCCTCTTAGCAATATCTTTCATGGAGCAGAAGTTTTGATTTTAATAAAATCCAGCTTTCATGGATTGTGCTTTTGATGTTGCATCTAAAAAATCATCACCAAATCCACTGAAATTTTTTCTTATTTATCTCTTAGAAGTTTTATAGTTTTGGACTTTACATTTAAGTCTATGCTCCATTTTGAGTTACTTTTTGTGAGAGGTGTTATTGTGGGTGTAGATTGTATGTTTTGCATGTGTATGTCAAGTTCTTCTGGCACCATTTCTTAGAAAGGCTATACTTCCTCCACTGAAATGCCTTTGCTCCTTGTCAAATATCAGTCAACTGTATTTTTGTGGTTTGTTTCTGTATTTTTTCCCATTGATCTGTTTGTCTATTCTCTCATCAATACCACACTGTCTTTATCACTGAACTTAGAGTTAAACTTGAGCTTTGGTGGTGGCAGTCCTCTGACATTGCCCCTCAGTGCTGTGTTGGCTCCTCTGCATCCTTTGACTTTTCCATATAAACCTTAGAACCAGTTTGTCAGTATCCACAGACCTCTAGCTGGGGTTTTGAATGGAACTGCGTTGCATCTACAGATCAATATGAGAAGGACTGGCATCTTAATAGTGTTGTATTCCTATCCACAAACTTGAAATGTCTCTTGTTTATTTAGACTTTTTCTTTCTTCCACCAGTTTTACAGTTTTCCTTATAAGATCTTGTACCTATTTTGATATATTTCTACCTAAAAAATTCATATTTTAGGGTGGCTAATGTAAATGGTGTTGTGTTTTTAATTTCAAATTCCAACGCTTCATTGCTGGTATATAAGAAAACAACTAATATTTATACCTCAGGCTTGTATCTTGTGACAGGGTTCCAGAAGGATTTTATTTTTGGTTTGGGATTTTCTACATGGACATCATGTTATCTGTGAACAGGCCCAGCACTCGAGTTGCCTTTCTCTGTTCCAGTTGCACTGGCTAGGACTTGTAGCACAATGTGGGGCAGGAAGGGGGATCCACGCATCACAGAGTCTGTCTCTGTTGCTGCCAAGACGGAGCATCCCTGGGCTCCGGGCACCCTCATCTCCTCGGATGTGGGGCTGTTCCACTGTTGAGCCCTCCTTTCTCAGAGGTGTGTGTTTCCTTATTGTTAAGTTCTACGGGCTCCTTATATAGTCTGGATACAAGTCCTTCATCACGTATGTGACTAGCAAGTATTTTCTCCTGCTCTACAATTTCTCTTCCCATTTCATACAAATGTATTTTTACAGAGCAACGTGTGTTCTTCAAAAAAAAGGTTGATGAAATTCAATATATCAACATTTTTTATAGGTCAAGTTATGTCTAAGAATGCTTTGCTGAATCCAAGGCTGAGAAGATTTTCTCCTAAAATTTAACACCTTCTATAGCAGTTTGATATAATTGATGAGTTCCAAAAATAGATACTGGATTATATTTGTAATCTGATCTGTACCTGGGTATGATTGAGTTATGATTAGGGCATTGAGTCCCCACTCCTTGGTGTATGGGGACTCACAGATAACAGGCATGGCAAAGGACAGAGTTGAGGGTTTTTGATGTTGGAGTTTTGATGCTGGAGTTTGATGTGGAAGCCTTAAGCTGGAGCCCCAGGAAGTAAGCACACAGAGGAAAGAGAAGCAAGCCCCAGGAAGAGAGGAACCCTAAACCCAGAGAGAGGCAAGACCCTGGAAGATCGGAACCCAGGAAGCCTGAGCCCTCACAGATGTCAGCAGCCATCTTACTCCAATTACTTTGGTGATGGAAGCAACTTATGCTTTATGGCCTGGTATCTGTAAACTCCTACCCCAAATAAATACCCTTTATAAAAACCAACCCATTTCTGGTATTTTGCATCAGCACCACTTTGGCTGACTAATACATCTTCCAAAGTGTTTTCTTCTAAAAGTTTGAGTTTTGTATTTGACCTTGAGGTCCCTGATCCATTTCAAGTAAATTTTTGTTTGAGTGGAGCAGTGTCCTCACTTATCTTGCTGGCAATACCGTGGACATGGGAGGTTTTCTCCCATGGCTTGATCGGCCTTGTTTCCTCTGACTTTGACTACCTGTGCATTTTGGGGGACACGTTAATGTGGGAGCTTCCCCTCACGTGGGGGTCCTGGGCTGCTGTCTGCATTGGAACTGGGGCTGCAGTGGAGCCTCGTGTGGCATCGGGGCTGCAGGGCTCCCTGCAGGGTCAGGGCTGCTGGGTGGCTGGTCATGGACACCCCATGCTGTGCTCCTGGGTGGGCTGCAGTGCAGAAGGAGTGTCCTCCAGACCCACCTCAGGCTGTCTGTCCTTCCATCCATCTCAGCAGATGCAGCTCCCTAGAACAACAGCTTCTTAATCTTCTTATGAAAGTAAAGGAATACATTCACAGCTAATTTTGTTGAGAAGAGAAACAATTTATCTAACCTTTAACAATATTTTATTAGATGTAAGCAAATATAAGAGGTTATATTTAAACTAGCATGTATATTTTTATAATCTTTTTTTTTTGCAAAAATTATCTCATTGTATCTACTTGTACATCTTTCAAAGGTTTTGCTTCACATGACTCTCACAGCAACTTGAGGCATCAGGCTCAGAAACCAAGGCACAGAAAAGACCAGTGAAGAATTCAAAATCCATAGCAGGTAAAGCTATGGGGCCATGGCCAGTGACTGCACAGCTCTGTAGGGAGAGGCTCCAGCAGGCCCAGATGGCATCCAAACTTCATAACTAGGATCTAGTTTCAAGATGATACACTACATTTTACAACATTAATTTTTAAATTGTCTTATTTATGCCATGACTATTCCTGTCAGGTGGAGTGAACTTAGGCTTCAAAGAAAGGATTAAGTTTCAAAAACCACCCAGAGAAATATAACGGCTCATCACTGCATGCTGCTGAAAATTTCACAAGAAACTTGTTTTTAAAAAGAAAACACTTTCTATTAATCATAAATAAATCCATGGAATTTGTTGACTATATGCTATAAAAATTATAGTTCTCTCTGGTGGCTTATTATATAAATTTCATCCATAAGAATTTCCAAAATGTTCTGTTAGCAATTTTGTCAAATTTATTTTTAGGCATTAGAGGGAAGAAATCCCACATGTGACTTAATCACTTAGTGAAGGCTCAGAACAACGACGACGGCTGTTGCCAGGCTGATGCTGAGTCCTCTGTCCCAGCATGACACCGGGTTTGTTTCTTTTTTTTTTTAAGATTTCTTTTATTTATTTATTTCTCTCTCCCCCTCCCCCCACCCCCGTTGTCTGTTCTCTGTCCATTTGTTGTGTCATCTTTGTCTGCTTCTGTTGTTGTCAGTGGCACAGGAATCTGTGTTTCTTTTTGCTGTGTCATCTTGTTGTGTCAGCTCTCCGTGTGTGTGGCACCACTCCTGGCCAGGCTGCACTTTCTTTCGTGCTGGGCAGCTCTCCTTATGGGGTGCACTCCTTGTGCATGGGGCTACCGTATGCAGGGACACCCTAATCAGGCAGCACCTGATCTCTGGCCTGTGGGGTGGTTGCGATTTAACAGTGATTCGGGAGGCTGTTCCCCAGGCCGTTCTCGACTTAGCAGTGGAAAGCCTGGGAAAGAGGCCTCTGCTGAAATGGCTTCCCATGTGCCTTCGTCCAAAAGCTCTGCTGAAGAAACTGGAGGGTGGGTTTAAATGCATGTCTGCTGTTTGCCCTTTCACCCTCAGGAGGGGTGATGAAGCTTGAGCTGGGTGGTGTGAAAACCCTGCCCAGCTTCAGCCCTAGCATGTCCAGCTGTCACTGAGCATGCAGGAGCCCCTTTCCCACCCAAGCACAACCCACCGAGCCCATGGACAGAATGCCGGGGTGGCGCCTCACCCAGCTGGGCACGTGCCATGGTGGATAAGAGCCCCGTGTTCCAGGCTCATCCACACACCAGACACACACCCACACCACATGTGCATCCTGTGCATATGCACCACACACACGTGCACACTCCACACATCCATGCCACTCATGTGCACATGCACAGTACAGCCACACAGCAGTGACACTCACCTGGTGCTCACCACACACTCACACACTTACATGCACATACACGTCCCAGAACCTCCAACATGCTCTAAGGCTGGGGGCTCACTCACTGAAAAGGGAAAATGCGGGGCTTCTGGTAACATCTAATTAGAGATTTGTTCTTTTAAGAGCAGCAGTAAGGGAAACTGCATACTGTGCAACTTGGCTTTAAAATTCTCTAAATCATGAAATATATTTTTGCATGCTTTGTGTATAAGGAATACTGCCAAGCTATAGGTTATGTAAAAAGGAGCACACACAGTTTGCACCATTTAAGTATATTAGTAGAGTGCAGGTGAGGTGACTTAAATGTGAATTACTGTGCTCTCTGCTCTCCTGAAGTAGAGCCCTGCTTTGTTTACTATAGAAAAGTCTGAGCAGTTTTCCTAAGTGAAAATTTAATCATTCAAATGTAGTTTCCAACAACAAGCCCTGCCCCGCCTCAAGGCAGTGACTCCCTCCTCTTCTGTGCACCTCTTCAGAGCCTCGACTGCTGTGAGCAGTAAAACAGCTCCTCAATATGTACTTGCTAAATGAATAAAGGTTTGCTTCAAACAGAAGCAAGAAAAGTAAGCCATATCTCCACTGTGAAATTTAAGTCTGGTATTTCAAAATAGTACAACATTTATTATTGCTCTGGAAAGTCAGAGTAAGGAATGCTTATAACTTGTGCAGATGCAGCCCAAAGGAGCACAAACCCAGAGAGTCGGCATGTGCAGCCCAAAGGAGCATATGCCCAGAGAGCCAGCAGGTGCAGCCCACAGACCCAGCAGGTGCAGCCCAAAGGAGCATATGCCCAGAGAGCCGGCAGGTGCAGCCCAAAGGAGCATATGCCCAGAGAGCCAGCAGGTGCACCCCAAAGACCCAGCAGGTGCAGCCCAAAGGAGCATAGGCCCAAAGAGCCGGCAGGTGCAGCCCAAAGAGCCTGCAGGCCTTCACATGGCATTTGAATGCCAGGGCACTGGCAGGCTTTACCTGTCTCTGGGTGGGTTTAGCATCTCGACTGGAACCATCAAAGCGTTCTGAAGAATGAGCTTGATGCGGATGAAAGTTATCCTATCTGTTGGGAGACACTAATGCACCAAGTTAATTCTTTATTTGCAGTGAACCTCTCCACCTCAACCTACCCTCCACTGAGCCGTCTCCTAAATCAGCCATAGTGCCAACTGTGTGTTAATAAGTTGCTCAGCTGTGAATGCAGCATTTAAGGTTTGGTGTTAAAAGTGTGTGCCCCACCGACAGGACCTTGGAATCTAATGCTCCGTGGCATTTCTTTTCTTTTCTTTTTCTCTTTCATTTTTTAATATTACATTAAAAAAATATGAGTCCCCATATATCCCCCGCCCCTTGCCCCACTCCTCCCCCCATAACAATCTCCTCCATCATCATGAGACATTCATTGCATTTGGTGAATACATCTCTGACCATGGCATTTCTTGACAAGCCCTTGTCTTCTCGGCTGGCTGAGGGACTCAGCGCACTGTGCGCCCCTCGGGGCTTCAAGAGAGCAAATGCACAAGGACCTCATTATGCAAATTCTGCATTGACCAGATTGAGCAACAAATTAACACAAAGTCGATTTTTTTTTAGTTTTTTTGTTTATTATTTTTTGTCTTTATTTTTTAATATTACATTCAAAAAACATGAGGTCCCCACATACCCCCCACCCCCCTCACCCCACTCCTCCCCCGATAACAACAAGCTCCTCCATCATCATGAGACCTTCATTGCACTTGGTGAATACATCTCTGAGCACCGCTGCACCTTATGGTCAATGGTCCACATCATAGCCCACACTCTCCCACAGTCCACCCAGTGGGCCATGGGAGGACATACGATTTTACTACCAGGCAGTCGCATTCCTTGTGCCTCCTCCATTGCTCACTGCCTGAAGTCATGGGAGGAATGCAAGGTGCGTTTCCACATTCTAACAGTCACGCTAAGAACCTGTGATGACTCCAGGTTCCAGGGTAGGGGGGGTGTGGAGAGCGGGGTCCTGGGCAGGCATCATTCAAAAAGGAGTCACGAACAGATGTGCCATAGCCAAGGACAAGGCAAAGAGCACAGCTTGGCAGGAAAAGAAGACTGAGCACTCAGGGAGAAGAGTGGAGGGATGGTGGGGGCGGGGCAGAGGAGGGGGCAGTGGGGTGGGGGCAGAAGAGGGGGCAGTGGGCAGGCAGCAGGGATGGGGCAGCAAGGCAGGGTCAGAGGAGGGGACAGTGGAGGGGGCAGCAGAGGGGGCAGTGGGGGTGGGGTCTGTGGAGGAGGGGGCAGTGGAGGGGGCAATGGGGCAGGGTCAGCAGGGTGGTCAGTGGGTGGGCAGCAGGTGGGCATTGGGGCAGGGGCAGCAAGGTGAGGGCAGTGGAGGGGCAGTAAGGGTGGGGGAAGTGGGGCAGGGGCAGCAGGTGGGCAGAAGGCAGGCAGCGGGTAGGCAGCAAGCGGGCAGCGGGTGGCAGTGCTCCCTGGGGCTGCTCTGAACTCTGAGCCCTGCGTCCTCGCAGCGACCAGGAACAGACTCAAGGAAACCTGGGGGAGCCTCACACCTACACCCCGTGGGGCGCTGGGCCCGGCAGCCAGGGGCTCCTAGAGGCTCAGGGCGTGCGTCCTTGTGGGGCCCAAATGGGGCGCTAGCCAGGAGCCTCCTGCGTGGAAGCTGCGCTCCGTGTAGCTTCATCTGCCGCAGCTGCTCGGCTGGGGCCGACGGGCTCAGCGCCCTCCCTGCGTGGCGCCTTCTGGACGCTCGGCTCCAGCACAGGTCGGCCGTGCCTGCTGTTGCATTACTGAGTGGACCCGGGTGCATCTCGGCTCTCTGTGGCACCTACTGCCTTCTGGGGGTCGTCCCCAGCCCAGCCCCCAGCATGGTGCTCGTGGGCATTCTGGAAGCTTCTGCCTTCCTGCTACAGTTTCAGATGCCGTCGTGGGAGCCTTGCTGGTGGCCGGGGAGATGCTCAGGACCACAGCCTTTCACACTCAAGCACACAGGCTTCAGTCGCCGCACACACCTACACCCCCACGTGACCCATCCATTCACCAGCGTGCCCCCTCTCAGGACACACCCTCACACGGCCACCTACGTGTGCACGCCGGCACGTTGCTCGCACACCACCCAGACACTCCGCTGGTGCACATGCACTCGCGCCCGCAATCACATACTGGGGGCTGGTCTCAGGGCCCTGAGGCCCTGAGTCCTGACTGTCCAGCCCGGCTGGATGGACGCCGTGTCCTGCCCTCGTGCCCAGAGCTCCCCGTTTCCAATAAAAGCAGGTCCGGGGCAGGGCACATCCCGACGAGCCTTCAGCCTGAGCTGTAAGATGGAAAACTTGGAACTCCTTGTCAGTGTCTATGTGGATTTATCGTATCTTGTGACCACGGACAAGTTAATGCCTTCAGGAGTGACTTACCCCATGAAAGAGCCCTGGCAGGGCGGGATGGAGCAATCTGTGTTCTTAGGAGGCAGAAGTCCCAGAAGAAGGCTCCTCTCAGGGCACCCAGAACCCAAGGCAGAGGGGCTCCAGGGCAGTCTGGAAATGCTGCACTTAAACTGTTGCTTGGTTTGCATAAATACAGATTTTCCTGTGACTTTCTGGACAAATTTTAGTATGTTCTAAATTAAGCACAAAATATAACATTTAAGGAATGATATCTTGATCCTAAGTCACTAGTATTAAGAATTAAAGTAACAAAAATTCGGAGCCTGTGGGCTGGGTGCCAAAGGGACCTGCCGTCGGTCCCACCACGTGTTTTTCCCAGATGGGGATTCGATCTTCATGAGGATGGGAGTCGGTGGATCATTTCCCTGCAGCCTCGTAAGGACAGCCAGGGGCACCTGTGCCCCCACCCCAGAGTGGGGCCCATGCAGACAGGGACTCCTAACACCGGGACCCTGGACCCACTGCCTCCTTAGGGAACAGATTTGATCCTAAACCTGAAATCACAGCCCACAAAAATCATGCAAGCCCAAAGTGGTATGCCAAGGTGAAATGAGAGATGAAATGAAACACAAATAATTATTAGAAATGTTATGCATGCCAGTGCGCAATGGTTCAGGCACAGCTCACCTGGAAGATGGCACTCACCTGGAAGATGGCGTTAACCTGGAAGACAGCATTCACCTGGAAGACGGGGCTCACCTGGAAGACAAAGATGGCCCTCACATGGAAGATGGCCCTCACCTGAAAGACGGCCCTCACCTGGAAGATGGCCCTCACCTGGAAGACGATGCTCACCTGGAAGACGATGCTCACCTGGAAGATGGGGCTCACCTGGAAGACAGCGCTCACCTGGAAGACAGTGCTCACCTGAAAGACGAAAATGGCCCTCACCTGGAAGATGGCCCTCACCTGGAAGACCACGCTTACCTGGAAGATGGTGCTCACCTGGAAGACGGCCCTAACCTGGAAAACGTAGATGGTGCTCACCTGGAAGATGGCCCTCACCTGGAAGACCACACTCACCTGGAAGACGATGCTCACCTGCAAGATGACGCTCTCCTGGAAGACGGCCCTAACCTGGAAAATGAAGACAATGCTCACCTGGAAAAAGACGGTGCTCACCTGGAAGATGGTGCTCATACTGGAAATGTCTGAAGTGCACTTGGGGTCCAGCACCCCGGTAAGGAGCACGACTTTGCGCAGCGCTGGTTTGGGTGGTGGTGCTCCTGCTGACCCTGTGAGTGGACGCTCCCTCTGCACCCCCCTGTAACAAGCTCAGGGTCCTGGTCCCTTCTGGTCAGGGTCCGAGGACCTGGTGAAAACAGACCTAAGCCTCGCACCTGAGGGCAAGTGCTCAGTGAGGATTCCTACTTCACGAAACACATGAGCAACCCCACCCTTGCACCACATGGACCCATGCACGTGTGCACACCCGCACTTGCATCCACACACATGTAGTCATGTACACACACGCATATGCAAACACACATGTGTGGACATGCCCCCACTCAGATCCACAGGCACACATCACTCATGCACACGTGTATGTGCACACACCACATTTGTGCACACATCACTGTGTGTTCATGAACTGAGCAGAGCTGGCCTCATTCTTACAGGGATCTTGCTCTGACAGTCAGTTGATAAGTATTTGAAACTTGTTTTGACATTTGAAGTGCTCGTTTCCAGTGACAGATGCTCTGACAGACGTCAGCCATCACCACTGCTGGTTTGAGCAGGTGGGCTTTCCCTTGAGGAGACGTGACATGCTCAAGTCACAGAGGCCCTGGGCTCCACACTGCCCAGACCTCCTGCCTGTCCAGTAAGCACCCGCCCACCTGCCCGTGGATGTGAGCACTTCCCGAGTCCACTGCCCAGTCTTGCTGGGCACCAGCTGGGCCTTCATGGCTTCTGCAGCAACCTGGTCCTGCCCAGCTCCTCCCTGGCTGTCGCCTCCAAAGGCAGGTTCAGGGGTGCTGCCCCTTCTGCCCACCAGCTGGAGCCTGGCTGGTGGGGATGGGGCCTCCCTGGCCTGTGTCCCCACATCCTCCCTTCCAGGCCATCCTAGACCGGATGAGGGAGGGGAGCTGGCACCCAGGCCCTCAGCTCCTCCTCCTTCAGGACCTACCACAGCCCCCTGGCCTACCCCAGGGAGCCCCAGGGACTCAGCCCACATCTCACTGACCAAGGCCCTCTCCACCAGAGAGGACGTGCAGGGGCAGGAGCTCCAGCCCCGGGGCTCCCTGCCCCCTGTTGGACAGGAGCGCCAGGCACCTGGGGGCGTGGCCCTGGAAAACCCCTCTGATCCAGTGTGAAGTGCAGGTGCAGCCGCTCCAGGGCTGGGCTGCTGGCATTCCCTGCAGTGAGCCAAGGGCCGCCCTTCTCCCCTGACCGTCCCTCCAGCCGTCAGGTCAGGTCACAGGTCAGGTTGGGGAAGACGAGCTGTTGCTCCTTGGACTGGGGCTGCCAGATGCATTCTCAAGTTCCATTGATGTTTAAGGATCAAAGTCGTTGTTGGAAAGAGCAAAATGAAAGGAACCAAAACAAAAGGAAGAAGCCATCATCTTTTGAGTAAAAAGACTGGAGGAGCACGTTTTACAGCCTCAAATCTGCTGAAGGTTTCTCCCCAGTCATGCCCTTTGAATCCATGTGTTGGGACCCTGCCCCATGGCTCTAGCCCCTCCCTCTGCCCGAGGGTGGGCATTGCTGGTATTTGGCAGAATCAGCTGCGAGCCTCCCTCAGAAAGTAACCTAATCTCATTCAGGACTTGGAAATAACTTAGCCCTAGAGTGCCTTGGTATTGGTCATTCCACATCAATTACACAATGTTGCTGTGTTTGCAAGTCTGTAAATGTGATGATGTGCTTCAAGGCATTGCACATTGCAGAAGGAAATCAACATTTTGAGGAATGTGATGAAATTTTAACAGGATTTTGGGATGGGAAGTGACGTGGGATATTGTCTGAACTTGATTTTCAAAGTGCTGTTTACATGAAGAAAAAATTTTAACTTACCTGGGCACAACAGGTGACGCTGGGACCTGCCCACTTCAGGGTCTTGCTCCTTCTGGTGAGACAAATGGGAGGTCAAGTGTGGGGCTCCAGACAGGCTGTTCCCACAAAGAGTTACTTTTCCTCTTCTAAGAGGAAAAGAAGGCACTGAAACCCAGCTTCCTTGCTTTATGGTGAAGGAAGAGGGGTGATTATCACCACCTTCATTCTTATTGCCATTTGTAGACAAGACAGCAACAGACTTCTTACATTCACATGTTTGAAAACCTGGGCACTTAACCTGATTAAAATGATGTCAACTGTGGAAATTGCTACCACCTACAAAATAAAAGAAAGTGTTTTCCAGAAATATGTTTAATGTCCTCTGGGAACATGAGCATATAATGTCTCCTGAGGACAAGAGGAAATTCACACGTGAATACAATAAAAGAATTTATCCTTTCAAGTCTGTGTGTTTTTTTCACACAGCTCACACCTGCACCCACATGCCCACAGGTCTGGTGGGAGTGGCTCGAGGGTCTGAATTCTGACAAGCAATGTAGAAAACCAAGGTGTGGACTTCATTAGTCAGTTTACACTGAGGTTAGAAAAATGTCAACATTCCTAAAACACAATCACTATCTACAAATTCCTGATATAACAGTAAATTGTTGCTGAAAGGATAATGAACTCTGAAGAGGAATCTCTGACTTATTAGAAGCCCCTTTATTACTGAGAAATATGGAGGGAGCACCCAAGAAGAAGAAGGTAATATGAATCGGGAGAAAGGGATGTAGTATCTATTGGAAGATGAAAAATAAAATGTGCTAAGCCCTTTCCAGAACAGGAGATGTCATTGTCAGCTTATTTATGGGCAATGGGATTCATATGACCCCTAGGAAGTTTGGTCTTTCAAGAATGTGCAGAATTTAGAGCCATCTGCAATAGCCTTGTCTTGATACTTGTTAATTCACTCATTAAACATCCATGACATAGCCAATGAACCTCTGGACAGACAAGACCTGCTGTATTAGTTTGTCAAAGGACTGCTGATGCAAAGTACCAGAAATCTGTTGGCTTTTATAAAGGAGATTTATTTGGGGTAAAAGCTTACTGTTCCAAGGCCATAAAAAGTCCAAACCAAGGCACCATCAGAGATACTTTCTCCCCAAAGTCAATTACTGGTGGTCCTGGTGTATTGCCATGTGTTAAGCAAGATGGCCACCATCTCTGCAAGGTTTCATCCTTCCCCTCCAGGTTTTCTCTCTCCAGCTCAGCTGCTCAGCTTTCTTCCCAATTTCAGCTGCAAGCTGGCACTGGGCTTTTTTAGGGCCTCCTGTATCAGCCTCAGCCATTCTGCTCTCTCCCCAAGTTCAGCTGTGAGCTAGTAGGGAAAAAGCTCATCTCTCCACAGGGCCTCAGCTGTTTGAGTGTCTCCTTTCTGTCACATGACAGGATCAACAATGACAGAGGGATCAATGACTACATTGAAACAAATGATAATGATAACACAACATACCAAAATTTATGGGATGCAGCAAAAGCAATACAGAGAGGGAAATTTATAGCCATAAATTCATACATCAAAAAAGAGGAAAGAGCAAAAATTGAAGAACTAACTGCACATTTGGAGGAATTAGAAAAAAACAACAAAGTAATCCCATAGGAAGAAGAAGGAAGGAAATTACAAATAAAAGAGCAGAGCTAAATGAAATAGAAAATAAGAAAGCACTTGAAAAGATAAACAAGACCAAGAGCTGGTTTTTTGAGAAGATCAATAAAATTGACAAACCTTTAGTGAGAGTAACACAGAAAAAAGAGAGAAGATGCAAATACACAAAATGAGAAATGAAAAAGGAAATATCGCCACTGACCCCACAGAAATAAAGACTATCATAAGAGGATACTTTGAAAAACTATATTCCAACAAAAATGACAATTCAGAGGAAATGGACATATTCCTAGAAACACATACGCAGCCTATATTGATGAAAGAAGAAATTGAAGATCTCAACAAACCAATCACAATTAAAGAGATAGAATCAGTCATTATACACCTCCCAACTAAGAAGAGCCCAGGGCCAGATGGCTTCACAGGTGAATTCTACAAAACATTCTGGAAAGAACTAACACCAATCCTGTTGAAACTCTTCCAAAAAATCAAAATAGAAGGAACATTGCCTAACTCATTCTATGATGCCAACATTACCCTATTACCAAAGCCGAACAAGACACCACAAGAAAGGAAAATTACAGACCAATTTCTCTAATGAACCTAGACGCAAAAATACTTAACAAAATACTTGCTAATCGTATTCAAAAACACATTAAATGAATTATACATCACGACCAAGTGGGATTCATTCCAGGTATGCAAGGATGTTTCAACATAAGAAAATCAATCAATGTAATACACCATATAAACAGATTGAAGGGAAAAAGTCACATGATTATACCTCTAGATGCAGAAAAAGCATTTGACAAAATACAGCACACTTTTTTGATAAAAACACTCCAAAAGATTTGAATACAAAGACATTTTTTGAACATGATAAACAGTATATATGAAAAACCAACAGCCAATTTCATTTACAATGGTGAAATCCTAAAATCCTTCCCTCTAAGATCAGGAAGAAGACAGGATGCCCACTCTCTCCCCTTCTATTTAACATTGTCTTAGAAGTACTTGCTCGAGCACTGAGGCAAGAACCAGATATAAAAGGCATTCAAATTCGAAAGGAAGAAGTCAAAATTTCATTATTTGCAGATGACATGATCCTATACCTAGAAAACCCTGAGAGATCTACAACAAAGCTTCTAGAACTCATAAATGAGTTTAGTGAAGTTGCAGGTTATAAGCTCAATGTGTAAAAATCAGTAGCATTTCTGTGCACCAATAATGAGCAAGATCAGGAGGAAATCAAGAAACAAATACCATTCACAATAGTAAATAAAAAAATCAAATACTTAGGAATAAATTTAACTAAAGAGGTAAAAAACTTATACATCGAGAACTATACAAGATTGTTCAAGGAAATCAAAGAAGACCTAAATAAATGGAAGAATATTCCCTGTTCATGGATAGGAAGACTGAATATTATTAAGATGTCTATCCTACCAAAACTGATCTACACATTCAATGCAATCCCAATAAAAATCAACACAGCCTTCTTTAAGGAACTAGAAAAACTAACTATGAAATTTATTTGGAAAGAAAAGAGACCCCGAAAAGCCAAAGACATATTGAAAAAGAAAAATGAAATTGGAGGAATCACACTACCTGACTTCAAAACGTACTACAAAGCTACAGTAGAGAAAACAGCATGGTATTGGCATAAGGAGAGACACACAGACCAATGGAATCGAATTGAAAGTTCTGATATAAAACCTCATATATATAGTCATATAATATTTGATAAAGCCACCAAACCCTCTCAACTGGGAGAGAACGGCCTATTCAATAAATGGTGCCAGGAGAACTGAATATCCATATGTAGAAGAATGAAAGAGGATTACCATCTCACACATTATACAAAGATCAACTCAAGATAGATCAAAGACCTAAATATAAGAACCAAGACCATAAAGACCTTGTAAAGCAGTGTAGGAAAACATCTACAAGACCTTGTAATAGGAAATGGCTTCATGAACATCACACCAAAAGCATGAGCAGCAAAAGAACAAATAGATAAATGGGACTTCCTCAAAATTAAAGCCTTCTGCACATCAAAGGAGTTTGTCAAGAAAGTAAAAAGGGAACCCACACAATGGGAGAAAATATTTGGCAACCATATATCGGACAAGAGACTCATAACTTGCATATATAAAGAACTCCTATATCTTGAAAATAAAAAGATAAACAACCCATTTAAAAGAGTGGGAAAAATATTTAAACAGACACTTCTCCAAAGAAGAAATACAAATGGCTAAAAAGCACATGAAAAAAATGCTCCAAATCTTTAGCTATCAGGGAAATGCAAATCAAAACTACAATGAGATACCATCTTACTCCTGTAAGATTGGCAGCTATGAAAAAACAGAAGAATACAAATGCTGGAGAGGATGTGAAGAAATGGGAACACTCATCCACTGCTGGTGAAATGCAGAAGGATCCAACCACTCTGGAGGACAGTTTTGCGGTTTCTCAAAAAACTAACCATAGATTTGCCATATGACCCAGCAATTCCATTGCTGGGTATATACCCAGCAGAACTGAAGGCAGAGATGCAAACCGATATATGCACACCAATGTTCATAGCAGCATTGTTCACTATCACCAAAAGTTTGAATTGACCCAAATGCCCATCAACAGATGAGTGGATCAATAAAATGTGGTATATACATACAATGGAATACTACTCGGCTTTAAGAACAAATACACTACAAACACACTTGATAACATGGATGAATCTTGAGAACCTTATGTTGAGTGAAGCAACCCAGGCATTGAAGGACAAATACTACATGACCTCAATGATATGAAATAAGCAAGCTGTCTCAGAGAGCTAGAGACTGGAAGATAGGCTTACAGGAAATTGGGGGGTAGAGGAAGGATGCAAGCTGACATCTACATTGGTGAAATCTGTGATAAGCTGGAGTTAAGTATGTGTACAAGGAAGGGATAAAATGGGGGCATAGGGTTACCTTTGGGTGGGGCTTTGGAGGTTTGAGGGGGGCTAGTGATGGGCGGATGGGTAATATTGCCCAAGTAAATGGGGGGAGGTTGAGGCAACACATGAACATAGGAAATTGTCGGGTGTTGGTTGAGAGTATAATGCTGAGAAACCTTTTCAGAATATAATTAGGAAAGTTACCTGTTTAAGATACTCAAAGGGGATAATCAGATGCAGGACAGACTCCTAGGGAATATCTGAACGCTCATTTTGCCAGAGTGGATTATACATTGGGAAGAGACCATATAATGAGAGTGAAGGTAGACCCACAACCTGGGGAGGACTAATGCCATCAAATAGAGGGAACTGTATCTCTCAAGAGAAATGGTGGCTCCCAGGGCATTCGGGCAGTTGAGCAAGTCAAGCCCTCAACACTGTTGCAAGTATCTCTGAACATGGCTCCTCAAGAAATGAAGATTGACTGTCCCTGTGGGTCCCAATGGGAAGGGGGAAATAGATATTGAATAGATGGAACCAAAGTAAATGTGAGGGCAAAAAAAGGTGTTTCACAAGAATACACAAGGATGGATATAAAACATGTAATATTACACCAAAAACATATAGAGGATGACAGACTAATAATGTAAAACATAGGATAACCAAAAAATTTAGAAAACTATATAGCCTAAACTATAAACCACAATGTAAACACAAATGTTAACTTGTTTGAAAGCTATTGTCTCAATATCTGTACATCAGTTTCAGTAAATATGATATGAATAAGTTAAAAGATTATCGCTGTGGAAGGGAAAAGGTTGTATAATGGATATGTGGGAGTACTGTGTGGGCAGTTTCGGGCCTCCGGGAGGGCCGGCGAGGCTGGTCGGGCGGGCTCTCCGGATGGGGCCGCCACGCGGGCGAAGGAGGAGGAGCGGGCACGAAGCCTCAAGGCCCCTTCTCGCTGCTCAGGTTAGGTGGGGACGCGGGACACAATGAAGAACGCCACGGAGATGAGGACTATGCGCAGGTCTGTTTATTGAGGAAGTGCTTGCAAATATTAAGTCTGGGGGAGCAGAGGCGGGGCTGGCCAGGGGTGAGTGTGGATTGGTGGGAATGGACCTTATGTCCTAATATGGCTGGGAGATGTCGCTATCCAGGCCAGTGGGTGGAGATGGGGCAGAGGGGGGGCCGGCAAGGGGCGGGCCGGGGGCTGGCAGGCTGTGACTGCCAGGCGTGCCTGCGCCCTGCCAGGAGGGGTGTGGCAAGCGGTGATTATGTCTGCACTTGCATGTTGTGGGAGGGGGGGAAGAGGCGCGGGGGTTCCTCTATGGCGGAGGCTTCTCGTGGAGGCCCCTGGAGGGGGGGGTTGAGAGAGAGGCGCAGGCAGTGGCCGGATCATGGTGGGGGAGCGAGGGGAGGGCGGGAAAGCGCCCGGTTTCCCCTCTCGGCAGAGGGCCTTAGGCCCGTGCCTGCTGCCCGGGCTGGCTCACGCCAGCGACTGGCGTGTGCCGAGCCCTGCCACTGCCGTGAGCCACACCTCGGCCTGACGTCTCTCCTCATCTCCCCCTTCTTTTTTAATAAGGGCCAGCGCGGCCGTGGCAAGGAGGGCCTAGCGGTCACGATGTGTCCTGAGAGCGCGTCGCACACAGAGGAAGCCGCCAAGGGCTATTATGAGGAGAAGTAGAAGGATGATGATGAGGATGTGAACGAGGGGAGGGGTGCTGGGGGGCGGCAGCGGCCTTTGCGCCGCAGCCTCTTTCGCGCAGTGGAGAAGGTGCAGGATCTGTGAGTGGAGGGGATCCTCAGGGTTGGAGATGTTGAGCTGCTGCATGCGATGGTTGAGTAGCCGAAGACGGCGGCGCTGGCGACGGGTTAACAGGGCTGGATCGCCGGTGCTCGGGACAGGCGGTGGGGGATGAGGGGCCATCTCGGTGATGATGTCGCAGGGGGTGTGGTGTGGATGGTTGCTGGTCTCCTTAGTGATAAGAAACTTGAGAAAATGATGAGTGCGCTCTACCATGCCTTGGCCCTGGGGGTTGTATGGGATGCCAAAGTGGTGAGTGATGTTGTACAGCTTGAGGAACTCTGCGAAGGAAGCACTTCGGTAGGCAGGCCCATTATTTGTTTTGATGTCCCAGGGGATGCCCATGAAGAGGATGGACTCTCGAAGGGCTTGGACGGCATGCTTGGCGGTTTCTCCCGTGAGCGCGGTAGCATAACAGAGATGAGAGAATGTATCGATTGCTACATGAAGGTATCTCCAACGACCAAATTGAGGAACATGAGTCACGTCCAATTGCCACCTAGAGTTGGGCCGAAGCCCACAAGGATTAACTCCTTGGGGCTGAAGTGGTCCAAGAGGCAGCAGCGGGGCACAGGTCCGGCATAACCGGACAAGGTGCTTGCAAGTATGAATTGGCAGGTCCGGAAAGAGCTTGTGGATGCTTCTGGCTGAAAAATGAAACCTGGCATGCAGCAACTTGGCCTGATTGATAAGATCGCCGACTGCAGCAGCGGCACCCGCAGGGTCTGTTGGTAGTAGGTGGATGGCTTGATCAGCCAGATGGTTGCCATGAGCCAAAGGCCCTGGGAGGCCGGAGTGACTGTGGATGTGGGTGATGAACCAAGGCTGCCGGCGCTCTTCAAGCTGCTCCTGGAGCTGCAGAAGAGCGGCATTGATGTCCTTATTGGGAGGGAAGTTGGGTGGAAAAAACGCCAAAAAGGCGATGACTTGACAGACTTGAAGACAATAGAGGCTGTCGGTGAAGATGTTCAAGGGGCAATCAGGATTCAGCTGGAGGGCCATAAGGACAGCTCACAGTTCTGCTACTTGGACAGAGGACTGATGGAGGCGCACATGAGTGTGCGGCTGGTGCTCATTAGGCACGTAGACAGCTGCGGCGAACTTAGTTTTTGAAGCGTCTGTGAAGACGATGGCCGCACCCGGGAGGGGTTTGCGGAATGGAAAGGGGAAATGGTTAGGCGCTGCGATATCTAGCAGGGGGAGGCCTTGCAGCAGCCGGTGCTGTGGAAAGTGGTTGTCGAAGCTCCCGCAAAAGAGTTCCATGAGCGCCTGCATGTCGGTGGAAC
This sequence comes from Dasypus novemcinctus, assembly GCF_030445035.2. Lineage (NCBI taxonomy): Eukaryota > Metazoa > Chordata > Mammalia > Cingulata > Dasypodidae > Dasypus > Dasypus novemcinctus. The sequence goes on along the minus strand of NC_080678.1, from coordinate 108,786,060 downwards.
TATGCAGCAAAGTAGTGGTCTGTTCAGCAGTTAGTGGCCACACGATGGTGTCAGGTGGGTACCCATAATGATGTGAGGCATGGGTGACCAGGGCTGTGGTGAGCTGAATGAATAGGGTAGCTTGAGGGCCAATTTTTCTGAGCTTGCTCTTGGCCATGTGGACCGAGAGGAGTGGCCCGTCCTGCCAAAGAAGGCCAGTAGGCATGTCCCGGGTGGGCAAGATTAGTCCCAATAGCGGTTTTTCGGGGTCATACCGTTGGAGCTGACAGTGCTCGAGGGTGGAGTTGATCTGATGAAGGGCTTCCTTGGCCTCAGGAGTGAGGGTGATTCTTCTGCAAAGTCCTGGCGAGGGCGGCGCATTAGTGCGCAAGAGCTGAAACAATGGCTGAAGCTGCTGTGTGGTAAGGGAAAGCGCCAAGCACACCCAGTTGATTTGCCCGCAAAGCTGTTGCAGTTCATGGAGTGTGAGCGAATCGGGCACTTTAAGTTTTGGCGTTTGAGGTGTAACAGTGGAAGTGATGGAGAACCCCAGGAACTGGTATGGTGGATGGACTGTTAGCTTCTGTGCATTGACTTTGAGACCCAAATCCTGAAGATGGCCTAAGAGTCGCTCCAGTACTGTGCGCAAACCTGGCTCGGAGGAATGGGCGATAAGCAAATTGTCCATGTAGTGAATGATGTTGGCATACCTCACGAGCGGCTGGATGGCTTCCCGCACGTACATTTGACAAATGGCGGGACTATTCTGCATGCCTTGGGGCAAAACGCGCCATTGGTATCGCTGTGCTGGTTCCCGATGATTGGTTTGGGGAACCGTGAAGGCGAATTTCAGCCGATCTGCTGGGTGGAGTGGAATGGAAAAAAAAAAGTCTTTGATGTCTATTACTGCAACAATAATAGATTGTTTGTTGATTTCCCTCAAGTCTTGGAGTAGACGAGGCTTGCCGTTCTTCTTCTGAATGAAGAATATTGGAGAGTTGTAAGGGCTGGTGGAGGGCTCGACGTGGCCCGCACGAAGCTGCTCGCTCACGAGTCCCTTGAGAATGTCCAGTTTAGGGATTGGAAAAGGCCATTGTTCCACCCAAATGGGTTCCTCTGTACCCCAATGCAGAGGAACGGGCGCTGGAGGTTGAATGCGAACAATGGCCGAAGCTATTGGGGGGGCAGCTGTGGTGGCGACGCAGTGAGAACGGCCCCAGACTGGTGCAGGATATCACGGCCCCAGAGAACTTGCGAGATTTCTTTTAGAACGAGGGGGTGGAAGGTTCCTTGACGGCCCTCAGCATCTCTCCAGACGACAATCTTGGGCAACTTGCTGGGAGGGCGCTTGGCCAGTGGCCCCAACAACCAAGGGCCCATCGGTGAGGGGGAGGTGGCCAGCCTGATCGAATGGGATGCAGGAAATTTCTACTCCTGTATCAAGCAACCCTGTGAGCCAGCGGCCAGACACTTGGATGGAGAGAAGAGGTTTGGTGGAGGGCGCGATGGGAACAGACCAGAGTACTCTCATGGGTGGGGAGGCTGAGTCGCCATGGCCTCTTTGTTGTGGGGCTGAGGCCTGCCCCCATGGCCGTTTAAAGGCTTGTGGCTGGTGTTAGGGATGCGGCAGTCACGGGCCCAATGGTACCCTTTTCCACATCGCGGGCATGGGGTGGAGGGAGCCCGTGGCAGACGGCTTGTCTCGGGCAAGTTTGGCGGTGGCCGCAGTTTGTTGGGACATTCTCGAGCGTAATGACCGAGTTCGCCACAGCAGAAGCATTCATTGGAGGCTGAGACAGCAGCGAGGATGGCCTGGGCCATGGCAGAGGCCTGGACATTGACACCAGAGCAGGCCAGGACCCAATCATGGAGGGGCTTGTCTCTCAACGGTCTGATGATTGCTTTGCAAGTTGGGTTTGCACCCTCTTGGATGATGTCCTTGATGAAGGAAGTTTGAGCTTGTGCGCCGACAACTTTGCGCTCAGCGGCGGCCTGAACGTGTGCCATGAAGTCGGCGAATGGTTCCTCAGGTTTTTGAAAGAGGCTAGTGAGTGGCTCAGGAGCGGAGGCACCGCAGTTGCGGAAGGCTCGGAGGGCACATTCCCTCAACTGGAGAAAGAAGCCTTGAGGAAGGCCCAAAAAGCGTTGAGGTGCGCTGAAGCACCCCAGCCCGAGGAATGCATTGGGAGGGTATGGGGTCCCATCGCGGGCATTCTGGGCGATTTGTCTTTCGTTCTCAGTGGCAAAGTGCGCGCGCCAGTCGATGAATTGCCCTGACAGGAGAGCACCCCTCGCGAGGGAGATCCAATCGTATGGAAGGCAGCGGGCAACGGACATGCGCTCTAGCAGGTCCTGGGCGTGGGGACTAGCGAGCCCATCCTCTTGGATGGCGTTACGGAGGGCTTGAACATCCTTAGGGGAGAAGGGAACCCACACTTGGGGGTTTGCCGGAGAACAGTTGGGGTTTAGCAGGTACATATCAGCGAGCGGAGCGGTGGGAGGCTTTAAGAGAAATTCGTCAGTGCACGGGGAAGGGTACCCTTGGTGAAGGAAGGGTTGCGGTGGTGCATAAGATGGCGGCCGCTCATGTTCAAAATCCAGGTCATCATCAGAAGATGGCGGATGCAACATTTCCGTTTCCGGGTTGGGCAGGTAGTGGCAAGATGGCGCCGAGGCAGGAAGGGGAGGGTATAGAGGCGGAGGTTCCTTCCGTGAAGAAGCAGGAAGGGGTGGGGAGTGGGACATCTTCCTCTTTTGAGAGGAAGAAGGAGGAAGTGCGCCATCTTGGGTGGACTTCCCCTTCTTCCACGAAGAAGAAGGAGGAAATTCGCCATCTTGGTCAGAGTCAGAATTCAGCGGTGCAGAGGGGGTTAAGTTCAAGGGCGGCATTTAGCTGGACTGAGAGGAATTTGGTGTCAGAATCACTGTTGGGAGCATCCTCCTGACAAGCGTTCCCCTTATCGGAGCCACCCAGAGTATCGCACGGGAAAGTCTCAGCCTCAGGGGTGGGCACGCCTTGCAAGCAGGCACGAATGGCCACGAGGGCAGGGAGGAGGCCGGGCGGAAACGATCGGCCTTCACGCTCCATAGCAGAGGTGACTCGGTCAATCAGCCTGGCATAAGTTTGAAGACTCCAGAGCAGGCAGGTGGTGAGCCAGGGATTGAATGGGAGAAGCAAGTCCCAATAGCGCTGAAGCTGGTGGACAGAAACCTTGATGTGGTTGGTTTCCAAGAGGGCAGCCAGGGCCCAAACCTGCGGGACCTGACGGGAGGAAAGTGAAGCACCCATTCTGGTTTGAATGGAGGATGCCAAAGAGTCCCTACCTTGAGCGGAACGAGGGGCCTGGCGTCGAGGACGGCCCCACGTTGGGCGCCAAACTGCGGGCGGTTTCGGGCCTCCAGGAGGGCCGGCGAGGCTGGTCGGGCGGGCTCTCCGGATGGGGCCGCCGCGTGGGCGAAGGAGGAGGAGCGGGCACGAAGCCTCAAGGCCCCTTCTCACCGCTCAGGTTTGGTGGGGACACGCGATGCGATGAAGAACGCCACGGAGATGAGGACTATGCGCAGGTCTGTTTATTGAGAAAGTGCTTGCAAATATAAGTCTGGGGGAGCAGAGGCGGGGCTGGCCTGGGGCAAGTGTGGATTGGTGGGAATGGACTTTATGCCCTAATATGGCTGGGAGATGTCGCTATCCAGGCCAGTGGGCGGAGATGGGGCAGGGGGGGGGCCGGCAAGGGGCAGGCCGGGGGCTGGCAGGCTGTGACTGCCAGGCACACCTGTGCCCTGCCGGGAGGGGTGTGGCAAACGGTGATTATGTCTGCACTTGCGTGTTGTGGGAGGGGGGGAAGAGGCGCGGGGGTTCCTCTATTGTGGCGGCCTCTCGTGGAGGCCCCTGGAGGGGGGGGTTGAGAGAGAGGTGCAGGCAGCAGCCGGATCGTGGTGGGGGAGTGAGGGGAGGGCGGGAAAGCACCCGGTTTCCCCTCTCGGCAGAGGGCCTTAGGCCCGTGCCTGCTGCCCGGGCTGGCTCACGCCAGCGACTGGCGTGTGCCGAGCCCTGCCACTGCCGTGAGCCACACCTCGGCCTGACGTCTCTCCTCAGTACTGTATATTGTATATATGAATTACTGTGATCTAAGGCTCTTGGGAAGAGAAGCTCAATAATTAGAAAAAAAAGAAAAGAAAATGATAGGATGTAGAATTTTTCCAAATCAATATGTATTCTATATGTAACCTTTAAACTAATCACTATGTTCCATTTTACTCTCAAGGGAACCTGACATTTTATTGGGCTTCACTTTTCAGGAAGTTTTGGATCACAGAGTGGTTCAACAATGGCAGCGGAGGAATACTGGTGTGGGATATTATTGACAGGGGACATATGTTTGACAGGGAGTTATACAGGGCATGTGTCCAGGGTGCATGGAAATGTTTGGATATACTCATAGTGGAAACAATGAAAAACAACAGCTGCATGTTACTGGGTTCCCAGCCTGGGAGGGGGGCTCTACCGTGGTCCCTAGGGGAGCAGCAGCAGCAGTCCCCCAGGTGCAACGGCAAGGATCAGGAAGGAATGAGGGTCCAACAGTGAGCCCCTGATACTAATGACTATGCTTGTGATCCTGTTCACCTGAAATAAGAACAAGGCCTAGAGCAGCACTGTGCCTAAGAGTTCCCTCCTGACTGCCTCTGTGTTACTCAAATGTGGCCAGTCTCAAAGCCAAACTCAGCATGTAAATGCAATGCCTTCCCCCCAGTGTGGGACATGACACCCAGGGATTAGCCTCCCTGTAACCGAGGGATCACTACCAAGTACCAGCTTATGATGTAACTAGAAAATGACCTCGAATTAAAGGTTCAACGTGGACCAACAGAACATCCCTCTCTACATATAATAACAGGAGTTAAAAATGCTGTTTGACCTAAAGTAAGGGGGAAATGGAAAGGACAAATGAGTTTATATGGCTATGAGTCTCTAAAAAAGAGTCTGGAGGTTGTCAGAAGGATTGCCCTTATGCACACCAGAGCAGAGTCTCAGAGACAGATAAAGTAGATACAACCCCAGCTATTGGTTCTTTTGAAGGCTAAAGAGACCCACAGGTTCTATGGTCATGGCAGATGGAGTTCACTGCCATGTCAGTTGACCCTTCTTTGGAGCTGGTATTTCTGCGTGATGGAGCTGGACTCAGATGTGATCTCTTTTCACAAGCCTTTCATGCTACTTTACTGGAATTGTAGTTGGTGCTGGGGTTTAAGGTATATCTAGGGGATTTGAATCTCCGGACTGACAATGTGATAGCCAGGCCCTGAGCCTCAACAGACTTCAGCTCCTACACTCTGATTTATTGGACTTACCCCACTCAGCTAACAAGGAGTTGAAGAATGTTAACCACCACACCATGGAGCCTAGAGTGCCTACAACTGAAAGCAGGAGGATTGCATCCAGTATCCATGTGGAATCTAAGTCCCCTCTTGACATAGATGTGGAATGGACACAACCAAGCCAAGGTCCACAGGAAGGAGGAATACAGTAAGGATTAGAGTGGACTTAATGATATTCTATTCATGAACTATTGTGGTTAATAATCAAGAAAATGTGGCATTGGTGTGGAAAAAGTGGCCATGGTGGCTGCTGGGTGCAGGGAATGGGAGGAAGAGATGAGATGTGGAGGCATTTTCGGGACTTGGAGTTGTCCTGAGTGGTGCTGCACGGACAATTGCCAGACATTGTATGTCCTCCCATGGCCCACTGGATGGAACGTGGGAGAGTGTGGGCTATGAGGTGGACCACAGGCCATGGGGTGCAGCGATGCTCAGAGATGTACTCACCAGATGCAATGGATGTGTCATGATGATGGAGGAGAGTGTTACTGTGGGGGGAGTGGTAGGGTGGGGGTGGTGGGGGTGAATGGGGACATCATATTTTTTGAATGTAATACTTTTTAAAAAATGAGTAAATAAAATAAAATTAAAAAAAAAAACAATGACAGAGGGGGAGAGAGGATGTGGCTCAAGCAGTTGGGTGCCTGCCTCCCATGTGGGAGGTCCCATGTTTGGTTCCCAGTGCCTCCTAAAGAAGACAAAAACAAACAACAAGCAGACAATGAGCAAAAACAAGTAGACAATGAGAGGAAAAAAAAAAAAAAAAACAAGCCGGACAATGAGCAAAATAAAAAGCAAAAATAAATGAGCAGGGAGCAGGTATGGTTCAATCCCATCTCCCACATGGGAGGACCTGGGTTTGGTTCCTGGTACCTCCTAAAGAAAATATAATGATGGGGGAGCAGCTTGGCTCAAGCAGTTAGGTTCCTGCCTCCCTCATGGGAGGTATGAGGTTTGGTTCCTGGTGACTCCTAAAGAAAACAAACAATGAGCAGACAGTGAGCAGACAACGAGCAAAAACAATTAGCAGACTATCAGCAAAAACCAACAAGTAGGGACTGGTGGTGGCTCAAGCATTTGAGTACCTGCTTTCCACATGTGTGGGCCTAGATTTAGACCCTGATGCCTTTTAAAAACAGAAAAGAAAATAAGCAAAACAAAGGAAAAAAAAAAAAAAACCAACTCAGGGGAGCTGATGTGGCTCAGTGGTTGAGCACCAGCTTCCCACCTACGAGGTCCCTGGTTCAATTCCCAACCATGGTACATCAAAAAATAAAAATAAAAATAGACAGAGCTCTCTCTTCCTGTGTGTTTGTCTTCATGTCTGTGCGTTGACATGGTGGAATGGGCAGGAAGCCCACAGGACAAAATCATGTCCATCAATCTATCACCTATCTATTCATTCATCTTCTGATCATCTCTATCCATATCTACCATCTATCCATCTTCCTGTCATCTATCCATCTGTCTGCCCATCATCAATCTGTCCATCTAACCATCCATCTTTCTATCACCTATCTAAGTATCTATATATCTATCTATGATCATCATCTATCCATCCATCTGTCCATCTGTCTATCCATCGATCCACCATTATCTATTCATCTATCCATTATCCATCCATCATCTATATTTCCATCATCGTTCCATCATCTATCCATCATCTATCTGTCCATCTATTTATCTATCCATCCATCCATTATCTATTCATCTATCCACCTATCTTTCCATCATCTATCCATCATCTATCTGTCCATCATCTATTTATCCATCCATCCATCCATTATCTATTCATCTCTTTACTATCTATCTTTCTGTCATTTATCCACCATCTATCTGTCCATCATTTATTTATCCATCCATCCATCCATCCATCCATCCATCCATCCATCATCTATCTATCCAACTATCCACCATTTTTGTATCTCACCATCTTTCTCTCATCTATCCATCATCTCTCTATCATCTATCTGTCTAAATGAATGACTGCATTACATTTGCATGTATATGCACTTATACATGCATACATGCATGGACTACAGGTCGATGTGCTGGCATCATTTGGGTGCATCTTGCAAAGGAGGAATATGAAGGTGGTGCAGGTAAATACTTATGGAAACACTTATCTTCTCCTCCGATACCCAAGCCTTGTCTTCCCATTGCCTGGGATGGCCGTACACAGGATGGGACATTCTCTACCCAAAGTGACCTACACTGTCCCCCTCTGAAGAGCCTCAGGGGCAGGGGCCTAGGCATTGGGGGCTGGCAGTCTACAGAGTTCGAAAGCCTCAGTAACCTGGGAGGTGCTGAGCTTGTCCCCTTCTCAAGGCACAAGACGTGGCATGGCTGAGACGCTTGTCCACTCTGCACTTGAGCCCCTCTTGATTGGGGAGTGTCCTGGTCACTGTCAAGGCTGCGCAGAGGCTGGGGGAGGGCTTGGAGGAGTGGCTCGGAGCAGCTCCAGGTGGAAGGCTGCAGCAAGGTGGGATGGCAGTTGGACTTTGCAGAGGGTCGATAAGGGCTGGGAGGGCTGCAGGTGCCATTTGCAGTGGAAGTTTAGCTGAGGGGGACTTGCTTTCCACGCTCTGCTCCGGCGACTGCTCTCACCGTAGGTCCTTCAGCTGACCAGCCTCCCCTCCTCGTCCTCCAGCCTGTCCTGGGACAGAGCATATTCCACCTGCATGGTGAGCATCGTCGCTCTCTCGTCTTCCCCTTCCTTAGCGGCCCCAGCTGACCCTGTGTCCGTCAGAGGCCCCGGCGGACATCAGGCTGCCAGGAGCTGATGCGCCCGTGGCTGTGTAAACCACCTCTGCACCACCGACTCAAGGCCGTTTCCTAAGGCTTTGGGCCCCCAGGTCTCTGTGTGTGGGGGGGGCTTTTATCCCCACTTCGTGGAGGGCCCAGGGCCTCCTGCCCACGGCATGGTGTGGCTGGAGCTCCCTCAAGGACAGCATGTAACGGCGACCCCAAGACTTCCCTGCTGCCCCATGCCTGAGACCTGGGGGCAGCTGCAGTGCAGGCTGAGGCTGCCATCTGGGAACCATCCCTGCCTGCTGGGGATGCCACAGCGGCCCCCTTGGGGGTCCCAGTGTGTCCCTCGATGCCCTTGATGGATGTAGGATGACTGAATACCTGAAAGTAACTTGTTTCTCTTCCTGTTGCTAGGATACAAAGAAAATAATTGTATGTAAATCAGAAGGTAATGAAATGCAACTCTCTCTTTGGGCCAAATTCCACTTTTTGTAGTCAAGAATATCCTGTTGAAGCAATGAAGTATGAAAACCAGCTTCAACCAGTTGGCTGGACATGCGCAGAAGCAGCCCCTTGCTGCCCTCACTTCAACTCGCTTAATTAACATAGTAAAATTCCCACCCAGGGATTGAGTTATCCGCCCCTTTCTTGATCATGCAATGTATGTGCAAGCATCATTTCCTGAACATACTAATCATAGAATTATATAACCAGCTATGTGTGTTCACCCATATGTATAAAAACTAATGCATAATCAAAGCAAATGCTAAGTGGTAACTTGGGTATTTAAACAAGAGTGAAACTGCAGCAGAGGGAGTCGGGTCTGAGTCGCTTTGGACTGGCCTTGGCTCCTTACCTCTGCAGACACAATGTGAGTTGGCCTAACCCTCATGTTGAAGTTGTCTTCATGCCCTCTCTGCTTATCCATAAAGGCCTTGCTTTGAGGCCTAACACCTTCAGGAAAGTGTCTCAGAAACAGCCTCCAGGCCTCACGCTGTTTCCTCTGCAGGCACCCCCCCACCAGTCCCAGAGCCCCCCTGTTCACTGGATCCCCAATGCTGCTTCCTCTTCCCCGGCCCCCAGGGGTGGCCCCCAGGCCTGGCTGCCCCACATCCACCTGCCGGGCCCTGACGAGGGTTCAAGGTGGTTGAGGGTCAGGTCCTCTGCTGCTCGGTCCCCTCAGGCAGGCCCCCGGCCCTGGCTTCTGTGCTGTGGCCACCCCTCTGTCGCCAAGTAAATGCCACCTGTTCACTGCCTTCAAAGACATTTCCCTTCAGCCTCTCCAGCGTTCTCAGGAGCTGAGTCTGTGCTTCAGGACACTTGCTGCATTCTCCTGCAGAAAAGGAAAACGTGCTGCTCTGAAGACCCGGCCACCCCCTGTCACGGCGGGGCCACAGCAGGAACCTCGAGCTGCCAGGTCCCACCGAGTCCCCACACTGCTGGGCTCTGGCCCCCAGCACCTCTCCAGGGCCTCCTGCTCAGACTTGGCCCCAACACCAGGGTCTCCCAAGCACCCCGTGGGGTTGCGGCACCCAGTGATGGCGAGAGGCACTCCCAAAGCCACCTGCACCTCTGGACCAGCACAGGCCACTGGAGATGGGGCATCAGGAGGACACCAGGTGGTGGTGAATGTCCCGTTTGTGCCGAAGCTCCCACTGTGAGGTGACCCGTCTCCCAGATGTGTATTAAATACTCATGTCCCATTTCAGAGACGAGGTAAACTCAGCCTCAATTTTTATTTATGATGAACCTCATCTTACTTCTTTATAAATGTGTTTTAAATCTGAAGTTTTAGAATATTTAATGTCTGCCTACCTTATCATCTGACCTATAGCATAATCATTTATCAGAGCAATACTATAGCAAGCATGTAGATCAGATGCTGGATTAAAAGCCAGAAGCAATACATATATATATATATGTTTTTAAATTCACTTTTATGGTTTTTAAAAAATTACTTTGGAAATGATTCTTGGAACATGAGCTCAGACTCCTTGATTACAGGATAACTAAATTCTATGCATCTGTCGTTATAGTTTGAGGATTGTTTTCAGATCCCTGGTAAATTAAAAAAGCTTTATTTGCATGTACATGAGGTCTTAAATCCCAGGCTTCTAGAAAAATGCAATCCATGTTTCCACTCAGGAAACACTCAAATTGAAAGCTCTCTAACCAGCCAGGAAGACATACAGCCCTCATACCACCAAGAAGGGATGTTAAAATCTGAGGTGAAAATGATCGCTGCATTATTTTGAATACAAAGTTTCATGGGGAAAAATAGTTAAATGGTGAAAAAAATGGGAGCAGAAGTCCCTAAAAGATTTTCCAAGCCTTCCCCTTATATTCCGAGGCCACAACCTCTGTCCGCACCACAAGGAAAGGATGACTGAAGGTGACCGGTCCTTCTAAGGTAGAACCGTCCTGGTGGATTGAATCAGGTTCCTCACAAAAGTCAGGCTCTTAGTCTTAATCCTCAGTGCTGTGGATTTGAACCCACTTGTAAATTTGACTTTTTAAAGACATTATTATTAGTTGAAGTGAGGTTGTATCAGTAAGCATTCAGCCAGAGAATAAGCCCAGTAGCAGGAATACATATTAATTGAGTGTTTATTACAAAGAATTAGCTTATGCAACTTTGGAGGCTGGGTGGTCAGGAAGGAAGATAACTAGCAGGCTGGATCCCACAGGCACAGGTGAACGCTAGATGTCTGTGTAGTCAGAAAAACACAAGGAGAGAAACCATAGACCCAGCAGCTGTTTGGAGTCCCTCAATTTAAAAGGCCTGGGTTCCCAACTGATTAAGTCAGGTCCAACCAGTTCCACCCAGGTCCTGTAAATGTCTGTTAAATTTTTTCAGTAGGTAGTGTTGTGAACATCTTTTATTTCCTTATTAATTTTCTTTCTTTTTAGTCATCCATTATGTAAAGTGGGTCACTGATGTCTCCAACTATTATTTTTTAATCGTCTATTTCTCCTTCAGTTCTACCAGTTTCTGTTTCATGTCTTTCAGGGCATTGTTGCTAGGGGCATCTATGTTTGTATTTGTTTTAGGTTATTAATGGAAGGGCATTTTTGTCATTAAAAGTTTCCTTCTTTGTGTCTAGTAAGAATTGTCTTAAGGTCTATATTTGATTCTAGTATCGTCACTTTAGCTCCTCTTTGGGTGCTATTTGCATGGCATTTTTCTTCATTCTTCAGGCCTACTTGTGTATTTAATTCTAAACTGTGTATCTTGTGGGCAGCACATAGTTGAGTACTGTTTTATGTTTCTCCTTTCTGCCAATCTCTAGTTTTGATTGAAGAGTTTAATCTACTTAAATGTAAAGTACTAATTAGTACTAAAGTACTAATAAGGTTGGGCTTATGTCTACCATTCTACCTGCTCTCTTTATTTCTTACATCTTTTTGTTTTATGTCCACACCTCCAATGCGGCTTCATTTTGTGTTAAATATTTTCTAGTGTACCATTTTAACTTACTTGCCATTTCTTTTGCTATGATTTAGTTGTTTTCTTAGTGGTTGTCGTGTGGATTACAATGATGATATTAATTAATAATGGTCTAACGTTGATTAATAACAACTTGATTCCAATATTATATACCATTTCTTTTCCTACACAGTTCCATTCCTGCTTTCCTCCTTTCAGCTATCATTATGCCATTGCATCTTCATACAGTGTATGCCCATCAACACAGATTTATCACTACTACTTTATGTAAATATCTTTTAAATCTGATAGAAGCAGAAGAGTAAAGAAAATGTTTATACTGTCTTTTCTATGTATTGTTGTTGTTACCTTTACTGCACTGTTTACTTCTTTATGTGGTTTTGTGTTTCTGTCTAGCATCCCTTCAATTCTCCCCAAAGTACACCTGCTAGTGTTTCTTGTAGAGCAGTAACAGATTCTTAGTTTCTATTTTTTCCTTCATTTTGAAGAATAATTTTACTTAATACAGTGTTCTTTGTTAATGTTCCTTTTCTTGCAGCACTGATATCCTACTGCCTTTTGGCATCCATGGTTTCTGGTGAGAAGTCAGCCATTAAGTTTACTGAGGATCCCTTAAACATTATGTTACTTCTCTCTTTCTGCTTTCAAGATTCCTTCATTATTTCATGGTGATGTGCACATGTGGATTCTGTCCTGCTTTGAGTGTTTTGAGCTTCTTGCATATATACATTAATATTTCTATCAGATTTGGGAAGACGTTCACCATATTTTCTTCAAATACTCTTCCTTTCTCTTTTCTCCTTCTGGGATTCCGGGGAGGTGTGTACTGGTTGGCTCTGGGCTCACCGGTACCGAGGCCCTGGTGATTTTTATCCATTCATTTTTATTTCTGTTCCTCAGACTGCAGAGGCTGAATTGACCTGTCTTCAAGTTATCTGGTTCTTTCTTCTGCCTCTCAAATCAGTTGCTCAACCTCTCTAGTACATTTTTTCATTTCAGTTATTGAACTTTTTAATTTCATATTTTTTCAGGTTTTTTACAATTTCTCTTTATTGATCTTTTTTATCTGGTGAGACTTCATTCTCAAAGATAGCTTTAGTTCATAAGATGGGGTTTCCTCTAGTTCTTCAACACACTTGAACGCTGGTTTGAGTCTGTTCTAGTAAGTCCAACATCTGGCTTCCCGTCAGATGATTCTGTCAACTGCTTTATCCCCCTGGGTACTGACCATACTTTCTTCTATATATGTTTTCTTGTTTTTGTTGTTTAAAATTCATCATTTAAAATAATATAATGTGGCTTCTATTGAAATTAGATCCACCCCTGCCACAGGGTTTGTTGTGTTTTTTTTTTTTTGTTATCATGACAGTTATTGTTTCCTTTATAATGACTTGCCTGAACTGATTATGTAAAGTGTATATTCTTTGTTGTTTGTTCAGTCAAATCTGTGTTTAGCTGCCTTAGTGGCTGGCCAATTTTGGTCAGCGAGTTCCTCAGATGTGAAGCTGTCCTGCCCAGGAGCCTTCCACGTTTCGCTGACAGTAGCTGACTAGTCTGCACTCCCTGCTGTGTGGGGCCACATGTAGAGGAGCATGCGGGGCCTTGCCAGGTCTTTCCTGAGGCACAGCCCAGGGCAGGCGCTTGGCACCAGGAGGCCTCTAGACTCCCAGGAATGTGCTGGAGCTGTGGACTGTGGACATGACATTTCACAGCTTTTCCCTTTAATTTTGTTGGTTAACTTGTTTGTTCCAACCACAATTGCCACCTCAGGAATCTGCAATGTTGAACAATTGTTATTAATTGTTTTTGACAAACATGCCCGAGGGAAAAGTCTGTTTGCTTTGTGAGCTCTGAGTCACATCCAATAAGGACAAACCTTGAGAATGGGCTTTTTCAGGCTATGCAAATAACGCACTTCTCTGGCAATGGGACTCTGAGTAAGCGCTGGCCCCTCCAGTAGCTGCTAGAATGCTACCTTCCCCCATGATTGCAGATTGCTGTTTTGTTTTTTTATGGACATGGATTATACCATTTAATGCAGACCCAAGGCCGTACTTTTTTTGGGGGAGAGTGGGGGGTAGGTTTTCCATCCATTACAGATTCTCTTCATGTTAAGATCATAAAACACAATACAAAGTGATGAGCTCAGTTTAAAATGACAAGCAGGGAACCAGGAGAACAGCAGATCTGGCTCCAGGGCTCACTGTGAGAAGCCTAATTGGGTACAAGCAACTCCGACAGATGGAAAACAGGAAATGCCTCCACAGCCACTCAAGGTCATGCCTCAACAGTCTCTCAAGGTCTGCTTGATAGTTTAGGCTACTAAAATAACCCAGTGAAAACTTAAAATGACTATGGAAGAGTTCAGTATCCCATACTCACACACAGTGCTGGAAGCTTGGTAATATCAGACGTCTCTGTAAGCTAAAGGAAACACTGTTTAAGAAGAACTAGAGGTGGAAATCTGCTTTCAAAGAACAGATACTGTTAAAGGAAATGTTAATATTTAACTTACAAGAGCTAAATTAAAAACTAAACGGTATACGTGGTATAATGAATAGCCTTGATTAAAGGTGCCCTAATTTAAAGCTCAGTATGAGCAGATTCAGAAGAGCAATCCTACAACTACTGTGGCCAGAAGGCAAACACCCCAACCTGCATGTGGAAGAACTCACTGCGCCATGGCCCTGCCTTCCCCTTGGGCCCAACTCTCCAAAGATTCTAGAACATTTCTAGGAGGAAAGACAAGGGCTTTTATTTATCAGGCAATCCTGAGAGACAAAGGGAGGATTCGTTTAGGTCTTTGGGACTATTCCTTTATTGACCATGTTTTAGATATTTAAAATGACAACTTCCCCACACAGTTATGAGATTAATTCAAAGCTCTGAGGGGAACTCTTAAAAAGATAGGCTATTCTGTGTAACGTGACTGTAAATCAGTTAGAATACCTTCATAACATCTTGCTCCCAGACTGCTGTTTTAAAGGCTGCTGCAGAGGTGAGGATAGGAGATGCAAAAGAGCAAATTTAAACACCAGAAAGCTCACTTTTAAACCCAGATTCAGTCATTTTTCTTGAATTAGCACTCCCTGGATTGTTGCCAGCCTTTGGTTAATTTCCAGAGTTCTGAAAAAATCAATTTTGATGATTTTTTTTCACTGTGTTTGCATTACTTTTGCAGAGAACGTTTTCTGAGGTCCTTACTCTGCCATTCCCAAACCCATCCTCTGATTTTCTTAACAAATTAGTTCAGAAAAATCACATTATCTAGGGCAAAAAATGTGCATCCCCAGTGTCAGGGGCTGTGCTAATTTTCTTCCAGTGCCATCACTGGAATTGCAGGGGAGTTAAATAGTTACATTTGCAGTAATTCCCCTCCTTTTCCGGGAGCCACCCACCTTGGCCCCACATGCTCCCACTCAGCATGCAGGAGAGATGGGCACAAAGTGGCATCCTCCTGTCCTGCTCAGCTTTCCAAGGCTCGGCCAGGGATGAGGTGGGTCTGCTTTAGATTTACCAACTGAGGGCATCCACAAGGGCCTGCCCCCATCATCAGGTTCCTCTCTGCTATTTGGGGGGCAAGCAAGACAGAGCTTCTGGAAGTTTCTGAGTATATCTGTTCCAATTATACCTCAGGTACCAGGCAAATAACCATAAAGCATAATTAGGCACAAGCAGACATCGACTTCCCAAGGGCAACTCACCTATCACACAAACAACCTGCTTTCGAAGGCAATAACTGGACAGAGTGTACATTACATTTAAATTCAAATTTTTATAAGCTGCCTTCATGGGCTCATTTATGATTTTTAATTAACCTGTGTAGCCAGTACCTAATTAAGGAAAGCTCAGAGAACTCTTGATTACACAAAGCCCTAAAATAACCAAATTTTACTTTATTGGTGCTAAATTATTTTTAAAGAGCCAGATTATATTTACTTATGCCAAAGTGAATGCATTGTATCTATTTACCTTCTTTGATAGTTTTGACACTTAAAATAATTTTATATATGTTACATGTGCCAACACACACTGCATTTTTTTTTTGTTTGTTTTTTAAGTTACCAGGGCCAGGTATTGAACCTGGGACCTTGTAAGTGGGAAGCTGGTGCTCAACCACTGAGCCACATCAGCTTCCCTGAGTTGGTTTTCTCAGTTGATTGCATGTTATCTTTGTTTTTAGGATGCATCAGGAACCAAACCCAGGACCTCCAATGTGGGGGGCAGGCACTCAACCACTTGAGCCACATCAGCTTCCCAAAACCACATTTTTGGCAGACATGTTTGAGTCACGAGACTAGCCCGTGTGGCTTCTATAAATAGCCCAGGAGGGTGGAGCACAATGTGTGGTGGCAGAAGGGCAGCATGGGCTGAGCAAAGTGGCTTAATAACCAGCGTGGGTGGTGATGGGGATGTGCATTGCTGAAGGTATGTCTGGAGGTGTGGGTGTCACTCAGTGGTTGAGTGCCCACTTTGCATGTACAAGGTCCTGGGTTCAATTCCTGGTACCGCCTTTAAAAAAAGGTATGTCTGACTTTGGACATGAGGAGGCTGGTCTAGAGGAGAGAAAGATGTGTTCCAAGGGGTGGCTGGGGTCCGGCTGTGCCTTCAGAGAAGGGGTGCACCTGACGACGCCAGGTGCAGGCCCCTGTGCTGTAACGGTGGTTTCAGACTGGTCCCTGGCTTCCCTCTGCAGGAGGAGGACCCGTGAGCCTGGGGAGGCCGACATGGAAGGACCTGAGCAGAGAGAGAGAGTGCAGTGACAGTGTTAAAACGCGCACGCGGGACCTCCGTGGCATTAGTGTGGTAAATGTAAGAAGGGAAAGAGAAGCGGCGCCAGGCGCACCACAGGCTGTCTCTTCCTGCAGGGCTGCTTCTTTCCATTATTGCCTTATTTGTGTCGCCAGCGCTCTTAGGTGCACCCACTGGGTGGGCACGCCTTCACACATGCGTGTGGGTGGCATGCCTTCACACGCCTTCACGGGTGAGTGCAGGTGGGCACATCTTCAAACGTGTGTACAGTGGACATGCCTTCACGGGGGTGTGCAGGGCTCTCCACGTGCCTCTGGGGCTGGGAGAAGCTCAGGTGCCAAGAACTGAGGGCGAGGGCAGGGGCTGCGCGGGAGCCTCTCTCTGGCAACTGGGGAACCAACGGCCACAGCAGCCCCATCGACCCCTGAAGATGGGGGGGGGGGGGGGACAAGGACTCCCCTCGGCTCCACAAGGCAGTTTTGAAGCAGACCAGGAATTGAACAGTCTTTGCATGGAGGAAAAATGACATTAATTGTTTTTATTTTTTTTTAAGATTTATTTAGCCCCCTCCCGCCCCCCGCCCCCCGCCCCAGCTGTCTGCTCTCTGTGTCCATTCGCTGTGTGCTCTTCTGTGACGGCTTCTCTCCTTATCGGTGGCACCGGAAATCCGTGTTTCTTTTTGTTGGGTCATCTTGTGTCAGCTCTCCATGTGTGCAGCGCTACTCCTGGGCAGGCTGCACTTTCTTTCACGCTGGGTGGCTCTCCTTATGGGGCACACTCCTTGTGCGTGGGGCTCCCCTACAAGTGGGACACTCCTTGCATGCATCAGCACTGCACATGGGCCAGCTCCACACGGGTCAAGGAGGCCCAGGGTTTGAACCATGGACCTCCCAAGTTGTAGGCGGATGCCCTAACCTTTGAGCCAAGTCCGTTTTCCCATTAATTGTTTTTAAATAAACACTTCGCATGAACTAAACATATAGGTTGTCATGAATGTTTTTAAAGATATAATTTTCTGAAATAATACTTTTTATAAAATTGAGTTATTGAAGTATATCATTCATACATAAACATACATAAACAATAAGTGTATAATAATAGTTGTGAACTTACAAAACAAACATATATAACATCTGGGACTCTCATAACTCACCCTGCCACCAGTAACTTGCATTGTTGTTAAACCTTTTTAACTAATGATTAAAGAGCATTGTCAAAATATTACTACTAATCAATGTGTTTTTCCCCCAGCCAACCCTATTTTTATCTTTATGTCATTTATATATGAACATACATAATCAATTAAGTGTATAGTAAAAGTTGTGAACTTACAAAGCAAACATGCATAACATCATACAGGGGTCCCATACATCAACCCTCCACCAACACCTTGTATTGTCCTGAGACATTTGTTACAAATTATGAAAGAATATTGTCAAATCTTACTACTAATCATAGTCCTTATCTTACATTTGGTTTGTTTTCCCCCCAACTCACCCTATTATTATTTTTTAAATATATATTTTTTATGACAAAACAATCATGCACATGTGCAGAATTCCCAAACAACACTCCTCCATCCACACACCACACTGTGGTGGAACATTTGCTACAGGAAAGATAATATCTTCCGATTGTTACCATGTCCATGTCCACAGTGTACATGTGGTACACATTTTCCATACTGCCTCATTATCAAGACAGTACATCTTTTGAATAGATGCATTATCAATACAGTACATCTTTTGAATAGATAATGTAAGAACATTATATTATTACTACTAACCACAGTCCATAGATCACTCCAGCTGTATTTTTCCCATGCTTCTCCACATTCCCAACACCCTGCAGTAGTGATATACATTTGCTCTAGCTCAAAAAGGACACCCTTGCGTCTGTACCATCAACCACATTTCTCATCCACCTGTTGGTTTACTGTGCTATCCAGTTCTTAGCTAATTCTCTAGCATTCTGTCAACTGGCGTTTACATACCTAGATTACCATTTTCAGTCACATCCTCATTTATAAACTACCTGTTACTTACTGTGTTACCATATAGTCTATACATTTCCACACTTTTACAGTAAAGCTAATTAAAACTTCTATATACATTAAATAATCAGTAGCCCACTCAGTCCTCCTCTTATGGCCTTTAAGAATCCACCACCTACCACCAAGTCTTGAAGAAATTTTCAGGTTTTTGATCCGTTTTGAGTTAATTTTTGGATAAGATACGAGATAGGGGTCCTCTTTCCTTCTTTTGGCTATGGGTATCCAATTCTTTCAGCACCATTTGTTAAATGGATTGCTCTGCCTAAGTTGTGTGGGTTTGATAGGTTGGTCAAAAATCACTCGACCATACATGTGAGGGTCTGTTTCTGAACCATTAATTTGGTTCCATTGGTCTATGTGTCTGTCTTTATGCCAGTACCATGCTGTTTTTAGCACTATATCTAGGTAATATGATTTAAAGTCTGGAGATGAGGGTTCACTTTTCCTTTTTGTGATGTTTCTGGCTATTCAGAACTACTTACCCTTCCAAATAAAATTGATGATCTCATTTTCAACTTTTTTCTTTAATGATGGTGGAATTTCTATCAGGATTGCATTAAATCTAATTATCAATTTGAGTAGAATTGACATCTTAATGATATTTAGTCTTCCAATCCATAATAACTTCCAGTTATTTAGGCCTTTTTAAAATTTCTTTTAACATTGAGTTGCAGTTCTCTGAATATAAGTGCTTCACATTGTTGGCTAAGTTTATTCATATTTAAGCTTTATCTGTCATATTTTATTTTCACCACTCTTTTGACACTTTTAGCTACTTTCATTGATTTAATCTTCATTTCTAGACTCTCTTCCAGGCCTCTCTCTCCTGTCTTTTCTTTTCAGGTTCTAGCATACTCTTTAGCATTTCCTGAAAATCTCATCACTTGCTTAGAATTTCTCTTAGTTTCTGTTTATCTGTGAATTTTCTAGTCTTGCTTTCATTTTTGAAAGACAGCCTTGCTGGATATAAGATTCTTGGCCAGAAGTTTTTCTCTTATAGTATCTTAAATATATCAGACCACTGTCTTCTTGCCTCCATGGTTTCTGGTGAGAAATCAGCACTTAATCTTATTGGGTATCCCTTATATGTTATGCATTGCTTTTCTCTTGCTGTTCTCAGAATTCTCTCTCTTTGTCATTTGATATTCTGATGAGTATGTGTCTTGGAGTTGGTCTCCATATTTTTTTTAGGTGGGAGTATGTTGTGCTTCTTGGACATGGATATTCAAGTCCTTCAATAGGGTTGGGAAATTTTCTAACATTATTTCTTCAAAAATTCCTTCTGCCCCTTTTCCCTTCTCTTCTTCTTCTGGGACACCCATGACATGCATATTTACATACATTTTGCTGTCATTTAGTCCCCTGAGACCTTGCTCAGTTTTTTCCATTCTTTTCTTCTTCTATTCTTTTTTATGTCCATTTCTTCAAGTTCAGAGGCCATTTCTTCAAGTTCACCGATCCTTTCTTTTGCCTCCTCAAATCTTCTATTATATGTTTCCAATGTTTTTAAAATTTCATTTATGGCACCTTTCATTCCCATAAGATCTGCTGTTTTTCTATGTCTACTTTCAAATTCTTCTTTGTGCCCATCCAGTGTCTTCTTAATATCCTTAATCTCTTTAGCCATCTCATTGAATGTATTAAGATTTGTTTGAACAGCTATGATTAGTTGTCTCAATTCCTTTATGTCATCTGGAAGCTTATCTTTTTCCTTTAAATGGGCCACAGCTTGCTGTTTCTTGGTGTGGATTGTAATTTTTTTGTTGGTGTCTTGGCATCTGGCTTACTAGAGTATTTATTCTGGGTGTAGTTTTTCTCTTTAGTTTAGGGCTTCCTATTGTTCCTCCCTTGCTGGTTGTGCAGTAGGAGCCAAGCATGTAGTTGGTGCTGTAAGCTGTGGAGGCTCAAGCTGCTCTCATTGACCAAGGAAAATGAAGCTTCTTCCAACTTTCTCCTTTGCCAGGGCTAGAGACAGAGTCACAGCTGTGTGAATTATCCAAGTCATGTAGGCCTAGACTGTAGCTTCCCAGAGAGACTGATGAAGCTTCACATCCTTTTCTCCCCTGCCTGGGGCAGAGATGTTGCTGCAGGTGTGGGCAGCAATCTATGCAGTGCAGGTACAAGATGACTGCAGTTGCCCAGATAGACTTCTTAATTTGTCTGTGCCAGCCAAAGGCTCTGCAGTTACCTGGATAGGCTAGTGCAGGGCCCACCAGACTCCTCCCTTCCAAAGGTGGGGTGGAAGACTAGTCAAAAGCTATAGGCTGATCTGGGTGAAAGAAATCGGTTCCTACCATCACTGTGATTTTTGGTCAGCCTGGCTTCCCCTCAGGCTGGGGATGGGGTCAAAATGTCAACCACTGGCCTCTTTCTGACTTGGTCTGATTCATACTCCAGCTGTTTCCAGGGTTATTTCTCAGGCAGCTGAGTCTACCAATCAGTAGTAGAAATCAGCAGTCAACCTTCTCCTTCTCCCCTGTTTCTGGGAAATGGAGCTTCCAATTTCAGCAACAGAATATAATTCCTGGGGTGGCTCATGCTACCAAAGAACAATAATCACCGGCTTCCATGGCTTGGCCAGTAATTTCCCAGAGATGCTGGCGCAGGTCCCCGCAGTTCATTCTGCTGGGAGTGGCACTGCGGCCTAGGCTGGTGCTGCAGTCTGATCTAGATAAAGAAGCCAGTCCCCATCTGCACTGGGATTCTCAGTCTAACCTGCTTCCCCTCGTGCCGAGCACTGAGTTAAAATGGTGGCTTCTGGCCTTCTTCTGGCTTGGACCAGTTCAAACTTCAGCTGTTCTCAGGATTGTGCTTTATTTTTATTTATTTGTTTATTTTATTTATTTCTCTCCCCTTCCCCCACAATCCTGTTTGCTCTCTGTGTCCATTTGCTGCGTGTTCTTCTTTGTCTGCTTCTGTTGTTATCAGCGGCATGGGAATCTGTGTTTCTTTTGGTTATGTCATCTTATGTGTCAGCTCTGTTTGTGCAGCACCCCTCCTGGACAGGCTGAACTTTCTTTCGCACTGGGTGGCTCTCCTTATGGGGTGCACTCCTTGGCATGGGGCTCCCCTATGCAGGGACACCCCTGCATGGCATGGCATTCCTTGTGCGCATCAGCATGCATGTGGGCCAGCTCCACACGGGTCAAGGAGTCCTGGGGTTTGAACCACAGACCTCCCATGTGGTAGGCGGATACCCTATCCACTGGGGTAAGTCTGCATCCCTCAGGAGTATAGTTTAGCCTGCTAAGTTTACTCATCAGTAGCAGAAGTTGGTGCCCAACCATCTCTTCTGCCCCTGTTTTGGGGAAGTGGAGCTTCCAATTCCAGCCATGGAACAGCTCTTGAGGCAGCTTGTGCCTCCAGGGGAGGATGGGCACCAGCCTCTGGGGCATGGAGCACTCTACTCTTGAGTCTTCTCTGTAGATGGGCAGTCTCCTCCTTCTACTCCTTCAAGGACACTGCAAGATACTCCTCTGGTCTCCTGGAGCCCCCAAATAGGTGCTTCAGCAGCTCCAGAGAGCTCTGGGTGTTTCCTACTTGCCCTGTAGTAGGAGCTGACTCTAGGAGCTCCTTACTCTGTCATAATCTTGCTGGTTCTTCTGAAATACTTTTAAAAGCCTTTCTTCTACACATCATTCCATGGCAGATTACATGATAGTTCAGTCTTTGCCACCCATTTTCAGGTGATTCAGTGGCACCTTAAGCCTGGAAAAGCCCGTGTGGTCTGGCCTCGTCCATGGAGCCCTGGGCCGATATCAAGGCCTGCACAGGTCTTCACATGTTGTCTGCACACCAAGGGGCCCCCAGGAAGGAGGGTCGTCGCCCACTCCTGGTGATGGTGGAAAGGGAGGGGTGGGCGAGGGGAGGGAGGGCTGAGTGCGCAGCTCTGGGTTGGTGCCAGGGGCACTGCAGCAAGGTAGATGCGTGTTTTACCTAAAGTGCTGACTTTCCACACATGCCTTTGCAGCCTGAGGGCCAGTCACTGAGAACACGGAGACTCTCTGGGTCCTTGTGCTCTCCTGTTCCTCTTGCACATGCGCGAGCTCACACCCACCCATGCCCCAACATGCCGCGAACAGCCTCAGTGCTGTCTCCACACTCCCCACATCCCTAAGGAAAGCAGAAAGCCAGGGTGCTGGGCAGGACTGGGCACGCGCTTTTGTCCATGGGCTGGAGAACACGGCTTTAAGCAGCAAAACAATGAAACATACTTTATTTAGGGAGAGTCCATTTCGTTCTTCCTTTCTCTCGAATATATTTGGTGACTAAGCTGTGTAATCAAAGCTGACATGTTTACATCTTAGAATAACATAAAAATATTGAAGTTAGTTAGATGATAGAGAGATGGTAGATGATGGAGCGATTGGAGAGCTGGGTGGTAACACATACTTGTTTATGAAAGCCAGCGGTCCTTGGCTGAGGCTTGGCGGGAAGGACGTGGGAAGATGCGTCATCATGGGTCAGCTCAGACCACAGGCCCGGCCCAGGTTCCTCTCCTCCACAGTTATGTACTGAGGGCCAGCTGTGCACAGCTGGTGCATTGGGTGCCTGGCAGGGCCAGGAGGGGTGGCTGGAGCCCGTGCTGCTTTCCCACCCACTAGTGCTGGCTGCTTGGGGAAGTATGTGTACTGGTCTCTCATTCCTAAGATTGTATTGGATTATAAAATGTCTAGATAAAAAATACAGGAGGGACTTCCGGCAAGATGGTGGCTGAGTGAGCTTGCCTTGCCGTCTCTCCTGGGAAGAGGCAGCTGGGCACCGCTGGAGGTTCTCCGGGACCAGGCTTTTTCAGGATTTTTTCAGGGAAGGAAGTGTCTGGACATCGATTTGGTGGGAAGGTAACAGAAAGGACTGGTCTATAAGATATAATTTGGGACTTTTCAGGAGGGGGAGGCAAGATGGCGGCTGAGTGAACTTCCTGGTTACTAGCTCCTGGGGGGAATCGGCTGGGAGGCGTCGGAGACTCTTTGGGACCGGCTGTTTCTGGATTTTTCCTGGTCTGGAGGTGTCTGGACATCGATTTGGAAGGAAGGTAACAGAGAGGATCCATCTGTGAAATATACACGGAGATCCCAGCTACGTGTGGAGGACACCCTCCTTGGGTAGGCAGAGCTGAGGCAGCTAGCACCGCGGCGGCTGGCGGGTGGGAGAGCCAAGCCGCGCTGTGCCGCGGAGGGCGGCGGGCGAAGGAGCCGAGCCCAGCCTAGCCTAGCCGCGCCGCGGCGGGCGGCGGGCGGGAGAGCCGAGCCGCGCTGTGCCGCGCCGGGTGGCGGGCGAAGGAGCCGAGCCCAGCCAAGCCCAGCCGCGCCGCGCCGGGCGGCGAGTGGGAAAGCCGAGCCGCGCTGCGCCCCGCTGGGTGGCGGGCGGGAAAGCCGAGCCCAGCCGAGCCCAGCCGAGCCGCGGTGGGCGGCGGGCGGGGGACCTGAGCCCAGCTGAGCCCAGCCGAGCCTGGCGGCGGGGTTTCTGTTCTTTGTTTTTTTTGTGTGTGTGTGTGTGTGTTGTTGTTGTTGTTCTTGTTGTTCTTTTTTTTTTTCAATCCTCTCTTTCTTGTTCCCAATATTCTTCCTATACTATTTTACCTTAACAATACAATAGGTCCTACAGGAAATACCTCACATTTGCTGGGTTTCCTCACCCTCCACTGCCTCATTTCTCTGTGAATAGATTGAGCCTATCTACACTATCCCCTTTCCCCTACAACTTGATATCCTCCACCATCTGCTATCTCTCCTATATTCCATCTCCCTTTCTTTGATCCACAAAGTGTCTAACTCTTAATTTCTAATACCTTTGTTTAGTTTTCCATCTGGTATTCGTCCCTGAAACTATTACCTTTCTTTTCTCTTTCCCTCTCTCACGAAAACAATAGCCTCTTAGTACGTACCACATTACTCCCATATTCAGTCATGTACCTCATTATAGGTACTTTCCTACTACTATAACTCTACACAATTTACATGATCCAACCTCCATCTTCCCAGAACTCATATTGTTGCTTTGTAAACATATATCACCAATACTACTTCAAACTTTTTCCTTCCTTACACAATTGACTTTCCCCAGCACTAATACTTTCCTTTAAAGTGAGCTTAACTAGCAATAAGAAATTGGAATAAGAAGAACAAAGTGACAAAGAGAAGATATAACACTTATGCAAAAACAACAGCTAATTAATCTCCAAGACTAGACAAAGAAGCTAAGGAACTGATTAAACCCGTCAAGAAAAAAGGTTGACAAGACAGCAACAAAAATCTACAAACCAAACCAGTAATCAGGAAAACATGGCTGAATCCAATCAGCAAACTGAAAATCAGGAAGGGGGGCAGGACTTCGCACAAGCAATGAAAGATCTCAGAACATTTATCACCGACAAATTTGATGAAGTAATGAAAGAGGTTAACAGCGTGAAGACAACACTTGGAGGGGAAATTGCAGACATGCGCAAAAAAATAACAGATATGATGGAAATGAACACCACAATTCAAGAAATCAAAAATACACTTGCAGCAAATATCAGCAGACTAGAAGAGGCAGAGCAGAGAATTAGTGATGTGGAAGACAGTGCATTGGAAATCAAACAGATAGTAGAAGTGGTCAATTATAAGGTAGAAAAAATCCAGATAGGACTTAGGGACCTGAATGATAACGCAAAACGCTCAAACATTATAGGCATTCCAGAAGGAGAAGAGAAGGGAAAGGGGTCAGAAGGAGTGTTGCAGGAAATAATGAATGAAAACTTCCCAAATCTACTGAAAGAGACAGATGTACATATCCAAGAAGCACAGCACACTCCACTGGTCATAAACCCCAACAGGCCCACCCCAAGACATATATTTGTCAAATTATCCAATGCTCAAGACAAAGAAAAAATTCTAAAAGCAGCAAGAGAAAAGAAAACCATCACATACAAGGGAAACTCCATAAGATTAAGTGCTGATTTCTCATCTGAAACGATGGAGGCAAGAAGGCAGTGGTATGATATAGTCAAGGTACTAAAGGAAAAAAATCTCCAACCAAGAATACTCTATCCAGCTAAACTAGCATTCAAAAATGATGGAGAGTTCAAAATATTCACAGATAAACAGAAACTGAAAGAGTATATCAACAAGAAACCTCCTCTTCAAGAAATTCTTAAGGGAATTCTGCAGGAAGAAAGGAAAAAACAGGACAGTCAGAGATGGAGGAGAGTGTAAAAGCAACAAGAAAGACAAAAATAGAAGGGGAAAATAAAATAATACAAACAAAATATAACAAACACAAATCCAACCAAAATATGGCTACCATAAATAACTCTCTAAACGTAATAACACTGAATGTCAATGGATTAAACTCACCTATCAAAAGATTCAGACTGGGACACTGGATAAGGAAATACGACCCATCTATATGCTGCCTACAAGAGACACATCTTAGACCCAGAGACTCATGGAGGTTGAAAGTGAATGGCTGGAAAACAATCATACAAGCAAACAACAACCAAAAAAAGGCAGGAGTAGCTATATTAATATCAGACAAAATAGACTTTAAATGCGAAACAATTGTGAGAGACAAAGAAGGATACTATATTTTAGTGAAAGGGACAATTTGTCAAGAAGATTGAACAATCATAAATATTTATGCTCCTAACAAGGGCGCCTCTAAATATGTGAGGCAAACGCTGGAAAAACTAAGTGAAAGAATAGATGGATCTACAATTATAGTGGGGGATTTTAATACACCACTATCAACTCTGGACAGAACATCTCTAAAGAGAATCACTAAAAAAACAAAACATTTGAACAGTATATTAGAAGAGCTGGATCTAATAGACATATATAGATCATTACACCCAAACACAGCAGGATATACATTTTTCTCAAGTGCACATGGAACATTCTCCAAGATTGACCATATGCTAGGCCACAAAGAAAGGCTTAATGAATTCAGAAAGATCGAAATCATACAAAACAATATCTCTGACCACAGTGGAGTCAAGCTGGAAATTTGCAAGGGACAGAGACCCAGACTTCACACGACAATTTGGAAATGAAACAGCACACTCTTAGAAAAACAGTGGGTCAAAGAGGAAATCTCAAAAGAAATCAATGACTACCTTGAAACAAATGATAATGATAACACAACATACCAAAATTTATGGGACGCAGCAAAAGCGGTACTGAGAGGGAAATTTATAGCCATAAATTCATATATCAAAAAAGAAGAAAGAGCAGAAATTGAAGAATTAACTGCACATTTGAAGGAATTAGAAAAACAACAACAAAGTAACCCAACAGGAAGAAGAAGGAAGGAAATAACAAAGATAAGAGCAGAACTAAATGAAATAGAAAATAAGAAAGCACATGAAAAAATAAACAAGACCAAGAGCTGGTTTTTTGAGAAGATCAACAAAATTGACAAACCTTTAGCGAGACTAACAAAGAAAAAAAGAGAAAAGATGCAAATACACAAAATAAGAAATGAGAAAGGTGATATCACCACTGACCCCACAGAAATAAAGACTATCATAAGAGGATACTTTGAAAAACTATATTCCAACAAAAATGACAATTTAGAGGAAATGGACAAATTCCTAGAAATACATAAGCAGCCCATACTCACGAAAGAAGAAATTGATGACAATCACAAGCAAAGAGATAGAATCAGTCATTAAAAATCTCCCAACTAAGAAGAGCCCAGGGCCAGACGGCTTCACAGGTGAATTCTACAAAACATTCCGGAAAGAACTAACACCAATCCTGTTGAAACTATTCCAAAAAATCGAAACAGAAGGAACACTGCCTAATTCCTTCTATGATGCCAACATTACCCTAGTACCAAAGCCAAACAAAGACACCACAAGAAAGGAAAATTACAGACCAATTTCTCTAATGAACCTAGACGCAAAAATACTTAACAAAATACTTGCTAATTGTATTCAACAACACATTAAACGAATAATACACCATGACCAAGTGGGATTTATCCCAGGTATGCAAGGATGGTTCAACATAAGAAAATCAATCAATGTAATACACCATATAAACAGATTGAGAGAAAAAAACTACATGATTATATCTATAGATGCAGAAAAGGCATTTGACAAAATACAGCACCCCTTCCTGATAAAAACACTCCAAAAGATCGGAATACAAGGAAACTTTTTGAACATGATAAAGAGTATATATGAAAAACCTAAAACCAACATTGTTTACAATGGCGAAATCCTGAAATCCTTCCCTCTAAAATCAGGAACAAGACAAGGATGCCCATTGTCTCCGCTCCTATTTAACATTGTCTTGGAAGTACTGGCTCGAGCACTGAGACAAGAACCAGATATAAAAGGCATTCAAATTGGAAGGGAAGAAGTCAAAATTTCATTATTTGCAGATGACATGATCCTATATATAGAAAACCCTGAGAGATCTTCAACAAAGCTCCTAGAACTCATAAATGAGTTTAGCAAAGTCGCAGGTTATAAGATCAATGCGCAAAAATCAGTAGCATTTCTATACACCAATAATGAGCAAGATCAGGAGGAAATCAAGAAACAAATACCATTCACAATAGTAAATAAAAAAATCAAATACTTAGGAATAAATTTAACTAAAGAGGTAAAAATCTTATACATCGAGAACTATACAAGATTGTTCAAGGAAATCAAAGAAGACCTAAATAAATGGAAGAATATTCCCTGTTCATGGATAGGAAGACTGAATATTATTAAGATGTCTATCCTACCAAAACTGATCTACACATTCAATGCAATCCCAATAAAAATCAACACAGCCTTCTTTAAGGAACTAGAAAAACTAACTATGAAATTTATTTGGAATAAAAAGAGGCCCCGAATAGCCAAAGACATATTGAAAAAGAAAAACGAAATAGGAGGAATCACACTTCCTGACTTCAAAACATACTACAAAGCTACAGTAGTGAAAACAGCATGGTACTGGCATAAGGAGAGACACACAGACCAATGGAATCGAATTGAAAGTTCAGATATAGAACCTCATGTATATAGCCATATAATATTCGATAAAGCCACCAAACCCTCTCAACTGGGAGAGAATGGCCTATTCAACAAATGGTGCCTGGAGAACTGGATAGCCATATGTAGAAGAATGAAAGAGGATTATCATCTCACACCTTATACAAAGATCAACTCAAGATGGATCAAAGACCTAAATATAAGAGCCAAGACCATAAAGACCTTAGAAAGCAGTGTAGGGAAACATCTACAGGACCTTGTAATAGGAAATGGCTTCATGAATATCACACCAAAAGCACGAGCAGCAAAAGAACAAATAGATAAATGGGACTACCTCAAAATTAAAGCCTTCTGCACCTCAAAGGAGTTTGTCAAGAAAGTAAAAAGGGAACCCACACAATGGGAGAAAATATTTGGCAACCATATATCTGATAAGAGACTTATAACTTGCATATATAAAGAACTCATATATCTCGAAAACAAAAAGATAAACAACCCATTTAAAAAATGGGAAAAAGATTTAAACAGACACTTCTCCAAAGAAGAAATACAAATGGCTAAAAAGCACATGAAAAAATGCTGCAAATCCCTAGCTATCAGGGAAATGCAAATCAAAACTACAATGAGATACCATCTTACTCCCATAAGATTGGCAGCCATGAAAAAAACAGTAGAATACAAATGCTGGAGAGGATGTGAAGAAAGGGGAACACTCATCCATTGCTGGTGGGAATGCAGAAGGATCCAACCATTCTGGAGGACAGTTTGGCAGTTTCTCAAAAAACTATCTATAGATTTGCCATATGACCCAGCAATACCACTGCTGGGTATATACCCATCGGATCTGAAAACAAGGACACAAACCGATATATGTACACCAATGTTCATAGCAGCATTGTTCACCATAGCCAAAAGTTGGAATCAATCCAAAAGTCCATCAACAGATGAGTGGATCAATAAAATGTGGTATATACAAACAATGGAATACTACTCAGCTGTAAGAACCAATACACTACAATCGCACGTGATAACATGGATGAACCTTGAGAATCTTATGTTAAGTGAAGCAACCCAGGCATTGAAGGACAAATACTATATGACCTCAATGATATGAAATAAGTTTACTGCCTCAGAGAGCTAGAGTCTGGAAAAGTGGCTTACTGGAAATCGGGGGGTGGAGGAAGGATGTGAGTTAATGTCTGTAGGGGTGGAATCTGTGATGAGCTGGGGGTAAGTATGAGCACAAAGAAGGGATAAAATGGGGACAAGGGGTTACCTTTGGGTGGGGTTTTCTGGGTTTGAGGGGGCTGGGGATGGGAAGAGGGGTAATATGGTCCAAGAAATAGGTGGGAGGGAGGGGCAACATACAAACATGGGAGAGTGCCAGAAGTTCATTGAGAACTAAATGTTGAGTAAAACGTATCAAAGTATAAGTAGGAGGGTCACCTGGTTAGGACGCTCAGGGGGTATGGTCTGATGTGGGATGGACTCCGGAGGGAATAGCTGAAGGCTCATTTTGCCAAGGTGGGTTCTACCATTGGGTGGGGTGGACCCATATCCTGGGGAAGACTAATGCCATCGAATAGAGAGAACTGTATCTCTCGTGAGAAAGGATGGCTCCCAGGGCATTAGATTGGCAGGCGTTGTGGGCCCTAAGGGGAGGGGAAAATGGACGTGCAATGGATAGAAAAAAGGTAAATAAGGGGGCAAAAGAGGAGTTATGTGAGAGTACACGAGGATGAATATAAAACAGCTAATATTACACCAAAAACATATAGGGGACAACAGACTAATAATGAAAACCATAAGACAAAACATAGGATAACTAAAAAATTTAGAAAACTGTACAACCTAAAGTATGGACCACATAGTAAGCACAAATGTTACCTTGTTTGAAAACTATAGTTTCGGAATCTGTACATCAGTTTCAGGAAATATGATATGAATAAGTTAAAAGATTATTGCTGTGGAAGGGAAAAGGTTTTATGGTGGATCTGGGGAAATACTGTATATTGTATATATGAATTTTGGTGATCTAAGACTCTTCTGAAGCTGACATTATGTTGGGATTCACTTTACGGGAAGTTTTGGATCACAGAGTGGTTCAACAATGGCAGCGGAGGAATACTGATATGGGATGTTATTGACAGGATATATATGGTTGACAGGGAGTTATACAGGGCATATGCCCAGGGTATATGGTAATGTCTATATATACTCATAGTGGAAACAATTAAAAACAACAGCTGGAGGGGTACTGGGCCCCTGGCTGGGGGGTCACTGTTGTCGGCCCTGGGAGAGCAGCGGCAATCCTCCAGGTGCAACGGCAAGAACCAGGAAGGAAGGAGGGCCCAACAGTGGGCTCTTGATACTAATGGCTACACTTTTGAGCCTATGCACCTGCAATAAGAACAAGGCCTAAAGTAGCATTGTGCCTGGGGGTTTCCTCCTGACAGCCTTCATGTTACTCAAATGTGGCCACTCTCACAGCCAAACTCAGCATCTAGATGTGATGCATTCCCCCCAGCGTGGGACACGACACCCGGGGATGAGCCTCCCTGGCACCGAGGGATCCACATACCAGCTGAAGAAGCAACTAGAAAATGACCTTGAATTAAAGATTCAATGCGGAACAGCAGAATATACCTGTCTACATATAATAACATGACTTCGGGAAGTGGTTTGACCTAATGTAAGGGGGAAATGGAAAGGAGAAATGAGATTATAAGGCTGTGAGTCTCTAAAAAAGAGTCTGGAGGTTGTCAGAAGGAATACCCCTATGTACAACTGAACAGAGTCTAAGAGACAGATAAGGTAGATACAACCTCAGGTATTGGTTCTTTTGAGGGATAAAGAGACCCACGGGTTCTATGGTCATGGCAGAAGGGGTTCACTGCCATGACAGATGGCCCTTCTTTGGAGCTGGTGTTTCTGCGTGATGGAAATCGACTCAGAGGGGATCTCTTTTCACAAGACTTGCATGCTACTTTATTGGAATTGTAGTTGGTGCTGAGTTTAAGATATATGTAGGGGATTTGAATCTCTAGACTGATAATATGACACCCAGGCCCAGAGCCTCAACAGACTTCAGCTCCTACACTTTGACTTATTGGACTTACTCCACTCAGCTAACATGGAGTTGAAGAAGGTCAACCACCACAACATGGAGCCTAGAGTGTCTACAACTAGAAGCGGGAAGAGTGCATCCAGTACCCATGTGGAATCTAAGCCCTCACTTGACATAGGTGTGCAATGGACACAACCAATCCAATGTCCACAGAGAAAATGTGGAATGGGTGTGGGAACGGTAGCCATGGGGGCTGCTGGGTGTGGGGAACGGGAGGAAGAGATGAGATGTGGAGGCATTTTCGGGACATGGAGTTGTCCTGGATAGTGCTTCATGGACAATTATGGGACACTGTAGAGCCCCCCAGGGCCCACTGGATGGAACGTGAGAGAGTCTGGGCTATGATGTGGACCATTGACTATGGGGTGCAGTGATGCTCAGAGATGAACTTACCAGGTGCAATGGATGTATCACGATGATGGGATAGAGTGTTGCTGTGGGGGGAGTGGGGGGCGGGGGCGGTGGGGTTGAATGGGACCTCATATATTTTTTTAATGTAATTAAAAAAAATAATAATTAAAAAAAAGGAGCATAAAAAAAATAAAATAAAATGCATAGAATTAAAAATAAAATAAAATAAAATAAAATGTCTAAGCGCCCTCCGGGCCACGACGTCTTCCCTTCATGGCTGTGAGAAGGGCCAGCCCCTGGGGTCCTCCCCTCAAGAGATGCAGAGGCAAGTCCCAGCCAGGGGATGGGCAAGATGGCCTCTGAGATGGCCTGGAGGACCACGCCTCTGACCACAACCGCTCAAGGGGCAGCTGCGCCTGAGAACCCAGAGCACACCGCCCGCGTTAGGAAAAGGAAAGCTCAGGCTTCACACCTACGCCGCATCTGTCAGCCATTGGCATTTGGTCAGGGCAGCCCTTGTGTGTCCCTGGCTTTTCCCTCCCTGATGGGTGCACCTGCGCCTCCCCAGGCAGCACTGGGCACTCACAAGAGGAAGACACCCACGGATGGCTCTGTCCACTGCTGATGGCGTAGGGACATTTCTCAGGCTCAAAGGGCTCCACTCTATAAAATATTTACAATCACAGGCTGCTTTACTTGTGCAATCCATAGGTATTAATAACTTCCCTTTCACTGTTAATTTGGGCCATTATTTACCTTGGTAACTGCAGCACCAGTTACTAGTCTGCAAATAGTAGAAATCCTAGGCTAGTCCATGAGGTATAAAGTAACACACACAACAGGACAGAACGCATAGGTCTACATGTCTTTTTTACTAATATGAAATGCTCATTTCCTAAATTTTAAATGTTACATAAATTCTTTTACTTCATCCCCCAAATTCTGTTTTATTATGAACAAGAAGCTAAAATTGTCAAATCAAGGAAGGACGGTGGGTGTGCGATGACGCCACCACTGCGGCGTCTTGTGGAGGGCGGACAGCAGGCACTGGGCCCTCTTGGCCTACCCCCCTAACAGCTCCAGGAGCCCTTCCAGGGCCAAAGCGAGCCCTGGAACAGCTGCTGTGAAGCCAGCATGACTGCACAACGTGCCGTGAATGAAACCTACCATTGCTCTCTTGGATCCGTCTCTAGCTATTACAAGTCTTTGGTAGAAAATATACAAATGATTCAAAAGACTTGTCCTCCTTAAGTTACTGGATTAGATTTACAGGAAAAAGAAAATCAAGATTGCCCAGGCACTACAAGACTGACAGCATTTTTTTCTTTCTTTTTTTGTGGTACCAGGCAACAGGAATTGAACCTGGGACCTTGTATGTAGGAAGCCACTGAGCCATGTTGGCTTCCCTGAGTTGGTTTTTAAATTTATTTTTCTTGTTTGATTTTGCTTTTTCAGGAGGCACCGGGAACCAAACCTGGGACCTCCCATGTGGGAGGTGGGTGCTCAATGGCTTGAGCCACATCCACTCTGACAGCAATTTTAACAGTGAATAAAGACAGAGGCAATGTGGTTTCCAATCCATAAGAAACACAGAAAAGTGGATGTGAAATTGACCGGAAGTAGCAACGTGGAATTCCTGTATTTCTCTATGGAACTCCCTGCAGCAGCCCATGGTGAGGGGTGCACAGGGGGGCTCGGTCAGGTACCTTGGGACCCAGGGAGGCTCTGGCAGGAGCTGCGGGCTACCTCCAGTGTTTCCCGTCAGCCTCTGCTCTCCCGGTCTGTACCCAAAAACATTGGTTTGGGAGCTCCTTGAGAACCTGACACCGACATCCTGGAATTGGGGCTAGAATAAGGGATTTGGAGACTGCTCTGGTTTTCAGGTGGGAATACAGTTGCAGGTCAAAGTTCAACATTGTGAGCAGTTGACAGACAAGGGAAGCAGCTCAACATTTGGAAAGGAAATGCGATTCAATGCACAGTGAGTTTTCTAACACGTGAGAAAGCAGCTGCACGGAATACAGACTCGGGATAGTGAGGAACCTTGGCAGTTCCACTAGGGAAAATACACAACCAACAACAAACAAAAGAATTGATCGCTAAAAAGAAAACATAATCACCCAAGGTTTTTAGGGAAATAAATGTACTGATATGTATCATTCAGGCACTGCAGATGCAAATAAAACTACACTGGTCGTAAGAAATTTCATGGTTCTAACTGCACTGCAAGTCTAGCTTTAAACATCTCTGTGAGAGTGATGTTGTGAGGGAGCACTGAGCATCAGCAATAGACCCTGATGACGAGATGAAGGAAAAAGGCAAAACACCACATCCTTGTGAGCTGTGCACCAGCAGAACGCTGCTACCTAAGAATTTCTAGTTTCCTAGTTGAAAGCTGGCATTTAGTACTCAATCTATCCAAAATGATTATGTGCATTCAAGCAGGAAGAGTAAATAAATAAAATACCAACCAACTGACAAATGAAAGTCTTCCCAGTTAGGGCTGGCCTCCGCAGCGCAGGAAAGCAGAGGGCTGCTCGTTTTCAGCCACTCGGCTGCGGCTCGTGGCAGAGGTTCTGTCCAAAAAACATGACCAGGAAGTATGGTCAGTTCTAGGGAAACAGGCCCCACAGCACAGCCCGCGTGTGCGAGTGCAGCGAAGGCTCATGCCTGACTCTGACTCAGAGCTTCGTAGCATGTTTCCTTTCAAAACCCAGTCGTGAAGTCGTTCAACTCCATTTACAGCTGCATTGTCATACCAGAAACTAGCAAGGGCCCTGATGATACGCATCGTGGTTCCAGATACACACGGCATGAATGGTGCGGTGGGGCCCCCCAATGGCGCCGTCATCTGCCGTGTACCAAGGGTGCTTTGTGGTGGTGGAGGGCCAGGCATGGCAAGAAGCAGAAAGAAGACCCAAAGCAACCACACCCGTCAGAAGAAGTACTCCTGATTCTCGCCAACTGGGCGCTGCAAGTGGGGCTCGCACTCTGGCACGGCCTCGGCACAGCCTTTGTTCTCTGGCCTATTTGCCTCCTTGCTTTTGTACAAGTTCTTCTGCTGATAGAGGCCAATGGTTATGGCAGCAAAGCAAAGCAAGATGACCACCACCGTGGTGATGGCACCTGGTGGGAAGAGAAGGGAGACATCAGAACACAGGTGGTGGCACGTGCAGGCAGATGCGTGGCCCGCGCCACTGCCCAGAGAGTCTAGATGAAATTGTCTCTACCTACCCCACACTGGGAACAACAAAACATCGGGAATGCCTAGGTCCAGCGATGCTGTGACATTGGTTTACCCCTGAGTCCATTGGCATAGCACGTTCACCTCTCCTGCACGCCTTTCTCCAAAGGCGAATCATGACAGGATTCCATTTAATGCCCCTAGACACACACAACCCCAGACCACATGTGTGCAAGGAGAAGCAGATGTGGCCAAATCGTCATGAGAGGATAAATTGAACCATGCTTCCACTAAGCTTTTGATATATTTTAAGGAATCTAAATGTATGTATTTTCATGAATTTTTAAAAATAATTTGGGTACAGCACAGTAAATTACACTAATATGTGATTAATAACTAGACATGTATGTCTAGCTCCTATTGCTAAACATACTGTAGGAACATATGGAACATGGAATTCTACAGAATCCAGATTATTTGAAATCTCCAATTGTAAATATTTTGATAATTGAAAGCAATACCTGTGGTTCTCAACTTTGTCTGCACATTAGATAAATTTAACCAAAATCTCTGGATGGGAGGACTAGTAACTTTAAAAAGCTATTCAGTGATATCTGTGTATATCCAGGTTTGAAAAATGCTGAGTTATATTATAGCAAAATGTTTACTCAAGCTATTGCACCAGAGAAAATAAAATATCAAAAATAAGTTCCAGAATATTAAGAAATGCACTTGAAAATGTGGTTTCCAAGTTTTATACATTTAAGGATGATTAATGCAGGTGTAGATTTATATTCCAATTCATGAACGTCAGACAGCACAGGGATTTCTCAAGTCACGGAGGAGACGGCGTGTCCTGCAGTGTCAGGTCTTTTCCAACAACGTGGAGGAGGATTGCAAAGCTGTGGTGTCCTGCAGACTCAGAGCTCAGACTGGGCTTGTTAGGACCAGCCTGCTGGGATGGGCGCGCTGCAGCAAACTGAGCGGATAGAGAAGCATTTGGGCCACCGGTGTTCGTACCAGGCAGGGGTTCACCGGCTCCTGTACATCCAGCACAAACATGCTACAGCCTCCTGTGCTTTAGTCGGAGTGAGCACTGAACTTGGCCTTTCCCCTCGGAACAAACAATGGGGTGGTCGTAATCATTTCAGCCTCTCACTGGAGGTGTGTGCTTGAGAGCGCGTGCTCTCCCAGCCCTGACGTTAAGGTCTGTTCTCATTTGCAATAATGCACTATCTGGCTTTGGATGTAAAACACGGTCACCTTGACATTGGCTGGGGCAGGAGAACGGCAGCCACGGGGAGCAGTTTTTCTTCTAGTTTGTGGCTGCTCGTGGCAGGATGGTGGTGGTTGAGAACAACTAATTCACCCATTGACTAATCACGTTGAGATGGTGTGGCTAGGGTGTGGGGCACCCATGCAGTCCAGCGCATGCCACAGTCACGGGGAATGTGCCCTTTGGCAGAGGCTGCAGTGGACTGTGCTGGTCGGCACATCTCGTTCCATCCCCACCACCCGTCCTCCACCTGCCCGTCCACGGGAAGCCCTCTCCTGCCTCCAGCTCACCAGGATTCTAAACCCCATTGCATCTATTCTCTGCCTTACACTACCATGTGCTTGACACAGAGAAAGAACCCTAAGATGTGGACGGCGGCCTGGCCGTGCCCCTCCAGGGCCAGCTGGCTATGGGTGCCGTGTACACCCCCATAGCCACCCAGCGACAGGGAAGCCAAGCGTCCCTGCGGCATTCTGGCGTTCTCTGAGCTGGGTCTTGGCAGAGCAGCCCGTCCTGTTTCAAAACGCATTGTGTGAAGAAGAGAAGGCTGGGGCAGTGGAAGGGGAGTGCAGAGCTGGACGGTACCTCTTCTCTCATTGTTGGACACCTGGCAGGACCTGCTGGGAGAGGACGGCACCAGAACGAGCCGTGACCAAGCTCGGGACCACTGCCCCACCCGGCACGTCCTGCAACAATTGCCACTGAGAGTGTAAAATTCTGCAGAACAAATGCTGGTTCTTCCCACCAGTCAGCTCCATATCCACATGTTTGGATGTGCTGAAGGAGAAAGTATTAGACATTTTTTAAAGAATCTGTCATAAGGAGACTCCTATTTTTGACACAGCAGAGCAGTGAAAACTCCCCTCACACTAAATGGCCTTTGATGGACATTGCACATCTGTTTTCACAGACATTGCACATCAAATTTTGTGGGCATCGCCCATCTGGACTTTGGATGTCTGATTTCACGGGCAGCACACATATGTAGCTGGTCTTTCCAGACTTGAGCTCCTCAGTCAGTTGACTGAGAGCAGTCTCTCTCCTTTGTTGGACTTGTTTGTGGGAAAGCACGCCTATGGGACTGAGGAGGCAGAGGAGGCTGGCGTCTGTCGTCATGCTGTGGGCCCATCTGTGACACTGAACAGTCCCCAGGGTTCACAGCAAGGTGGTGATGGCTGAGTGGGGAGAACGGCCGAGGCTGTCCAGGGCTACAGCCGAGGACAGGGCTTCAGCGGTGCTGGCAGCCACAGGAGGGTTGTGTCGTGTCTCGTGAGCAGAGCAGCTGAATAACGTTTAGGTGACCAGCCAGCGTCCAAGCATGTAATTGTGCTTTCTCAAAAACCCTACTAAGGGAGAAGGAAGGTTGGATTTTTATGTCAGCTTTTTGAAAAATTATGTTTTAAAAATTCTTTCATTTTAAAATTATTGTTTTACCTCTTCAGTTGAAAAATAACCTCGGTGCCATCATTGGTCTATAAGCCTAACATTTTATTTTAAAAAACAAAAGGGCCCTGCGCAATATCTAAACCACTCACATGGTGGATCTGTAAGCAGACAGGGCCGCTGAGCTAATCCCAGGGAGGCAGGAAGCCATTTCCTTAAGTAGATGCTCCAGGCCCCCGGGCTGTGCAATTTAAGGCTTTTCCATTATTAGGCGTTTTTTACAATAATTCCTTAACGAGTGTGTTGATGAAACCATCACTTATACTGACAATCTCCAAATAAGCTGGATTCAGGGAGATTACATCATAAAATAAGCCCCAAATGCTCCGTGTCCAGGGGCTACACTGCCCGCCGTGGGCGCTCTCCGTTGACATCCTCCGTGTCCACGAAGGTGGCACAGCCGCGCTGTCACCTCCGATCACAGCCGAGTCGCCCTTGGTCGCATCAGCCACAGGCTGCCCCTCCTCTCCGGGTCCCGAATCCTCTACAAAGCTAGAAAGAAAAACAGGAGGAACGCGAGGGGTTCCCCAGTGCCTGCCAGGGCAGAGCTACCTCCTAAGATACAGGACGTGCGGCGCTGAGGACCGTTTAGAGGCAAGGGCCGGCGGCTCGACGACGGGTTCCAGGAGCTACGGCCCCTGCGCGGCCCAGGCCACAGCGCCCACCTGCCCGCGCGTGGGTGCGCTCCCGCGACGGCCGTCTCCCGCCTGCGCCGCGCAGCTGGATGCTGCCACCGGGCCCCGCACCCTGGTGCGCCCGGGGCTCCCGGGAGGCAGCGCTGCCTTCAGCCGGGCCGCGCCCTCGCACAGCAGCGCCCACAGGCAGCCCGCGAAGCCGCTCGCGCCGGCCCGCACCGTCTCGGGGTGCACGTGGCCGCCGGGCTCTGAGGGCGACAGAGAGCTCTGGTTAGCAGGGTGGGGCGCGAGCGGGGCAGGGGCGCGGGGCCCGGGCGCACGGACGGGGTGCGGGGCAGGGGCGCGGGGCCCGGGCGCACGGACGGGGCCGCGGAACGGGGCGGCGGGACAGGGCCGTGGGGCAGGAGCGCGGGGTCGGGGCGCCAGTCCGGGGCCGCGGGGCAGGGGCGCGGGGTGCGCGGGGACAGGGTGCGCGGGGTGCTCTGGACGCAGGGACAGTGGGAGCTGGACGCCTGGCTTTCATCACTGGAGCTTCTCTACCCTGAAATCATGTGAGGAATAATCCTGGAATGACAGGATTGTAGCAGTGGCAGGAAGGAAATAGGTCAGAGAAAAACACTGCTTTTCAGTTTTATAATTACGCTGCAAATAATATTTAAATTTAAATAATAAGCACTCAAAAGAAAAAGAAACAGGGATTAGTGCTTTTCATTTCCATTAATGAAGTTTCTGAAAAAGTAAAATGGCCTCACACGCACCCATTGGCCCTTGAAGTCCTGCATCGACCTCAGGGCTTTCCGGGTTTGAACCTTGATTGTTTCCACGTGAAACAAGCTGTCAGATCCGACCTCCTGTTCAATGAGCTTTCTCTCAATCTGCCTCCACTCAGCTCAAAAAGCACTTGAAGGCCCCTGGCTGAGTGTCTATACTTCATGTTCTGGGTTTTCCAGTATCCGCTTAGGCTGAACTCTAGACGACAGGGTGCGTCTTTACCCAACACCGGCCCAGTGGGCCCCTGGCACCTCTGTGCTTTCCCCCGCCCATCTTCCCGTGTCTCTCCTACTCTGTTTCTAATTGCAGAGGAATTGCCCCAGCATGTCCCTCCTAAGGGGGCTGTGGTGACACCATGGCCTGCAGGTAATCCTGGGGGGACGACCCGTGGGTGGTGGGTGCCTCTGTGTCCTCCTCAGTAGGTGACCACATGCCCTCCGCCGCTGCAGGGGACACCTTGGGTGCCAGGGGAAGCTTTGTCTTTGCAACGCTTTGTTTCTGCATGAAGCTCTGTGACCAGCGAGTCTCTTCTCTCTTTCAGTTCATCTACTGGGCTTCAGTTTGGAAAATCATTCTGAATTCTGAGAGGTGGTTTCATTGCTCCACTAAAGCTCATGTTCTTTCATCAAGTTTTACCCGAGGTGTGCCTGGCTCCTCCAACAGCCGGGCTCTCTGGGGTCGCTGCTGGACCTCCTCTCTCCCTCTCTCCCTCCCTCTTTCTCTTTCTCCCTCTCCTTCCCTCCTTCCCCCCTCCTCTTCTCTCTTCTCTGTCTCTTCCTCTCTGTCTCTGTCTCCCTATCCCTCCCTGTCTCTCTCTCTCTCTCCTGTGTCTTCTCTCCTCCTTTCCTCCCTCTTTCTCTCCCGTCTCTTCTTTCTTCTTTCTCTCTGTCTCTCCCCGTCTGTCTCTCCCTTTCTCTTGTTTCTCTCCCTTTCCTGTCTCTCCCTCTCCCTCCCTCCCTCT
Organism: Dasypus novemcinctus; assembly: GCF_030445035.2. NCBI lineage: Eukaryota > Metazoa > Chordata > Mammalia > Cingulata > Dasypodidae > Dasypus > Dasypus novemcinctus. The sequence goes on along the minus strand of NC_080678.1, from coordinate 108,745,983 downwards.
CTCTCTCTCCCTCTCTCTTCTCTCTCCCTTTCCTCTCTCCCTGTCTCTCCCTCTCCTTCCCTCCCTCCCTCTCTTTCTCTCTGTCTCTCCCTCTCTCTTTTCTCTCTCCCCTCCCCGTCTCTTCTGTCTCTGTCTCTCTCTGTACTGAGTTGTTTTCTTGCAATGTTAGTGTGGCACCAAGATGACCCCTGCTGGTCAGCAGTGTCCAAGACCACAGGGACTTCAGCCCCTCCACACCTGGGGTAGCAAAAGTGGCCCAGACCCCCTGGTCCTGCTCGAGTCCTTGGAGACATGAGGCTGGGCACCTCATGCTTCCAGCATCCAGGGGCATCCACACACCTGGCTTCACCCCAGCTCCCCCTGCAGGTCCAGGCTCCCTCCAGGTCCAGGCAGGTAAGAAAGTTCACAGGAGCTTCTCACCGCCCCTACCCCACCCCAGTGTTTGGCTTGCTTTCGGGGCTGAACTGACAATTGTGCCAGGAAACAGGGAAAACTGTTATCTTCCCTGTGTCTGACTCCTGAAAATAAAATGTGCCACTCTTTCTTTCTTTAGCTTAAAACCCTTTTTCCCCAAAGATGTATAAATGCAGGGGCAGGTAAGTGGGCCAGCTTGCCTCTGCGGTCCACTTTCCTTCTGTGCTTAGGAACTGCTCTCCTGTGAGATCAGGCTCAGTGCTAAGGGCAGGGGGCAAGAGAGTGGCTGTGGTCCCTGGAGAAGTGGTTTTCAGGTAGAGTGTGTGGCTGAGGACACATGTCATCTGCCTTGTGATTTTCATAGAGCTGCCCAGGTCATTTTACATAAAAACAGACTTTAAAACCATTACGAAGGAAAACTTAAGAACACGATCAGATTCCAGGAGCCTCAGGAAGTCGACATTCTCAACGGGCTCAGTTCTGAGGTGGTCTCTCCTATTTGACAACTAGTGAGAATTGCATGTTGCATGCAAGGGGCAGCTTCTACCCTTCTGAAGAGCTTTCAAGTGTGCACTTTGGTTCTGAAGATAGTTCCGGGTCATTCCGGCCCCCTCTAGAGCAGGCACTGACGACTGGGATCATCTGATCTCAAGCGTGCCTCGGCTGTGAGAGCCGGCGGGCAGGCTTTCCCTGACAGGTGGACGCTGGGTCCAGAATCTGCAGCAGATGCCCACCCCATCTGCTGGGGGGGAGGGGGCACCGTGGAGCTGGGGTCACTCGAGAAGCACAGCCGCTCAGCACAGGCCAACGTCTCTGCAAAACCACAGCCCTTTCCCACCGGCCTTGGCCACGAGGTCCCTCAGGCACCACTCTACTCTGCACATAGAGTTTCAGTTTTCTTAGGATTACAAAATGCTTTGGAAATTTTATGAGGTTTATGGCAGGGCAGGTCTTAAACTGTCAACATACAGATAGTGCCATTAGAAAAATCCACACACCCCAGGCATACGGCAAATGAATTTTTATTCAAAATTTCATGAAACACATTGCTTCAAGCTTTAAAATATATTGCTGAAATTGAACTTCAACCTTATTTTTGAGAGTCTGAATAATATACCAATGTATATCTAATTTTTGAATTAAAATATCAGTGTATTCAATTCCATTCTCCTGTACTTTACTCATTTAATTTAGGAGAAATACATGATTAATTTTATACATACATTTTTAGTCATTGTTCTTTATGTAATATAGTCCATTTTCTTAGTTCAAGACACAATATATCAGACCTTGTTCTAGTCTTTTTATCAATAATTTTTACATTGCATTTGAACATAAATTGTATTTTAAAATAATCTCTTGTCAAAGTTTTAAATAATTCTTCTTGCTTGTTACCTGTGCGAAAAAGTTTATCTTCCAGCCTCAGGGTGTCAGATGCGGCATCTTTAGATTGGGGTTTGGCACTGGCAGACCACACCTGCTGGACCATGCCTGCCGGACCACACTCACTGCACCACACCCGCTGGACCACACCCGCTGGACCACACCTGCCAGACCACGCCTGCTGAACCACACCCGCTGGACCACACCTGCTGGACCACACCCACTGGACCACGCCTGCTGAACCATGCCTGCCGGACCACACCCACTGCACCACACCCGCTGGACCACACCTGCGGGACCATGCTGCTGGACCACACCCGCTGTAACGCCTGGTGTGAGTGACCGGACAGAGGGCACTTGATCAGCCCTTTCCCTCCATGAATGATTTTAAATCAGTGATGGAAGACGGCCTCCTTCGCTCCATTCACAGAATTCTTCTCTTCAACCTTCAGCAGCCTTGCCCAGGGCCGAGCACATGGACTGGTCTAAAACTGTCCATTACTTCCTTGTTTGGGCAGCAGAGAATAACCACCAGCTGGGGCCGAGTCTGCCCCACAACGGAGCTGCCCCCGTGGAATCTTGGTCCCTGATGGCCCCTCATTGGAGGGATTTTGTGGTTTTGTCGGTTTAGGATTTTTGAACAATCTCATGGCTCCTATGTGATGCCATAGCTTTAAAAATGGAATAAAATACGTGCTAACAGTAGGGCCATGCTGGCTCTCCATCAGCGCTGGAGGAGCACATCCAGAGCCGGAGCTGTGCATTCTCCAGCTTCCAAACCTTCCCCACCCAGAGCGCCCCCAGACACCACCTCACCCCTGCCCCCGGCCCATCGGCTCTGAAACCAGCTGCATCTGCAGTCCCCCGGCAAGGCAGCTGCTTCCCCCCTCTACTTCAGGGAGGGCCAGGTGGTCTCCATCCCGCCCCCACTGCAGGAAAACCCCGTCGTCTCAGTGTATAAAATTCACCCGGATCTTGCTGCCTCCCTGGCCCTCACCTGGGTACTGTGTCAGCCTCCGACTGCACCCCCTTCTCCCCGTCCCCCACTTCCCAACACTGAGCCAGGCTCAGCTTCCTTGACGGGGACGGTCAGACTGTGACGTTCTGGGGCCCCACGGTCCCCATGAGCAGAAGCTGACCCTTGACAGTCTCCAGTGCCTGCGGGTCCAGGGGGCCTGTGCCCCCTCCATGCCCCCTCCCCCTGTGCCCCTTCCTGCTCTGTGCCCATCTCCTCTGTCCCCCCTCCTCTGTGCCCCCTCCCTCCTCTGTGCCCCCTCCTTCCTCTATGCCCCCTCCCTTCTCTGTGCCCCCTCCCTCCTCCATGTCCCTCTCTTCTGTGCCCACTCTCCCTCCTCTGTGTCCCCTCCCTCCTCTGTATCCCCCCTCCTTCCTCTGTGCCCCTCTTCCTCCTCTGTGCCCTCCCTCCTCTGTGCCTGCTCTCCCCACCTGTGCCCACTCTCCCTCCTCTGTGCCCCCTCCCTCCTCTATGCCCCTCTCCCTCCTCTGTGTCCCCTTTCCCTCCTTCATACCCCCTCCTCTGTCTCCCCCTCCTCTATGCCCCCTCCCTCCTCTGTATCCACTCTCCCTCCTCCATGTCCCTCTCTCTCTTCTGTGTCCCCTCTCCGTCCTCTGTGCCCGCTTTCCCCACCTGTGCCCAGCTGCCCTCCAGCCACACTGGGGTCCAGGCCAAGCGCTGGCCTGAGGAGGGCCCTGCCTGCCTCCCAGGTGTCTTCTCTCCTTTCCCTTCTCAGGGAGGCCACCCCGTCCTGCATCCTGCGTGGTGGCCTGCACACCCTCGTGTTCACCTGCACGTCCACCAGGGGACCCCACTGGGGTGTAAGCTGCGTGGTCACAGGCGCTTCATCTGGGCTGTTTCCCGAGGGGCCCTGCCTGGGTCATTGGCACGTACTGGGCAATTGATCAATACTTGTTCAATTATGAACACGAAACACAACAAATATGCTGCTCTTGTGGCTGCCGTTGCTATTGCCGTTTCTTTGATGGCACCTCCAGCTGTTGTTTCCATAAATAAAACTTGAAAATCTCAGGACAAGCATAAATGCAAACTGATTCTCTGTTGCTAAGTTGTAGGGCCTGGACTTTTAATCATCCTAGAAGCATCTTTCCAAAGAGAATCATTTTAAATGAATGTTGTTGTGGCTTACGTATTTATCCTGAAGGCAAGCAATGACGGTGCTCCCTTCACAAAGCAGATGTGCAGGCCTCTGTGTAACGCTACTTGGCCCACTTTAGATTTTCAGTGAAGCTTGCCCTGTACAAGCAGTGCTTCTCATGTATTTTTTTCTATCCAATAAGCAACATGGTAAATAATTACAATTCATAACTTTTTTTCCTATCAAAGACTAGGAATGCATAATTTTAATGCCCAACACAGTGTTTGAAAATCCATTAACATTAATAGACTTAAAATATAACTACCTTCCTATTCAATGGTTCATATTTGACCAAACACCCATCCATCTACTTGCACAGAATTCTGAGTTTGAGGAACACTATGAAGGACCAAAAAGTAAATGAAAATCTTTTATAATCCAATTGATTATTGTCAGATTAGTGTCAAATACTGGATTATTATTATGAAACAAACTTCAAGAGCATTCTCCCTAAAGTGATCTATAGATACGCATGACGTATATAGTTCACTCATAACTAAAAAGCAAACCCTGTAAGAAGTGGCCCCCTTTCCACATTAGTACCTGGAGACCCAGCAGCGTGAGGCACGTTTGCTCCTTGGGTGGCACGAGTGCCCTTACGCTCAGGCGTCCTGGGCCCTGGGGCTGAGACCTCCAGGCCATGCCTCTGAAGAGGGCATCCCACGTGGACACGGCCCAGACCCAACCACGGCTCAGCAGGACCTGCCACGGCCCAGGGCGCAGTCGACGGCAGCAAGACAGCCAGTGCTCTTTTAAAACTGCCCTTTCCTCCAGGAAGGCTGTGGACCAGCTGCCTTTAATCCACACTCTGTGGCTCAGGTGTGCGTTGAGGGGTGACACAAGCACTGCGGTTCACTGTTCTCGGCTGCTGAAGGAGGGGTGTGGAATTGCTGGAAGGGGGTGTGCGCGTGCAGCCTGTGGGAGGCCTTTTCTCATGAGTTTATGGGATTGGCACTAACGGTGTGATGGACGTAAAATGAGGAAGGGGTTCTGGTGCGTGTGGGGCACCGTGGCGGTCCTGAGGGGGTGAGGGGAGGGGCAGTTGTTCGATTTCTTACTGTTGTTCAAGGCTCTGCACCTACTTGCCTGAAAGCTCGCCCAGCACCAGGGACTTGAGGGCCTTGAACTCTGTGCCCGACAGCAGACTCGCTTGTCTCCTTGGCTCCTGGTCCACCTGCCATGCAAGAAGCAGATGCCAATGCGGGCACCGTTCACCAGCAACGTGGCAGGAAGCAAAGGCAGACAAGGCAGAGAGATTCTGAAGACCTGGCAGTGCCACCACAGGACTGAGGAACCTCGTTTTAAGGAGCTCATATTTCCAGAGCAGGAACATAGTTCATGGGTGCTCCTAGGTTGTCTTAGATAGTTCACCCCACGTCTGCTTCCTTACTCTGACATGTTTTTTTTCATAGCCCCTATTACTTCCTGGATGATATAAATTATCTATAACTGTTACAACCCACCCAAAGATGTAAATAGGTTTTTCAAGTCCAAAGTGTTTAGGTTTATCTAAAAATAATACATGAAATATGAAGCCAAGGACTGTTTTTCCCATATAGAGAGCAAGTATGACAATATTTTCCCTCAAAATCACTGACAGTGATTTCACTTACCCTTCAATACCTCAGCTGTATTTGGTTAGTTATGCAAATTTTAATTTAGATTCCTGTTGCAGAATCCTTTTAAAGATTCTAGCAGTAACACCCCATGGTAAACTAGACAACATTTCCCTAACAAATAGAAACAGATGAAGAAAAGTTTAGTAGTCAAATATTTATAGTATATGGGGCAGATTCCCTTTATGAAACAAGCAAAGAATCTGGATTATATTTGATTTCCTGTCCATGACACAAGAGAAAATAGCACTGAAAGGAGCCTGTTCTATTATGCTTCATGGTAAAAATGTTACTTTAGATCATACATCCTGGGGAACTATATTTTCATATTATTTGGTCAAACATGAAATTACCTCGACAAAGACCAGCGCTTCTTCTCTACTGATCTTCACGTGATGAAGATGCCCATCGCCATGTTTTTGAAATTAAAGTTAAAAATATCAGGATCTTGATGTGTATTTAGCTTATACCTAATCTGCAAACTCCATAAAATAGAGAAATAACAATTTTCAATAAAATGCATTTAAAACTGCTTTTGCATACTACAATTTTATTGTTATTTATTTGTTTCTAGGGATGGCATTTTGCAGTTTACATCTATTCAACACTGTTCACTTGGGTGCACTATCATATCCTGAATCATTATCTTCCCTGAAGCAATTAATTGTTCTTTAGTTTTGCTCCTGCCAATCTCCAAGCCTAATCATGCTATTTTTGGGTCAAGACCAATGTTATTGAAAATAAGCACCTCTTTCCTACAACTCTTAATTTTCTAAAAGAAAATACATAAATTAAGCACATAGTCAATTGTAAATTCCACCCACTCCTGCTGAAAGAACATTGTACTAAGAAATTCTGGAGCTTTGAGCAATACTGAAGCTACTTCCCATTCCTGTAGTCTTGTTTTCCTTGAGTGTACTTCTGAAATTTTGAAAGGTGAGTAATTGAGGAATTCCACACAGCATGCCTATGAAGAGTGGAGCTGCTATGTGGCTGTCAAAGGCCTGTGGCAGGTACTCCCTGTTGGTGAAGCCTTGGACCTGAACTCTGACCAGTGGGAAACGAATGCACCTCTAAAATGGATTCTCCTTGCTCATCCACAAGCTAGGAGGCCAAGTACTGTGCTTGCCAGAGTAACTTCCAATATATCAATGAAATTCTCCTACTGCTTAAGCAGTTTACATCCCGAAATCTACACCTAAGCTTAAATATCCCTATAGAGGTTAGAATTCCTAGGTAGATTTTGATGTGAATGGGCAAGGCCATATCTGGAATTCTGGCCACACGTCGACAGTCCATTCACACTCCAGAGGTCATATTGCTGGAATTTGCATCCCTCACCAGGCAGTGGGAGGCGGGATACAGTAAGAAGCCTTTGGGCTAGGATTTAGGAGTTCTGCACGTTAGCGTGTCCTGACTTGACTTTGGCAAACATTCGCCTCAAGCCCCCAATCATCTGATGGCCTGTACTCAAATCCTATTACCAGATACTAAATAGGTGTCTTGACTTTCTATTTAAAGGTTTAAGGCCTCATTCCACTGCCATGGAGAGAGGAGCTGGCTGTGCAGTTAGCTGCAATTCACTTTTCCTCTTGAGATGGATACAGCATGATTTAGTTCAGCAGGGAAAACAGTTCATTTGGTGTGCAAGGACAGCTATTTTTACCTCACTTTACTGTGTTAGCATCCACCTCAATTCTTCCCCCCTTGCCTGGAAGGGGGAGGAAATGTTTTCCACATGTAACTGATACCTTATACTTCTAATGAAGAACTTCCAGGGATAACAAAAATTCTGTTTACAAGAAATATGCAAATTTATCAAAATATTACAGCAGAAAGGATCTTCATATAATTACTTAAATGAAACATTTTGTCATAATATTTTTATAATCCTGGAAAAATAAAACAGATACAACCAAAATTACACTAAGTGAGCATGCATTTTCTCCTTGTTTGTAGTTTGAGAGGCTTAAACACTAAAAACCTCATATTACTACAATTCTAATGATAAAATTTACTTTTCTGACATAAAATGATACTCACCATTTTTGGCAAGGATGGCTGAGGTATTCCTTGTAGAAGGAGGCCACATAAAGCAGCATGCTCGGGGTCTGCACGGTACGGAAGCTGAACGCGAGCCTCTCCCTGGCTAGGGTCGTGTCCCCATAGGGTGTGGTGGCATGGGAACTGGAGTTGGTATTTAGGGAATAATATTCTTGAAAATTGTAAGTCACAGAGGAGCCAGTTCCAAAATATGCAGAAATCTCTGAAATAATATTTTTATATTAAAAGGATTAAGGGTCTCTATTAAGTATGTCTGTAGACATTTAGATTAAATTTCAGGAAATTTTAATCACTAAGAGCAGAGAATATTATAACCAATATCTATACCTCTCAAAATGAAAAACACAGTTAGTAAATGGAAACACCAGGATAATTCTCAAAATATCTTAAAGCTATAAATGTCTGTTCTTCAGTATAATGTCATAATTTCAAGCTCAATATGTGCTTTATTGGTTGGAGGCAATAACCTAACGACCTGGCTGTCACAGGCTTCGTCTTCTACTTCGGTCCTTCAAATCCCTCCATCGTAGCCTGTGGTGGGAGCATCTGCCGTCCTCCCCAGGAGCAGGAAAGTTCAGAGGTCAGGGGTCTCCCTCCCCACGGCAGAGCAGCACCCAGTACTCTCATTTCTTGTTTATTTTACTGCCCACTAGAAATGGAATGCTGAGTTGACCGCGCCGCATAATCTGGTGGTCGTCTCCCAGCAGGGGCCCAGGAGGCTGACCCTGCTTCCCTAAACTGTTTGGGTGTCCTTGTAGCCCAAACAAGAGGAATTCTCGTGTGTATGCAGACGTGTGTGCACGGGGGGCGGTGAGAGCCGCTGGGCTGCGTAATCCCTGGACCCACATATCCCCGTTGCACAGAAGGTTCACACGCCGCTGCACCCTACAAACCACTCTCAGGACAGAGGGCTGTTTCCTCTTCACCCACAGCACGATTTTGGCTTCTAACATAAGAAAAATAAAACTCCTTAATTTTGATGGATTTCAATTCATTATTTTATGATTTATATTTTTGTGTTCTAATACCTTTGTCTTTCTAAGGTAACAGAGGTTTTTCTCCTATATTTTCTACTAGAATTTCTATCATTTTAGTTTTAGTATGTATGCCTATTATCCATTTCAATGTAATATTTGTACGTGGTATGAGTAAATTGTCAAGTTATAAACATTTTTTCCACTTGGATGTCCAGGTAATCCAGAACCAGTTGCTGAAAAGACTTTCTTTTCCCCCTTGAATGGTCTTAGCACCTTTGCAGAAAGCCATAGATGTAGGAGTCCATCTATGTCTCATTACTCTTTTCCATTGCTAACTTGCTTTTTATATAAAATTTGCTTTGGGAATACAAGGTCCTCATACGTTTCTCTATAAAATTTAGAATTAGCTTGCCAATTTCTACTAAAAATTAAAAAATCACTAAGATTTTAATGGCGTTCATTGAATCTATAGATCAATATTGGAAGAATTGATAGAGTAACAGTAAGAATCTTCCAGTTCATGAATATGATATATTCCTACATTTACTTAGATGTTAATTTTTTCAGATTTAATTTAGATATCTTACATATATTTTTCTCAATTTATCTGTGAATAGTTTGCATTTTCAGATTAGGTTGTAAATAGAATTGTATTTTAATTGTTTTCTATTCATATGTAACTAGCATATAGAAAGTCAATTGATTTTTGTATATTGACCCTACTAAGTTCTTTCATTACTTCTAGTAAGTTTTTATAAATTAAAAGGATTTTCCCTATAGGTGATCACATCTTCTGTGATTAAGAGAGTTTTTTTTTTCTTCATTTGCATGAGGGAAGTAAACTCTCTCTTGTCTTATTCCACTGGATAAGATTGCTAGCAGGGTGAAAAGAAACGGTGGGACAGGGCATTGGTCTTGTTCCCAGTTAAGAGGGAAAGCATCCAAGCCCCCAGTCTCTCACCATCAATACAGTGGTCGATGTGCTTTACTGGGTTGAAGAAGACACCTTACATTCCCAGTTTTCATGCTGAATATTGTCAAATGCATTTTCCCGATAAACTGAGAGGATTATTTTTTTCTCTTTTATTCTGTTAATATAGTGAATTTCATGGAAATATTTTACAAAATTAGATTGATATTATAGTTCCATTTTCATGATCTATTACTTTTTTTCTAATTGTTGAATTTAATTTGCTAACAGTTTGTTAACTATTTGGGGGTCAGTAGTCACGAGATATAGTCCTGGGATTTTTTGTTTGCTTGTTTCTTGTAAGGTCTTTGTTATATTTCAGCATCAGAGCAAAAGCGGATTCATATAATGCATTAGAAAGCAGGCTCCCCTCATCTCTATTCTTAAGTAGCTAGTGTAGGGCTAATTTTTTTTTCTTAGATGTGTTATAGAAATCATCAGTGAAGCCATTCGAACCTGGAGTTTTCATGGTGGAAATGTTTTAATTAGAAATTTAACTTTTTAATTAACAGTTATCGAAATTTGCATTTATTTTTTGTCAGTTTTTGTAAATTGCATTTTTCAAGCGATATGTCCATGTCATATAAATTGTAAACTTTATTGTCATATGCTGTTCATAAAGGCACTTTGTTGTTATTTTGATGTTTGTAGCACCTGCTTTGGAGTCACATCTTTTATTCCTGATATTTGTAATTTGTGTCCTCCATCTTTTTAACTTGAGAGTTTTTAAATTTTTGAATTTTATTGATATCTTCCCTGACCAACTTTAATTACATTGATTTTCTCCTTTGTTTTCTATTTCAATTACTTCTGCTCTTATCTTTTATAATTTATTTTATTTTACTTTCTTTGAGTTTTATTTTGTTATTCTTTTCTTGGTTTCAAAATTAGAAGCTTGTATCATTGATTTTACACCTTTATCCTTTTCTAATAATGGAATTTAAAGTCCTAATTTCCCTGTAAATACTGCAATAGCATTACCACTCCAGTTTTGATATGGTGTGTTTTTCATTATCATTCAATTAAAATTCTTTCTAGTTTTACTTATGAGTTCTTCTTTAACACATGGATTGCTTAGAAGTGAATTATCTAACTACTGATATTGTCCATAAGACTCTGAGCCTCTCAACTCACACATTTTCTCCAGTCTTTTCAAGGCTTCACCCTGGGTCAGTTTTATTTGCTCTGTCTTCATGCACACTGACTCTCAGTTTTTGTTGTTATAGGTATAATTTAAAATTTCCCTAGTTGTATTTTTCAGCCCCAGAATTCTATTTCTCTGAACATTATTTCCTTTGATTGAGCATCTGAACGTGACTCCATATCTTTGCTGAAACCTCAAATGGATCTGCTCAGAGTCAGTTCCTCTTGTACGGTATTTTTATTCCTGAATGAGGACCACATACCCTGATTTTTCGCACGTGTGGTGCTTTCTATTGAGGAATGGACATTGTCGATACCTCATTGCAAATGCAGTTAATTCTGTTGGTTCTCCTCCTTGTCCTCGTGTTTGCTCCAGCGGGCAGTGGAAACACTGGCTTCTGTGCTGGGGCCTGGCTCTCGGGGTCCTCCTGGGCTTGGAGAACTCAGGGTTCAGCAAAGGATTAGGGCAGAAACCACGCTCCACCGGCACGTCCACCCTGAGGTTCCTGGTGCTAAAGGGCCCACACCTGAACACAGAGCTGTCTGGGCTCTCGGCACCGCCCTCTGCACCCCCAGCCCAAGGGCTCAGTGGCCGAGCCTCCGACCACACTGTCACGTCTGCCAATGCCTGGCTCTGCAGATCTCTCAGGCAGCTCAGTTCCAAGAGGACATGGTGATCTGGCTCTTTTCACTGCTTTTCCTCAGTTTCTACTTTGGGTTCCAGTTCTGTTTATTGTCATTTGTGGGGAAGGGGTGGGTTTATATGGCCACATCATTCTGCCATTATCAGAACCTTCCTTGGCACAGTTGGATTTCACCTGTACAGGTGAAAAATGTCTTGGAATGGTGACAGAAAACCATCATTCGCCATCACAGCCTTACCATCAAGTATAGTTTTTATGATCACATTCTTACCACTTCTCAGCAGTTAATTCCCATTAAGTGTTTTGAAAGTCAAGCGCTGATCAATCCATACCTAATTTTGTACTCCAAAGAGCAGCGGACTTTAGTGGCAAAATAGTACAGCCCAAAGACTCCCAAATGCAGGTGCTGAAGTTTGCTTTGTTGATGCTGTTTCTGTGAGCATCTATGAAGCTCATAAGTACAACCTTAGAAGTCTGATCCTACAGTCGCCCCCTCTGCCTTTTCAAAGCATCGCTGTGACTTCTCAGAATGAGAGAGAACGAAAGATATTCTACCATTTAACTCTCACCAAAGATCACTGACAATTCTGCATATAAAGGTTTTTGAAGGTCTCTGTTTTAGTCTGACTCAATGTTTAATGGAAAATTTATTAATTTTATACCATTGAGAACACATTTTGGAAAATTCGTCTTTATTACTAGAGGCTATTACTTTAGATAATAAAGACAACTAATGTAATATCGAAAGAGACAAAGGCCTTAGGGCAGCTTCACAGAGCAAGGGGCCAGGTCCCTCCAGATACCAGAGGGGCGGCTTTGGCTTGCACAGACTCCAGCACTTCCTAATAAGATTAAATCCATCCTAAAGGGGATTTAGGAGCCGAAGTGCTGCATCAAAGAGCCACTGAGTCCCACTCCATGTTTCCAGACAGTCTGGGCCAGCTGTGGCTACAGCATCCCTGCACCAGGCCCCATGCCCTCACCTCCCCTGCCCTCACTTTCCCCTGCACTCAGGCCCCCACACTCCCCTCCCCTGCCCACCCCTCCCTCCCCTCACCTCTCCTGCCCTCACATCCCCCTGCTCCCCTCCCCCCTCCGCTCTACTCCCCTCTCCTCCACTTATCTCCCCTGCCCTCACCCCACCCTCACCTCTCCTCCACTCCCCCACCCACCCCCCTCTCCTCCTTCCTCCCCTCCACTCACTTTCCCCACCCTCACCTCCCCCCACCCTCAACTCCCCCCACCCTCATCTCCTCCTGCTCCCCTCCCCCCTCCCCTCTACTCCCCTCTCCTCCACTTATCTCCCCTGCCCTCACACCCCCACCCTCACCTCCCCTCCACTCCCCTCCCCCTCTTCTCCCTCTCCCCTCCCCCACCCTCCCCCTCCACTCACCTTCCCTACCCTCACCTCCACCCACCCTCTCCTCTCCTACTCCCTTCCCCCACAATCCCCTCACATGCCCCCCCTCTCCTCTCCCCTGCACTCACCATCTGCGCAGAAGGGGCCTACATAGGCCAAGAGGTCACACTCAACAGAGAAACCCGCAGCACCTCTCGCGGCATCGCCCCCCATGGCGGCACAAGTGTCCGTAGGTGCTGCAGTGGCCTGGACAGCCGGGCTCCACCCCCGGGGTGAGCTGGGCGCCCTCCTCGAGGTACAGCGCCCACCCGTTCAGCTGCAGGCAGCGGAGGCAGCCCAGGAAGCCCCGCCGGCCGCTGGCCGAGCCGCCTGCGCAGGGCAAAGGAGGTCAGCGAGCAGAGGGGCTTGTGGAAACGGGCACGAGCCTCGGGGACAGGCACTTTTGGACACATAAACCTGGACATTTTCGGGAAATGTTCAAGAACTCTAACCATTAATTCAGTTGAGTATTTTTACGTTGAGTTTGGTTAATGCTTATTCTAAACAGATTTCTTCTCAACTGAGGAAATTAATTTTTAAGTTAGTCACATTAGAATGATGTAAACAATTTAATAAAATGCCAATAATGTGATAACTGTACTCTGATGTGCTGTGATGGTGCCTTGGTTTGCCCTCCAGTTACCTCCTGGAGATGATTCCAGGTAAGATGCAGGAGCCCAGGCACGGAACTCTGGGGCTGAGGACAGAGGGGATGAGAATGGGGAGGGGGCTGAGCCCACGAGCCCAGGAGACCTGCCCAGGGCCCCACTCAAGTCCTGCACTCAGGACTGACCAGCACATACACGGGAGGAAAATCCAGAGGCCAGGACAGAACCACTGACAAGGATCGGAGGGAACAGTTCTGGACGCACACAGGACGGGGGAAACTGCCTCTCCCTGGAAGCCAGCAAGACTAACCACATAATACATGGGGCATCAGGTATAGAACAAAAAGAGGTTCTGCTACAATCCTAAATTAATTGCTTCTTAGTTCTCACCTGAAAAAGCTTAAAAACAAGCCCCCCCCTTAAACTGTTTGAAAGTAACTTAGTTTCATTCTATAGAATGTTCAAGAATATTTAAAGGAATACAAAAATATTCAGCATTAGACAAGTGAAAATTGATAAGTTCTAGTACCCAATGAAATTAAAAACAAACAAACAAAAAAATTACCAAGCCTACAAAGAAGCAGGAGAATAGACTATCTTGAGGAGTGAATACAATCAACTGAAACTTATCACAGATGGGGATATTAAGGCAGTTATGACTATTTCATTTTTTCAAGAAGCTAGAGAAAAGACTGAACATTTTATGTAGACACATAGACAAAATTGCAAAGTACAAATCAAACTTGGAGAAGAAAAATTAAAATTTTGATAAAGAAAATGCACTAAATAGGATGTGGAGAAGATTAGGTATTACAGAAGAAAAGCTTTGTGAACTTGAATACTTGTTAACTAATCAAAAGGTATCACAGATGAAAAGTATTGAAAAATAACATGAATGGAGTATCCATGAGCTATGGGACAATTTTAACAGCCCAAAATACATTAATGTGAGCTCCTGAAAGGGGAGGACTGGGAACAGAAAAGTTATCTTAGCAGAAAAATTCCCAAATATGATTAAAATTATAGACCTACCATCTATGAAACTCAATATTAAGCCCCGTATTAGTCAGGGTTCTCAGGAAACAGAATCAACAAGGGATATCTGTTGATAGTAAGAGATTTATCAGAGTATATCACGTGACCATGGGGATGCACAAGTCCAGGTTCCGCAGGCAGGCTGCAACCAGGAGCTCTGATGAAAGTCCAAAGAAGATTTGTGATGAGTCCTGGGAGATGCTGGCTGTCCAAAGACGAACTGGGAAATTCTCTCTCAATGCTGGAATCACTTCCCCTTTTAAGGGATTCAGCTGATTGGACTAAGCGTCACTCACTGCTGATGTAATCTCCCTGACTGATGTAATTATAACCAGCTATTTAGGATATACCACTGCAGTAAAGTCAATTGTGACTAAAGTCCATAAATGCCCTTGTATTACAGTTAGCTGAATGTTTGCCTGAACAAACAACTGGCCACAATTACCTGACTGAGTTGACACAATAGCCTAACCATCACAAGCCCTATCTCAAGAAACAAAAAATAGACTGAAGCAAGTCATTTAAAAATTTCTTAAAAGTATCAATAAATAACAAATATTTAAAACATCCAGAGAAAAAAGATACATTACACACACAGGAACAGAGAGAAGGCTGAGAGGAGATTTCTTGTCAGAAACAATGCCAGCCACAAAAGGTGGAGCAGGGGCTGTACCAGGTTGAAAGATAAAAACACTGCCAACAAAGATGGGGTAAGATGGCAGCTAGGTAAGGGGCTCCAGGAGTCACCTCATGCTACACAGCAGTTAGTAATCACACAGAGCTATCTGAAGCACCTGTTGGGGCCTCCAGGAGTCCAGAAGAACATCCTGCAACATTCTTGAAAGAATGGAAGATCCTTAAAAGAATCTGCAGTAAAGAGTCATGAGTAGAACACTCCACACCATCCTCCACTGGTGGCACAAGACGCCTCAGAAATATTCTGTGGTAGAATTGGAAGCTCTATTTCTATAAAATGAGGCAGGAAGAGAGGGCTGGACACTGACTTCAACTACTGATTAGTAAATTCAGTGGCCTAAAGTATAATCCTAGGAACAGCTAAAGTTTGAGCCTATCCAAGTCAGAAAGAGGCTGGTAGCCGCCATTTTGATTCTGCACTTAACCATGAGGGGAAGAAGGGCTGATTGAAAATCACAGTGACAGTAGGGACCAGCTTCTTTCCACTGAGATCAGACTATGGCTCTGGCCTAGGTCCCAGGCCCATGTCCTGCATGGAGGACAAAGGATGGGGTACATCCTGCAGCCTCTCCAGGTAACTGAAGGATCTTTTGGCCAGCACAGACTGAACAGTTGGACAACTGTAGATCCTTTCCCATACCCCAGTAGGATGGGAGAGGAGCTGTGTTTCTTCTTCCTCTCTGGGCAACTGCAGGTACTTTGAGCCTGCACAAACTGGTTTATTGAGCACCTTCAATTCCATCTCCACCCCTTTATCCCCTAGGATAGGAGGGGGCTGATGCTTCCTCAGCCCCTCAGGGCAACTTCAGGTTCTCTTGGCCAGCATGAACTTGACAGTTGGATACCTGTGGCTCTACCCCACCCCAGATAGGACAAGAGAGGGACTGTGTTTCCCCAGCTTCTCTGGATAACCACAAGTGCTTTCAGTCAACACAGACTAAATAGTTAGATACCTGTAGCTCCATCTTCACCCACAAATAGGACATCAGGGAGCTGGGTTTCTTCAGCCTTTCCAGGGAATAGCAGGCACCTTCAGCCTGCATAGACTGAACTGCTGGGCACCTGTGGATCTGCCCCCATCCCCTAATAGGATAGGAGGGGGCTGGTGTTACCTGAGCCTCTCCACAAGAGCAGGTACTTTTGGCCTACAGGGACTGATCTGCTGAGTGCCTGTGGTTCCATCCCCACCCCCTAAAGGGCAGAAGGAACAGTACTCTCTCATCCACTCAGGACAACTACAGGCATATTTGGTTCACATGGAATCAATTGTTGGCCATTCCAGAGGGTCCATCCCCACCCCCAGGAGGGGGAGGAGAAGGTGCTAGATCAGTTTACCAGGGCAACTATTTTAGCCCCACACAGCTTAGTTTGCTGTCCACACCTGCAGCTCCATCTCTATCCCAGGTAGGGGAGGAAGGGAGTATGAAGCTTCATGAGTCTATCTGGGCAACCACAGGCAGTCTTGTCCTACAAAGCTTTGATTAATACACATGGCTGCAGCTCTTTCCCTAACCCAGGAAGAGGAGAAAAGTGAGAGAAACTTCATCTCACTTTTTCTGGGGCAATGTGAGCAGCTCCAGTCTCCATAGCTTACAGCATCAACTACATCCTCAGCTCCTAACACAACCAGCAAGGGAAAAGGCAAGAAAGTCCTAAACTAAAGAAAGAAACTGTACCCAGAATAAATATATCTAGTAAGCCAGATGCCAAGGCACCAACAAAAAATTACAATCCATACCAAGAAACAGGAAGCTACTGCCCAATTAAAGGAACAAGATAAGGCCCCAGGTGACACAAAGGAGTTGAGACAACCCCAATCACAGATGTTCAAACAAATCTCCTTACTAAATTCAGTGAGATGGCTAAAGTGATTAAGGATATTAAGAAGACACTGGGTGAGCATTAAGAAGAATTTAAAAGCAGACATAGAAAAATAGCAGATCTTATGGGAATAAAAGTTGCAAAAAATCAAATTAAAAATACACTGGAGGCATATAACAGCAGATTTGAGGAGGTCGAAGGAAGCATCAGTGAGCTTGAAGACATGGCCTCCAAAACATACAAAAGAACAGATGAAGAAAAGAATGGAAAATCTAAACAGGGTCTCAGGGAACTAAATGACAGCAAGAGACATGGAAACATACATGTCATGGGAGTCCCAGAAGGAGAAGAGAAGGAATAGGGGACAGAAGAAATATTTGAAGAAATAATGGTAGAAAGTTTCCCAACCCTATTGAAGAACATAGATATCCATGTCCAAAAGCACAACATACTCCCATCCAAATAAATCTGAATAGACCAACTCTGAGACACATACTCATCAGAATGTCAAATGACAAAAACAAAGAGAATTCCAAGAGTAGCGAAAGAAAAGCAATGCATAACATATAAGAGATACCAAATAAGATTAAATATTGATTTCTCATCAGAAACCTGGAGGCAGGGAGTCAGTGGTATGATATATTTAAGATAATGCAAGAGCAAAATTACTAACCAAGAATTTTACATTCAGCAAGATTGTCTTTCAAAAATGAGGACAAGATTAGAAAATTCACAAATAAAAGAAACTGAGTCACTATTCAACAAATAGTCAAAAAAAGGAAATATGACCCCTATCTCACACCTTATAAAAAAATTAACTAAAAATGAATCAAAGACCTAAATATAAAAGCTAGAATGAGAAAGCACCTAGAAGAAAATGTAGGAAAACATCTTCAGAACCTGGTGGTAAATGGTGGATTCTTAAACCTTACACTGACAGCACAAGCAATGAAAGGAAACATGGATAAATGGGACCTCCTCAAACTTAAACACTTTTGTGATTCAAAGGACTTCATCAAGAAGATGAAATGGCAACACACTCAATGGGAGAAAATATTTGGAAACCATATATTCAATAAGGGTTTAGTTTCCATTCTATATAAAGAGATCATACAACTCAAAAATAAAAGATCAAGTAATCCAATTAAAAATAGGCAAAAGACTTATATAGACATTTCTTGAAAGGGGAAATACAAATGACTAAAAAGCACATGAAAAAAATTTAAATATCTCTAGCTATTAGGGATATGCAAATCAAAAGGACAATGAGCTAACATCTCACAACACATAGAATGGCCATTATTAAAAAAACAGAAAAGAATAAGTGATAGAGAGGATGTGGAGAAACAGGAATACTCCATTGTTGGGGCTGTAGTGTGGTGCAGCCTCTGGGGAAGACAGTTTGGCTGTCCCTCAGGAAGTTATCTACAGGGCTGCCATATGATCCAGTAATTCCTCTACTAGGAAAATATCCAGAAGAACTGAAAACTGTGATATGAACAGACATCTGTACACTGATGTTCATTGCGGCATTATTCCCAATTGCCAAAAGATGGAAACAAACCAAGTGTCTGTCATCAACCAATGGATGGATAAACAAAATGTGGTATATATATATGATCAAATACCATGCTGCAGTAAGAAGAAATGGAATTGGGACGCATATGATAACATGGATGAATCTTAAGGACATTATGCTAAGTGAAGTAAGCCAGACACAAAAGGGCAAATATTGCATGGTCTTACTAATAATGAAGTAAATATGAAATAAATGCATGGAGTTAAAACCTAGAGAATAGGTTATCAGGTGATAAGAGGAGGGCTGTGAAGGAGTACTGATGCTTAATGTACATACAAGTTTTAATTAACTTTACTGGAAATATGTGGAAAGGATAGAGTTGATGGTAACACATTATAGTGAGAAGCAGTTGGTTTATAAATGGGATTGTGGCTGAAAAGAATAGTCTAGGAATATAAATGTCAACTGAAAGAAAGTTCGAGACTGATCTAGTGGTTGAATAATACAGTAAACCCAGAAGTGGATGAGAATTTTGGCTAATAGTACAAATTCAAGAATGTACTTCTATGAACTAGAACAGATGTATTTCCCAATTGCAGGGTGGTGAGAATTTGGAGAAGTATGGGACAAATACAATTAGTATAACCTACAGACTATAGTTAACAGCAATACTGTAATATTCTTGCATCAATGCCAAAGATATACTATGTTAATAATAGGGGGGTGTGGAAAAATATGCCGAATATATGCTATGGACCATAATTAGTGCTGATAGTCTGATGATATTATATCATAGTGTGTAACAAATGTGCCACAAGGGTGTGGTGTGTTAGTGAAGGGTTGTTGTGTGGGAATTCTATACATGTGCATGATAGTTTTGTAAGTTCATAGCTTCTATAATAAAAACACATTAAAAAGAAAAAATATGCTCATAACAATGATAATTTTTAGTAAGAAAATAGACAATTAGGAAAAATGTAAAGCGGAATCAGTGATCATATGAGGATATTAGGATTAGATGCAATGTGCTTTTACATTTCCTTAATATAAGGATTATGTCATGAAAAAATCCAAAAGTAATTGAAACTAGAAAAGTATAACTGTGCAATAGAAAAGTGTGGCATAATTTAAAATATGCATTAAAAATTATAGATTTTTAAAAAAACCTTAATTGATGTATTTATCATGTTAACCCAATAAAGAAGAAAAAACCAAATATGATGATCTCAACTGAAGCAAAATAAACCAATACATTTTTTTCTCTCAGTAATCCCATGATATAATGAACCTCCCCTAATCTGATAAAAAGTATCTTTGAAGAAAAAGAAAATTCATATGACACAAAATGATATATTGAACAGCTACATTCTAAGTTAGGGGAAAAATTATTATGTCAATGCTCATATTTTTATTCAAAATGGTACTGGAAATCCTAGCCTGTGTAATAAGTTAAATACATAAAATGTATTAAGTTTGAAAAGAGAGAAATAAACAATTTTTGAGTCAATGATGATGTGCTTGTGTATGGAACATCCAAAAAAATCTACAAGTAATTTATTAAGACCAGAGAATTAAGAACAATATAATAAAATCCATTTTCTTTGTGTTACTATCAGTAAACAACTAGGAAATGTACAGCTACCTTTAACAATAACATCAAGCACTAAATACCTACTAATAAATTGAATCAAAGGTACCAAATCTTTACTCTGAAAATTACCCACCATTCCTGAAAACTCTTAAAGAAAAACTAAATGAATAAAGAAGAGATATATAATCTTCATGGAATGTAAGTTCAATATTTTCAGAATGAAAATTCAATATGATTCCAATCAAAATTTCAGAAGGCTTTTGGTAGAAAATGATAAACTGATTCTAAAGTTGTACGGAAACTCAGAGGTATTAGGATGGCCATGAAAATCTTGAAAAAGCATAGAATGGAGAAATACTCTACCAGATTTCAAGACATACCATAAACCTCAGAAACAGCATGGCACTGGCATAAGGGTAGACAAATGGGTCAATGTAGCAAAACAGGATAGACCTACAAACACATTACACCCAACTTTCAAAAAATTGCCAAAGCAGTTTATTGGCAGAAACAACTCTCATTTCAGTTAATGGTGCTGAAAAATTAGAAATTTTTATTGAAAAATAAACCTTAACTCCTACCTCACACCTCATCTAAAAACTATTTTGAGATGGATCATAGAACTTGAAACAAATCCTAAAATATTTAACTTCTAAAAAGCTTTGTTTTCTAAAAGAAAGCATCAGAGAATATCTTCACAGACTGGGATGACAATAGTTTTTTATACCAGACACAAGAAGTACTATTCATTAAAAAAATTAATTTTCTAACCCAAAAGTTCAATCAGTACTAATACATCTTTTCATCAAAACACATTGGTACAAAAGAGAAAGACCAGTCTCAGAGGCTGGTAAACTGCAGTGAGTGTCAGTGAATTTCCCCTCTGCACAGCCCCAGCCCCAGCCCCAGCCCCCACAGCACGGCGGGCAGCAGTGGGGCGGGCCCTGGCTCATGGTGTGGCTTGAAAGCCGGGGCAGGGTGGCTACAGGGACCTCGTCCTCCAAACCCCAGGAGTGTGTGGTCTGCTCGCTGATCTCTGTGCTGGGTCAGCTGCTTTAGATCGCTGGGGGTCAGCTCTGAGGGTGGCCACTTTTCCAGTGCCCTCAGGCAAAGTGGCCAAGGAGTCTGGCCACATTTTCTCCTCCGGAAACTTTCCATTCCTCATTTGGGAGCAAATTAGTTTGGAAATGTCACAAATTGATGGCTCCAGCTCTCTGCAACAAAAACAAAAACAAAAACAAAAACAAAAACAAAAACAAAAACTGGCAGTACCAGAGGAGTGGGAGAACTAGATTTCCAGAGTTACAACATAATACTCAAATAGCCAGTTCACAACAAAATATTACAAAGCACCCAAAGAAATGGGAAAGTGAAACTGCCACTTACCTTTCGGTTCCTGTCTTACTGATTTGTAGAAGTTTCTAGAAACTTTAATTCAAACACATGCCTCTTCATGTTTATTCATAAGAAACTTGATGCCTCCCGAGAAAAGTTACTATTTCTGAGGCCAGCTTTAACCAGTTCTAGTCACAAAGTATGCTAAATATTCATTTTAGGACAAAGCATAATTGCAACTGAGCATGCTCCATTTAACCCTGCCTTTCTCAACCTGGATTGGCCCATGACATCCTTAAGCCTGCCACTCAGCCACCTTTCCCAACCTGGATGGTCCCACAGCACCTCACCCCCTTCTTAGCCACTCCCTTAAGCCCACCTTCCACAGATGGTATAAAACCCCAGACCCCATGTTGCTCACAGAGACTGATCTGAGGCTCGCCTCCAGTCTCCTTGCAGCCAAAGCAATGCTGATGCAAAATACCAGAAATCAGTTGGCTTTTATAAAGGGTATTTATTTGGGATAGAAGCTTATATTTACCAGGCCATAAAGCATAAGTTACTTTCCTCACCAATGTCTTTTGCCATGTATTGTAGCAAGATGGCTGCCATCTGCCATGGTTCAGGCTTCCTGGGATCCTCTCTTCCCAGGGCTTGCTTCTCTTTCCTCACAACCAAGCTCCACTGTATGCTTATTTCCCAGGGTTCCAGCTCAAGACTCCAGCATCAAACCCCAAAATCAAAACTCTAACATCAAATCTCCAACTCTGTCCTTTACCATGCCTTTTATCTGTGAGTCCCCACCCACCAAGGGGCAGGGACTCAACACATTATTGATGTGGCCTAATCAAAGCCCTAATCATAATTTAATCACTCCCAGGTACAGACCAATTTACAAACATAACCCAATATCTATTTTTGGAATTCATGAACCATATCAAACTGCTACATCTATGAAAATAAACTCTGGAATATATGAGCCCTCCTCACAGAAGCAGCTTTGCTAAAAAGCCAGGCCCTTGACCCTGAATATTGCATTTATGAAACATTTCTATAATGATGAAACTAAATTTTATTATAATTAATGCCTAAGGGTCATCCCCTGAAGAAAAACCTCCTTGTTGCTCAATTGTATTCTTTCTCTCTCTAAGCCGATCTCTACAAATAAATTCATACCTTGCCCCCTACATGCGACTTGACTCCCAGGGATGAGCCTCCCTGGCACTATCAAATTTTGGTCAGCAATGCTTTCAGAGAAGGATCTTGATCAAAAGGGAAAATGTTAAAACAAAGTAGAGTTCCTTTGGCTAAAAGATTTGAAGTGGAGTTGGATGGTGATTCTCAAGTTTGATCTTATGTGGGTCTCAACCAGATGTCACAGGCTGCCACAGTGTGCAAATCCTCAAGCACCAAAGCTCTTGAGAAGCCTAAGGACACCCAGACACAAAAACCAGCCACATGGCTATATGGAATCAACAATGGGCCCAAGTTTGTACCCAACCAGGGTACATTTTTCTATGTGTGGATAATGAGAAAATATAGTATAGGCAGGACACGGCAGTTATCTGGATTTTACTAGTTATCTACTATCTTACTACTCCTCTTCTAATCTCCTGGACCCTGATAAAAAAATGCATTGGCTTAATTTTTGCCAGTATATTTCTTACCTTGGGATTCACAACCCCATGGGGGAAAATTGCCTTTCATAAAGTAATTATGTATAACCTCACTCTGGTCATAGAAAATATAACAGTCTCCATGACCACAAGCATTGAATATCTTTGGGAACCCTATGAACCATTTACTTTTTCTTTTTAAGGTATCAGGGCCATGACTGAACCTAGGACCTTGTATGTGGGAAACTGGCACTCAGCTCAACCACAGAGCTACATCAGCTTCCCTGACTTGGCTTCTTCATTTATTTGCTGGGTTTTTTGTGTTTGTTTGTTTTGTTTTGTTTTGTTTTGTTTTTTAGGCAGCACTGGCAACTGAACTCAGGATCTCCCAAGTAGGAAGCAGATGCTCAACTGTTTGAGCCCCACACACCCACAGCCCCATTTACCTTTTAAAGGTTTTGAAGAAGGCATCTTTGACACCCAGGTTAGAATGCTCCAGTGTGTAAATAATGTATGGATAAAAGTGTACTCTACAGTATTTGAAGTTGGATATTTCAATAACCATTTTCAGCATGAACAGGCACTAGGCATAATTGCAGGTGGATTAGGATTAGAAATAGGACTATTAGTTCCTTGGGGCAGTTTGCTCTATGCAATTTAATTGCAATGGTTGAGGAACTTGCCACCTCCACTGCTCCTGCACTTGAGGCCATTCACGTCTCTATCGACTCTTTGTCCAATGTTGTTGTGGACAATCAGATGGCCTTAGACTATCTTTTAGCTGAACAAGGAAGAGTATGCACTGCAGCTAACACCTTATGTTGTACTTGGGCACCTACCTCCAGCCAGATTGAGTTAAATATGCAAGAGCTAAATATACAATCAGGCTATCTGGTCACAGGTGGTTAATAACCCATCCACACAAACCTTCTGGGAATCAAGTTGTCTTGGCTCTCACCCATTTTAACTTCAATAACAGAAACAGCTGTGCCTCTTATGCTCAGACCTTTGGTTCTAAACCCTATGGTCAAATCTGTATCCCAGAGACTGTGGTCTGCTGGACTCTTCTACTCTTGAAGAACAGGGGTACCAGTCTGTGCCTCAAATGCCAAAGTGGGGAAGATGAACAGCCCAAGCCACCTCCTCAGCCCAGGACCTGTGGATGCCTCTCCATTCCTTGAATCCCAACCTAGACCCTGAATCAGCAGGGAGTACCTAGAGCCATCATTGTCCCATACATCAAGATTGAAGACTGTGAAAACAGAGAAGGGGAGATTAAAACTGCTATGGACCAACCCCCTTGAAACTGCCACTCACTAACTCACTTTTCAGATTAGTCTCTCACTGGTTTGTAGAAGTTCTAGAAATTTTCATCCAAATGCCTAGCTCTTCATGTTTATTCATAGGAGGGTTCTCGCCTTGCAAGAAAAGTTACTGTTTCTGAAGCCAGCTCTAACCAGTTCTAGTCACCAAGCTTGCTAGACCTCCATGTTAGGACCAAGCACAATTGCAACTGAGCATGCTTCATCTAACCCTGCCTTTCTCAAGCTGGATTGGCCCATGTCATCCTTAAGCCTGCCACTCACCCACCTTTGCCAAACCAGAGTGGCCTGAGGCACTTCACCCCAACCTTAGCCACTCCCTTAAGCCTGCCTTCCCTATCAGTATAAAACCCCAGCCCCAACGTTGCTCAGGGAGACTGACAAGGCTCTCCTCCAGCCTTCTTGCTGGCCGACCATGCAATGAACTCTTTTCTTGAAATCCTGGTGGCTTCGTATTGGCTTCTGTGCACATCGGGTAAATGGACGCTATCAAAAGTATGGCCCATTTAGAGGAAAAAAAAAGAGCTTTCCAGAAACCATCCCTAAGGAAACTCGTATATTGGAACTATTAATCAGACTTCAAATAAACCATTTTAAATATGTAAAATGGGCTAAAGGCATCCATTTACAAAGAATTAAAGGAAATTAGGAAAACATCTGAACAAAGTAAAGTGATAGAAATTATAAAAAGGAAGCAAACAGGAATTTTTTAAGCTGCAAAGTACAGTAATTGAAATGAAAAACTCATTAGACAGATTCGATGGCAGATTTGAAAAGGCAGAAAAAAGAATCATCGGCAAACTTGAAGACAAGACAATTGAAATTATCCAGTGTGGGGAATGGAAAGAAAAAACAATGAAGAAAAATGATTGGAGCTGGAGGGACCTGTGGGCCAACAAGCAAACTGACACACACATAACTGGAGCCCAGAAGGATGAGAGAGAGAAGGCGGCAGGATAAGCATTTGGAGAATGATGGCCCTGTACTCTCCATGCTGATAAAAGACACGGCCACAGGTCCAGGAAGCTCAGTGAGCTCCATGCAGGACAGACTCTTGAACTGAGGGAAACAAAGGCATCCTGTTTCCATGGTAGCAAGTTACTTTCTGACCACTGGGTCATGTTGTTCCTGGAGATGTACATGCTGGTGGCTAATCTCTCTGGGAAACATAACATTCCAGCAGAACCCAGACTTGAGATCTCAAGTAACCTGGGCAACAAGATTTATGAGTATACTTGTTTCAATAACATAATAGAACATCTTGGGCTTTAGTTACTATCTTATCCACTGTGCACTGTGTTTTCATTAATGAAGTTATGGGAATAGTTAGCTAGGATAGTTGCTGGTTCTCATGGTGGCTTGGGGTATATAAAGAAGCCCCTGATATTAATAAACTTGTCTGATGAGCTTGAGAAATCAATGCTCTCAGAACCCCTGATCCCAATCTCTTCTTTGTCTTTCATTCCCAAAACCCTTCGGGTCCGTCGACTCCGACAACGGACCGTTAGATGCGAAGGCAGAGAAGGCTCTAGAGTCAGTGAGAGAAGCCCCAGGCACCACCCTGTGGTGCACGTCCTCTGCCTCCCCTCACCCCTTTCCTCCCACAACCCTGGACTGAGGGCCTGTGAGCAGGGGGCAGCTTACCCACAAAGAGCTGGCTGTTGAGCTGCAGCAGCCGGTGCCCATCAGTGGGCGCAGGCCGCGCGTGGCCAGGGCACCTGTCCACCTGCAGCGAGGCCTCCTTGGTGTTCTTCTGGGCCTGGAGCTGGTGCCAGCGGCTGTTGCTGAGGGTGGCGGGCGCCTGCACTGTGACCTCACAAGGCCCGTTCCCCACATCAAAGGAAAAGGTCACCTCCATGGGAGCTGAAGCAGGAGAGGTGATGGAGAGAGAGAGAGAGAGAGAAAGAGACCGCTTTCCAACTGTGTGGTTTTTTCATACTCTAACGCGGACATTGCAAGCAAAGACGCGGGAATAAAGCAGATGCCCGTACCTGTCAAGGAGGCCACAGGAG
Source organism: Dasypus novemcinctus (assembly GCF_030445035.2). Classification (NCBI taxonomy): domain Eukaryota; kingdom Metazoa; phylum Chordata; class Mammalia; order Cingulata; family Dasypodidae; genus Dasypus; species Dasypus novemcinctus. Next base: position 108,719,644 of record NC_080678.1, on the reverse strand, counting down.
TCAATCTGGAGGTGGCTGAAGTTCCCCAGCGCCCCCTGCTGTACCGAAATCAGATCCACCTCCTGGGCATTGATGGAGATGCTTCAGAGGCAGCCCTGGAATCCAGTGGGTGGCGGCTCCTGGTTCCCCCGGGGACCCCAGGGAGGAGGCCTGCGCATCCAGAGCAGAGGGAGGAATGATCATTACCAGCACACAGGTGTCCACAGGTTAGACCTCCTTTACCTTCATGAGAAGGTCGTGCTGCTTTTCATGGGGGAGGGGCTTAAGCTGAGTTGAAAGAGTATAAATGATACTGGGGTCAGGGATATAAAAAAGGTGAAGGTGCGCTAAGGTTTTCAATTCCTAAAACTGAAGTCAGTCATGATCCTTTTTGTAGCACACTAGAAAAATTTAAGTCTTTTTAGCTTATTAGTGAAAAAAGTAAAATGCGCATGGATTTAAAATCGTAAGTGAAATAACCGATCATATTATGACATACGAATTGCATAAATTATGAAGTTTGGAAATGCTTTGAAGCCAGAAGGTGGCTGGACACCTGGCCTTTGTCCAGATGCACCATTCAGCCTGTGCCTGAGTGTGCAAGGACACACGCGTGTGCAAGCTTGTTCAGATCAGGTCGTCTTCAAGACTGGCCTTGGGAAATCAGAGGCATTCGTATTTGCTTTTGTTACATGCCCCAGAAGCACATGCCCAATCCGATCCCCACCCCAGGAAAGCAGTAGGTGGGCCTCACCCATGAGCTGTCCTCGAGGAGGGGCCTGGGCACAGGCCCCGGGGAGAGAGCCACGTGGCAATGAGGCAGGGGCACCAGAAGGCAGGCAGCACCCGCCAGCAGCCACGAGGGGTGCAGAGGCTCTACCTCGGCTCCACAGCAGTGGAGTGAACCTCTGTCATCCTAAGACATGCAGCCTGTGCAGCCCAAGAACCAAGTCACTTCCTAACAATCACTTGTATTATGAGATCTAGTCAAATGCATAATCAGCAGTTACCTTTCTGCATTTATACCTGAGAACCACTAAGAGTAATGATGAATGGCATAACAAGTCCATGGTCCAAAAAATTCACATTGGAGAATATGCTGTAAAAAGGGAATGGATGTTTGATGATTTCCAAGGCCCACCGCTGCTCACTGACCCAAACCTCCCCCCACCAGGGCTTGTCCCTGAGACACGCCTCCTGGCCCTCCCTGGCCACCTCCTGGGCCCATCGTACCATCATGCCTGGGACCACTGCTTCCATCACACCCCCATCAGTTCTGGCATCACATGAAACAAACTGACTGCACCGCCCCGCACTGTACTAAGTCCTGCAAATGGAGATTCAAGCACACGTGGCAGTGCAGCAAACAGACCAGCACCACTGGCTGGCCGTAGCTAACAGCACACTGGGGCGGATGCAGGTGCCCACTCATTAACACTGGGTTCCTGCAGACCAGCACTGCTGGCTGGCCGTAGCTAACAGCACACTGGGGCGGATGCAGGTGCCCACTCATTAACACTGGTTTTCTGCAGGTTCTGGCAGAGCAGCATGCAGGCATACAAACACATCACCATGCAGGCACACACACACACAGCACACAGGCACTCACACAACAGCATGCAAGCACACACCAGCATGCAAGCACACACACACAGCACAAAGGCACATGCACACAGCATGCAGGCACATGCAAACATCAGCTTGATGGCACACACACATCAGCATGCAGGCATTCACATATAAGCATGCAGGCATGCACACATGGCACACAGACACAAAGGCTTGCAGGCACATGCACATGGGCACACATCAGCATGCAGGCACATGCACACAGCACACAGGTATGTGCACACATCAGCATGCACTGTAAGCACTCATACCCTGCAATGCCAAAACAACCTTCTGTTAATTTTATGTTATGAAACCTTGGCTTTTGTACTTCAATTTCTTCACCGAATAAAATGATGCTTCCTATATCTCAACTCTGAGAACATCATTTTCCCCCCTAATTGTGGATAAAAGTTATTGGATAACTTTTTTAAATTGAGAAAATTGTCCAATTATTTAAGTACTTTTCAGCTTAGACTTGAGGTTTTGTGATCATATTTTAAGTTAGACTCTAAAAAACTCAACTAAGAAATTTTGTTAAATATAGAGTTTAACCATTGAACTTATGCTTTTTTAAAATATACCCCCTGTGGGCCTGTGCTAATAATAGTTCATAAATGTCAAGGAATTGGGAATAAGAATCGTGCATCTTAACTCTTTCTCAATCCATACTGGTTTTCCATCTGGAAGCCTCTTTGATAATAGCAAGTTTAGTTTCCCTTTTTTGTTTTAAGAATTACATAACTGTTTGATGCTTTCTCTTCCCAATAATCTATATAAATATGGCAAATAAAAATAAATATCCATCTTCCAAGCCATTATGTGGCACATGGGAACTGTGAAGTTTCAAATTAAAATTTATGTCAACAAATCTCATCAGATTCTGAAGACCTTCAATTATCATTTTCTTATTTTAAAGGTAATACAAATACTTCAGATGGTCAAATATCTACAGAAGGGTGGGTTTGCCCCTATAGATAACATGAAATTCATTAAGATTGAGAGGCTATTATATTAATAAAAGCTTCTGAGTAATGATTACATACTAAAAATAGTAACAGCTCTACTAATCACCCTTTCTCATAAAATATATTATTTAACACTTCCAGAACAAAATAAATTCAAAGCTTTGACAGAATTGGTGATAGCAGTCACAAAGAATGTGCCTTCACAGAAAAGCATGCCCTGTGGTTAGCAAACTCCAAGTATGATAATCATAAAAAAGCTACACCGAGACACTTCATAGTCAAACAGTTGAAAGAGAAAGAAAGAATGTCTTCAAAGAAACAAGAGAACATGACTACTTAATTCAGGGAAGCTTTGGTAGAATTAATGACTTACTTTATCTGAAACAATGGAGACCAGAAATCAGTGGAAAGTGTCAAAAAAAAAAGTTTCTTTATCTAGGAAAACTGTCCTTTAAAAATGGGATTGTGTGAAGAACCTCCAGGAATCAGTCTCTCCACCCAAACAAACTATTGAGCTGGCAGGAACTGTGTGAAATCAACTATTTTGGAACTCTGGAGTCTAGTGCAGCACTGTAGATTCTAGGGAAAAGCCAGAGGAAGATGCTGGTAAACTGTGACAAATATCAGTATATTTCACCCTCCATGCAGTAGCCACCATCCCATAACCCCCAGCTACATGGCAGTCAGCAGTGGGGACTTCAGCCAGGGCTCCTGGTACAGCTTACAGGTGCATGACTGGGCTATAGGGACCAGGACGCCATAGTCTGGGGATGTGCCATCTAATTGCTGATCATAGCATTTGATTAGCTCCTTCGGATCATTGGTGGGGTCAGCTCTTGGGGTAGCAATTGTTTCAACCCCCCTGGCAAAGCAGTAGAAGATTCTTAAAGAAGCAGTACCTTTTGTTTTTCTCATTTCTCTTTCCATTTCTTGATTAAAGGGAAAAATAGTCTGGAAAAGTCACAAATTGATGGCTCCAGACTTCAATTAAAAATAAAAACAAAACAGAAAAATCAAAACCTAGCCATCTCAGAGGTGTGACAGAACTAGATTTCCAGAGGTAGAGTATAACATAACACTCGTATTTTCCAGCAGTTGCAGAATTAGAAAACCCACAAAGAAACAGGAAAGTATGACTCATTCATAGGGACAAATAAAAGACCTTGCCAGAAACCATCCCTGAGGAAGCTCATCCATTGGAACAATTAATCAATGACTTGAAATTAACTGTCTTAAACATGTTAATGAGCTAAAGAAATAATTAAAGGAGATTAGGAAAATGTTGCCTGAACAATATGGAAAGATAGATTATAAACAAGGGAACAAACAAATTTTGGAGCTGCAAAGTGTATAAATGAAATGAATTAGATGGATTCAACAGCAGATTTGCAGGCAGAGAAAGGATCAGTGACCTTGAAGAAAAGACAATTGAAATTATCCAGTGTGAGGAAGAAAAGGAAAATATAATGAATAAAAATGAATAGAGCCTGAGGTAGCTGTAGGATAGCATAAAGTATACCAATATATGCATCATTGGAGACCCAGAAGGACAAGAGAGATAGGGGCAGAAAAAAGTATTTGAAGAAATAATAGCCAAAAACTTCTCAATTCTGATGAAAGACATACACATTCAGGAACTTAACAAACTCTAAGCAGGATAGACTCTTAGAGATCTTCTCCAAGAATGATTATAGTGAAATTGTCAAAATCAAAAAGACAAAGAGAGGACTTGAAAGCAGCAAGAGAGAAGTGATTTGTCACATACCAGATTCCGTAATAAGATTAAAAGTGGATCTCTCATCAGAAACCATGGAGACCAGAAGACAGTGGGATGGCATATTTAAAGTCCTTAAAGCAAAAATTGTCAACAGGAATAAAACTAGCAAAATTACCCTTCAAAAATTAAAATGAAATTAAGATATTTACAGATAAACAAAAGCTGAATGAGATCATTACCAGAACCACTACAGGAAATACTAAAGCAAGTCCTTCAACTGAAATGGAAGGACACTATGGGTAACTTGAATCCATGAAAGAAATAAAGAATTTTTAGTAAAGGTAACTACATAGGTATGTATAAAATCCTGTATTATTTTACTTTTGGTTTGTAACTGCACCCTTCCCCCTATAATGGAACAGGAAAATATTTAAAAAAACATTTAAAACATATGGGTGTGACAGTTTGATATTATTTATGAATTTCAAAAAGAGATATTATGTTTGTAAACTGGTCTATTCCTCTGGGATACCCTTTGATTGATTTAAATATGAGGCTTACATTTACTTGATTAAATCAAGATTAGGGCATTAATTTAACCATGTCATTAGGGTGTGCAGGGTTGAGTACCCCCTTGGTGAGCTATATAAATGGATGTTTAATCAAGAACACAGAAGGAGAAACACAGAAGAACACAGAGGAAGAGAGACAGCTCCACGGACATGGCAGAATTCCCAGGAAGAGAGGTGAACCATTTGCCTGATAGTTTACAGCTGACATTGCGGAGAGAACAGAACAGTTGAGTCCTGAAAGAAATGAGCCCCAGGAAGAGATATGAGCCTTATGCCAGCTGACAGCTGAGATCAGAAGAAGCTGGAGGCACAAAGTCTTAAGAGGGAAGAGGAAGGCTGAATCTCACAGACATCGTCAGCCATCTTGCTTCAACACATGCCAACAGTTTGGTAAGGAAGTAACCTTGAGTTGGACTCTTTAAGGCCTTGTAACTGTAAGCTTTTACCCCAAACAATAAAAGCCAAAAAATTTCTGGTACTTTGCATCAGCACCCCTTTGGATAAGTAATACAATGGGCATATAATGACGTAATCTGAGACAATAACAAAGTAAAGGGAGAGGGATGGAGATTTATGGGAGTAGAGAGTTTGTGTATTACTGAAACTACTTTGGTGCTAGTCATGCTAGGTTGTGTTTAGTTTAAGACATTAATGGTAATTACCAAGGTAACCACTAAGAAAATATCTGAAAAATAGAGAGAAAATGAAAGAAGGGAATCAAAAGGATACAATACAAAAAGAAAGCAAATACAAAAAGGACAGTAATGCAGAAATTGAAGAATAGAAAACATACATAAAATACAGAAAACCAATAGCTAAATGGTGGACATAAATTCTGTCTTCTTGGTCATCAGTGGATTAAACTCCCCCATTAAAAGGCAGATATTTGCAGTTTGGATAAAAAACATGATCCATCTATGTGCTAGTAGACATTCAGTGTAGGTACAAGGTCATAAAGAGGTAAAAGTGAAAGGGTGAAAAAAGATATTCCATGCAAGCAGCAATCCAAAGAGAGATGGAGTGGCTATATTATTGTCACTCAAAAAGATTACAAGAGACAAAGAAGATATTACATAATGATAAAAGGTTCAATCTAGCAAGAATATGTACCAATTATAGACATATATGCATGTCACAACAAAACCCCAAAATATATGACACAAAAAATGACAGACTTGAAGGAAGAAATAGTTTTGCAAAAATAGTTGTAGAGTTTAATACACGTTTTTCAATAATTGACAGATCAGAAAAATAGAAAAACAATAAGAAAGTGGAGTATATGAATGCACTATTAACCAGTTGGACCTAATGGACATCTATAGAACACTCTACCCAACAGCAGCAAAAGATAATTCTTCTCAAGTGCAAGTGGAGCATATTCCAGGATATACTTCATGTTAGGCCACAAAACAAATCTTAATAAATTTAAAAATATTGAAATAATACAAATATCTTCTAAGACAACAATAGAATAAAGTTAGACTCAATAATAGGAGAAAAAAATGAAAAATGTACAAATTTTTGGAAATTAAAATTTATTGAATAACCAATGGGTCAAAGAAGAAATCACAGGGGAAATTAAGGAATATCTTCAGATAAATGAAAACTAAAACACAACATACCAAAACTTATAGGTTACAGTGAATGCAGTGCTCAAAGAATACCTGTAAATGTCTAACTTAATAAGGAATAAAGATCATAAATTGATAACATGACTTCACCCCTAAAGAAACTACAACAAGAAGAGTAATCTAAGGCCAGAGGTAATAAAAGGAAGGAAATAGTAAAATTTAGAGGAGAGACGAATGAAATAGAGAGTAGAAAACAATAGAGAGAATCAACAAAATCAAAATTTGGTTTCTCTAAAAGATGAATAAGGCAACTAAACTTTAGCCAGACTGATAAAGAAAGAGAGAAGGCAAAATTAACTAAAATCAAGAATGAAAGTGGGGATATTATAGCCAAACTTACCCAAATAAAAAAAGATTATAAGAGGTGTTTATAACAATTATATGCCAATAGATAAGAAAACCTGAATGAAACAGACAAATTCTTTGAAACATGAACATTACAAGAAGAAATAGAAAAGTTCAACAGACCTATACAAAGTAAAGAGATTGAAGGAAAAGTCCAGGACCAGAATTCACTGCAGATTCACTACCAAATATCTTAAAAGACTTAAAAACAATCCTTCCCAAAATCTTTCTAAAAATAGAAGAGGAGGAATTTATTTCTAATTCATTCTGTGATGTTAGCTTTACCTTGATATCAAAGCCAAATAAAGACAGCACAAGAAAAGAAAATTACAGACCAATATCTCTCATACATACAGAGGCAAAAATCCTCAACAAAACACTGGCATACCAAATCCAAGAGTATATCAAAAGAGTTATATACTATGACCAAGTGAGATTTATCCCAGAATGCAAGGGTGGTTCAACATAAGAAAATCCATGTACTATACCACATTAATAGAATGAAGGAACAAAAATCACATGATTATGTCAATTGACACAGAAAAAGCATTTGACAAAATTCAGCATCCTTTCAGGATAAAAGCACACAGAAAACTAGGAATAAAAGGAAACTTTCTCAGCATGAAAAACCTACATCAAATATTATACCCAATGAGGAAGACTGAAAGTTTTTGCCCCCAAATCAGAACCAACACAAGGTGCCTTCTGTTACCACTATTATTCAATATTGTACTGTAAATTCTAGCCAGAGCAATCAGGTAAAAAAATAATAATAAAAGGCATTCAGATCGGAAAGAAATAATTGAAATTATCCCTATTCTCAGATGATATGACCCTCTATTTAGAAAACTCCAAAGAATCCACAAGAAAGCTACTACTAAGTTTTACTAAACAAATTCAGCAAATTGGCAGGATACAGGGTAAACACACAAAAGTCAGTTGGATTTCTATACACCAGTTATGAACAATCTGAAAAGGAAATCAAGAAAACAATACCATTATAATAGCTTCTAAAAGAATAAAACACCATACAATAAATTTAATCAAGAGGTAAGGAACTTGTACCCTAAAAACTATAAAGCAGTGCTGAAAGAACTTAAAGAAAATGGACTCTGGTTAACCAAAAAAAAAAAAAAAAAAAAGAGAGAGAATATTCTTTCATGAACTCTAATAAATATATAATACTAGTAAAGGATGTCACTAATCACATGGTTTTGGGGAAAATACACCAAATATAAGATATTGGCTATAGTTAGTAAGGTTTTGACTTGTTTCATAGTTTGTAACAAGTGTTTCACAACAATGCAAGGTATTGGTGGTGGCGTAATGTATGGGAACTTTGTATGATGTTATGCATGTTTGTTTTGGAAGTTCACAACTTTTAATATACACTTAATGTTGGTCATGTATGAATGATAAACTTCTGCGGCGGCTTGCTCGGTCGGTAGAGGTGGGGTCTGGCTGTGGACGAGGGGTCGGTCCAGCTCTGGACGAGGGGTCGGTCCCGCTTTGGACGAGGGGTCGGTCCCACTTGGGACGAGGGGTCGGTCCGGCAGCAGACGAGGGATCGGTCTACCAAGGGGTTGCACGGTTCGGCTGACGGGGTTGCCCGGCGAAGCCGGCGATGAAGGGGTCGCCCGGTGAAGCTGGCAATGAAGGGGTCACCTGGAGAAGCAGGCGGACAAGGGAGGCCAGGCCCTTGTCGGGGGCTCTCAGGACTGGAGGGCGCACGGCAGAAGAACTACCGCGGAGACAAGGTAAACACGCAAGTCCACTTTATTGAGGGAGAGGCAACAGTTTTATAGGGGCTGGGGAAGGCTGATTGGTCGAAGCCACACCCTGTTCTGATTGGTTGCCGGCAAAAGGTCAGTGGGCGGTACTGGATGGGGGAGGGGTGGTGGTTAGGGATTGGCTGTCGCTGTTGCTGGGGGAAGGGGCAGGGTTTAGTGATTGGTGGCTGCTGTTGCTGGGGTGGAGGGCAGACTTGAGTTTCCCGCCCACGCCTGGCTGTTGCTGCTGTCGGGGGAGGGAAAAGGGCAGACTGGATTTTTCCGCCCACGCCTGGCTGTTGCTGCTGTCGGGGGAGGGGAAAAGGGCAGAAAAGATTTTTCCGCCCTGCGCCTGCACAGGGAGAAAGAAGAAGAAGGGTGCCGCCCCACAGGCATCGTGTGGCGCCATCCAGGAGGAGGGGCGGCCGTGGAAGCATGGCAGCCGAGAAGGGGAGACCCGAGGGCACTCTGCGCCCATGCCGAGCTTCCTTCAGGGGTGGCGGTGAGTCCGACCAGCCACCCTATTATGGGGGCAGCGGAATTAGGCCTACCGTGGCTGCTCCCCTGCCAGGCCAGCAAACCACACTTCAGCCCGAGGGGTGACCGCATTTCCCCCTTCTTTTCAAATAAGGGCCAGGATGGCAGCAGTAGCAAGTAGCCAAGGCCCAAGACGCAGCAAGCAATGAGGGAAGCGGGGCTGAAGAGGGAGGTGAGTATGCCGGGGATATAAATGTTCAATTTGGGGGGCGGTATCTTGCCGTTGCAAGCAAGGGTGGCCAATGTCCAATTCTTGTTGATCTCGGCGGCTATAAGATCCATCTGTTGCTAAAAGTCCAGGATGACAGCACGTTGCAGGTAGTTGATCTCTCCTTGGCAGCGAAGACATTGTAGGAGAGGATTACTTTTTCCTGACAGAGGCTTACTGTCCAATTAAAAGGCTGATGGCTGGGGTTGGTGAGTGCAATGGGGAGTGTGAGGAAAAGAAGGGTGATGGTTTTGGACAAGAGGAGGCTTGGTGAAGTCATTATGGGAGGAAGATAAGGAGTAAAGCATAAAAGAGGATAATAAACAGAAAGGCGGTGGAGAGTAGAATTCGTTGGCCGAGGTTCCAATCTTCTGGGGCAGTAGCGGCTAGACAGATGGTGGAAAATATTATCAAGAAAGCAAAGGTTATGAGGAAGAAATAAAGTATTAAAGGCTATGGGGGAAGTGAGAAGATCTTTTAGAGGATAGGGTTGAGAATGGTATGTTTAAGACAGAAGCTTTGTGGTTTGTAGGAGACTGCTTTATAAACGAAGGAGAATGAGGGCAGTAAATATAGTAACAATAGATAGGAAGATGACAGTGAGGAGGAGTCTTTGTTTAAGGTTCCAATCGTCCGGTGCAACAGTGGCTAGGCCGATAGCGAGGGGTGTTGCTAAATAGACAATGGCTGCAAAGACAAAATCATCTTCTGTTTCCTTAAGAATAACTTTTCTTTAAATACTTAGTAGCATGCAATATTAGAAACCGTTTCCTAAAAGCAAGTTGGCAGGGGAGCTTGGTTGCTATTAATCTTTCCTGTTATAAAATTACCTTTTATTATTATTATCATCAATTCAGTTTTATATATATATATTTAAGGATGACCTTTTGGAATTAGCCATTTAATACCTTAATGTAAACTATTGAAGATAAATTTTATCTTTACAGAACACATTCCCTTACGTAAAGTTATCACAATACCTTTTACACTTGCCACATGCAAATTAAGTTTCAAGAGTTTATGAAAAATTAGCCATCCTACTTTAGGACAAAATACATCTTTTTGCAAAACTTATTACATTTCCGTTACCATTTTTACAAACTTTTAACCTTTTTAATATACATATAAGTTTTACATTCTTTATATTATCCTGTGAAGAAAAATAAGTTATTCATTTTAATCTAGGCAAGAACAACTTTTTATGAAGACGTACAGATAATTTTGTTAATTAAGACTTACAATTTTTTTAAATTGTAGATATCTTATTAACATTTAAACTTATGTATTAATATAATAAACTTAAGTATTAATATAAGCGCTTATTTAATTTTTGGCCATTTGAATAGAGCTCTTTTAAAGATTTTTAGTAATTTATATTTACCATCCGGAGGTATCACAATATACGTTGACATTGAACGAACAGACAGACAAACACGGAACAATTACAACTCATTAACAGAAATATATAATTTATTTACAGTTGACTCATAATTCTTACTTTCTTGGTATAGCTGCTTTTAAATCCTTTTTTATATAGCATATCATAGATTATACCCTTCAAGATTTCTTCTGGACTTCATGTTGCCTGTAATAAGCCAGGAGGGAATCTTTTACCTTCCTGCTCCACAGCAAAAGTGACCCTATCTATAAGGCGAGTATAGGTGTCCGGGTCCCAAAGCTGACACGTGGTAAGCCACGGATTAAAGGGGAGAAGAAGGTCCCAATATACTTGAAGCTGTTTGAAAGAGATCTTACACCGGTGAGTGTCTAGGAGACCGGCGAGGGCCCGAACTTGTGGGGCTTGCTTAGCAGATAGGATGTTACCCATTGCTAATGGCCTTTTGGAGCCGATAAGAAAAGGGGCCCTTACCTTGAGAGCGCGGCGATGGGAGCCGAGGTGCGTGGTGAGATGAGGGGTCAGAGACGGTGGGGCTCCGACGGTGGTCGCGGGCCAAGAGAAGGCCCCAACGAGGGGATGGCGGGATGACGAGCAGTGGAGCAAGGCAAAGGGGAGCAAGCGCAGAGGGGAGGAGGCAGAGGTGAAGGCATGGGTGGAGGTGCTCAGGCACGTGCTCCTGAGAGTTTTATTGGCGCCTCTTAATCATAGCGGGTCGGTATAAACCCCCGACATGGAAGGAGAAAGCCATCCAGCGATTCTCCCAGGCCGCCGTGGATCATATGAGGTCACGAAGGTTCAGGAGCAGCAATGCAGAGTGAAAAGATAGGGGTGAGAAGAGAGGAGAGCGTAGGGCTATGGTAGGGTTACTTCAGACGTGCAAGCGCGCTCTCCCGAGAAATCCAAGGTTCCTCTTAATCATAGCGGGTCGGTATAAGCCCCCGACATGGAAGGAGAAAGCCATCCAGCGATTCTCCCAGACCGCCGTGGATCGTATGAGGTAGCCAAGGCTCAGGTAGCAGCAATGTTGCACGAGAGAAGTCCCAAGGTGAGAAGAGAGGAGGGGGGGGTCCGCCAGGTTATGGAGTGAGGCTGTGGTGGAGTTGCCTTGCCCCACGTTGGGCGCCAGCTGCGGCAGCTTGCTCGGTCAGTAGAGGTGGGGTCTGGCTGCGGACGAGGGGTCGGTCCAGCTCTGGACGAGGGGTTGGTCCCGCTTGGGACGAGGGGTCGGTCCCACTTGGGACGAGGGGTCAGTCCGGCAGCAGATGAGGGATCGGTCTACCAAGGAGTTGCGCGGTTCGGCTGACGGGGTCGCCCGGCGAAGCCGGCGACGAAGGGGTCGCCTGGAGAAGCAGGCGACGAACTGGGGACAAGGGAGGCCAGGCCCTTGTCGGGGGCTCTCAGGACTGGAGGGCGCACGGCAGAAGAACTACCGCGGAGACAAGGTAAACACGCAAGTCCACTTTATTGAGGGAGAGGCAACAGTTTTATAGGGGCTGGGGAAGGCTGATTGGTCGAAGCCACGCCCTGTTCTGATTGGTTGCCGGCGAAAGGTCAGTGGGCGGTACTGGATGGGGGAGGGGTGGTGGTTAGGGATTGGCTGTCACTGTTGCTGGGGGAAGGGGCAGGGTTTAGTGATTGGTGGCTGCTGTTGCTGGGGTGGAGGGCAGACTTGAGTTTCCCGCCCACACCTGGCTGTTGCTGCTGTCGGGGGAGGGAAAAGGGCAGACTGGATTTTTCCGCCCACGCCTGGCTGTTGCTGCTGTCGGGGGAGGGGAAAAGGGCAGACAAGATTTTTCCGCCCTGCGCCTGCACAGGGAGAAAGAAGAAGAAGGGTGCCACCCCACAGGCATCGTGTGGCACCATCCAGGAGGAGGGGCGGCCGTGGAAGCATGGCTGCCGAGAAGGGGAGACCCGAGGGCACTCTGCGCCCATGCCGAGCTTCCTTCAGGGGTGGCGGTGAGTCCGACCAGCCACCCTATTATGGGGGCAGCGGAATTAGGCCTACCGCGGCTGCTCCCCTGCCAGGCCAGCAAACCACACTTTAGCCCGAGGGGTGACCGCAAACTTCAATTAAAAAGTTAAACAATAACAACAACAAAAAAGTAATTACTAGCCAAAGAATACTGAACTCTATTATTTACAGTCCGACAGACTAACTGGCATTATGTAAACCCATTTAAAGTTTCATTTTAATATGCTAGTTATAAGTTACCAGGGAAAAGTAAGTGTCAATATTTAAAGGCTGAAGTTTGAAAGTGACATCTGTAAGATACCAGGGGTGACTGTTGAGTAAGTCAACCTTTGACAACTCCTTTTATGTCTCATTCATCATTATCTTATGCTGTCAGAGGCATTATAGGTCATTAATTAAACATTAGCCACATCCATGATAATTCATAAATGGATCAAACTGTTAAAATATTGAATGTATGTATTGTAAGACTTTAACCAGTAAGTCTGTAGTTATGCACTCAAATTAATGCAGTTATTGAAGAAATAATCTTGTCATAAAAACAAAGACCTAAATCAATGGAAAGACATCCCATGTTCATGAATTGGAAGACAATATTGTTAAGATGTCTATACTGTGTAAAGCAATATGTAAATTCAATGCAATTCCTATAAAAATTCCAGTAGTCTTTTTTTGTAGAAAATGGAAAAGATGATCCTCAAATGCATAAGGGATTACCAGGCAAACTTGAAGAACAAAATTGGAAGACGCATATATCCTGACTCAAAACTTACTATGAAAGTATAGTAATTGAAATAGTGTGTTACTTAAGGATGGACATAGGGACCAATGAAATAGAATGAAGAATCCAGTGGTAAATCCACATATCTATGGCCAACTGGTTTTCAATAAGGTTGTCAAGTCTATTCAATGGGGGAAATAACAGTTTCTTCAATGACTGATGCTGGACACCCACAAATCCCCTTCAAAGAATAATCTTGGTCCCCTTCTTCTCACCATATCCCAAAAAAATTGATTCAAAATTGACAAATAACCTAAATATAAAACATATTATATAAAACTCTTATAAGAAAACATAGGGAAATATACTCAGGACCTTATAGTAGGAAATGGAATTTTAGACTCTACACAAAAAGCACAAGTAGCAAAAGACAAACATAGACAAAATGGACTTAGCCAAAATTAAATACTTGTGTGCATTAAAGTGTATTACCAACAAAGTGAAAAGACAACTTATAGAATGAGAGATAATGTTTAGAAACCATTTATCTGTTAAGTTTTTGGTATGTAGATCATATAAATAACTCCTACAATTCAACGGTGAATAGACACCAACCCAATTTAAAAATGGGAAAGGATTTGAATATCTCTAAAGATGTCCAAATGTCCAAAAAGTATATGAAAAGATGCTCAACATTGTTGGACATTAAAGAAATTCATATTAAAGGTACAATGAGATTCTACTTCACAACCCCTAAGATGGCTATTATCTTAAAAATATGAAAATAATAGGTGTTGTTGGTATTGTAGAGAAATAGGAAGCCTCATATTTTGTTGGTGGCAATGTAAAATAGAACCAGTGTGGAAAACAGTTTAGTGGTTCCTTAGAAAATTAAAAACAGAATTATCATATGAACCGGAAATTGCATTCCTAGACATATAAATCAAAGGATTGAGGCAGGGACTCAACTTATATTAGTACATGTTTGTGCAGAATTGTTCACAACAGCCAAAAGGTAGAAGCAACCCTAGCATCTATCAGCAGGTGAATGGATAAAAAAAATGTGGCATATGATTGGAGTATTTTTCAGTTGTTAAAAGATGTGAAGTGCTGGTACATGCTACATCATGGGTGAAAGTGTAAGTCATCCTGGTGAGTGGAATAAGCCAGATACAGAAGGACAAATATTTCACGTAAAATATTTAGAATAAAGAAATTCATAGAGACATGAAGCTAGTGGTTCCAGGGGTGAAGGGAGGGAGGAATGGGGAGTTACAGCCTAAGCGTGATGGAAAAAGTCTGGAACTAGTGGTGACAGCTACACAGCATTGTCAATGTATTTACTGCCAGAGAACTGTCCACTTAAAATGGTTAAAATGATTTTATGTTGTGTGTATTCTACCATAATTAAACATATTAAGTACAAAAAAAGTGAATGATAAGTAAGACTTCCCCAGAAAAGTGAAAATAGCAATAAAGTATTGCTAGCTAGTTTTTCTTAGAAGAAATAATAAAGGAAGTCCTTCAGGCTGAAAGAAATGATGCCAAATGATAAATGTAATCCCAGGATAAAATAAAGAGAACTGGAAAATACAAGTTTATTGGTAAATATTCAAGACTGTGCCAATTGCTGTTTTTTACCCTTCTCTTAACTGATTTAGATGGCATAAGATTGCATAACATGTATTTCTTAAATGGTATTGTTGGGTTTATCACATATAAACATGCAATATATATAGCAAGAATAGCCAGAGAAGAGAGAACATGGAGCTCTAATGGTGAAAAAAATGTCTGTACTTTACTGGAGTTATTAATAGGAAGTGGAGTGTGATAAATGTAGATTGATATTACAATATTTAGAGCAACCACCAAGAAAATAATTTTATAAAAGCAGCAAGGGAAGTCAATGGAACAAAAGAAGAGAAGAATAAAGAAGGGCTTAGAATACAGAAAAGCAGATTTTAAAAATGGCAGATGCATGATACCGCGGGGATGTAAAACCATTATGCTAAGTGGAAAAAACCAGGCACAAAAGAAGCCCTATGGAATTAGCTCATGTACATGAAACCTTAAAAAGGCCTATTTATAGAGTTAGAAAGCAGGTAGTGGTTGCCTGAGCCGGGAATGGTATAAGGCTTGACTGAAAATGGGTATGATGGTCTTTTGGTGGTTGATGGAATGTTTTAAACTTGCATTGTTGCGATTGGAGCTAAAAATATTTTTTTAAAAAACTAAAAAAAAATTGAATCGTGCACTTAAAATGGGCAAATTTTGTGTAGGTTATGCATCAATAAAGCTGCAGTTAAGAAGTAAACCTCTCCACATTTGCAGGCCTCTTGGGCAGCAGCTACGAGTGACATTTTAAAAGACCTTCACCACCTCCGGGAGAGGCGCAGTGAAGTTGAGCCCTCCGGCGCCAGCTTACTCCAAGCCCCTCACTCATCTCCCAAATAACAGGAATCGCCCCAGAGGGAAGCCCCTGGAGCGCTGCGGGAGCGGCCGCGTCGCTGTCCACCACCACGCGCAGGTGGCCGCCCGCGGCCGCGAGGGACACCGAGTGCCATCGCCCGTCGTTGACCACAGCGCCTGGAGGTCGAACCACAAGCCTGGTCAGCGGAGTAGACAGCGACGCGAATGCGCGGCGAGTCCCGGCGGGCCGCAGCCCCCCTGCCCTGGGAGCGCGGGACCCTTCCCCGCAGGGCCAGCCTGGGCGGTCCCGAGGTCCCAGGGCCCAGGACGCCGCCGGCGTCCGCCCACGTGACCTCATTTTTGAGGGAAGACAAGGGAGGCAGTTCTCCAAAATTCTGGGATTTAATGAAGGATGCTTCATGTGGTTGTCTTGCTCTTTCATGAACCGGTATTAATAATATATGCTCTTTATGTGGACAGCTTCCCTAATATTTAGAACAATATTAATAAAATATTACGTAGACGAATATTAAGTATAAACTTCTTAAAATAAAAAAGAAACTTAATAAAATATAAAATGTAAAAACAATGTTAATAAAACACAAAGCCTATGTACAAAATGTACCTGTCAGGAAACGAGCCCTAATACAAAGGATAATTTTCTGACGAGGGGACTGCGGTCATTTCCATTTCATTTTACATTTGCATTTTGCTGTATTTTCCAAATTTGCTACAAAGGCCAGGGGCTGTCACAGTAAGCAGAGCGCAAACCCTGTTATGATTTTGGAATGTGGTGATGCTCCCTCGCGAAGCACCCGCCACCCCACGAGTGCGCGTGTCCGCGGCTCCCGTGGAGTCACCGAGGCAGGGGCCCCACGCCTGCGCATGCGCCGGGGTCTGCGCGCTGAGCCGGAAGCCACAGCGTCCCCGGTGCGGCGGGCCCGCAGGACACCTGGACCTCCCTCCTCACCATGTGCTTGTGTGCAGCGCAAGGGGCGCCGCCTTGGATGGCCGCAGCTCTCTCCTAAGGGGCCACTACAGGCAACACGAGGAGGAAGGCGCCCGCCTCCCCATCTGCTTCCTGGGAGCTGGGAGAGAGACGGGAGCAGATGTCCTGGTGTCCCCCGACGCTCAGGTCCCATCTGCTGTGGAAGGAGCTGGGGCCCCTCGTGGTACCGGGAACTGAAGCTTCTCCAGACTCCCCTCCCAGCTTGGGGGCGTCGCGGGAGCCCTTGCTCCTGTCCCCAGGGAGCAGCCCCTGGACTCCTCCATCCCGGGCGCCTCTCTGGAAGCTTCGCAGCCCTTGGTCCTTCCCGGGCTTCCTTCTGACCCCAGCCCGCACTCCCCAGGCCTCCCTCCCTGCTGGCTAAAATGCACTTCCTGCCTCCGCAGGGCTGCAGTCCCCCAAATCCTGGCTTTCCCACAAGCCCCCGTGATGCCCCTGTCTGGTCAGACCTGAGTCTAGTTAAGTCCCTGCAGGGGGCAGCGCTTTTAAAGAAAATCCCAAGGTGGAGGTGAAGGTGCCTGTTTAATTGGACATGGTTAAATCACTCATCTCTTCTATTCCATGATATAGTCAGAAATGCAGAAACTGGAATTGCCTTCCCAAGGCTTATTTTTAATAGCTGCCATTTGTCTTGAAAACAAATGTGGAATTTATAATGAGACCAATGGCAAAATGCCTTATTTTATGTTGCCTTGATTTTTAAAGTTTTTTTTCCTTTTTTTATTATTTTTTTAAGATACATAGATTACACAAAATATTACATTAAAAAAATAAGAGGCTCCCATATACCCCACTCCCCAACTCCAGGCCCCACTCCTCCCACATCAACAACCTCTTTCATCTATGTGGCACATTCACTGCATTTGATGAATACGCTTTGGAGCACTGCTGCACAGCATGGATTATAGTTTACATCGAGGTTAGCTCTTCATAATACAGGAGACAACTGTCAGCCAGCTGCTTGTCTTCTAGGTCTCTTTGCCTGTTGTGTTGCAGGAAGCACAAGGGGGAGGAGATGGAGCATGGTCTGGGGGCTCCTCCCCTCCTTTGTGACACTGCAGCCTCCCTCCCCTCCACTTCCTGTGGTGAAGGAAGAGAGAGTGTGTGGACAAGTTCACCTCACATCAACCCTGGGCTCAGGGATGCATCACCTGTTCTATCCATCCATCCATCTTTCTATCATCTATCTATCTACATATCATTTATCATTCATGTCTCATTTACCTATCTTTCAATCTATCTCATCTATCATCTAATCACTCCATCAATATATCTATATCTACCTATCTACCATCCATCTCTAGTTTATCACACACATGTCTATCATCTCATCTATCTATTGCTATCATCTATCATCTATGTGTTATCAATCTATATCTCTGTTATCTATCATCTGTCTTCTAGTTCACAATCTAGTTCAGATTAAGACCCTAAAAATTTCTATAGTAGAGTATCGTGGCAGCTAACCCACCATGTAGCTGACCTCTCTGAGGGGAAAATACCTGTTACAATGTGTTTTAGCAAATGCATATGGTTGGCAAAGGGCCAATGAACCCATCTGTCCTATGTATCTTCTGATAATGGTGACAGATTCCATGTCTGGACTTAAAGGCACTTACATCTCCACGTTATATTTTCAGGTATTCATGTAATTAATACCTTTAAAATAATAACATTGAATGTTAATGGATTAAACTCTCCAGTCAAGAGACATGGATTGGCAGAATGGATAAGGAAATAAGGTCATCCCTATGCTGTCTACAAGAAACTCACCTTAGACTCAGGGATGCAAAGAGGTTGCAAGTGAATGGTTGGAAAACAATTTTACTTGCAAACAATGACCAAAACAGGGCAGGAGTAGCTATACTAATAATGGACAAAATAGAACTTAAATGCAAAACCATTGTAAGAGACAAAAAAGACCACTATATATAATAAAAGGAATATTCTATTAATTAGAAAGAACAATCATAAACATTTATGCACCTAACCAGGCACCTCAAAATACATGAGGCAAACACTGGAAAAACTAAGTGGAGACATAGATGCCTCTACAATTATTGTGGGGACTTTAATATACCATTATCACCATTAGACAGAACATCTCAATGGAGAATCAATAAAGAAACAAAGACTTTTAATAATACATTAAAGGATCTAGACCTATTAGTCACATACAGAACACTATACACCAAAATACTGTGAGATATACTTTCTTCTTGAGTGCACATGGGTCATTCTCCAAGATAGACCACATGCTAGGCCACAGAGCAACTCTAACGAATTCAGAAAGATTGAAATTATACAAAGTAATTTCTCTGACTAGAGTGGAATGAAGCTGGACTCATTAAGGGCAGAGAACCAGATTAGGCAAAAATATTTGGAAGTTAAACACACTCTTAGACAAACAGTGGGTCAAGGAGGAAATCACAAAAGAAACCAGTGACTACCTTGAAACAAACAGAAAGGACAACACAACGTATGAGAACCTATGGGATGCAGCAAAAGCCATGAGAGGGAAATTCATATCCCTTAACTGCCTATATTAAAAAAGAAGAAAGAGCTAAAATCAAAGGCCTAATTGCACACCTGGAGGAATTAGAAAAAGAACAACAAACTAGCCCCAAAACGAGTAGAAAGAAGGAAGTAACAAAGATTAGAACAGAGCTAAATGAAATTGGAAATAAGAAAGCACTAGAAAAAATAAAATCAAAAGCTGGTTCTTTGAGATGATTAATAAAATTGACAAATTCTTAGCTAAACTAATAAAGAAAAAAAGAATGAAGATGTAAGTATATAAAATAAGAAAGAGGAAGGGGATATCACCACTGACCCCACAGAAATAAAGAGTATCATAAGAGGATACTTTGAAAAATTATATGCCAACAAGAAGGATAATTTAGAGGAAATGGGCAAATTCCTAGAACCACACAAGCAGCTACATAGGTGGAAGAAGAAAATGATAACTCAACAGAAGAATCACAAGGAACAGGATAGAATTAGTCATCAAACACCTCCCAGCAAAGAAGAGCCTAGGACCAGACAGTGCGGCGGCTTGCTCAGTCGGTAGAGGTGGGGTCTGGCTGCGGACGAGGGGTCGGTCCAGCTCAGGACGAGGGGTCGGTCCCGCTTGGGATGAGGGATCGGTCCCGCTTGGGACGAGGGGTCGGTCTGGCAGCAGATGAAGGGTCGGTCTCACAGGGGTTGCGCGGTTCGGCTGATGGGGTCGCCCGGCGAAGCCGGCGACGAAGGGGTCGCCTGGAAATCTATAGTAACTAACATAAAACACCCTTCTCTAGTGGAAGAATATAATTCATTATGTAATAATTCATAAATAAATGAGTTATTCTCAATAGAACCACTATATTGAATTCTCATAACCGTGTGTAAAGTAATACCTTAATTAGCATGTGCTGATTATGTGAACCATAGGTCAAAAGTTCTTCTGTAGTTTAATCAATTAATCTTTAAATGTTAAATTTACTTGCCTCACTAAATCTAGAAATAAAAATATTTTCAAAAGAAAATACAAGAACTGGTTGGAAAATGTCTGCTTAAGAAAAGAGTCAGGAATATTTTATCTTATGTAAACACTTTTGGTCTATATTTATATTTACAGTTTAATTAATATTAATATAGTAATATAAAATATAAGATAATCATATTAAATAAGTAGGTGTTATTGCTGCATAGCAAACTCCTCCTGAGTTTAGTGGCTTTAAATGACATGTCCCCTGTTTTCTTGGGGCTGGAATCTGGGCAGTTCAGCCGGGAGGCTCTGGCCCAAGGCCCTTCAAGTAATCGGGGGCTGCAGCCCTGTCTGGAGCTGGAGGGGCAGGGCCCACCTCACCGGCAGCTGCTGGCAGCCTCTGCTCCTCGTGGGCTTGTTGGAAGTGGGCTGGAGGCCGCCTTCGACCCTGGCTTGGGACATGGCGGCCGGGAGTCGACAGAGTGAGAGAAAGATGAGGTGCCCAAGGAGGGCCTTCCCGCTGTTGCAGTCATAGCTCAGCACGGATGTCCTGTTGCTGCTGCCAAGTTCTTTTCGCCAGCAGCGAGACCAAGTCCAGCCCACACCCAGGGCAGAGGGTTCTGGAAGCCTGCACGGCAGGAGGGGCACTCAGGCATTCTGGCTGCTGACCACAGATGTCCCCAAAAGCTCCTTTGGCCGGACATAAATGCACCATAAAGATTTAAACACCTGTCAGTACGTATAATCTCATTCCAAGCACTTTGTCAAACCTCCATGCTGGCACACTGGCTTTACGGTGTGTGTGAAAGTAACATTCTGCCGAAGCAATTTCCTCAAGTTGCTTAAAATTAGGGCTTGTGGATCCTGGGACTCCACCTCTAAATCAAGACGGGGCCTAGATACCCGTTAACAGGGTAGATGGATGCGATTCTCCACTGAATGGCCTGGGGGAGAGTGTAAAATACAATGTAAACTGTAATCCATGTGGTGCAGCACTGCTCCAAAATGTATTCACCAAATGCAATGAATGTGCCACGATGATGAAAGAGGTTGCTGATGTGGGAGGAGCAGGGGGTATGGGGAGTGGGGTATATTGGAACCTCATATATATATATATATATTTTTTAATTTCTTTGTCTTTATTTTTTAATGTTACATTAAAAAAATATGAGGTCCCCATATATCTCCTCACCCCCCTCACCCCACTCCTCCCATAACAACAACCTTCTCCATCATCATGGGACATGCATTGTACTTGGTGTATACATGTCTGAGCACTGCTGCACCTCATGTTCAGTGGTTCACATTATAGTTTACATTCTCCCCCAGTCCACCCAGTGGGCCATGGGAGGACATACAATGTCCAGTAACTGTCCCTGCAGTGCCACCCAGGACAACTCTAATTCCTGAAAATGCCCCCACATCACAGCTCTTCTTCCCACTCCCTACCCCCAGCAGCTACCATGGCCACTTTCTCCACATCAATGCTACATTTACTTCCATTACTAATCCCAATAGTTCCAGAAGAGAATATCAGTAAGTCCACTCTAATCCATACTCTATTCCTCCATCCTATGGACCTTGGGATGGTGATGTCCTCTTCACCTCTGTATTGAGAGGGTGCTTAGATTCCACTTGTTTGATGGATGCAATTCTCCTGCTTGCAGTTGTAGGTGTTTTGGCTCCCTTGTCTGATATTTTTTAATGCAACATTTTTTTGTGATCTATGTATCTTCAAAAAAAAAAGGCAATTAAACAAAAATAATAAAATAAAATAAAATTAGGGTCTCAATTGAAACCTCTTCGGAGGGCGTCAGCGTCATCAAAATAAACTGCATGATGATGGTGTGTTCACGATAAATTAACGTTTTCTGAAGCTAACCTTGGAAGCCTGTTCATTGTGGAGATACTGAGTGTGATTTCTTTCTCTCTCACAAATCTATTCCTGTAAGTCCATCTCACTAATGTTCAGAGGAGTCCCTCTTACATCGCAGGAGGGAACACTAACTTGGGGTGCCCTCTTTCACCTCTCAGGGATGAAGCAGGAACAGAAATAAGCTATAGGGGCATGCGTAGAAATTTCTATTCTTGTCTTTCTTCATCTTTAGCTTTCAAATATGTTTTTTCTGATTCTCTGCTTATGCCATATTTTATCATTTTTGGTGCAGATTATTACATAGAGAAAGTAGATTCAGTGTTGGTTAAATGTTGAAGCTCGAAGGCTAAATGTACACCTCCACCAGTTTCACCAGGAGGTTCCTCTAATAACTGGCAAAGCAGCTCTCTGGTTGGGAACTCTGGATTCCACATGCAGATGTGAACGTCCCCGCACATGGTGCCCGGGTGGACTCTGGTCCAGCTATGAGGGCGTGATGCTGATCACGCCAATGACAGGGCGACTCGAAGCTGGTGGTCCAGCGGTCAGCACTGCTACGTCCTGAGGGAAGGCATTTACGTCAGACCCAGCACTGAGCAGCTCGTTGGCATGACAACAGCATTCAGGTGAGAAGGAGAGATACTGGGCACTGTCACCACCCTCAGAGCACCTGGCCTGGAGACTGCTGGGTCCCAGGTCTGAGGGCAGACCTGGGCTGGCTGGGTACAAAGACCCCCTCAGTGACCTCTTCATGGGTCACAGTCAGGCTTCATGCCTCCTCCTCAGCCAGCCAGGGCTCTGCGTGACAAATTCGCCACTTTCTGAGGATGTACAAAAGCCCAAGGAACCATAATTCCACAGCTCAGTCCAGGCAGCCCCTTTCCCTCCTCCCCTCTTCCACCCACAGCATACAAAGCCCCCTTTTGCCCTGTGGCACTCAGCTCTGATGCCAACTTTCAAATCCAATGAGCAAACAAAAACCACAACAGTTAGCCACTAAGCCAGTCCTTCTCTCTCCTCTCACCTCTTTTCTATACAAAAAGGATCAGTTATTATTTACTATTAATCAGGAATGCAGCTTTGGAATGTCAGTGCTCACCTCTAAAGGCTCATCAAAGGTTTTGTCCAACATAAGTCATTCTGTGCCTGGGGTGAGAGTGGATAATAGGAGGGGAGGGAATTCCTTCCAGATTGTCATGTCCACACTGGAGATCAACCACTATGGCCATTTTGCAAGTGGACAATTGGCATTCTGGAGTCAGCACAGAGTGGGTGCTGCAATTCAAACCCCGCTCCCCTGCTGACAGATCCACGGTCCTCCTTGCAGTGTGTCATGCCACCATGGCACACAAAACTGATGTCAGCCATCATCAGAAGATGGAGAACTGCCACTGCCATTCATGAGAAATCAAACATACAGGAAGACACGGCAAGCAGCAAGGAAGGATGTACCTCCTGGGTGCACAGAATCTCCGAGACTCACGGGTGTCCGGTAAGTGAAGAGTCCACTGGGAAAGGGGAAAGGCAGGTGTGTGTTGGGACATGGTTGTGTGTGTGCACCCATGGGCACACGTGTGTGGGGGCCTGCTAACAAGTGCTTGGGTTTCCTGGAGGCCAGAGCAGATAGCAGGCAATGGGCTTTCTTAAACAACGGGAAGGTACTGGCTCAAGGTTTTGAGGTCAGAAGTCCAAAACCAAGGCATCCCCCGGGGGACCGCTTCTCCCTGAAGACCACGGGGCACTGCCCGTGGCCGTGCACGGGGCAGGCTCCCCTGGCTGCTCCCCCACTGACTCGGCTTCTGGCTGCTCCCTCTGCCTTTCTCTCTCTCTGAGTGACCATCCCTACAAGGTGTCCAGTAATAGGATCGAGACCATCCTGATTCAGCTGGGCCACACCATACATGAAGGACCTCATCCTAAGGTCCTGCTTGCATTGGGCTGCACCCACAGGGATGGATTAAGTTTAAGAACACAGGTTTCTGGGGTAGCCCCATGTCACCAAAATCACTCTCTGCACCCCAAAAAAGACCTGTTCTTTCCACATGAAAAATACATTCATTGCATCAGAATATCCCAAGAGCCTTAAGTCATTTCGGTGACAATGCTACATACAAAGCCTCATCAATATCAGTTACAGGCTTGGTCTGCCCTGGAGCTCCATTCCACTCAGTCTGTGGACGTGTGACACCTTGAGAACAAGTTGTCTGCTTCTCATTTACAATGGAAGGACAGGCAGAGAGTCAACATTTTCAGAGCAAATTCCATAACCCTAAAGTTCTAAGAGTCATCTAGGGGTTAGTGTCTTGTTCTCTTGGCCTGATGGAGCAACTCCTCCCCTTCCAAGTGCTTGCTTCAGCCACGCTCCCCCAAACCCTGGGTTGAAGGGCCCATGCTGCCCCAACATTAGCATGGCCGCCAGGTCCTTCCAAAATGCCGGGAAATGGCACCATGCTCCCTGAACAACAGGGCACAGGCCTACCCCCCCCCCAAGAGCAGGGGTGAGCCAGTCCCCCAAATGCAGGGGTGAGCCTGCCCCACCAAGCGCCTGCTCCTCCAAGCACAGAGGTGAGTCAGCCCCTCCAAGTGCA
Source organism: Dasypus novemcinctus (assembly GCF_030445035.2). NCBI lineage: Eukaryota > Metazoa > Chordata > Mammalia > Cingulata > Dasypodidae > Dasypus > Dasypus novemcinctus. The sequence continues at coordinate 108,694,870 of NC_080678.1, read as the reverse complement.
GGGGTGAGCCTGCCCCCTCCAAGCACTGGGTTGAGCCTGCCCCTCCAAGTGCAGGGGTGAGCCTGCCCCCTCCAAGCACAGGGGTGAACCTGCCCCTCCAAGTGCAGAGGTGAACCTGCCCCTCCAAGTGCAGGTGTGAGCCTGCCCCCTTCAAGCACTGGGGTGAGCCTGCCCCCTTCAAGCACTGGGGTGAACCTGCCCCTCCAAGTGCAGGGGTGAACCTGCCCCCTCCAAGCACAGGGGTGAGCCTGCCCCTCCAAGTGCAGGGGGGAGCCTGCCCTTCCCACACACGTGGGCAGGCCCACTCTCTTGACCCCAGGAGATCTCTTTGGTCCAGCCTTTGGTTTCCTCGTTTTGCCCTAGCTGTATTCTTCCTTCAATTGGCCCCATTTCTGTCCCTTCAGTCCTGGCTGGCAATGGTTCCAGTCGTGCACATTTCACAAAAGCCTTGTCAGGTTTGAGCACAGTGCACAGGTCCAAACCTTTAGACAGAAGGACCCTGCACAGTCCTTCCTGGGTGGTTGCATCTCCCATCCTGACCTGCACCCAAATGGCTGAACCCACACTCAGCTAAACCTCTCCAGGAGCTAGCTTCCTGGGAGCTCAGGGGCCCTGATAGAGCCTCCTCTCACCCTAGCCTCAGAGCACAGTCTAGATAGGCTCAGAATTTTCCAAATCATCAATTTCTGGTTTCTTTGTGCTTAAGAGTTCTTAACCTTTCTTTCCTCATTTTACTAAAAGCTACACAAAGAAACCAGGCTGCCCCTTCCACACTTAGCTTGGAAATCGCCTCACCTAAATATCTAAGGTCATCACATTCAAGTTCTGCCTCCCATCTGACTTCAGAACTCAATTTCACCAAGTTCGCTGCCACTTTAAAACAAGCATTGCCTTCCCTCCAGTTTCCAGTGACACACGCATCATTTCCTTCTAAGGCCTTGTTGGATGTTCCTTTAGTATCCACATTTTTACCAACAGTCTCTTTAAAGCAATCTAGGCTATTTCTATCAAGAACATCACAATTCATCCAGCCTCTATGCACTACCCAATTCCAGTTGTTTCCACATTTTTTTTCGGTATTTGCCATAGCAGCACCTCACTGCTAGTATGAAAAACTGTTTTAGTTTCCTGGCTACCAAGACAAACGCCATGCAATGGGTTGGCTTAAACAATGGGTATTTATTGACTCAGAGTTTTGAAGCCAGGAAAAGTCCAAAATCAAGGCGTCATCAAGGCAATGCTCCTTCAGAAGACTGTGGCACTCTGGGCAGGCTGCCAGCCATCCTTGGCCCTTGGCTTTTCTGTCCCATGGCAATGAGCATGGCGGCCTCTCCTGACCTTTCCCTCCTGTCTCGGTTCCTGACTCCAGCTTCTGGCCATCCCTCTGGCTCTCTGCCTGTCTGTGGCCTTCCCTATCTGGCCTCCAGGAAGAAGACCCACCAGGAACAGCTGGGCCTGAACTGCAGCAGCCACATCAGAGGCTCTGTTTACAAAGTTCCCACTCACAAAGGTGGGTTAAGGTTAAGGAGATGGCTTTCTCCTCCAGGACCATACCTCCAGGACACTGTGCCAAGCAATCCCTGTTCCACAGGTATCCTGGTCCATGGAGTAGCATCACAGCTGCTTTGGAACACAGAGCATTGGTGTAACCATGAGTCTAAAGAGCAGGGGTCTTGTGTCCAGGACAACAGGACTCAGGCACCTGGAATCAGGGACCCTGAGAATCATGACTCAAGGGGTTGGTTTTAACATCCTACTCCCTGGGCCTGAGGCTCTTTCGGGCTGGGTTAACCCCACTCTGGGGTGTGGGGTCCTGTGGGGTCAGGCTAACCCCACTATTTGGGTATGGGGTCCTGTGGGGTCAGGTTAAACCCACTCCCTGGGCCTGAGGCTCTGCGGGGTTGGGTTAACCCCACTCTGGGGTGTGAGGTCCTGTGGAGTCGGGTTACCCCACTCTTGGGTGTGGGGTCCTGTGGTTCTGGCATCTTACCTGCTGTGATGTATGTCTGGGCTTGTCCCTGGGATTTGTGCAGAGCCAGGCTGGGGTTTCCATCATTAAGAGTGAGGAAGAGACCCCCTGAACCATGGCGAGGTTGGCTGGACAGCAAAAGCCCCACCCTGTCCTATGTTTGAAACTGGAAATTGACAGAAACCCCATCCTCCTCTGGGAGTGACTGGCAGCTCTAGGAAGCTCGTGGCACTCAGAAATGTCACAGGCACAGTGCGCAGTTCTGAGCAGGAGAAGGACACTTCTCCCTGAGAACAGAGAAAAGGAGAGGGAGATGGCTATGGAGGACACGTCCATCCCAGTGGCGGTACTTCTGCTGGAGCTTTCACTGAGCTGGTAAAGAGTGTTCTCTGTAAGACCCCATTTGACACCCACCTCAAGACCACCCACCCAGACTCAGAGGCCAGCTGGAAGAGACTTTCCCACTGTTCAGCACTGAATTGTGCCTCCCAGGAGACATGTCACACCCTAGCTCCCAGACCCAGAATGTGGACTCATTTGGAAATAGGGTCTTTGAAGAGGCAATTAGATAAGATGAAGCCAACCTGGGCTAGGGAGGGCCTTAATCAAATCTGACTGGTGTCTTCAGAGAAGAGGAGAATTGGACCCAGACAGACAGACATGGGGAGGACACCTTGTAAAGTGGGGGCAGATGTTGGGATGATTCAGGCATACGCTAAGGAACTCCAAGGGTTGCCAGCAAAAGCCAGATGTAGCAGAGGCAAGGGGCTCTCCTAGACTCTTCAGAGCAGCTCGGCCCTGCAGGCATCTTGCCTTCAGGCTTTTAGCTTGCTGCTCTAGTTGTGGCCCTTGGTTAAGGAACCCAGGAACTAAGACAGCCATAACCAGAACACAGAATTGGTATAACCAAGCCCTGTGAGACACTGCTGCCTGTTCCCAGGCTCACCAAGCCCTAGAGCACACAAATGTGCTCAAAACCAGAGCACTGGGACCTTGCTTTGTGCAGGTGTGAATGGAGCAGCTGGCCAAGGCCCAAGTGTCACGAGGAGGCAGGCAGCCCCTCCAGGAGCACCCACCAGATGCACTGGCCTCGAGCAGCCAGCTGCTGCTGTGGGGACTCAAAATGGGTTACAAAAGCCTCATCTTTCAGGAGATGATCACATTGCCAAAGCTCATGAGATTGGGGGTTTTACCAGAATCCTGTCTTAATTGGTGTATATTAATGACACAAGGGTAGAGAGGTTAAAAACTGGCCATCAGAACACCTTGAACACACCTGCTCAGCAGAGTGAAGCATCAACCACAGGTGCATGTTAGGAACTTCCTCAGCAAGATGCCTTTTCCCAAATGTCTCAAGAAGTACCTTGATAGTTACATGAGGGAGCCAGCAATTGCTGGAAAATGTGCTTACTGAAGTTTCTTCACTTAACAAGATCTGAAAATTCTAAAACTAATTGAGCTGGTTTTCTATTAATCTAATTTTAGAAGTTTACTCTTTGCACTTAGTTCTCTGAAGGATATTAACCAAACCTTCTCAGTTTTGCTCACAGGAACAAGATAACATCTCAAAGCAAAACCAGACAGAGTGGTATCAGGAGCTCCTTATGACCCAGTAAATCTGAAACTTTTCTCAGAGACAAAAATCTTATATCCTTGAGTTGTCAGCTGAGAAAGGAGTCACGGAGACCTTGCCCCTGCACAACATCTAAATGTGAATTAGCCTCTGAAAACTAACACAAAGTTGAGTGTGCTCGAGACAACACAGGACTGAGAAATTGCACATACCCTTCTCACAATACCTCTGGTTTTTTACTTGTTTTTCTTCCTCCTTACCCCTCTCCTTTGCCTAATAAACCCTAACTGCAATTATCAGGTTGAACAGGTTTTGGGAAGATTCCCCCAGTTCCTTGGTTGTGCACTCGCAATAAATCACCTTCCCATTGAAACGTGTTTCTCCTTCGTGGTGGTGCTGGATTGGGTGGGCCCTTCTGTTGGAAATAGCCATTCTTACAGTAACACCAGGGGTACTCGTCCAGAGAGTAAAGTCTTCACTCCAGAAAGAGGAAACTAAGACTTCAACCTAAAACAGCTTTCTTCACTTCATGTTAAATAACATGCATTACATTTGCTAATACCTATCCTTACTTCCTATGGCTCACGGACCCTCGGAGGAGGCTGTTAAATAAGAACGTGAGTTACCCAACAAGAAGTGTTGGTGACATAGCATCAGATAGGAGCACGTCAGCCCTGTGCAGCCAGCACCCCTCCTCTCCCTTGGTCCCCTGGATTCTCTTACCATAACAAGGATCTCCAGTCTGTGCTGCTTGACCAAATCAATGATATATCATCTCCATTAAAATGAATATTTTCTAAACATCCATGAAAGTTTTTTCTTTGATATGTCTCTGATTTTCCAGGTGGTAAAATCCCTCCAAAGCTGATCTTAGAAAGAAAAAATATCAATAACATTCTTTAGTGATTACCTGATGATTTGCTTAAAATATTCATGATTCATAGGTATAGCAGTAATAGTTATAGATATACCAATTTTGCATCATTTTATATCTGCTATGTCTGTTCATTTAAAAGGAAATTATGATATTGCTGGGACAGATGCTGGATATTATATATCTTCCCATAACCCACTGAATGTACTGGTGGAGAGTGTAAACTACAATGAAAACTATAATTCATACGGTGCAGCAGTCCTCCAAAATGTGTTCACGAAATGCAATGAATGTGCCACAATGATGAAAGAGGTTGATGTGGGAGGAGTGGGGTGGGATGTGAGGTATATGGGAACCTCTTATATTTTTTAATGTTACATTTTTTTTGTGATTAATGTATCTTTTTTTAAAAAAAGTAATTAAAATATTTTTTTTAAAAAAGAAAGGAAATTACAAGACATAGTTTAAATGTTTTTGCATGCACCTGCTTCCAGTTCAGGCTAGAGCGTCTCCATCTATAATAGGGAGGCCTGCCATTCACCTGCAAACCGGGACACTTTGGGGAGGAAATGCGGTTTCTGATAGTGATGATTTGATGGCAGGCATGAGTCACAGGTTCACAGACTGGGAAGCAGGAACCCAGAGCAGAAGACGCTGGGCTGTGCCCATTCTCCCTTGGTGCTGGTGCTACTCCATTTGTGTGGCCTCTTTCTTTGTTTCCCCTTAATGCCCTTCCCTTAGGGCCAGGGAATCTGCATCCCGGGGGTGGCCCTTCTCCAGTCAGGCACACATGCAGAGCACCCAGCCCAGGGCCCCTCAGGTGGGAAACTTGGGGTGCAGCTTGTGCTCCAGGTTGATTGGGCTGGGGTGGATTGGGCTGGGGTGCCCTTGCAGGGAGTCCCTGAGTCTCTTGTTAGCGTCTTCCTTGTCCCTGCTTCAAGTCCCCTTTGCCTTGTGGGTCTCCCTGGGGCACAACTCTAGGTTAGAGGCTGACATCTGGGGCACCAGGCCCAGGAGAGCCACTGTTGGATTAAGTCAGCTCTTCCAGGGTGTCCTGTCAGATGTGACAGTGGCCAGTATCTGTTGACAGAGACTATTAATCTTTATGCTGGTGGTGCATTTATTTCAACCTGTGGAAAAATGAATCCGTGGAAATATTATACTGGTATTCTAGTTACTGTACTTTCATCTGTGTGATGGGAGGGGGCGCGTCCCCCCTCGGCGTGGAGATCCAGTTGGCCCAGGTCTACTCGGGGGCTGAAGTGTCGTGCGTGTCTGTCCACCACGAGTCTCACATGCAGGCATGAGCGCTCAAATACCACTGAGTGCCAGTGCTTGCCATCCAGCAGGCTGCCCAGTGTGACGCGGGCTGGAGCAGGCGGGGCATCACCTGGGCAGAGAGGCGAGAGCGCAGTCAGGTGCATTCAAAACCAGTGCTTCCAGGTGCCGCGGAGCCGATCTCCGCACTGCTGATGGCTTCACTGCCACCGGAACACAATTCCACCTGCCCTGCCCCACTCCACCCACGACGACTCTTTGCACTATGGCCACTGGCGGCGCACCCATTTTCCGTGGAGTCGTCTCTGCTGGGAATGCTAATTAGTGCCCCTGCATCCTTGTTCCTGGTGAGTGGGGGCTCTCCACGAAGGCAGCTCTGTCCCCGGGGGCGCGGGCATATGGAGACGTGCTGGATGGTCATAATTGGAGGTGCCACATCATCCAGGGGGCACCACAGTACCCTGTGGGGGCCAGGCACGCCCCGCAGTAAGGAATTAAATGGCCCCATGTGCCAAAAGCACCGAGGTGGAGAGATCCGGCACAGAGTTAAGCAGTCGTATTTGGATGATGCAAGATGCTCCAATGAGAGCCTTCCTGTACGATCCTTACATTGCAAATGATTTTCACATGAAAACAGTTGGGGTGTGTAAGTGCATCTGTAAAGACTGTTAAAAAGACTAGGTAAAAGGTGCTTTTATGTAAATTACATCTAAGAAATCAGAGTACTGCGCTCCTTTCCTGATAATTTTACCTGAATTGATGAGTAAAAAGAGTTGTCCTTTTAGTAACTTGAGGGTGATACAATCTCCATTTCTCCCTTCTCTGTGGAATAGAATCCCATCACTGTGCATTGTTTTAAATTTAAAAGAAACGATGTCTTTTACTGGATTCCTAGTATTTTGAACAAATCTGTAAAGCAGGGAGCTTTTTCCATCAAAATCAACCGCCTCTGATCCTACAAAAAATATAACAAAAGTTATTCTAAATATTAGCATGAGCCTCATGAAAGCTTTTAAATGTGTGGCGTCTTGCATACTGCACACTTACACAGGCTCATAGACACACACAGGTTCGTAAACACATACACAGGCTTATAAACACACAAACACACATACAGAGGCTCACAAATGAACACACAGGCTCATAAACACACACCAGCTCACAAACACACATGCCCACATGCGCAATTCTGGCCCTGTCATCTGCTGATATTGTTTCTTTCAGGAGGTGTCAATTTTCCTCAGTTCCTCATTAGCCTTTCCTCTCCATTTTTTTTGGGCAAAATTCCTGTATAGAAATACTCTAAAGACTCCATTTGAGTCTCTAGGGTCTCCTGAAGACTAGGAGGCTGGGGTCTCCTGAGCAGGTGGTTTCTGTCTGTCATGGTCCGTGTCACCTGCGCAGCTCGCTGCCACACCACTCGCTCTCAGCTGCATCCTTGGATGTTTCTGGGGTTTGCATCCCCTGCTGAAAACTAGACTCTCTCGTGGAAACAGGTCCGTCGCTCCTGGACCGGACCTCCCAAGGCCCACAGGTCCGCCCCCTCGGAAGAACTGTTTAGCCTGCCTGTCATCATCCAGGGACACTCTCAGCCCTCGGGGGCGGTCCAGGCAGACCTCAAGGCCCTCCAGGGAATGGCTCCGTTTTCTCCACTGGCTGAGCAGTAGCAGGGAGGGCAGGTGGCCCGGGTTTACTCAGCAGCTCGGGGCTGCCCTGCCAAAGGCTGGGAGAGACGCCCGAGCACTGAGGTGCCACCTGCACCACAGACCTGAGGCACCACCTGAGGAGCCAGACCTGAGGCGCCACCTGAGGCATCACCTGAGGAGCCACCTGAGGCGCCAGACCCCATCCTTCATCTTCAGCACTTGCCTGACCCTGCCCAGGTCTCCGGCATTTGTTTCTATCTGAGGGCCATCCCCCTTATAAAAGGAACAACTGCCCTATTGTCAGAAGGCCCCTCAGTCTTCATTGTGCACATTTAAATGAGGGGCAAAAAGGAAATTATTCTTGGAAAATTCACCTGTGGACTCACTTAGGGTGACAGGGAACCTCCAGTGTTCTCAGGGCAGGAGACCCAGGAGGTGCAGAGCTGTTTATAGGGACCCCAGGTGATGGTGAGGAAGTGGGAGGGGTGGGTCAGGACCTGGGAGGGAGAGCTGGGGGGGGCATCCAGATGGGCAGTGGCCCCTCAGCAGGGACATGGCTGGGAGGGGGCCTGTGACGCACTCGAGAGCCTGTGCTAGCATGTGGCTCTTGGGGTCTTGGCCACACACTGTCTGCTCAGCCACGGGAGGGTCTACAAAGCGAGATAAGCCATGGATGGGCCCCAGTGAGCACTCAGCCCCAGGCTTGGGGGGGCCCCCTGCTGACAGGGCTTGATGGCCTGTTGTCAGATAGGCTCCAGGGAGGAACTATCGCCTGCCTTCGAGGGACCCTCAGGAGGGCAGAGCACAAGCCCACGCTGGCCTGCCTGCACCTGCCCTCGGGGCCTTGCTCTGTTGCTGGCTTTAGCCCTCAACCTAAATAACTGATGGCACTGCTGAGCTCTGAGTCCTTTGGTGAATTCTTTACCTGAGGTTGGACCCCAACCTTGCAGCCAGGTGTGAGTGGATTCTGCCTGCACCACATTGAAAGGTCGATTCATCGTGAAAGGTCGATTCATTGTGGGCTGTCTGCGGTAAACTTAAAAACCAGTCACAGACCAGCGAATTGAAAAGAATCATGACTATAAATTATCCTTCCTGTTGATAAAGGTGCTGATTACTTCAAGTGGCTATTAGATTATCAAAACAAATAATGTAAAACTTTTGTAAAAATTTGCATTCAGTGAGAAAGCTCATGCATGTTATAGATATAATCATTTCCATGCAGGGTTTCCTGAAAGCTGACAATTATTTCAAGGTTTCCTCCAGGGTGAACTGCTTGAGAACTAGCCTGAAGTCTTCTGCTTGAGCCATTTCCACTGGGCATCAGGGTAGTAGAGGCACATCAATAAGCCCTTCAGACAAGGTCTACACTTGCTCCGCCCTCGACATGCTAACCACCGGTCAGTTGGTGCAAAGTTGGTATCGTCCCAACTTCTGGGGGCTGTTAGCAATAGCACTCCTCCACGTGAGGCTGGTCGTAAAACATCGTTAGACGCTCCAGAAGGTCATGTGCTGCTTCCGTTGTTTTCTGGCTCCAGGGAGCCCCTGGGAGTTCCTACAGATCAGTGTCATTTCAGACTTGGAGGAACTCTTCTCGACGCTCTCCTTATCAAGGTGCTGTTTCTCCCTCACATACTGATTCTGCTAAACTCGGGGGCCCAGCTGGACAGGGCACACAGGGTGACGTGGGTGCTGCCATGAGAGTAATGTGGTTAAAAAGCAGCATGTTCCTGAAGGCACATCCTCACTCCACCTGCTTCTACCTTACCTCAGGTCACTCACTCCATCTGTATCCACACTCACCTCAGAGAACTCACTGTACCTGTGTCCACGCTCACCTCAAGGCACTCACTCCACCTGCTTCTACAGTCACCTGAGGGCACTCACTCCACCTGCATCTCCCTCACCTCAGGGCACTCACTCTACCTTTGACCATGAGCCCCGAGGGTACTCACTCTACCTGCATCCAAGTGCACCCCCGGGGCACTCACTGTAGGCACATCCATACACCTCCATGCACATACCAATCTGACCATCAGGGTTCCAGGACAAGGGCAGGAAGCACAGGTGCTGTGTCTCCAAGGGTGGCTGCAGCTGGTAGTGCAGGATGCTGTCTGCATTAGAGTTTCCAGGAAATCACTGGAAAAGAGGGAGAAAGGTATCAGTGCGCCTGTGGGGTGCCTCTTCAGTCATGAGAGAATTTCACTTCCTATACCTTGACTCTTGACCCTTTCCCTCTTATTTTCTTCTCTTCTGCCCTGTGATGGTTAGACTAATGTGTTAATTGGTCAGGTAATGGCACCCAGTTATTTGTTCAAGCAAGCACTGATACAATGGCATTTCATAGACTTTAATCATCAATGAGTTGATTGCATCATAATGGCTGATCATATCTACAATCAACTGAGGATATCACTGTCAGCAATGAGTGACTAAGGGATATCTCATCCAATCAGCTGAAGTCCTTAAAAGGGAAGTGATTTCTGTAATCAGGGAGAGAATACCCATCTCTACTTCAGACTGACAATATCAGAGCCCTGCTTTGCAGCCTGTCCTGTGGAATTTGAACTTGTGCATCCCTATGTCATGTGAAAGAGTTTGATAAAATCCCATTCTATTTACAATTATCTCCTGTCAGTTTTGTTTCCCTAGACAATCCTGACTAATACAGCTTGGTAACAGGAGTGGTCCTTGAGTATGAGAATCTTAAAAATGGAATTTCTGAATTGGTTCTGGGATTTTTGTAATTGGTTCTCTACTCTGATTAGATTCAAGGACACTAATGACTTTGTTTCCAATAATCCAGAGTCCACTGAGAGTCTATGGTGTGATTTGGCAAGAGATATACAAAATATCACCACTGGATATGACTATTTCTATGCTTACAAGAGACAAGGATCTGGGCGACAGTGTTTTTAACACCTTAACAGTTTTGTGGAGTTTAAAGATACAATAATGTTGGCTGGTTCTTCCTAAATGCAGTGGATACAGTTAAAAAGAAAGGGATGAGATTGAAGGCCTCAAATTTGCAACTTAAGCATTGCATGAATGATGTGAAAGTTTATATGTGTCCTCTGAAGTAAAATCTTGATTTGTGCCGCTGCGGACTTGAGATCTCTGAAAACCAGACCCAGAGCCTCACTGCATGAGTACCAGAGTTACAATGGAACTAAAATCTCAACTTTGCAGAATGCCTGCTATTAAAGTGAGAGCAATGGTTGGAAAGGAGCAGAACCCTGAGGATTGGGAAGGAGACATATGATGATGGTATCGGTGGGGACTTTGAAACCCTAAATTTGGCTTAGACATGCCAAATGTAATGGTCTGCCCATGGAGACCACCCAATATCAAGCTTGTATCGCCCAACCTCCAGCCTGCCCCCGGGAGTCCATACCTTTTCCCTGCTCTGAAGAAACCATCACCCAACCTCTACCCTGCCCTGAGGAGTCTACCATTCAACCTCCACCTGTAGAGATTAATCCTGTCTCACCTGAAGAAAATGCAAAAGAATGCCCTGAGGTCAGTAGCTTGCAAGGTATTTCTAATCCTTCTCCTTACCCACCCCCACCACCCCTCTTCTCTTCCAGACCAATAACTAGACTAAAATCACAATGGGTCATCAAAGGCAAAGTATAAAGTGTGACCCATGAGGAAGTACATTATACTCTAAAAGAACTGCGTGAGTTTTCCAACTTATATAGTCAGAAATCAGAGGAATATGTGTGGGAATGGACACTAGGGAATGGGATAATGGTGGAAGGAATATGAAGTTAGATCAGGCTGAATTTACTGATATGGGCCCACTAAAGAGAGTCCGGATTCAATGCTATAGATCAATGGGTTAGAAAAGGCTTTAGCAGTCTATCTGGGTGCCTGGCTGAACCAAAAGATGGCCTAGCATGCCTGAGGCTGAGATGCCCATTTTATCCTGGTATTCTGCAGATGAGGGGATCCAAAGGCTTAGAGAGATTGGAATGCTAGAATGGATTCACCATTTAAGACTTGCCCATCCACCCCAGAAATGTTCAGAGGACATACCTTTAACCAGGACTGTGAGAAACAAATTTTTGAGACTAACTTCATCTTCCCTGAAGCTCTGTGGTTGTTCCTCTCTGTAGGCCAGGTATTACTGTGTAAGAACTGCTGTCATGAAACTATAATATTTAAACACTATGGGGATGATCAGCTCTCAGGCTGGCAGACAACAAGTAGCAGCACCTAATTGCCAAAGACAAGGTGAGTGTGGGTATCACAATGAAAGGTAGACTCAAAGCAGCAATCTAGAGTCTGAGTCCCATAGAGCTATGGTCATCACTAACAGATCATGGGGTACTTAGAAATGAAATAGATGGGCAGTCTACTAAATTCTTACTTGATCTGTATACTCAGAAGACTTCTAGGTCAAGTGAACAAAAGTCTAACTTAAATTACAGAAACAGAGAGCCATGGTCCCTTAATCAATTCTAAGGCTTGAGACAATTTATAGACCCAAAGGCCCTTGAATGACAAGAAGGCCAGGTCCTCCTGGGGAAGGATCCTTTTATACTGCCAAAAACTTATATTGCTAAATTTCCTCCCAGTTTTCTCCAAAGAGACCTATGACCTTTTATGAGGGAAACTGTACACTGGGGAAAGGAGATGATCAGGCATTTGGGGGATTAACAGACTCTGGCTCAGAAGAGACATTGGTTCCAGGAGACCGAAAACATCACTGTGGTCTACCAGTCAGAGCAGGGGCTTATGGAGATCAGGCGATTGATGGAGTTTTATCTCAGGTCCACTTCACAGTGGGTTCAGTGGGTCCCCGGACCCATTCTGTGGTTATTTCCCCAGTTCCAGAATGCATAAATGGAATAGACATACTCAGGAACTGGAGAATCCCCATATTGGAACTCTGACTTACAGAGAAAGGGCTATTATGGTAGGAAAGGTGAAGGGTAAGTTACTAGCATGACCCTACCTAGCCAAATAGTAAATCAAAAGCAATACTGGATTCCTGGAGGAATTGCAGAGATCACTGCCACCATCAAAGATTTTAAGAATGCAGGGGTGGTAATTCTCACCACGTCCCCACTCAACTCTCCTGTTTGGCCGGTGCAGAAAACAGATGGCTCTTGGGGGATGATAGTAGATTATCATAAACTTAAATAGGTGGTGCCTCCAATTGCATCTGTTTTCCCAGGTGTGGTATCATTGCTTGAACAAATCAACATATCCCCTCATACTTGGTTTGCACCTTGATCTGGCAAATGCTTTTTTTTCTCAATTGCTATCAGTAGGGCCACCAGAAACAGTTTGCTTTCAGCTGGCAAGTACAGCAATGTACATTCACTGTCCCCCCTCAGGGGTATATCAACTATCCAGCCCTATTTTATGTTATAATATTGCCTGTAGGAAGCTTGATCATCTCTCCTACACATAAGACATCACACTGGTCCATTATATTGATGATAATCATGCTAATTGGGTCTAGTGAGCAATAAATAGCAATCACACTAGACTTATTGGTAAGACCTTTGAGTGAGAGAGGATGGGAGAAAACTTAAAAATACAGATGCCTTCTACCTTGGTGAAATTTCTAGGTGTTCAGGGGTACAGGCATGTCGAGATATCCCTTCTAAAGTGGAGGATAAACTGTTGCATGTGGCCCCTCATGTGACCACAAAAGAGGCACAGCACTTAGTGGGTATCTTCAGATTTTGGAGGCAACATATTCCTCTTTTGGGTGTGCTATTCCAGTCCATTTACCAAGTGACCAGAAAAGCTGCACGTTTTGACTGGGGAACAGAGCAAGAAGAGGTTCTGTGACAGGTTCAGGGTGCTGGGCAAACTGCACTGCCACTTGGGCCATATGATCCAGCAGTTCCTACTGTGTTGAAAATGTCAGTGGCAAATAGAGATGCTGTCTAGAGCATTTAGTAGGCCCTTCTAGGAGAATCAGAACACAAACCCTTAGGATTTTGAAGTAAAGCCCAGTCATCCTGTGCAGATTTCTACTCTTCTTTTGAAAAACAGCTTTTGGCCTGTTACTGGACCTTAGTAGAGACTGAATGTTTAACCATGTACTACCAAGTTACCATGAGACTTGAGTTGCCTATCACGAGCTAAGCATTGTCTGACCCAATGAACCACAACATTGGGTATGCACAAGGGCACTTCACAATAAAGTGGAAGTGGTATATAAGGATTAGAGGAGACTTACTGGTATTCAACTATATAATTATTGTGACTCTAGCAATGGAAGAACCTGTATCATTTATGTGGAGACAGTGGCCATGGGAGTTGCCAAGGGCAGGGAGAGGGAAGAAGAGATGTGATATGAGGGCATTTTTCGGCCTTGGAGTTGTCCTGAATGATATTGCAGGGACAGATGCAGGACATTATATACCCTGCCATAACCCACTGAATGGACTGGAAGAAAGTGTAAACTACAATGTAAACTATAAGCCATGTGGTACAGCAGTGCTCCAAAATGTATTCATCAAATGCAATGAATGTTCCACGCTGATGAAAGAATCTCAACAAATCAATCTCAAGTAAAGAGATAGAATCAGTCATTAAAAACCTCTCAAATAAGAAGAGCCCAGGGCCAGATGGCTTCATAGGTGAATTCTACCAAACCTTCCAGAAAGAAATAACACTAATCTTGCTTAAACCTTTTCAAAAAGTTCAAATAGAAGGAACATTGTCTAACTCATTCTATGATGCCAACATTACCTTAATACCAAAGCCAAACAAAGACAACACAAGAAAGGAAAATTACAGACCCATCTCTCTAATGAACCTAGATGCTAAAATCCTCAATAAAATACTTGTTAATCATATTCAACAATGCATCAAACTAATTATACACCATGACCAAGTGGGTTTCATCCGTGGTATGCAAGGATGGTTCAACATAAGAAAATCAATGTAATACACACCATAAACAGATCAAAGGAAAAAAATCAATTGATCATATTTATAGACACAGAAAAAGCTTTTGACAAAATACAACACCCTTTCCTGATAAGAACACTGCAAAAGATAGGAATAGAAGGAAACTTTCTGAACTTGATAAAGGGTAAATATGAAAAACCCACAACTAATATCATTTACAATGGTGAAATCCTAAAATCTTTCCCTCTAAGATCAGGAACAAGGATGCCCACTATCACCCCTCCTATTTAACGTTGTGTTAGAAGTACTTGCTCAAGCACTGAAGAAAGAACCAGATATAAAGAACATCCAAATTGGAAATGAGGAAGTCAAAATTTCACTATTTGCAGATGACATGATCCTGTACATAGAAAGCCCTGAAAAATCTATAATAAAGCTTCTGGAACTTATAAATGAGTTCATTAAGTTGCAGGTTGTAGATCAATGTGCAAAAATCACTAGCATTTTTGTACAGCAATAATGAGCAATCTGAGGAGGAAATCAAGAAAAAAATACTATTTACAATAGTAAATCAAATACCTAGGAATAAATTTAACTAAAGAGGTAAAAGACCTATACACAGAAACCTACACAACACTCTTAAAGGAAATCAAAGAAAACTTAAATAAATGGAAGAATATTCCCTGTTCATGGATAGGAAGACTAAATGTCATTAAGAGGTCTATCCTAACCAAACTGATCTACAGATATAATGCAATCCCAATAAAAATGAACACAACATTTTTTGAGAACTGGAAAAACTATGAAATTTATTTGGAAGGGAAAGAGGCCCTGAATAGCCAAAGACATAGAGAAAAAGAAAAATGAAATTAGAGGAATCACACTACATGACTTTAAAACATACTACAAAGCTATAGTGGTTAAAAAGGCATGGTATTTAAGAGCTTGAACCCATGATTTTGCTGTCTTGGAACTTACACAATGTCCCCTATATGTACACACTCACTTTTAATCATTTACTAGGCTGTGTGCACCCTTGAGCTGTTCTTTACATTAACCCAACCCCCTTTTTGTGCTATCTAGCCCTAATAATCTTTGTATCCCTGCTGAGTGGTGCTGTACTTACCTTACCAGGCATTATCAGGATTTGTGAGTAATAAATGGCATCACTGCTAAAAAAAAAAAAAAAAAAGAGGCATGGTATTGACACAAGGATAGACATACTGACCAATGGAACTGAATTGAGAGTTCTGATATAGACCCCCGCACATACAGTCATCTGATATTCAACAAGGCCACCAAGCACCCTCAACTGGGAGAGAATGGCCTCTTCAACAAATGGTGCTTGGAGAATTGGATATCCATGTGCAAAAGAATGAGAGAGGATTACCATCTCACACCTTATACCAAAATCATCTCAAGATGGATCAAGGGTCTAAATATAAGAGCTAAGACCATAAAAACCTTGGAAGACAATATCGGGAAGCATCTACAGGACACTGTAATAGGAAATGGCTTAATGAACTTCACACCCAAAGCATGAGCAGCGAAAGAAAAAATAGATAAATGGGACCTCCTCAAAATTAAAGCCTTTTGCATCTCATAGGAGTTTATCAAGAAAGTGAAAAGACAGCCTACCCAATGGGAGAAAATATTTGGTAACTATATATCTGATAGAAGTCTTAAATCCAAAATATATAAAGAAATCCTATATCTCAAAAATAAAAAGGCAAACAACCCATTCAAAAAATGGGCAAGAGATTTGAACAGATGCTTCTCCAAAAAAGAAATAAAATGGCTAAAAAGCACATGAGAAGATGCTCAACATCACTAGCTACCTTAGGGAAATGCAAATCAAAACTACAATGAGATACCATCTTACACCCATTAGACTGGTGGCTATTAAAAAAACAGAGGACTACAAGTGTTGGAGAGGATGTGTAGGAATGGTAAACCTCATCTACTGCTGCTGGGAATGTAGAAGGATCCAATAATTCTGGAGGACAGTTTGGTGGTTCCTCAAAACACCAATCACCAATCACCAATCACCCAGCAATTCCACTGCTGGGTATATACCCAGAAGAACTGGAAACCGGGACATGAATTGATATATGCACACCAACGTTCATAGCAGCATTATTCAGTGTTGTCAAAAGTCGTAATCAACCCAAATGCCCATCAAGAGATGAATGAAAAAAATGTGGCATATACATATAATGGAATACTACTCAGCTGTAAGAAGGAATACAGTTCTAACACATGAGATGACAAGGATGAATCTTGAGGACTTTATGTTGAGGGAAGCAAGCCAGGCATTGAAGAACAAATACTACAAGAATTCTCTAATATGAATTAAGCAAACCAAGCTGTCTCAGAGAACTAGAGATTGGAAGATAGGCTTACAGGAATTGGGGGGGGAGAGGAAGGTTGTGAGCTGACACCTACAAGGGTGAAATCTGTGACAAAGTGGAGGTAAGTAGTTGTGCAGTGAAGGGATAAGATGGGGGCATAGGGATACTATTGGGAGGGGTTTTGCAGGCTTGAGGGGGGCTAGGGTTTGGAGAATGGGTCAGATGGCCCATGGAATTGGGGGGATGGTTTGGAGGGAACAGGTGAATGTGGGAAAGTGTCAGGTATGTGGTTGAAACCATAACGTTGAGAAAACTCTTTAGAAAGTAAAATAAGGAAGGGTTACTGGATTAAGGTGTTTGACAGGGGGTATCTGGCACAGGGTGCACCTGGGGCAGGCTTCTAGGGAGTGTGTGAGGGCTCCTCTTGTCATAGTGTGTTATACCAGTGGATGGAGACCCATACAATGAGTGGGAAGGTATTGTATTCCCATCCTGGGGAGGCCTGAAATTCTCATAGGGGAGGGTGTCTCTCGAGAGCATGGGTGGCTCCTATTGGGGGAGGACAGACTAGTGTGTCAAACCCTCAGCAATGTTGCAAGTATCTATAAATATTGTCCTTCAAGCAGTGAAGCTTGGTTGTCAATGTGGTTCTGGGGGGAGGGGGAGAGAGGAGTAGAATATATGTAGGGTGGGGTAATTAGGGGGCAATGAAAGTGTTCCACAGGATCGTGCAACAATGGATTTAGGACATGTTAAATTTCACCAAAAATTTACAAAAGTATATGGTCTAAAGTGTAAACTATAATGTAAACCATAATGGAATCATGGTTGGTAGCTACGTTTCAATGCCCGCACATCAGCTGTAGCAAACATAACATCCACTTGTAAAAAGATCATTGCTGGGGAAGGGAGAAAAGGGCTTGATGTTGGATATATGGGAGTCCCCCATATTGTATATGTGACTTTACTGTGATCTAAAGCTTTTTTTAAAACATAATAAAATTAAAAAAAAAAAGTATTTAGACACTGAGGATGGAATGGAAAAGATTGCCTTGTCACTGTACACACAGGGCAATACTTATTACAGTGATGAAAAGCACAATGTTAAAAAAAGTTTTATGATATTTTTCATTTTTTAATATCCCAATTTATTTTTTACTTCATTTTAGATTTTTCTAAATTATGTATTCTATTTCTAATCTTTAAATCTATCATTACTATTTCATTTTCCTAGTAATTGAATTTGGCAATATTTAGGCTTCATTTTTGAAGAAGTTTTTGATCACAGAGGGGTTCAACTATGGCAGGGGAGGAGCACTGATGTGGGGTGTCATTGATGGGGGATGTATGGGTGGGGAGTTCTCCAGGGCATGCATATAGGTATATAGATATGTTTGGGTGTTTGTTGGATATTGTCATAGTGGGTAGAGTTATGCATGACAACTGATGAAGTACTGAGTTCGCCTTCTGGGGAGTTCTGTCACATTCCCTAGTGGAGCAGCAACAACCCCCAAGTGCAAGGGAAGAAGGATGGTCCAATGATGGCCCCTTTTTACTGATGAATATGCTTAGGAGCCTGTGTGCTGGAAATTTCAAGTAGGTCTAGAGCTTCAGGGTGCCTAATAGTTACCTCCTGAGAGTCTCCATGTGGCTCAAACTCAGCATGTAAATGCATTACCTTTCCCCTAGCATGGGACATGACCCCAAGGGATGAACCTCCCTGGTGCCAAGGGATTTCTCCCAAGCTCCAGCTGGTCACGCAAATAGAAAAAGACATTGAATAAAAGGGGAAAATGGTAAATACAAATGAGTTTATATGACTAAGAGACTTCAAAGTGAGTCAGGAGGTCATCAGAGGGGTTGCACTCATGTACATCTCAGCAGGATCTCAGAGACAGCCAAAATAGTTACAGCCCCAGGTAGGGGTATTCCTGAGGGTAATAGAGACACCCAGGTTCTCTGGTCATGACAGATGGCTGTGGAGTTCAGTGCCTTGCCAGTGGGCCCTACTTTGGAATTCATGCCCCTGAGTGTGATGAAGTTGGACTCAGATATGTCCTTTATACACATGCCTCTTCTGTAACTTTTACTGAATCTGTGGTTGGTGCTGGGGTTGGTGTATGCTCAGGAAAATTGAATCTCTGGACTGACTATGTGCCAGCTGGGCCCCAAACCTCAGTGGAGTTGCACCACCTATTCTCCAGTTCATTGAACTTGCCCATGTTGGTTAACAGGGATGTGGGGATAGTCAACCAACATACCAGGGAACTGAGAGTCTACAGCTACAAGCAGGAGAATTCCATCCATCAGCCATATGGGCTCTAAGCCCCCTCTAAACTTAGAGGCAAAGTAGGCATCACCATCCCAGGGTCCTCAGGACGGAGGAATAAAATATGGATTAGTGCGTACTTACTGGTTTTCTACTATAGAATTATTGTGATTGTAGCAATGGAAGAAACTGTATCATTGATGTGGAGACAGTGGCCATGGGAGTTGCTGAGGGCAGGGAGAGGGAAAAGGTGTGATATGGGGACATTTTCAGGACTTGGAGTCATCCTGAATGATATTGCAGGGACAAATACAGGACATTATATATCCTACCATAACCCTCTGAATGGCCTGAATAGAGTGTAAACTTCCATGTAATCTATAATCCATGATGTGTAGCAGTGCTTCAAAATGTACTCATCAAATTCAATGAATGTGCCACACTAATGAAAGAATTTGGTGATGTTGAAGGAGGGGGGGGGATAGGGAAGGGGGCATATGGGATCCTCTTGTATTTTTTAATGTAACATTTAGTATGATCTATGTACCTTTCAAAAACACTTAAAAGAGTGAATATTACCCAAGGACTTGATCCCTATTCTGTAGGGAATTAATGGATTTCTGATTGTATGCAAGACAGTTGAATATTGTTAGGTAGAAATAAATATATGTATGTCTGTTATTGTTTTTATTTAGAGATTAACTATGTTTAAGATGGTGTGTATGGTTGCCAAATTGACAAGGGGTAGACTAATAGTTAGGCTAATGTGTCAACTTGGTCAGGTAATTGTGCCCAGTTGTTTGGTCAAGCAAGCACCGAACTTATGGTAATACAAGGACTTTTATGGACTTTAGTCACAGTGAGTTTATTGCATACATGACTAATTACATCTAAAACCCATGAGATTGCCACCAGCAATGAGTGATGCTTTATCCAATCAGTTTAATGCCTTAAAAGGGGAAGTGACTTCAGCATTCAGAGAGAATTTTCTA
Source organism: Dasypus novemcinctus (assembly GCF_030445035.2). Taxonomy (NCBI): domain Eukaryota; kingdom Metazoa; phylum Chordata; class Mammalia; order Cingulata; family Dasypodidae; genus Dasypus; species Dasypus novemcinctus. The sequence goes on along the minus strand of NC_080678.1, from coordinate 108,675,039 downwards.
GCTTGATTGCAGACAGCCAGCATTTCCTGGGAACTCATCAAGGACCTTCATCGGAGCCCCTGGTTTGCAATCTGCTCTTGGAATTTGGACTTGTGCATCTCCATGGGTACATGAGAGAATTTTTATAAAATCTTACACTATTTACTACTGTTGATTCTGTTCCCCTAGAGAACCTGGAATAAGACACCTATATTTTCAACCTTCTTAAATTAATCTTTGTGAACAGATGTCCTTAATTATGATGCAGAGCAAATGCAGCCAATCTGTTTGTCACATTTGTTGAGTGTACACGTCCTGCTTAAGACATCTTTGCCTCACCAAGGAACTAAATACAATCCCATGCTTACTTCCAAAACCTTGATTATCTTACCATTCCTATATAGATCCAAAATGCAAGTGAAATAGGGAATTTATGATAGGGACTATGGAAAGAGTCAAAATTCATTTTTTTTTTACATGGATATCCAATTTTATTTTTTATACGTCCTCTCCCCAGCACAAGGTCCCACTTTGTCACGAATCAGGTGACAATTTCTGTGGGAGTCTTTCAACTGTTTCATTTGTCTATTTTTGCATCAACAACACACTGTTTAAATTTCTGTGCTTTTAAATAAATTCTGCAGCTTTGTTCTCAAAGTTACCTTAACTGCCCTTGATCATTTACATTACTCATTGTATTAGCTGTTTATTGCTCTGTAACAAATTACCCCAGAGTTGAGGCTGCTTAGCCATGTGCCAGGGCTTGACTGGAGGAGAATCCCTCCCAAGCTCACTCCAGGCTGCTGGGGTCTCCAACCCCACAATGTGGGACCCTCCAAAGCTGCTTGAGTGCCCTCATGACAGAGAAGCTGACAAGCAAGTGAGCAAGCAGGAGAGCCTGCAAGATGGAAACCCACAGGCTCTGTGTCCCCTCACCTCAGCAGTGACATCTTGCTACTTTGCCATATTCTATACATTAGAAAGAAGTCCCTGGGCCCAACCCACACTCAAGAGCAGAGATGAGAAAAGGGAATGGCTATAGGAGGCAGGGCTGTCAGGGTCATCTCAGAGGCTACTACACACGTACACCTTTTTAAATAAGCTTATTGATGTCCCAGTAAAGAACCTCCTGGGATTAGAATTGCATTGACTTTGTAGTCAGGGGGAAATTTATATTTTAAAAATATTTGGCCCTTTGTTTCAGTTTTCTTTTATTTCTTTCAGTTAAGATGTGTAATTATCAGAGTAGAAGACTTGTACACATTGCTGGAAGTTGGGGGATGCTATTGTAAAAATTGTCATTTTGTGGTAACAGTGCCTATTTTTTGTTTCTAGTGCCTAGAAGTACTATTGAGTTTTGAATATTGATCTGTATCCTTATCAATTTTAAGAATTTTTTTCCTTTGTACACAATCATGCCATCAATGAAAAAGGACAGTTTGATTTCTTCTTTTCAAATTCTTATGCATTTTTTCTTGCCTTTGGGATGATGAGATAGACATGGTGGTAACAATTCACCATAAAGTATGACATTTGCTGCAGGACTTATGTCTACACCCCTGAAGAGATTATGGAACTTTTATTTTATTCCTAGAGTGTGTGAAAAGCTTTTTAAATAATGAATGCAAGTCTGAATTTTATGAATGCTTTTTCTGTACTGTGGGAATTCTCCCCACTAGAAAGTCCCTAAGGGAAGATGGGCCTAGAGCTATCAAAATGGCGCCTGAGGCAAAGGGTGGGAAAGTAAATGGTGGGAAAATAACAAAAGAGCCCCTGATGCAATAACTCAGCCCGTTTCCAGGAAAAGGCAACTGAAACCAACTGAAACCGAGTTAGCACAGACCCAATAAGGGCACGGCAACCAGCACTAGAGCTCTGACTTGCGTCTCACTTCACTCAATATCATCCAATCAACCTTTTACACGATCCTTCAAAAAAGAGTATAAAATAGCCTCCCCCCTTACAATAAACGGACTTGCTTCCTCCCATTAAACAGTCTCCGGAGTCTCATTCCTGTGTGCTGTGTGGTGCTGTGTGGCTGAATGTGTTCAGTGCTAAATACCTCCGCGGCCTGTCCCCTCTGTCAAGAACCTCCACCCCTTGAGGCTGGAACTCGCCTGGTTGAGCATCTAAGACAGAGAGACTACAACCAGCGCTCATCGCTGCAGGCGGCGTAGCGCAACCGAGCAAGCAAAACTATACTGTACTTATTGAGATGATGGTTTTTCTCCTTCATTCTGATAATGTGGTGATTGCATTGCTTTTGTATGTAAGCCACCCTTGTATTTATGGAATAAACCTCACTTTGTCATGACATATTCATCCTCGTATTAATTTTGCTTATATTTTGTCTAGGATATTTCCGATTATGATGATGAGAGAGATTGGTCTTTATTTTTCCTTTCTGTAAAAGTCCTTGTCAGGTTTTGTTATCAGTGTTATTCTAGCTTCTAAATTGTGTTGGTAGAGATAATTATGATGAGATCAGAAATAATTGAACCAGAAAGTTAATGTGCAAAAGGAGAGAAACATAGATTATATTCTTCTATTTATTTTTCTTCCTTCTACTTTTTTTTTGGTTCCATTTACTGTCCTGGTATTCTTCTAGATTATTGAAGCAGGAACTTGTATAATTGCTTTTCAGCCCTTCTTATCATCAAATGCATGTATTTGAAGTATAAAATTTCCGTCCAAGCACTCATGTAGCTGCATCCAACAAGTTTTGACATGTCATATATCACTTTTATCCATTCAAAATATGATCTCCTTTCCAACATAATTTCTTAATTGATGCATGGACTACTTGGAAAGCTATTACTAATCCCCAAGCAATTGTAAACTATCAATTTCTAGGTGAATTTCAGTGTTTAGAGTAGGTGCACTGAATTATTTAAATCCTGTTCTTTGTTCAGGTTCTATGGTTACTTTTCATAATAGTTCTAATTTACACTCAAAAAGAAAGTAAACTCTGCCATTTGTTGTTTACTATTGCTGTGGCAGCTGCAAAAGTGCTTGGTGTAGTTTAATCAGGTCAAGTATGTTAACTCTGTTACTTGGATATTCTTTATTTTTTTTGTTTTGTTTTGTTTTGATTTTTTTGCCTGCTTTATGATCAGATATTGAGATGGAGTGTTAAAATTTCCCACTGTGATTGTGGATTTGTCTACTTATGTGCTCATTTCATGCTTTGTTCATTTTGAAGTTATGTTATCTAGTGCATACAAACTTAGAATATAATACCTTCCTAGTGTTTTGACACCTTTTTCATTATGAAAAATCTCTTTTAAACAAGCAAAACAAATGAAGGGACCAGCTCAGTGGGGGGCTGATGTGGCTCAGTGCTTGAGCACCAGTTTCTCATATACAAGGTCCCAGCTTCAATCCCCAACCCCCAGTACCTCAAAATACAAACAAACAAACAAAAAAACCACAATGAGGTACCATTTCACACCAACTAGAATGGCTACTGTAGAAAAAAAATAAAATTATGGGTGTTAGAGAGTGTATAGAAAAATAGGAACATTCATTGCTTGTTGGGACTATAAAATGGTATAGCTATTGTGGAGGACAGTTTGGCAGTTCCTCAGAAAATTAAGTACAGAATTACTATATGACCTGGCAATCCACACTACTCATTATATATCCAAAAGAATTGAAAGCAGGCACACAAATAGATATTTGCACACTGATGTTCATAATGACATTATTCACAATTGATAAAGATAGAAGCAATCAAAAGGGTTCATCAACCAATGAATGAATAAACAAAATGTGGTATATATACACAGTGGAATATTATTCAGCTCTAAAAAAGGAATGAAATTCTGATTCATGTGACAACATGGATAAACCCTGAAGACATTGTGTCATGTGAAATAAGCCAGACACAAGAGGATAAATATGGTATGATCTCAGTGACATGAAATAATTAGAATAAGGAAAATCACAGAGTCAGTATTGAGAATATAAGTTACCAGGGGCTGGGTTGGGAATAGGGAATGGGGAGTTAATGCTTAAACTGTACAGAATTTCCATTTAAATTGATTATAAAGTTTTGGTAGTGGATGTTGGCAATGGTACCACAACATTGTGAATGTTAACTAACAGCACTGAATTACATCTGTGAATGTTATTAAAAGAGAAAATTTTAGGTCAGATATACGTTACAAAAAAAAATTTAAACAAACAAATGAATAAATAAGATAATGAAAAAAAAATCTCTTTTATCTCCAGAAAGAATCCGTACTTGAAAGTCAGCTCTGCATGGTATTAGTACAACTACACAAATTTTCTTTTGATTAGTATTGCATGCTAAAGTCCTTTTCATGCCATTACTGTCAAGCTTTTCAGTTCATTATATGCAGTAATTTGTCTCTTATAAGCAGAGTTAAGTTGGTATTTGCTTTTCTGTTCACATTCACAAGCTAAGTCTTTTGAGTGTTTAGTCCATTTACATTTAATATAATTAAAAATGATGTTTAGTTTGTATTTATTATCTCAATTCTCACTGTAATTTCTACTTGAACTCCCCTATTTTTATATTCCTCCCCCCCCCCCTTCTTTCCTTCTTTTCTGGTTAATCTAATTTTATTCCATTTCCCTGTAACAATTACTTAACTATAATTTCTTTACTTAAATTTAAGTGGTTATCCCAGATTACAATGTGCACCCTTGATAAATATGATACAATTCAAAATATTACTTTTATCACTTACTTGGTAAGAGTGTGATTTCACTGACTCCCAGCTATTTCATTATTTTTGTAATGTATTTTACATATAGTGCATGAAATTCCAAAAATCATTACTATTATTGTCCTGTACCCTCAGTATTCAGTTAATATTAATGCATATGTGTACATGTATTTAGCATTTCTATTCATCCTCATTGCTTCATGCAGTTCTGGCATTCCCTCTGTAATCAATTGATTGCTGTAATTTTATAGCAAATTTTGAAATTGGGGAGTGTGAGCCTCCAACTCTGCCCTTTGTCAAAATTGTGTGTCTATTCAAGGCCCCTTGCAATTCCATATGAATTTAAGGTCCAGTTTTTCCATTTCTGCTAAAAAGGCTGCTGGAATGTGATAATGATTGCATTGAATCTGTAGATCACTTTGGGTAGTATCAACATCTTAACAATATTAAGTTTTCGAATCCATGAACATGGGGTGTCTTGCCATGAATTGAGATTTTCTTTAATTTCTTTCAGGAATCTTTTGTAGTTTTCAGAGTACAAGTCTTTCACCCCTTTGGTTAAATTTATTCTAAGACTTTTTTTTTTTTTTGATGCTAATGTAAATGGAATTGTTTTCTTAACTTCCCCTTAGATTGTTCATTGTTAGTGAATGCCATACCATTGTCTTTTGGTTTCCATAGTTGTTAAAAATTCAGTTCAAAAGTGCATCCTATTTAAAGTGATGTGTCTCTCCCAGTACAACTATTTTCTTGTCCCTTTTAAGTTTTATCTTTCTTCTTGGCTTTTTAAAAGCAAATATGTATAGGTGTCATATTCTCTATTCTTCTCCTTGGGGTTTACAGAGCTTCAGACTTCTAGCATCAGTTTTGAAAATTCTCAGCCAATAACTATAACTATGATTAATTGTAACTAAATCAAGTTTAGATATTATAGTTTTTCTGTTCTAGAAGGTTTAGTTGTTAATTTTATAATTTCTTTACCTTTTAAACTATTTCCTTCAACTTTCCCTCTAATGACTTGGACATACTGAATCACAATTTTAAGATTTCTGTCCACTAACTCAAATATCTTGATCTCCTGTAGGTCTTTTCTGGTTGTCTGTTTCATTTTTCTTTAGATTATGTCTTTGGTGTGCCCACTAATCCTTGTGCATGAAAGCTGTAGAGGGCTGAGATGATGTTTCTCTATCCACAGAGAATCCACCCTTCCTTCTGCTAGGCAGATGGAGCAGTGGCCGTTCACTTTGTTCCAGAGATTCTGCTACCTTGGCCTTTGTGCTCCCGGGTCTACCTTCAGTCCACTCCTGGTCCTATAACTTACCCAACATACTTTCAACTAAGGTTGTGATAGTCTTCATGGTCAACTGAAAAATAGAAAAGCAAATACACTTTACTCATCTTTATAGAGTCTGTGGCCATGAAATGTATCCACTCTACCTCTTCTCAGGGCTTTGTACATCCCAGCCAGCAGATTTCAACTAAAATCCTCTTTTGTTTTGCAATGTCCTTGCCCAAGCACATCCAAAAGCAATCTCTGTTTTTCTAGATGACAAAACTCCATACTGCTTTTCCTTTGAGTTTTTAACATCTTGTTCTGACTCAAATAGACTGAGGGAAAGTCAGCAGCATGCTCAGGACTATCCGTGTCTCCATCAAAAGCTCTAAGTGTTCCGCAGCCCATAAGTCCTGATTTACTGTGAGTTTCCTTCTCTGGACTAATAGACCACCTGGTTCGTATTGCCTCAGCAGCTCTTTGAGAGCTTCAAATAATGATTACATTTTTTTTGCATTTTCTGATGGTTACCAGCAGGAGTACTGATATGCTTCATACTTTACCTTCTCAAAGGGACTTTTGGAAAGTTCTAGAAACACTTTAAGATGCTCATTTCTGGTTGTCAATGTTTCCTAAAATCTCCCATATGTTCTAAGAGAACACTCTTCCTTTAAGAAGAATTTTCAGATAATTCACAAGCAAATTCAAATGATGTGCTTGAAACTAAGTTATTCAACAGGCTAAAAAGGTATACCAACAAATTTTTAGGCTGTCAGAAGCCAAATGGCTTACATTTCATATTCTCATTATACTGTTTTTATAAATGCCAATTTTAAGATCACAACAATATGTCCCTAGCAAAACTCACTCATTTAAAAATAATCCTACTGGTGGGATCACCCAGCTGCCCTGAGTTAAAAGATGGGCTTTTCACACCTCATGGCTCATCAGTGCATACCTGCTCTACCATCTGGTCAACCAAAGACATTGTGGTGCTTTCCAGTGGCAGATTTTTTGAGTGTTATGGTTAAAGGTAGGTTCATCGATAGCCAGTTTTTAACAAAAAAGGGTGATTGCTGATTTTAGAACCTGACCCTACTGAAAACACAGCCCTTCTATATGGAATAGCATCAAATTTGCTATGATTTCTACTATTTTTAATAACACACAAATGAGTACTTCGGCTTCTAGAAATACCTCAAGGCACTGGATCCATGATAGGATGTGTTAAGGGTGCCAGAATCTTACCGAAATCAAAGAGAAACAATCACTTGGGACATATGACAGGTTTAGGACACAGGATAGCCTGCCACCCAGCAGCAGCCAGAGCCACTGACCCATGCCCCGGGCAGCTCAGTTGACCCTTTCTCCCTCACCAACACCAGGTCCAATTCAAGCTCTTCCTTTCTGCCTTACTTGGGGTCACTGCTGGAATCAGTGTTGTAACAGATAAATTTGTTCTGAATTAAAATAGCCAACAGGAGCATGTCAGAATGCACTCTCAGGCCTCTCTGCTGGGGCGTGGCATCTGCTGCTGTCCTCAGCTGTGGTCCTTTGTCCTGCTCCTATGGCACAAGAAAGACAGCCCTGCCCAGCCCGGGTCACGGACGGACACACACACACACACACACACACACACAAGCTGTGCACGAGGCCTGCTCTTCAATGGAGCAGACTCCAGGGCTGTTTTGCTCTACAGATTGTTTCTGAAATTAGTTTTCTCTCTGACTTTTTTCTTACTGGTTATAAGGCACCAGCTGGGTGTGCTTCAGATGAAAACCAGATCTGAGGATTTCATGAGTAAACCGCGTGACTGTGGGCCGGCAGCCAGGCCCCATGGACTCTGCTCTTTGCCGTTGATGAGCAGCTCGGTTTAGGGCACTCAGCATCCAGATGCAGGAATGGTTGGGTTTCATGGTATCCAGTCCTGTGTTTAACTACCTGATTGTACCCATTAAGGGACCTGTGTTATGTGTGATTCAGAGCATCTAGTGTAAGGTGGCATTTCCTTTCTGCCGTGGCTTGTGAAGAGGCATAATTAAAATCAGGGCAGGATGAGGCCAGTAGCTAACAGAATGCCTGTTCCCCAATGTCCCGTAGTAACAACCAATTCCTCAAAAGCCTCCCAGCCCAGGAGGTGCTGTCTGACATGCCTTGGTGATCCACCACGTGAGATGTGGCCTGGTGGTGGGAGAAGCAAGAGAAAACTCTGCTGCCACCAGCACTTTGCATCATCCCGTTCTGCCCACAGCTGGCCAAGTCATAACCAACCCCCGGTGTAAATGCAGCAGGTCTCTGTCTTCTGGGACTCTCTTTGGTAGACTAAGTGGCCAAGGGATTTTAGGATCGATACTTCAGGTTAGCATTAAAATGGCCGAGTGAATTTTCAGTAGCACCAATGTCCACAGGCAGTTGGGGTGTTTACATGCAGGGAGGGCTGTTGGAATCTGCTGGCTGGGACCCACAACGCCTGAGAAGAGGTAGTGGACACAATTCATGGGCAGACCTTAAAAGGGGTGGATAAGATGTATTTGCATTTTTCACCAGTTCTTTTAAAAGTAAACATTTTTTGCCTCTGAAAATATTCTTTACCAAACACTCTACCCTCCCCACCCCCCAAAATACAGCCACACCATTATCAAATTGAAAATAGGGGCATCTTTATTTTTACAACATCAAAATGTTTTTTCACATGATCGATAATGGAAGCAGTTCTTGAAGCACCTGTATCACAAGAGGCTGGTACTTAATAAACAGCCTGTGAAAGTTTAAGTGATTTCAAAAGAGTTTTTCATCATTAATTCTAAAACACGTAATCAGGATTGAAGTTGAAATATGTATGGGATATCAGTCACTTAGTAATCTAGTGGTGGCGTTGATAATAATTCACTCTGAAGCAATGGCAGAAGCATCTGGTCTTTCCCATGGTGGAAGCAGGACAAGGCACCTGGCAGGGGAGGGGACACGAGCATGTGTCCAGAAGGAGCTTATGGCCAACAGCACAGAAGAAGACTTTATTTAAAAAAAAAAAAAAAGAACAGGATTCATGGCTGAGGAGAGATTAAGTGGCCAAGAGAACCTATAGTGGCCGGATAAACACTACCTGATTCCCAAAAACTGTGGAGACAGAAGTGCGGATGTTTGCAGGTTTACAGAGCCCCTCGTGAAGATGGGGTCTTATAGAATCCCAGTGAAATTACGAGAGTGTGTTGTCTAAATGCAGCCTTCAAAGGGACCCAGCTTGGCAAGACAATTCTCAAATTGCTCCTCAAGTCCCAGCAAGACTTTAATGGCCAAAATTGCTGACTCCTCGGTTAGTTTCATTTATGATCACCTGGCTCTGCTTTGGAGGCTGGAAGGAGAATCTGCAGAGGGGGGTCCTGCCTGTCGACACAACAAGCTCCTTCCCTCTACCCATCCTGCTCAGAACACCAGGCAGGGTGCAGAAACTGCGCTTATATACCTGCTGTGGGAAATGGGGAGTTAGGGCTTAATGGGTTCAGAGTTTCTAGGGTGTGGAAACGTGTTGGTCATGGATGGTAGGGATGGTAGCACGACATTGTGAGTGTATTTAATACCACTGAACCCTATACCTGAAAGCAGTTATCTTGGGAAATTTGTTTCATGTATGTCACCCTAATAATTTTTTAGAAAAGAAAAGTCAAAAAGCAAACCCAGGGTAAAAACTACTGACTTGTAATGATTATGGACCTATTATTTTTGCTTGGATTTTGAGGGTAAAATATCAATCAAATTGACTGTTAAAAAAAATCTGTTGGATGATGTTGAGGAGCTAACGAGTCAGTAAATGATTATGACATGGCCAAGATGCAAGAAAAAAACAGATGCAGATGGATAAGCCTAATATTTGTGCCCTACAGGCACTGCCAGTTCTGGAATAGTATCAAAATTTAAAGGTGGACATAGTAGTAAAGGACGCACAAAGGAACATGTGCAGAACAAAAGAGAACCGAAGCATCAAAGGGCAAATAATTCTTTACCCTGCTATACCTGAAAGATTTCTCCATTAAAGAAACCACACTTTGCTACATTACAGAGGAGAGCATTCTATAACTGGGAATTGTGTAAACAACCCTAATAGCCAGGCCTACCAAAGGAATCCATGAGTAAAAGGAGTCTCAATTTATACTACATTGTCATAGGAAGAAAAAAAAAAAAGGAAAGTGAAAACGGCCATAAACAACCATGAGGCAGAGGAAAACTGAATCACATTCCAAACTAAATTAAATTTCCTCAAAAAAGCATTTGGGGGTATGAGAAAATTACCTTCAACAGGATTATGAAAATGAAGAACATAAATGGACAGAAGACAGGAGAGAAATGAAGCAAAAGTTCATTGAACTCAGGAAACAAATACGAAAAGTTGACAAAATCACATGAGCAATTGAGACTAAATTAAAGATGCCCAAAGAATAATAGAATGAATAAAAATGTAATTAAAAGCACTGAAGAAGGAATGGAAAACATTCCATAAAAATAAAATAAGGGGAGGGGTTAAAATGAAAGGTAGGCAAATAAATTCCAGTATGCATATTGATGGATTCCTTTAAGAAGAAAAACAAAACAACACAGTAGAATATTTAAAACTCTAATCCAAGAAAAGTTTTTTTTTTCTCCCCAAACTTAAGATCTGAATCCCAGGGCTCACAGTTGTCTGGGAAATCTGACCCAAAATAATCTATTTGAGACATACATATGGAGATCTAAATTAGCATTTTTCAGCACTGTTAAGGTACCATTCCACAGTCTTTGTGCTTCTATGGTTTCTGATAAGAAATCAGCCATAATTCTTATTGCTTTTATTATAACTTTATTTCCTCTGTCTGTTGTTAAGATTTTCTCTTTCTCTTTGGCTTTCAGTAGTTTGACTATGATAGCCTTGATGTGGTTATCTTTTATTTTATCCTGATTAAGGCTGCTGTGCTATAAAAGAAAGCAATTTAATTCTATATAAGGCAACTTTACCACAAAAATTAGGAATTGATAGTTACATTTATCAAGCATTAAGAACACAACCTAATACAAGGAAAGTTTCTTCAATTTGCTTTAATTTCTGTAAATACCAATCACCACCTGTAGTTGCTGTCCTAAACAACTTGCAGGGCCTTATAACTTGACAGGAAGAAGACAAGATTTTACTAGTGACACAAATGGCTGGGTAATCTCTAAGGAGGAAAAGTGGCAGGGTGACCATGGATTTCTTAGTAGGTAGCACACCATCAAACACTAGATGTAGAGTCAAGACTTAGACATTGTCTCCCCCAAACCCTTTACTTTACCAAATGCCCATGGTCACCACCCCTGCCATGTTACCTTCTTTTTCCCAGCCCACAGCTATGGCCTCTTGGGGAGTCTTTTACAATCAGTTGACTGAGGAAGGGAAAATTCAGGCCTGGTTTACAGATGGTTCTGCATGATACACAGGAATCACCTGAAAGTGGTCAGCTGCAGGACTACAACCTTTTTCTGGGACATCCCTGATGGACAGTGGTGAGGGCAAATTCTCACAGTGGGCAGACTTCAAGCAGTGCACATTTGGCTTGGAAGGAGAAATGGCACAATGTGTGTTTGCCAACTGATTCATGGGTTGTTGCCAATGCTTTGGCTGGGTGGTCAAGGACTTAGAAGGAACATGATTGGAAAATTGGTGACAAAAGAGGTCTGGGGAAGGTATGTGGACAGAACTTTCTGAATAGGCAAAAACATGAAAATATTTGGGTCCTATGTGAATGCTCACTGGAGAGTGACTTCAGCAGAGGAAGATTTTAATAATCAAGTAGATAAATTGATCTGCCCTGTGGAAAACAGTCTCTTTCCCCAGCCACTCCTGTCATTGCCCAATGGGCTTGTGAACAAAGTGGCCATGTGGTAGAGATGGAGGTTATGCACTGGCTCAGCAACATGGACTTCCTCTCAACAAAGACCTGGCTACCACCACTGCTGAGTGCCCAATCTGCCAGCAGCAGAGACCCACACTCAGCCCCTGATATGGGACCCTTCCTTGAGGTGATGAGCCTGCTATTTGATGACAGGTTGATTACATTGGGCCACTTCAATTGTGGAAGAGGCAGCAATTTGTTCTAAGTGGAAGAGACACATACTCCAGATGTCCTCCTTGGATGTAATGTTTCTTCTAAAACTACCATCCACAAACTCATAGAATATCTTATCCACCACCATGGTATTCCACACAGTCTTGCTTCTGATCAAGGAACCCATTTCAGAGCAAATGCTATGCAGAAATGGGCACATTCCCATGGAATTCACTGGTCTTACCATGTTCTCCATCACCCTGAAGCAGCTGTCTTGATAGAACAGTGGATGCCTTTTTGAAGACTCAATTAAGGCACCATCTAGGTGGCAATACCTTGCAGGGCTGGGGCGATGTTCTCCAGGAGGCTGTGTATGCTCTAAATCAGCATCCACTCTATGGTGCTGTTTCTCCCATAGCCAGGATTCATGGATTCAGGAATCAAGGGGTGGAATGGGAGGGGCACCACTCACCATTGCCTCTAGTGACACACTAGGAAAACTCTTGCTTCCTGTCTCTGCAACCTTAAACTCTGCTGGTCTACAGGTTTCAGTTCCAAAAGGTGGAGTGCTTCCACCAGGGAACAGAGCAATGATTCCACTTAATTGGAAGCTAAGACTGTCACCTGTCCTTTTTGGGCTCTTGTGCCTCTAAATCAACAGGCAAAGAATGGAATTACTGTTCAGGCTGGGGTAATTGATCCTGACTATCAAGGGGAAATAGGGCTACATCTACACAATGGAGGTAAAGAAGAGTTTGCCTGCAATAGAGGAGATCTCCTATGATGTCTCTCAGCACTACCATTACCTGTGATTAAAGTCAAAGGAAAATTGCAACAGCCCAGTCCAGGCACAACTTCCAATGGCCCAGAAACATGAGAAATGAAGGTTTGGGTCACCCCACCAGGTAGAGAACCAAAACCAACAGAGGTGCTTGATAAGAGTAAAGGGAACATGGAATGGGGAGTGGAAGAAGGAAGTGATAAATATGAATTTCAACCATGGGGCCAGTTACAGAAGCAAGGACTGTAATGGTCATGAATATTTCTTCCTTGGTTTCTTATGAACGTGTTTGTATATGTACATAACATGAAAATATTTGTTTTTTTTCCCTAACATTTTCCCTTATCTTATGATATGAGTTGTATTAGTTTCATGCCATAGTATTTCAGGATGACAAGTTTAAGAGTGAATGTTATCCAAGGCCTTGCACCCTATTCTGGAGGAAATTAGTGCATTTCTGGTTGTACACAGGAAAGGTGAACATTGTTAGGCAGAAATATAAGATATATAGATATATATCTGTTATTATTTTTATTTCGAGGCTAAATATTGTTTAAGGTGATGTGTATGGCTGCCAAGTTGACAAGCTTAACTGTATTGGTTAAGCTAATGTGTCAACTTGTCCTGGTAATTGTGCCCAGTTGTTTGTTCAAGCAAACACTGGGCTAATTGTAATTCAAGGACAATTATGGACTTTAGTCATCAGTGAGTTGATTGTATAAATGGCTTATTATATCTATAACAACTAAGAAGACTGTTGTCAGCAATGAGTGGTGTCTCATCCAATCAGCTGAAAGCCTTAAAAGGGGAAGTGATTTCAGCATTCAGGGAAAGAGAATCCCCATCTTTATTTCAGAGAGTGAGCGTCTCCTAGGAACTCATCATGGACCTTCCTCAGGCCCCTGGTTTGCAGCCTGCCCTGCAGAATTTGGACTTGTGCATCCCCCTGATCAAAGAAGACAATTTTATAAAATCTCATACTATTTGCAGACATTCTCTGTTTGCCTAGAGAACCCTGGTTAATGCATCCCCTTCATTTTTTCCTACCTCCTGCACTCCTGGCCCACCCTTCTCCTCTCCTTACATCCTCTCCTCTGCTCCCCTGCAAGGTCTAACCCAGGATGCACCTCTCCCCCTACCCCATCTCAAGAAGTCAAGCTTCCTTGGCATTTCCCAAGCCAATGAGCAAGGTCAGCCTTACTTTCTGTAGCAGTTTGATATCACTCATGAGTTCCAAAAAGAGATACTGGATTTCTGGACCTATTAGATTGTATTAACTTCAGAGGTTTCACTTTTGCTTGAATAAATTTTTTTTTATTGACTTTGTAATAATGTTACATTAAAAATATATATGTGAGGTCCCATTCAACCCCACCCCCCCCACCCCCCCTCTCCCCCCCCCAACAACACTCGTTCCCATCATCATGACACATCCATTGGATTTGGTAAGTACATCTTTGGGCACCTCTGCACCTCATAGACAATGGTTCACATCATGGCCCATACTCTCCTCCATTCCATCCAGTGGGCCCTGTGAGGATTTACAATGTCCGGTGATTACCTCTGAAGCACCATCCAGGGCACCTCCATGTCCCAAAGACGCCTCCACCTCTCATCTCTTCCTGCCTTTCCCCATACCCATCGTCCACCATGTCCACTTTTCCCAATCCAATGCCACCTCTTCTATGTGGACATTGGATTGGTTGTGTCCATTGCACCTCTATGTCAAGAGGAGGCTCAGATTCCATATGGATGCTGGATGCAATCCTCCCATTTTCAGTTGTAATCACTCTAGGCTCCATGGTGTGGTGGTTGTCCTTCTTCAACTCCATCTTAGCTGAGTGTGGTAAGTCCAATAGATCAGATTGTAGGTGCTGGAGTCTGTTGAGGCTCAGGACCTGGCTATCACATTGTCAGTCCAGAGATTAAAATCCCCTAAATATATCTTAAACCCCAACATTAACTGCACCTCCAGCACATTAGCATGAAAGTCTTATGAAGGGAGATCCCATCTGAGTCCAGATTCATCACACATAAACACCATTTCCAAAGAGGAGCCATCTGCCCTGGTAGTTAACCTCATCGGCCATGACCATAACTCCCATGGGTCTCTTTAGCCCTCAAAGGAACCAATATCTGGGGGTTGCATCTGCTTTATCTGTCTCTCTGACTCTGCTCAGTTGTGCATGAGGGCAATCCTTCTGCCAGCCTCCAGACTCTTTTTTAGAAACTCGTAGCCATATAAACTCATTTCTCCTTTCCATTTCCCCCTTACTTTAGGTCAAACAGCATTTTAAAGTCATGGTATTTTATGTAGACATGGATATTCTGTTGGTCCGCATTGAACCTTCCGTATAAGGTCATTTTCCAGTTGCATCATCAGTTGGTAGTTGATAGTGGTCCCTCGTTGCCAGGGTGGCTCATCCCCGGGTGTCATGTCCCACGCTGGGGAGAAGGCATTGCATTTACATGCTGAGTTTGGCTTCGAGACTGGCCACATTTGAGTAACATGAAGGCTGACAGGAGGAAATTCCCAGGCACAATGTTGCTCTAGGCCTTGTTCTTATTTTAGGTTTATCAGCTCACAAGCATAGTCATTAGCATCAGGGGCTCACTGTTGAACCCTCACTCCCTCCCGGTCCCCGCCACTGTACCTGGGAGACTGTCGCTGCTCCCCTAGGGACCACGACAGAGCACCACTGGCCAGGAACCCAGGACCCCCCCTACTGTGGTTTTTAATTGTTGCCACTATGAGTATATCCAAACATTACCATGCACCCTGGACATATGTTCTATACAGCTCCCTGTCAGCCATATATCACCTGTCATTGGTATCCCATACCAGTATCCCTCCATTGCCATTGTTGAAACACTCTGTGATCCAGAACTCCCCGAAATTTGAAGCCCAATATAATGTCATGGCCCCTTACTAGGGAATGGCATATAGCGATGGGTTTAAAGGATAGATAAAGAACTTGGATAAAGTTAGATAAAGAAATTAGATAAAGAATGTTGACTTGAAAAAATTCCACATCCTATCTTTTCCTTTTTTTTTTTTTTTTCCCCCCTTAATTATTCAGCTTTTCTTCACAGGAGTCCTAGACCACAGCAATGTATATATATAATATACAGCACTCCCACACATCCACCAGAAAACCTTTTTCCTTCCACAGTGATACTCTTACGCCCTATTCATATCATATTTACTTAAAGTGATGTACAGAGTCTGAGACATTAGCTTTCTAACAAGGTGACATCTGTGCTTACATTATGGTGCATACTTTAGGATACACAGTTCTTTACATTTTTAGTTATCCTATGTTTTACATTATGGTTTACATTATCAGTCTGTCATCTCCTATATGTTATGGTGTAATATTACATGTTTTATATCCATCCTTGTGTACTCTCAAGAAACTCCTCTCTTACCCCCCATTTACTTTGGTTCCACACATTTAACGTCCATTTTCCCTTCCACCTTGGTGCCCACAGTGACAGCCAACCTCCGTTTCCTGAGGAGCCACTTCCAGAGATAGATGGAATAGTGTTCAGGGCCTAACTTGCTCAGCTGCCCCAATGCCCTGGGAGCCACCCTTTCTCTCGAGGGATACAGTTCCCTCTATTTGATGGCATTAGTCCTCCCCAGGATGTGGGTCCACCCCCACTCTCACTACTTGGGTTTCTAGCCCATGGTGTCACCCACTCTGGCAGAATGAGCATTTAGACATTCCCCAGGAGCCCGTCCTGCATCAGACCCTCCCCTCCGAGCATTCTAAACAGGTAACCCTCTTTATTATATTTTGATATGATTTTCTCGGCATTTTACTCTCCACCAACACCTGACCCTCTCCTGTGTTCGTATGCTACCCCTCCCTCCCCCCACTTTTGGGCAACGTTACCCATCCGTCCCTCCCCAGCCACCCTCAAACCCGCAAAGCCCCAACCAAAGGCAACCCCTTGCCCCCCTTTTATCTCTTCTTTGTGTTCATACTTACCCCCATCTCGTCTTAAATTCCACCCCTGCAGACATCGGCTCATATCCTTCCTCCACCCTCTGATTTCCTGTAAGCCTATCATTCAGTCTCTTGCTATCTCGGGCAGCTTGTTTATTTCATATCATTGAGGTCATGTAGTATTTGTCCTTCAATGTCTGGGTTGCTTCACTCAACATAAGGTTCTCAAGATTCATCCATGTTATCACATGTGTTTGTAGTGTGTTTGTTCTTACAGCCGAGTAGTATTCCATTGTGTGTATATACCACATTTTATTGATCCACTCATCTGTTGATGGGCATTTGGGTTGATTCCAACTTTTGGCAATAGTGAACAATGCTGCTATGAACATTGGTGTACATATATCGGTTTGTGTCCTTGTTTTCAGTTCTGCTGGGTATATACCCAGCAGTGGTATTGCTGGGTCATATGGCAAATCTATGGCTAGTTTTTTGAGAAACCGCCATACTGTCCTCCAGAATGGTTGGATCCTTCTGCATTCCCACCAGCAGTGGATGAGTGTTCCCCTTCCTTCACATCCTCTCCAGCACTTGTATTCTTCTGTTTTTTTCATAGCTGCCAATCTTATGGGTGTAAGATGGTATCTCATTGTAGTTTTGATTTGCATTTCCCTGATAGCTAGAGATTTGGAACATTTTTTCATGTGCTTTCTTGCCATTTGTATTTCTTCTTCGGAGAAGTGTCTGTTTAAGTCTTTTTCCCATTTTTTAAATGGGTTGTTTATCTTTTTATTTTCAAGATATAGGAGTTCTTTATATATGCAAGTTATAAGTTTCTTATCAGATATATGATTGCCAAATATTTTCTCCCACTGTGTGGGCTCCCTTTTTACTTTCTTGACAAACTCCTTTGAGGTGCAGAAGGCTTTAATTTTGAGGAAGTCCCATTTATCTATTAGTTCTTTTGCTGCTCGTGCTTTTGGTGAGATATTCATAAATCCATTTCCTATTACAAGGTCCTGTAGATGTTTCCCTACACTGCTTTCTAAGGTTTTTATGGTCTTGGCTCTTATATTTAGGTCTTTGATCCATCTTGAGTTGATCTTTGTGTAAGGTGTGAGATGGTAATCCTCTTTCATTCTTCTACATATGGCTATCCAGTTCTCCAGACACCATTTGTTGAATAGGCCACTCTCTCCCAGTTGAGAGGGTTTGGTGGCTTTATCAAATATTATGTGGTTGTATATGTGAGGTTCTATATCAGAGCTTTCAATTCGATTCCATTGGTCTATGTGTCTCTCCTTATGCCAATACCATGCTGTTTTCACCACTGTAGCTTTATAGTATGTTTTGAAGTCAGGTAGTGTGATTCCTCCAATTTCGTTTTTCTTTTTCAGTATGTCTTTGGCTATTCGGGGTCTCTTTCCTTTCCAAATAAATTTCATAGTTAGTTTTTCTAGTTCCTTAAAGAAGGCTGCATTGATTTTTATTGGGATTGCATTGAATGTGTAGATCAGTTTTGGTAGGATAGACATCTTAATAATCTTCAGTCTTCCTATCCATGAACAAGGAATAGTCTTCCATTTATTTAGGTCTTCTTTTATTTCCTTGAACAATCTTGTATAGTTCTCGGTGTATAAGTTCTTTACCTCTTTAGTTAAATTTATTCCTAAGTATTTGATTTTTTTATTTACTATTGTGAATGGTATTTGTTTCTTGATTTCCTCCTGATCTTGCTGATTATTGGTGTACAGAAATGCTACTGATTTTTGCGCATTGATCTTATAACCTGCGACTTTACTAAACTCATTTATGAGATCGTTGTAGATCTCTCAGGGATTTCTATGTATAGGATCATGTCATCTGCAAATAATGAAATTTTGACTTCTTCCTTTCCAATTTGAATGCCTTTTATTTCTGGTTCTTGCCTCAGTGCTCGAGCAAGTACTTCTAAGACAATGTTAAATAGTAGCGGAGATAGTGGGCATCCTTGTCTTGTTCCTGAGTTTAGAGGGAAGGAGTCTAGGATTTCTCCATTGTAAACAATATTGGCTTTAGGTTTTTCATATATACTCTTTATCATGTTCAAAAAATTCCCTTGTATTCCAATCTTTTGGAGTGTTTTTATCAAGAAAGGGTGCTGTATTTTGTCAAATGCTTTTTCTGCATCAATAGATATAATCATGTGATTTTTTTCCTTCAATCTGTTTATATGGTGTATTACGTTGATTGATTTTCTTATGTTGAACCATCCTTGCATACCTGGGATGAATCCCACTTGGTCGTGGTGTATAATACGTTTAATGTGTTGTTGAATACGATTAGCAAGTATTTTGTTAAGTATTTTTGCATCTAGGTTCATTAGAGAAATTGGTCTGTAATTTTCCTTTCTTGTGATGTCTTTGTTTGGCTTTGGTACTAGGGTAATGTTGGCATCATAGAAGGAGTTGGGTAATATTCTCTCTGTTTCGATGTTTTGGAATAGTTTCAGCAGGATTGGTGTCAGTTCTTTCCGGAATGTTTTGTAGAATTCACCTGTGAAGCCATCTGGCCCTGGGCTCTTCTTAGTTGGGAGATTTTTAATAACTGATTCTATCTCTCTGCTTGTGATTGGTTTGTTAAGATCATCAATTTCTTCTTTTGTCAATATGGGCTGCTTATGTGTTTCTAGGAATTTGTCCATTTCCTCTAGATTTTCATTTTTGTTGGAATATAGTTTTTCAAAATATCCTCTTATGATAGTCTTTATTTCTGTGGGGTCAGTGGTGATATCGCCTTTCTCATTTCTTATTTTGTGTATTTGCATCTTCTCTCTTTTTTTCTTTGTTAGTGTTGCTAAAGGTTTGTCAATTTTGTTAATCTTCTCAAAAAACCAGCTCTTGGTCTTGTTTATCTGTTCAAGTGCTTTCTTATTTTCTATTTCATTTAGTTCTGCTCTTATCTTTGTTATTTCCTTCCTTCTTCTTCCTGTTGGGTTACTTTGTTGTTGTTTTCCTAATTCCTTCAAATGTGCAGTTAGTTCTTCAATTTTTGCTCTTTCTTCTTTTTTGATATATGAATTTATGGCTATAAACTTCCCTCTCAGTACTGCTTTTGCTGCATCCCATAAACTTTGGTATGTTGTGTTATCATTATCATTTGTTTCAAGGTAGTCATTGATTTCTTTTGAGATTTCCTCTTTGACCCACTGTTTTTCTAAGAGTGTGCTGTTTAATTTCCAAATCGTGGTGTGAAATCTGGGCTTCTGTCCCTTGCAAATCTCCAGCTTGACTCCACTGTGGTCAGAGATAATGTTTTGTATGATTTCAATCTTTCTGAATTCGTTCAGCCTTTCTTTGTGGCCTAGCATATGATCTATCTTGGAGAATGATCCATGTGTGCTTGAGAAAAATGTATATCCTGCTGTGTTTGGGTGTAGCGATCTATATATGTCTATTAGATCCAGCTCCTCTAATATACTATTCAGATGTTTTGTTTCTTTGGTGATTCTCTTTTGAGATGTTCTGTCCAGAGTTGATAGTGGTGTATTAAAATCCCCCACTATAATTGTAGATATATCTATTCTTTCACTTAGTTTTTCCAGCGTTTGCCTGATGTATTTAGAGGCACCCTTGTTAGGGGCATAGATATTTATGATTGTTCGATCTTCTTGACAGATTTTCCCTTTGACTAAAATGTAGTATCCTTCTTTGTCCCTCACAATTGTTTCACATTTAAAGTCTATTTTGTCTGATATTAATATAGCTACTCCTGCCTTTTTTTGGTTATTGTTAGCTTGTATGATTGTTTTCCAGCCATTCACTTTCAATCTCCATGCATCTCTGGGTCTAAGATGTGTCTCTTGTAGACAGCATATGGATGAATCATATTTCCTTTTCCAATGTCCCAGTCAGAATCTTTTGATAGGTGAGTTTAATCCGTTGACATTCAGTGTTATTACTATCAAGGAATTATTTGTGTTAGCCATATTTTGATTGGATTTGTGTTTGTAATATTTTGTTTGTATATATTTTTTTGTCTTTTTTTTTGTTGTTGTTGGTCTTATACTCTCCTCCAACTTTGCCTTTCCTGTTTTTTCCTTTCTTCCTGCAGAACTCCCTTTAGAATTTCTTGAAGGGGAGGTTTCTTGTTGGTATACTCTTTCAGTTTCTGTTTGTCTGCGAATATTTTGAACTCTCCATCATGTTTGAATGCTAGTTTAATTGGATAGAGTATTCTTGGTTGGAAATTTTTTTCCTTTAGTACCTTGACTATATCATACCACTGTCTTCTTGCCTCCATGGTTTCAGAAGAGAAATCAGCACTTATCTAATTGAGCTTCCCTTGTATGTGATGGTTTTCTTTTCTCTTGCTGCTTTTAGGATTTTCTGTTTGTCTTGAGCATTGGATAATTTGAGAAGTATATGTCTTGGGGTGGGCCTGTTGGGGTTTATGACTTGTGGAGTGCGCTGTGCTTCTTGGATATGTACATCTGTCTCTTTCAGTAGATTTGGGAAGTTTTCAGCCATTATTTCCTGCAACACTCCTTCTGACCCCTTTCCCTTCTCTTCACCTTCTGGAATGCCTATAATACGTATGTTTGAGCGTTTTGCATTGTCATTCAGGTCCCTAAATCCTAATTGGATTTTTTCTATCTTCTTATTGACCCCTTCTACTATCTGTTTGATTTCTGATGTACTGTCTTCCACATCACTAATTCTCTGCTCTGTCTCTTCTAGTCTGCTGATATTTGCTGCAAGTGTATTTTTGATTTCTTGAACTGTGGTGTTCATTCCCATCATATCTGTTATGTTTTTGCATATGTCTGCAATTTCCCCTCCAAGTGATGTCTTCATGTTGTTGTTTTTTTCCATTTTTTTAATTGAGTTTGTAATAATATTACATTAAAAATATATATGTGAGGTCCCAATCAACCCCACCCCCCCCACCCCACCTCTCCCCCCCCAGCAAAACTCATTCCCATCATCATGACACATCCATTGGATTTGGTAAGTACATCTTTGGGCACCTCTGCATCTCATAGTCAATGGTCCACATCATGGCCCATACTCTCCTCCATTCCATCCAGTGGGCCCTGTGAGGATTTACAATGTCCAGTGATTGGCTCTGAAGCGCCATCCAGGGCAGCTCAATGTCCCAAAGACGCCTCCACCTCTCATCTCTTCCTGCCTTTCCCCATACCCATCAGCCACCATGTCCACTTTTCCCAATCCAATGCCACCTCTTCTATGTGGACATTGGATTGGTTGTGTCCATTGCATCTCTATGTCACGAGGAGGCTCAGATTCCACATGGATGCTGGATGCAATCCTCCCACTTTCCGTTGTAATCACTCTAGGCTCCATGGTGTGGTGGTTGTCCTTCTTCAACTCCATCTTAGCTGAGTGTGGTAAGTCCAATAAATCAGATTGTAGGTGCTGGAGTCTGTTGAGGCTCAGGACCTGGCTATCACATTGTCAGTCCAGAGATTCAAATCCCCTAAGTATATCTTAAACCCCAACATTAACTGCACCTCCAGCACATTAGCATGAAAGTCTTATGAAGGAAGATCCCATCTGAGTCCAGATTCATCACACATAAACACCATTTCCAAAGAGGGGCCATCTGACCTGGTAGTTAACCCCATCGGCCATGACCATAACTCCCATGGGTCTCTTTAGCCCTCAAAGGAACCAATATCTGGGGGTTGCATCTGCTTTATCTGTCTCTCTGACTCTGCTCAGTTGTGCATGAGGGCAATCCTTCTGCCAGCCTCCAGACTCTTTTTTAGAAACTCGTAGCCATATAAACTCATTTCTCCTTTCCATTTCCCCCTTACTTTAGGTCAAACAGCATTTTAAAGTCATGGTATTTTATGTAGACAGGGATATTCTGCTGATCCGCATTGAACCTTCCGTTTAAGGTCATTTTCCAGTTGCATCATCAGTTGGTAGTTGATAGTGGTCCCTCGGTGCCAGGGAGGCTCATCCCCGGGTGTCATGTCCCACGCTGGGGGGAAGGCATTGCATTTACATGCTGAGTTTGGCTTCGAGACTGGCCACATTTGAGTAACATGAAGGGTAACAGGAGGAAATTCCCAGGCACAATGTTGCTCTAGGCCTTGTTCTTATTTTAGGCTTATCAGCTCACAAGCATAGTCATTAACATCAGGGGCTCACTGTTGAACCCTCTCTCCCTCCCAGTCCCCGCCGCTGTACCTGGGAGACTGTCGCTGCTCCCCTAGGGACCACGACAGAGCACCACTGGCCAGGAACCCAGTATCCCCCCGCTGTGGTTTTAATTGTTGCCACTATGAGTATATCCAAACATTACCATGCACCCTGGTCATATGTTCTGTACAGCTCCCTGTCAGCCATATATCACCTGTCATTGGTATCCCATACCAGCATCCCTCCATTGCCATTGTTGAAACACTCTGTGATCCAGAACTCCCCGAAATTTGAAGCCCAATATGATATCATGGTCCCTTACTAGGGAATGGCTTATAGCGATGGGTTTAGAGATTAGATAAAGAACTTGGATAAAGTTAGATAAAGAACTTAGATAAAGAATGTTGACTTGAAAAAATTCTACATCCTATCTTTTTTTTTTTTCCCCCTAATTATTCAGCTTCTCTTCATAGGAGTCCTAGGCCACAGCAATGCATATATATAATATACAGCACTCTCATACATCCACCACAAAACCTTTTTCCTTCCACAGCGATACTCTTACACCCTATTCACATCATATTTACTTAACGTGTTGTACAGAGTCTGAGACATTAGCTTTCTAACAAGGTGAGATCTGTGCTTACATTATGGTGCATACTTTAGGATACACAGTTCTTTACATTCTTAGTTATCCTATGTTTTACATTATGGTTTACATTATCAGTCTGTCATCTCCTATATGTTATGGTGTAATATTACATGTTTTATATCCATCCTTGTGTACTCTCAAGGAACTCCTCTCTTACCCCCCATTTACCTTGGTTCCACACATTTAACGTTCATTTTCCCTTCCACCTTGGTGCCCACAGTGACATCCAACCTCCGTTTCCTGAGGAACCACTTCCAGAGATAGATGGAATAGTGTTCAGGGCCTAACTTGCTCAACTGCCCCAATGCCCTGGGAGCCACCCTTTGTCTCGAGGGATACAGTTCCCTCTATTTGATGGCATTAGTCCTCCCCAGGATATGGGTCTACCCCCACTCTCACTACTTGGGTTTCTACCCCATGTTGACACCCACTCTGGCAGAATGAGCATTTAGACATTCCCCAGGAGCCCGTTCTTCATCAGACCCTCCCCTCCGAGCATTCTAAACAGGTAACCCTCTTTATTATATTTTGATATGATTTTCTCGGCATTTTACTCTCCACCAACACCTGACCCTCTGCTGTGTTCGTATGCTACCCCTCCCTCCCCCCACTTTTGGGCAACGTTACCCATCCGTCCCTCCCCAGCCACCCTCAAACCCGCAAAGCCCCAACCAAAGGCAACCCCTTGCCCCCCTTTTATCTCTTCTTTGTGTTCATACTTACCCCCATCTCGTCTTAAATTCCACCCCTGCAGACATCGGCTCACATCCTTCCTCCAACCTCCGATTTCCTGTAAGCCTATCGTTCAGTCTCTTGCTATCTCGGGCAGCTTGTTTATTTCATATCATTGAGGTCATGTAGTATTTGTCCTTCAATGTCTGGGTTGCTTCACTCAACATAAGGTTCTCAAGATTCATCCATGTTATCACATGTGTTTGTAGTGTGTTTGTTCTTACAGCCGAGTAGTATTCCATTGTGTGTATATACCACATTTTATTGATCCACTCATCTGTTGATGGGCATTTGGGTTGATTCCAACTTTTGGCAATAGTGAACAATGCTGCTATGAACATTGGTGTACATATATCGGTTTGTGTCCTTGTTTTCAGTTCTGCTGGGTATATACCCAGCAGTGGTATTGCTGGGTCATATGGCAAATCTATGGCTAGTTTTTTGAGAAACCACCATACTGTCCTCCAGAATGGTTGGATCCTTCTGCATTCCCACCAGCAGTGGATGAGTGTTCCCCTTCCTTCACATCCTCTCCAGCACTTGTATTCTTCTGTTTTTTTCATAGCTGCCAATCTTATGGGTGTAAGATGGTATCTCATTGTAGTTTTGATTTGCATTTCCCTGATAGCTAGAGATTTGGAACATTTTTTCATGTGCTTTCTTGCCATTTGTATTTCTTCTTCGGAGAAGTGTCTGTTTAAGTCTTTTTCCCATTTTTTAAATGGGTTGTTTATCTTTTTATTTTCAAGATATAGGAGTTCTTTATATATGCAAGTTATAAGTTTCTTATCAGATATATGATTGCCAAATATTTTCTCCCACTGTGTGGGCTCCCTTTTTACTTTCTTGACAAACTCCTTTGAGGTGCAGAAGGCTTTAATTTTGAGGAAGTCCCATTTATCTATTAGTTCTTTTGCTGCTCGTGCTTTTGGTGAGATATTCATAAATCCATTTCCTATTACAAGGTCCTGTAGATGTTTCCCTACACTGCTTTCTAAGGTTTTTATGGTCTTGGCTCTTATATTTAGGTCTTTGATCCATCTTGAGTTGATCTTTGTGTAAGGTGTGGGATGGTAATCCTCTTTCATTCTTCTACATATGGCTATCGAGTTCTCCAGATACCATTTGTTGAATAGGCCACTCTCTCCCAGTTGAGAGGGTTTGGTGGCTTTATCGAATATTATGTGGCTGTATATGTGAGGTTCTATATCGGAGCTTTCAATTCGATTCCATTGGTCTATGTGTCTCTCCTTATGCCAATACCATGCTGTTTTCACCACCGTAGCTTTGTAGTATGTTTTGAAGTTAGGTAGTGTGATTCCTCCAATTTCGTTTTTCTTTTTCAGTATGTCTTTGGCTATTCGGGGTCTCTTTCCTTTCCAAATAAATTTCATAGTTAGTTTTTCTAGTTCCTTAAAGAAGGCTGCATTGATTTTTATTGGGATTGCATTGAATGTGTAGATCAGTTTTGGTAGGATAGACATCTTAATAATGTTCAGTCTTCCTATCCATGAACAAGGTATAGTCTTCCATTTATTCAGGTCTTCTTTGATTTCCTTGAACAATCTTGTATAGTTCTCGGTGTATAAGTTCTTTACCTCTTTAGTTAAATTTATTCCTAAGTATTTGATTTTTTTATTTACTATTGTGAATGGTATTTGTTTCTTGATTTCCTCCTGATCTTGCTGATTATTGGTGTACAGAAATGCTACTGATTTTTGCACATTGATCTTATAACCTGCGACTTTACTAAACTCATTTATGAGTTCTAGAATCTTCGTTGTAGATCTCTCAGGGTTTTCTATGTATAGGATCATGTCATCTGCAAATAATGAAATTTTGACTTCTTCCTTTCCAATTTGAATGCCTTTTATTTCTGGTTCTTGCCTCAGTGCTCGAGCAAGTACTTCTAAGACAATGTTAAATAGTAGCGGAGATAGTGGGCATCCTTGTCTTGTTCCTGAGTTTAGAGGGAAGGAGTCTAGGATTTCTCCATTGTAAACAATATTGGCTTTAGGTTTTTCATATATACTCTTTATCATGTTCAAAAAATTCCCTTGTATTCCAATCTTTTGGAGTGTTTTTATCAAGAAAGGGTGCTGTATTTTGTCAAATGCTTTTTCTGCATCAATAGATATAATCATGTGATTTTTTTCCTTCAATCTGTTTATATGGTGTATTACGTTGATTGATTTTCTTATGTTGAACTATCCTTGCATACCTGGGATGAATCCCACTTGGTCGTGGTGTATAATACGTTTAATGTGTTGTTGAATACGATTAGCAAGTATTTTGTTAAGTATTTTTGCGTCTAGGTTCATTAGAGAAATTGGTCTGTAATTTTCCTTTCTTGTGATGTCTTTGTTTGGCTTTGGTACTAGGGTAATGTTGGCATCATAGAAGGAGTTGGGCAATGTTCTTTCTGTTTCGATGTTTTGGAATAGTTTCAGCAGGATTGGTGTCAGTTCTTTCCGGAATGTTTTGTAGAATTCACCTGTGAAGCCATCTGGCCCTGGGCTCTTCTTAGTTGGGAGATTTTTAATAACTGATTCTATCTCTCTGCTTGTGATTGGTTTGTTAAGATCATCAATTTCTTCTTTTGTCAATATGGGCTGCTTATGTGTTTCTAGGAATTTGTCCATTTCCTCTAGATTTTCATTTTTGTTGGAATATAGTTTTTCAAAATATCCTCTTATGATAGTCTTTATTTCTGTGGGGTCAGTGGTGATATCGCCTTTCTCATTTCTTATTTTGTGTATTTGCATCTTCTCTCTTTTTTTCTTTGTTAGTGTTGCTAAAGGTTTGTCAATTTTGTTAATCTTCTCAAAAAACCAGCTCTTGGTCTTGTTTATCTGTTCAAGTGCTTTCTTATTTTCTATTTCATTTAGTTCTGCTCTTATCTTTGTTATTTCCTTCCTTCTTCTTCCTGTTGGGTTACTTTGTTGTTGTTTTTCTAATTCCTTCAAATGTGCAGTTAGTTCTTCAATTTTTGCTCTTTCTTCTTTTTTGATATATGAATTTATGGCTATAAACTTCCCTCTCAGTACTGCTTTTGCTGCATCCCATAAATTTTGGTATGTTGTGTTATCATTATCATTTGTTTCAAGGTAGTCATTGATTTCTTTTGAGATTTCCTCTTTGACCCACTGTTTTTCTAAGAGTGTGCTGTTTAATTTCCAAATCGTGGTGTGAAATCTGGGCTTCTGTCCCTTGCAAATCTCCAGCTTGACTCCACTGTGGTCAGAGATAATGTTTTGTATGATTTCAATCTTTCTGAATTCGTTCAGCCTTTCTTTGTGGCCTAGCATATGATCTATCTTGGAGAATGATCCATGTGTGCTTGAGAAAAATGTATATCCTGATGTGTTTGGGTGTAGCGATCTATATATGTCTATTAGATCCAGCTCCTCTAATATACTATTCAGATGTTTTGTTTCTTTGGTGATTCTCTTTTGAGATGTTCTGTCCAGAGTTGATAGTGGTGTATTAAAATCCCCCACTATAATTGTAGATGTATCTATTCTATCACTTAGTTTTTCCAGTGTTTGCCTGACGTATTTAGAGGCACCCTTGTTAGGGGCATAGATATTTATGATTGTTCGATCTTCTTGACAGATTTTCCCTTTCACTAAAATGTAGTATCCTTCTTTGTCTCTCACAATTGTTTCACATTTAAAGTCTATTTTGTTTGATATTAATATAGCTACTCCTGCCTTTTTTTGGTTATTGTTAGCTTTTATGATTGTTTTCCAGCCATTCACTTTCAATCTCCATGCATCTCTGGGTCTAAGATGTGTCTCTTGTAGACAGCATATGGATGGGTCATATTTCCTTATCCATTGTCCCAGTCAGAATCTTTTGATAGGTGAGTTTAACCCGTTGACATTCAGTGTTATTACTATCAAGGAATTATTTGTGTTAGCCATATTTTGATTGGATTTGTGTTTGTCATATTTTGTTTGTATATTTTTTTTGTCTTTTTTGTGGTTGTTGTTGGTCTTATACTCTCCTCCAACTCTGCCTTTCCTGTTTTTTCCTTTCTTCCTGCAGAACTCCTTTTAGAATTTCTTGAAGGGGAGGTTTCTTGTTGGTATACTCTTTCAGTTTCTGTTTGTCTGCGAATATTTTGAACTCTCCATCATGTTTGAATGCTAGTTTAGCTGGATAGAGTATTCTTGGTTGGAAATTCTTTTCCTTTAGTACCTTGACTATATCATACCACTGCCTTCTTTCCTCCATGGTTTCAGAAGAGAAATCAGCACTTAATCTAATTGAGCTTCCCTTGTATGTGATGGTTTTCTTTTCTCTTGCTGCTTTTAGGATTTTCTGTTTGTCTTGAGCATTGGATAATTTGACAAGTATATGTCTTGGGGTGGGCCTGTTGGGGTTTATGACTTGTGGAGTGCGCTGTGCTTCTTGGATATGCACATCTGTCTCTTTCAGTAGATTTGGGAAGTTTTCAGCCATTATTTCCTGCAACACTCCTTCTGACCCCTTTCCCTTCTCTTCACCTTCTGGAATGCCTATAATACGTATGTTTGAGCGTTTTGCATTGTCATTCAGGTCCCTAAATCCTAATTGGATTTTTTCTATCTTCTTGTTGACCCCTTCTACTATCTGTTTGATTTCTGATGTACTGTCTTCCACATCACTAATTCTCTGCTCTGTCTCTTCTAGTCTGCTGATATTTGCTGCAAGTGTATTTTTGATTTCTTGAACTGTGGTGTTCATTCCCATCATATCTGTTATGTTTTTGCGTATGTCTGCAATTTCCCCTCCAAGTGATGTCTTCATGTTGTTAACCTCTTTCATTACTTCATCAAATTTGTCGGTGATAAATGTTCTGAGATCTTTCATTGCTTGTGCCAAGTTTTGCTCCCCTTCGTGATTATTGGTTTGTTGATTGGATTCAGCCATGTTTTCCTGATTGCTGGTTTGCTTTGTAGATTTTTGTTGCTTTCTGGTCATCTCTTTATTTTGACGGATTTAATCAGTTCCTTAACTTCTTTGTCTGCTCTTGGAGGTTAATTAGCTGTTATTTTTGCATAGGTGTTATATCTTCTCTTTGTCACTTTTTTCTTCTTATTCTAGTTACTTGTTGTTGGTTAAGTTCACTTTAAAGGAAAGTATTAGTGTTGGAGAAAGACAATTGTGTAAGCAAGGGAAAAGTGTAAGGTAGTATTGGTGATATATGTTAACAAAGCAAGAATATGAGATCTGGGAGGATGGAGGTTAGATTCATGTAAATTGTGTAGAGTTATAGCAGTAGGTAGAGTACGTATTATAAGGTAGATGATTGAATATGGTAGGAATATGGTATGAGCTAAAAAGCTATTGATTTCGTGAGAGAGGGAAAGAGAAAAGAAAGGTAATAGTTTCAAGAGTGGATGACAGACAGAAAACAAAACATAGGTATTAGTAATTAAGAATTAGACCCTTTGTGGATCGAAGAAAAGGAGGTGGGAGGTGGAATATAGGAGAGCCAGTAGATGGTGGTGGATATCAAGATGTAGGGGAAAGAGGATAGTGTAGGTAGCCTAAATCAGTTCACACAGAAATGAGGCAGTGAAGGATGAGAAAACCCAGCGAATGTGAGGTGTTTCCTGCTGCACCTATTGTATAATTGAGTTAAAATAAACTAAGTAGAATATGAGGGATAAGAGGGAGAGAGACAACAGAATAAAAAGGGGAAAAAAGAGAAAAAAAAAAGAAAGAAAAAAAAAGAAAAAAGGGGGGGAGGAAGGGACGAGAGGAAGAAAGGAAAAGAGTGTGGCCAGGGGTGGGGAACAGGTAGGGGAAAGAAAAAAATAAAAAAAAACTGATATACACGAACCAGAATTAAAACACCCACTACTCAGCACCTACCACACACACACACAAAAAAAAACCTTAAATAACTGAGTAAAAAAAGACTTTGGGGGATACACTGTGAGAGAAGACTAGGGGATAATGCGGTGTTAGCAATCAGGAAATTGAAAAAAGTAAAGAATAAGTCAAAATGAAAATAAAAACAAAACAGAATGAAACGATAAAGAAAAAACGCCAACGTTGAAGGCTAGGGCATTTAAGGACCTCAGATGGACCTCAGTGCGTGATGGATTCAGGGATGGAAAGTCTGAGATATTGAGGACTCAAGAGGTGTGAGTCTCTGTAGTGTGGGCCACCAGAATTTAGGGAATTCAGACCTGGCAGCCTCCAATCTCATCAACAGGAAGCCTGGGAGCCCCACAGTGTAACACAGCCCTCCGGGATCCCCACAGCTGGGTGCCAACCCTATGGGGGAAGTCTAATCCGCAAACTCTATACTGTGACTGAACCCTGCAATTCACTTTGCTGGGATCATAAGTACATTATCTTTCATTTGAGCTTTTGGACAGCTCCCGTCCTGTGATTCCAAACCACTGCCACTAGAGGGCGCCTCTACACCGCAGCTACTTTACTAGTACAGATCCGAAGCCCGGCCAGTGACGCGGAAAACGGATTCCAATACCAGAATTCTCAAGCTTTGCAGAATATTCCTTATTCTGCTTCCAGACGTGTCCCCGCCCCTTGCCGCAGCCTAGATCAATTTTCCAATTACTTCTCTTTATTGCCTACAGCCTATTTGGGTTGGAGAACGGTTGCCGGGCTTTTGGGGGCGGGGCTTCAGGTGGAAGCCCTATTGTTTATATTCGCACTCAGAAGTTTCTCCCGCTTCACAACAAAACACAGTCTATCTTCCGAAATCAATCCACAGAGGCGATCTGTCACATCAACCTGACAACAGCTCACCCAGAACTCCCGAACCCCTTAGCCCTTCAGATTCGTCTAAAAGCGGTGCCGCCCGGCTGGACCGCGGTTCCCCCCACCCCCAACAGGGAGGAGCCCGTGCGCGGGTCTCACCTGCGGGCAATAGAACCCAAATTATATCTACTAGACCAATCCTCTCCGTTACCTTTCCACCCAATCGATGTCCCGACACTTCTGCCCTGCAAAAATCCCGAAAAAGCCTCGCCTTGGAGAACCTGCCGCCGCGCCCAGCCGTCTCTTCCCGGGACAGACCACAAAGGCAAGTTTACTCAGCAACCATCTTGTCTCCTCCCCCCTTCATGTTGTTAACCTCTTTCATTACTGCATCAAATTTGTCGGTGATAAATGTTCTGAGATCTTTCATTGCTTGTGCCAAGTTTTGCTCCCCTTCGTGATTATTGGTTTGTTGATTGGATTCAGCCATGTTTTCCTGATTATTGGTTTGGTTTGTAGATTTTTGTTGCTTTCTGGTCATCTCTTTATTTTGATGAATTTAATCAGTTCCTTAGCTTCTTTGTCTGCTCTTGGGGGTTAATTAGTTGTTATTTTTGCATAGGTGTTATATCTTCTCTTTGTCACTTTTTTCTTCTTATTCTAGTTACTTGTTGTTGGTTAAGTTCACTTTAGAGGAAAGTATTAGTGTTGGGGAAAGGCAATTGTGTAAGCAAGGGAAAAGTGTAAAGTAGTATTGGTGATGTATGTTAACAAAGCAAGAATATGAGATCTGGGAGGATGGAGGTTAGATTCATGTAGATTGTATAGAGTTATAGCTGTAGGTAGAGTACCTTTTATGAAGTAGATGACTGAATATGGGAGGAATATGGTATGAACTACAAAGCTATTGTTTTCATGAGAGAGGGAAAAAGAAAAGAAAGGTAATAGTTTCAAGAGTGGATAACAGACAGAAAACAGAACAAAGGTATTAGAAATTAAGAGTTAGACACTTTGTGGATCAAAGAACGGGAGGTGGGGGGTGGAATATAGGAGAGACAGTAGATGATAGTGGATATCAAGATGCAGGGGAAGGGGGATAGTGTAGGTAGCCTAAATCAGTTCACACAGAAATGAGGCAGTGGAGGATGGGAAAACCCAGCAAATGTGAGGTGTTCCCTGTAGCACCTATTGTATACTTGAATTAAAATAAAATAAGTGGAAGATGAGGGACAAGAGGGAAAGAGAAAACCGAAAAAAAAAACTAATTATAATAAAGAAATAAAGAAAGACAAGAAGAAAGGAAGAAAGGAAAAGAGGATGGGCAAACAGTGGGGAACGGATAGGGGGAAGAGAGATACAGGTATACACGTGTCACAATTGCAACACTATCTAAAACAACAACTTTCCCCCGCTTTGCCCTAAAACCCCCCGTCTGTCTGCCCAAATGGGTCTGCAAGCACCTCCCTTCCCACAAACCCCCAATAGGCCGCCCAGGGCCCACGAACTCCCCAGTACTGCAGATGCTCCAAAAAAAAAAAAAAAAAGTAAAATAAATTAAAAGGAAAAAACAAAACAAAACAAAGAACAGAAACCCCTCCGCAGGCCCGGCTCCGCCCGCCGCTGCCCGCCGCGGAGGCGTGGACCGGCTCTGCCCGGCTACTTACGCCGCCGCGGCCTGGCCTGGCTCCACCCGGCTCCGCTCGCCACAGCGGCCCAGCCGGCTCCCGCGTCCACCTCCCGCCGCCGCGGCCTGGACCGGCCCCGCCCGGCTCCGTACGCTGCCGCGGCCTGACCCGGCTCCGCCCGGCTCCGCTCGCTACAGCGGCCTGGCCCAGCTCCGGCGTCCACGCCGACGCGGCCCGGCTCGGCCTGACTTGGCCCCGCCCAGCCCCGCTCGCTGCCGGCGCAGCCCGGCCCAGCTCCGGCGTCCGCCGCTGCGGCCCGGCCTGGCTCAGCCCCACCGAGCGGGGCTAGATGCCTCGTCTCCGCCTACCCAAGGAGGGAATCCTCTACAGGTAGCTGGGATCTCCGTGTATATTTCACAGATGGATCCTCTCTGTTACCTTCCCTCCAAATCGATGTCCAGACACCTCCGGACCAGCAAAAATCCCAAAACAATCCGGTCCCAAAGAGTCTCCAACGCCGCCCAGCCGATTCCCCGCAGAAGACCCTAACAGGGATGTTCACTCAGCCGCCATCTTGCCCCTCTCTTGAATAAATTATGATTAAGACTTTGAGAGAAGGCTCTATTACATATGGCAGAGGAGCCGGGTAGAGAAACAAGCCATTTGCCTGATAATTTATAGTTGACCTTGTAGAGAGAGCAGAACAGCTAAGCCAGGAGAGAAATAAGCCCCAGGAGAGAGACAAGCCTTATGTCAGCCTAGAGCTAAGAAAAGAAGCAGCTGGGACCATAGTGCCTTAAGAGGAAAGAGGAAGGCTGAACCCTCTCAGACATCACCCGCCATCTTGCTCCTACACGTGGCCACTGATGAGGTGAGAAACTACCTCTTATGGTACCTTGAGTTGGACTCTTTAGGGTCTGGTAACTGTAAGCTTCTACCCCAAATAAATGAAACCCAATGGAGTTCTGGTACTTTGCATCAGATCCCATTTGGCTGCCTAATACACTTTCTAACTATGAAAAGCCTGGCCCCATCAGAAAACCGTGGAAATGTAAGAGGGCTGTTTTGATAACCTCTCTCCTCCATGAATCTGTCTGTATTTGCCATAATTCTCCTTATCTCAAGGCAGGATTGAATTTTATAGCATCATTGACTGCTGTGAACAGCAGTGCCTTCTGCAAAGCTTGCTCTTATAAAGTGCCCTCCACATAAACTTTACACCTAATCTCCAGGTAATAACATCACCCTAAAGGTCCACAAAGAGGGCAAGTGCAATGATAATGTCAAAGGGATCAATAAAAAGAATGAAAGATTCTAGAACATGACCGCTATAAGGGCCCTTGGGAAATGTGAATTGAACACCCTCGATTTGCCGATGTGAGCACTAAACCCAGGTTGATGATAATGTTTTCTGAGGTCCACTGAGATTCAGGTCTGGCTGGACCCCAGGTGATGTGAACAATGCCTGGCAGCCTGCTGCTGAGACCATGCTATATGTGTCTTTGTGTGAACCTGCTGCTGAGGCCATACTGTGTGTGTGTGTGTGTGCCTGCTACTGAGGCCATGCTGTGTGTGTGTGAGCCTGCTGCTGAGGCCACGCTGTGTGTGTTTTTGTGTGAACCTGCTGCTGAGGCCATACTGTGTGTGTGTGTGAGCCTGCTACTGAGGCCACGCTGTGTGTGTGTGAGCCTGCTGCTGAGGCCACGCTGTGTGTGTGTTTGTGTGAACCTGCTGCTGAGGCCATACTGTGTGTGTGTGTGTGAGCCTGCTACTGAGGCCACGCTGTGTGTGTGTGAGCCTGCTGCTGAGGCCACGCTGTGTGTGTGTGAGCCTGCTACTGAGGCCACGCTGTGTGTGTGTGAGCCTGCTACCGAGGCCATGCTGTGTGTGTGCACATGTGAATGGGGTAATGTACTGACTGCTGCAGATGGGTCAGGGGCCTCCACAGTCTAGGTGGGTAGGTTCCCCAAAAGAGCAAGGAAAGGCTTTGTGACTTGACCTCGGTTTCCATTTTAAACGTGAGCTTTAGGGTGTGTGTGCAAGTGTGTATGGGTGTGCATGCTTAAACATGTGCTTATATGAATTCTGCATAAGTGTGTGAATGTATGCATGTGTGTGAGTGTGTGATTTTGAAGTATGTGCATGAATGTGAGAATGCACGAGTATATGTGGAAGTGTGAGTGAGTTAGTGTAGCCTGTGAACATGTATATGAGTGTTAGTGTATAAGAACACAAATGTGCACATGTGAGTTTGTGCACACACGTGTACACACATACGAGTGTGGCATGAGTACACGTGTATGAGTATGGGTATGGAGTGTGTACACACATGTATGAGTGTGCACACATGTGTGAGTCTGAGTGTGTACACACGTGCATGAGTGTGTGAAGTGAGTGCACACATCAATGAGTGCATGTACACGTGTATGAAGTGGGTTCACACATGTATGAGTGTGTGAGTGTGTGCATACGTGTATGTACATGTGTGCGAGTGCATCAGGGCATTAGTGCTCAAGGTCACATCCCTCTCACTCTGCAGCCCATCCCCACCCCGCCCCTCTCTCTGCAGGGCACTCACCCCTAGCAGGCGGTTTGCCTGGGTCCCCCCAGCGAGTGGCCTGAAGGCTGGAGGCAGCCTGGCCCCTGGGCTGCCCATCCCCACCCCCATCCCCACCGGGCCCCGCTGTGGTGCCTCCTCCTCCCTCAGTGAGGAGGCTGATCCTGAACCCCAAGGAGGCTGACCCCAACCCCAACAAGGAGGCCGACCCCAACCCCAGTTCACAGGCCACTGGGAGGGTGACCCCGAAACCCAACAAGGAGGCTGACCCTAACCCCTGTTTGCAGGCCTCTGGGAGGGCGACCCCAGCTCCAACTCACAGGCCTGTGGGAGGGTGACCCTGAAACCCAAAAGGAGGCCGACCTCAACCCCAGCTTGCAGGTCTCTAGGAGGACCACCCTGAACCCCAACTCACAGGGCTGTAGGAGGCTGACACTGAACCCAACTCCCAGGCCTCTGGGAGGCCCGCCCCGGCCCCAGGTCGCAGGCCTCTGGGAGGCCAACACTGAACCCCAGCCTGCAGGCCTCTGGGAGGCCCGCCCCAGCCCAGCTCGCAGCTGCTCCACTCCTACCCGGCTGGCACCTGCAGGGCTCTGGGCCCAGGCCACCCCCCTCGCCAGGCCACTCTTGCTCCCTGAGGGCTCCTCTCCAGCTCTTCCCACAAGGGGTCTCGCCTGAGCCAAGTCCACAATGCACGCCCCATTTCTTCACACCCTAGTCCTCACTGGGGCTGGTTAGCTCAGCCCCACAAGATCTGTACCGCCAGAATCTTCACACCAGACTGTGCTCAGGGAGTCTTCCATGAAGTGTCAGGGACCACCACACTGGGCACGGAGAGCTCTCTGTGGAGCCCCTGCCATGTCACTGCACCCACTTCCTGGCCGAGGGAAGTGCCCCCTGCCACGTCACTGCTCAATGGCACTGCCAGGCCTCCACACACCCCAGCCAGGAGCCTGTGCATGAGGCAGGGACCCCACAAGCCCTGAATTCAGATTCTTAGAGGGATTCCACATGGTGCAGAAGACTATGTGAGGTGACAACTTTCAACTAGGTCATTTCTGGTGTAAATAATTCATTTTAAACTTAATTTTGAAAATAGTTCAGTGAAGATAATGAAGATTTAAATTCTGTTCAGGTTCAGCCAAAAGCAGGAAAATGAATTTTACAGGAATACTGCTCTGGTGTCTGCTACTCTGCGGTTTTCTCTTTATGTTAGCTATCATTTATTTTCCCAAGGATGCAATACAAGAAGCTCCATTAAAATAGCATTGATTTAACATTAAAATTCCAAACAAAATGCCATTCTGATTGTCACTACAATTGTCCTGTCTTGGGTCAAATCCTCTCCCTGTGCACTGGGGACTGCACTTTCCACTAATTACTGCCACATCTATTGATACTGCATCCATTCCTGCATTCACGGAACAAAGACTCTTTCAGAGCACTCAAAGGCCTTTTCAAAAACTCAAATAATGGTCCAATAATTTCCCCAAAAAATTTAAG
Organism: Dasypus novemcinctus; assembly: GCF_030445035.2. Taxonomy (NCBI): domain Eukaryota; kingdom Metazoa; phylum Chordata; class Mammalia; order Cingulata; family Dasypodidae; genus Dasypus; species Dasypus novemcinctus. The sequence goes on along the minus strand of NC_080678.1, from coordinate 108,638,365 downwards.
TTTGCATTTTAATAAAAGAACCTAAATCAACAAATCTTTCCAATATTCACAGCATCTTTCTTATTTTGGAAATAAGGAGTTTTTTAAGTACCTTGGATGAGAAATCCACTCGTCCCCTTCTGGCCCTTTCCAGCTGGTCAGAAGCCCATATGCTGGCCCAGGAAGCACCAAGCCTTGCCATCCTCACCGTGTCCCCCTGGCGGGGGGAGTGGCTGGGAAGGCTGGGCTGGCTGCCACCCACCCACATGCCTCAGTGGAAAGCCTTCCAGTCAAGCAAGGGTAGTTTATGCACAGAAAGCAAAGACCCCGTAACTCTCCTACTTAACTCGACCTTCAACATCTAAAGATGTTGGAGACAAAAAGTGACTCTTGGGGCCACTTCCCTTTCAAGTGCGTTTAGCTTTGGTCCCATGTGTACAGTCTGGCCGCACTGGCTGTTGAAGAAAGAGACCTGTGTGGTAACGAGGAGATCAGCGAGTGCACGGAGAGGCGCTCCTCCTTGCCTTCACCCAGGAGCAGCCCAGCTGGACTTCACAGCCACCCAGGGGCACGGGGCGCCCACGGGCCAGCAAGCAGGAGGACGGGCAAAGAGCCTTCCCCACAGCCCCAGGGGGACAAGGCTGCACATGCACATGTGTGAAGAGACGAAGGGTTCATCTTCTAGAATGATCCGCCGAGGAGCCGTTAGGCCCTGAGGGCATGACGAATTGTGCAGCCGCAAGCCTCTGCTTCCGCATCTGTAAGTGGGGAGGGGCGCACCTCCCTCCTGAGGTGGCAAAGAAACTGGGGGTCGATGTGGGCCACCGGTACCCAGCCACCTGCTCTGGGGCCACTCTGGGGGCTGCTGCCACCGGTCTCACAGCAGATGGTCATAGACAGGCTGCACTGGGTGTAGCATCCGAGGCATCCAGGAAGAGCTCCAGTACAGTTAGCAGCTGCCAAGACTGAGGCATAGACTCAGAGTTGTTGTCACACTCAGTTTTACTCGGAAGCCAGGAAGCTTTTAAACCTCACAAGAAGGATGGATTAACTCTGTCCTGGGAGGCTGTACTAGTCAGCCAAAGGGGTGCTGAAGCAAAACACTGGAAGTCTGTTAGCTTTTATAAAGGGTATTTATTTGGGGTAGGAACTTACAGTTCCAGGCCATAAAGCATAAGTTACTTCCTCCACCAAAGTCTTTTGCCACGAGTTGGAGCAAGATGGCTGCCAATGTCTGCCAGGGTTCAGGCTTCCTGGGTTCCTCTCTTCTCAGGTCTTGCTTCTCTCTGTGCTCAGGTCCTGTTTCTTCCACAAGGTCATCTGAAGACTATGAGGGTCTCTAGCCTTTGCCTCTCTCCACAAGGTCAGCTGTAGACTATCAGGTGAACAGCTCCATCTCTCTCCCTGGGTTTCTGCCATGTCTAAGGAGCCATGTCTACTCCTCTGTGTTCTCCTGGCTCAGGTTCTTTTCCCAGGGCTGGCTTCTCTTTCCTCTGTGAGCTTACTTCCTGGGGCTCCAGCTTAAGGCTTCAGCATCAAACTCCAACATCAAAACCCCTCAATTCTGTCCTTTGCTGTGTCTTATATGTGAGTCCCCACCCACTAAGGGGCAGGAACTCAACACCCTACTGATGTGACCCAATCAAAGCCCTAATCATAATTGAATCATGCCCAGGTACAGACCAGTTTACAAACATACTCCAATATCTATTTTTGGAGTTCATAACTATATCAAACTGCTACAGAGGCTGATGACACATTCTGGAAATTGTGCTTCTGTTTGGAGGGATGGGGGCACTGAGCAGTACAATGAGCTTCTTGTCTGCCCCCCTTACTGTGGCTTTAATGGAAGCAGCATAGATGGGGAGTACTTCCTGTTGGTTTGTTTATCTGAGAGTAAGTTGTTCATCTCCTTCCCCCATAATTTTTGAGAAAAAAATTTAATCGATATATGAGTGTGTAAAAAGAAAATTTACTACGGCTAAGAGACTTAAAATGGAATTGGAAGATTACTCTTAAGCAGGTCTCAGCCAGATATCACAAACTGCGAAAGTGTGCAAAGCCTCAACACCTGCATTCCCCAACACCCTAAGAACATCCAGGCACCAAAAGCAAACCCTAGATAAAGGACTCAGCCAACCTGGAGCACACCAGGTCTCCACCAACTTCAAACAAGTTTTCCTTTTCTTTAAAAACCCTTGCCTGAAAGACCAAAGCAGGATAAAATTTGGGTTCCCCCCTGAATCGATGCTCCCCAAGTTGCAATTTACACTTTTTCTGCTTTGCACCCTGGTTTATTTCTAGACTGACAGCTGACTAAATAGACCACAAACACCTGTACAGCATTTACCAAAAATCACACACGTGCACACTCAGACCTCCACACTCACATACAGATACAGGCACACTCACGTGCACACATGCGCACATGTCATTGGTAGTCCTTGTTGAATAATTTGAAAAGAAGTTGTACTGCCATGAAACTTGACCTTAAATTCATTGTGCTTCTTCCAAAAATACAGAACTCCAGAATACTGAGAATAGCACTGTTGGGGCAAAATCAGTAATAACAGCTCATATGTAGCCCACGTTTAAGCTTCTGCCTGTCAGGTAGGAGGTTTGACCCCTTGGTTAATTTATTTTTGCAACTATTTAGTAAATTGTGGTCTGATTACCTGAGCTCACAGTAATACCCTTGCTTCAGAAGAATAACTCATGCAGTAACTTTAGCACCCATGTATGATCCTTGCCTGAATGATCACATTGCATTTAGAAAAATGTGGATTTTCTAGTATTTGTCTTCTTTTAGATGGTGTCCCTTATTATGTTCTGCTGTTTAGAAAGCTCCCTCTCCTCCTTTTCTCTCTCTTTCTCTTTTCTTATAAGATGTTGGTGGATGAATGATTCATATAAAATCCACTGCAGTCAGTGTTCTTTTGCTCAAACAGTTCCAAATCTGAATGAGGGAGACCCCACAAGGATCCTAAGGCTGCCAGTGAGGAGCCTGTAGCATAATGGAAAACTTGGCTGGCCTTTGTCCCCAGTTCCTGGGGAAGCAGGAATCAGAGTCTTTGGAACTTCCCATTACAGGAGCAGCTTTCCTTTGTGGTGGGTCTGCACCAGGCAAGAGCTAATGAGATGGTGGGGAGGGGCCTCACCAGAAAGACCATCTGTGATTAGGGGATGGGGGCAACAAGTCACACTGTATCAGCCCTCTTCCCTGACCTCTGGGAAGGGAGGGGTTTGCAGACTGAGTTTAACATGTGATTGGACGTCTGTGATTCCACAGATTCCATCAATCCTGCCTACATAACCTCAAATAAACTCCAGATAGTTGATGCTCCAATGAGCTTCCACGGCTGACTTTTTCAAGGAGACCTCGTGCCTTTTAGAACCCAAATTCTGGATGTTATTTCATCTATTTTGATATTTCATGAGGAATAGAAGACAAAGATGTTATTTTATAAACCTTCTGAAATCTGTTAACAAAATCAATATCCAATGTATTTACATGTTTTAAGTATATTCAAATGCTGGCTTATAATACAAATGCTACTTATTTGAATTTTTAAAAACTGTGTCTTATAAGTTAACTATAATTAATTCCTTAAGCTATCAGATAGAACTATTTTTTTTCCTATGACTTCTATATATTTTTTAATGTTACATTAAAAAAATATGAGGTTCCCATATAATCCCCACCCCTCTCACCCCACTCCTCCCTCATCATTATTTATAGATAATAAATCAAATTGAATGAGTTCTGAGGACGCTGCTGACATGGTACCTTGGACTTATAATGTCTTGTCTCTTACACTAAAATAATGCTTAACTTTATAAATGAAATGCATAAATTCTAGATTACCACATTTTCAAATTTGGCTCTGAATCTTTGGAAATGGATGTGAGTTCTCAAGAACATCACAATTCTGAACCACGGGACAGACAGAATGACCTCTTCTTGCTTTCCCCCCTCAGATCTGAAAAGCAGGTTTTCATAATAAATGTCTTAGAGGGACAACAGGCAACATATTGACCTGAGCCCACTTGACCTTCACATCTTTACAACATCCTCTGCCAAGTACTAGATACGTAGAAGCCTGATGAAGTCATCAGATGTAGAGTCAATTTGCTGCAAAATGGATACCTAACCCAACGGCTTTACAAGCATCACAATCACTTTTTAAACTCAACAATAAACATTGATTTTTCTTTGATAAAATATCAGTTCTGGTGAGTTATATTCTTCAGCTATGCATAAAAGTGATGTAAAGAGGGCTTTATTGTCTACTTATTTCCTGTAAATGGTTTTCGAAACAATATATGTAGGAGTTAATGATCAATTAGTCAAATCTCTATTTCACTTTGTTTACTAATCCTGCTGGTAAAATGTAAAGAATCAAGCTTAATATTAAAATGCAGGCTATCTACATAAGCTTGCTTTGGTAAACAAATATGGGCCAAGTTTATACCTGTGTCACTGAAGTACTGATCCACTTAAATTGTGGTCTCATTTAAGGGAAGCTGGAGAAAGATTGAATTAGATTCATAAACATTCTGCAGTGTCTGAATTGTCACTCACAATTCCTGAGAGGGATTCCCTCACAGCCACCCAGTGGCCCTACCTAGAGCTAAAAAGCAGAAGGTCACTCAGATCAAGGGTGCCCTGGCATGAAGCACTTCACAGTCAGTCCTCCCCCAGCTCACTCAGGAGTGCAGGTTCCTTACCTGAGAGCTAAAAGAGCAGGAATGGCTGTGACAGTTTGAAGTTCTTTTACAAATCCCAAAAAGAGAACTAATTCCTGTGGGTGTGAGGCCCTTTGACAGGACTACGTCAGTGAGGCATGACTCAGGTTGAGTCTCTACCCTCTTGCGGGCTCTGATAAAAATGGAGGCACAGAGAGAAACACACAGAAAAGGGAACTCTGCCACATCCGACCCAGCTGTGTGAAAGAAGATGAGGGATCACTTAAGCAGGAAGCCCTCAAGAGGCTTGGCCCACAGAGCAGCTCAAGGCTGAGAAGATGAGCCATCTGCCTGAGAGCCCACAGCTGAACCCAGGAAGAAGGTGGTGCAGCTGAGGCTGAGAGAGGAGGCCGGCAAGAGACAAGCCCTGTGCCTGGTTGCCCAGAGCTGAGCTCCAGGAGATGGGAGGCAGAGGCCTCTGCAGGGTCAGCAGCAGCTCCACCACATGGCTGGACCTGAGAAGGCATCTCTGCTGATGCCTTGATTTGAACATTTCATGGCCTTGGAAGTGAAGGTTTTGCCTTAAATAAAATTCTCATTATAAAAGCCAACCCATTTCTCGTGCTTTGTATTGGCAGCCTTTGGCAAACCAAGACAACTGCTTTGTCTAGTTCATGGCTCAGCATCTCAGCAAAAGCCACAGGCACTTGAAATCAGGTCACCTGACAAGAGGAACAAGGGGCCGTCAGGTGGGAGGAAACTCAAAGGGTGGGAGGAGTTCGGGGTCCATGGGAGAAACACAGACACAACTTGTGACCAGGAAAGAATGAGGTAGGGTTAAAAGCTGGGACCTTACATGGGAGTTCCACAGTTCAAATCCCGGGCCTCCTTGACCCATGTGGAGCTGGCCCATGCACAGTGCTGATGCACACAAGGAGTGCCGTGCCACACAGGGGTGTCCCCCATGTAGGGAAGCCCCATGTGCAAGGAGTGCACCCCATAAGGAGACCTGCCCAATGCAAAAGAAAGTTCAGCCTACCCAGGAATGGCACCGCACACACAGAGAGCTGAGGCCAGCAAGATGGCACAAGAAAAAGAGACACAGATTCCTGTGCTCTGACAACAACAGAAGCAGACAAAGAAGAACACGCAGCAAATAGACACAGAGAGCAGACAACTGGGGCAGGGGGGAAGGTGAGAGAAATAAATAAATAAATCTTTAAAAAACCAAAACAAACAAACAAACAAAAAGCTGGGACTTTGACTCTTCTGTCCCTTTCCTTTCAGATTTTTTCCCACCTGCCTCCCCAGAACACAGAGTACCTGCAACAGGGAGGCAGGCAAGGCCAGCCTTCAACCCCGCTGTTCAGTGCCTGCATTCCCCCTAAGGGGCCATGTAATTGAGCACAAGCCATTATTAAATCACGTGACCTACACCTGCTAGGAAGACCAGTCTTATTTGATTAAGGTAACTTGGTATTCATAATAACATTTATTTGAAGGTATTAAGTTAACTGAATGCAGAACATTCAAAATAAAATTACTCTAGCACAAGCACTCAAAGGAATATTATGAAGTGATTAAAATGCTGCTATTGTAGAGTACTGAAAAATGAGCATGTGATCTTTATCACTTAAGAGTGAGACATCAGGTGGTGGACTTGGCCCAGTGGTTAGGGCATCTGTCTACCACATGGGAGGTCTGCAGTTCAAACCCCGGGCCTCCTTGACCTGTGTGGAGCTGGCCCATGTGCAGTGCTGATGCGCACAAGGAGTGCCCTGCCACACAGGGGTGTCCTCACATAGGGGAGTCCCACGTGCAAGGAGTGTGCCCCATAAGGAGAGCCACCCAGCATGAAAGAAAGTGCAGCCTGCCTAGCAATGGTGCTGCACACACAGAGAGCTGACACAACAAGATGACGCAACAAGAAGAAACACAGATTCCTGTGCCTCTGACAACAACAGAAGCAGACAAAGAAGATGCCGCAAATAGATACAGAGAACAGACAACCGGGATGGGGGTGGGGGGGAGGGGAGAGAAATAAATAAATAAATCAGTAAGCAAGTAAATAAATAAATAATTTTTTTTAAAAAAAGGAGTGAGGCATCATACGTGAACAGTATAATTAAAAGTGTGTGAAAAGTTAAACATTGGGGAGAGGATTCTGGGAAGATGGTGGAATAAGGAGCTTCAGAACTCAGTCTTTCCAGAAGAACAGCTATTAAAAAGGCACAATCTGTCTGAAACAACTATTTGAAGCTCCAGAGGCCAGTAGAACATTGTATAGCATCCAGGAGACAGGGTGAGGAAAAGTCTGATAAATTATAGTAAACTGTTCTCTTTGCTTGGCAAGTACCTGGTGCCCACCCCCCACTCTCTTTTCAGGCCTCTGTGGGGTCCAGCTGCTGGCTAGTTCACTGGAGACAGAAAAGATCATAAAATCCCAAGACCAGAAGTGGGAACTGATCATTGCTTTGGGGACAGTTAACTGAAGGATTACATTTTCTGGGCAGGCCAGGAAGGCTCAGCTTTTGGTATCTGTGGAAGAATCTCTTGGTGCCCCTCCCTTTCCCATTCCCAGGGCACTTTGGACCTGGCCTACCACTCTTTGTGGGTCCCTGACTCTTCTTTGATTGGGAAATACTGACTTGGGAAATTCCTCTCCTATGTGTCTCTTCTCCCAGAATTTGCCCTCCAGGCAAGAGCAGCATGAGACAACAAAAGTAGTGTAAAAAACTATAACTATAAAGGTACATGGTTTTGGGGAAAAAACTAGTGGCTTCAAACACCCGGAGAGGCAGCTGTGTCTCCTAGGAAACAGAGAGGACAACCAAACTCCTGTAAATAAGGGAACTGTAAAACAACTAACAAGCAAAAGACAAAGACAAGACACAGGCCCAGAAAGACAGGGAAAACTTTACACACTGCATTCACCTTGGGCAAGCCTTCCTGAAAGGAGGGCTGAAGTTCAAGAAAATCTCTGTCTTACAACAAGCTGATTACAAAACCAAGAATCAGACATCTAAGGGAATAAATCCCTGGGTTAACAGTTAAAACTACTTAAATGTACAGTATACAACAAAAGAGTACAACACAAGCACAAAACAGGAAATCATAGCACATACAAAGGAAAAGGATAAAAATGCAGAAAACACCAATGAAGAAAAGACAAACTAAATGAAGTTCTTAAAAATGCTCAAGGAGATTGTATTAGTCAGCCAAAGGGGTACTGATGCAAAATACCAGAAATTGGTTGGTTTTCATAAATGGTATTTATATGGGGTAGGAGCTTACTGATACCAAGCCATGAAGCATAAGTTGCTTCCCTCACCAAAGTCTATTTCCATGTTTTGGAGAAAGATGGCTGCCAAAATCTGCGAGGGTTCAGGTTTCCTGGGTTCCACCTTTCCTCAGGCTTCTCTTCCCTGGGTTCAGGGTTTCTCTCTTCCTGGGGTTTGCTTCTGTTTCTTCTGTGAACTTATTTCCTGGGGCTCCAGCTTTAAGGCTTCAGCATCAAATCCAACATCAAAACTCCAACACCAAAAGCCCTCCAACTCTGTCCTTTGCTATGTCTTTCATATTTGAGTACCCATCCACCAAGGGGTGGGGACTCAATGCCCTCCTGGCATAAGAGGTTTATCTGATTACTTAGTCAAGTAAATCTCTGAATCCAGTATAATCTAATATGTGCAGAGGAAAAGATCATTTTACAAACATAATCCAATATTTCTTTTTGGAATTCATCAATAATATCAAACAGCTACAGAGATGAACAAAGATACAGAGAAAGAAGTAAAGGATATCAGAAAAACAATGAAAGAACAATATAAGAATCTAATTAAAGAAAGAGAAATTTTAAAAGGGAGCAAACAGAACTACTGGAGATGAATACCATAATAACTGAAATGAAAAATTCCCAGGAGGGTTAAAAGAACATAGTGGAGCTAGCAGAAGAAAGAATCAGTGAACCTGAAGGCAAGATACTTGAAATGAGTCAGGCTGAGGAGAAGAAAGAAAAAAGAATTATGGAAAGCTAACATAGCCTAAGACATCTCTGGGACACCATCAAGCATACCCATATACACATTATGGGAGTCCCAGATAAAGAAGAAAAAAAAGGGGCAGAAGGAGTTTTCAAAGAAATAATAAAGAGAATTTCTCAAACTTAGCAAAAGATGTGAATATGCACATTCAGGAAGCTGAGAGAACATCAAACAGGATAAATACAAAGAAAAATACACCTCATCATATATTGACCACACTATTAAATGTGAGAGAGTTCTGAAAGCTGCAAGAGCAAAGCAAGGCACTATGTACGTGGGAGACCCAATTAGATTGAGTACTGATTTCTCATCAAAAGCTGCAGAGGCAGGGAGGAGTGGGATGAGGGGGGTGGGGGGTATATGGGGACCTCAGATTTTTTTAATGTAACATTAAAAAAATAAAGACAAAAAAATAAATCAGTGACACTAAAAAAAAAAAGTCAAATTAAAAAATAAAAAGCTGCAGAGGCAAAGGCAATGGATTGAAATACTTAAAGTGCCAAAAGAAAACATTCTCAGATAAACAAAAGCTGAGGGATTTCATCTCCATTACAAGGAATATTAAAGCGAGTTCTTCAGACCTGAAGCAAAAGGATACTAGACAGTGTTTCAAAGCAGCATAAGTAAATAAAGACCTGCAGTAAAGATAATCATTTGGGTAATTATAAATGCCAGTATTATTATAGTGTATTGTTTGTTATGTAACTCCAATTTTACTTCCTACAGGTGCTAAAATGCAAATGTATAAAATGTAAATATAAATCTATGATTTGTACATACAATGTACAAAGATAGAAGTGGTAACAAGTACAAGAAAAGGGAGGTAGGAAGTAAGATGGTGGCTGACTGAGCTTGCCTTTCAGTCTCTCCTGGGAAGAGGCAGCTGGGTGCCACTGGAGGTTCTCTGAGAACAGGCTTTTTCGGGATTTTTGCAGGGCAGGAAGTGTCTGGACATCGATTTGGAGGGAAGGTAATGGAGAGGATTGGTCTATAAGATATAATTTGGGTTCTATTGCCCGGAGGTGAGACCTGCACATGGGCTGCCCCCTCCTTGGGGGTGGGGGGAGCTGCAGTATCGCCACTGCTGCTGCATTTTTTGGTGGCTCTGCAGTGCTGGGGAATTCGTGAGTCCTGGGTGGGCAGATGGGATGGGACGTTTTTGCAGATAGATTTGGGGAGACAGACCGTGTTTTGTGGTGAAGCAGGGGAATTTTTGATTGCAGACACAAGTAATAGCGCTTCTGCCTGGAGCCCCACCCCCACAAGCCTGGCTGCTGATCTGCAACGGAATTAGATAGTAGACAATAAAGGGATGTAATTGGGAGCTTGTTATAGGGTGCGGCGAGGGAGGGGGACACATCTGGTATCCGATTGGGGAATATTTTGTGAAGCTTGGGAACACCAGTTTTGTCTGAGTTTCCAACTGGAGCCCCACCCACCGGCCGGACATCTGATCTGCGCCATTAAATTGGCTGTGGTGCAGAGGCGCCTTCAGGCAGCCGTTGTGTAGAATCACAGGGTGGGAGCTGTCCAAAAGCTGAACTGACAATATATCCTAATATAATAAACTGAGTAAGTAAAATGTAGGGTTCAGACATAATATAGAATTTGCGAATCTGACTTCCCCCATAGGGCTGGCACCCAGCTGCGGGGATCCCTGAGGGCTGTGTTATACTGTGGGGCTCCTAGGCTTCCTGTTGACCAGATTTGAGGTGGCCAGGTCTGAATCCCCTAAACTCTGGTGGCCCACACCCCAGAGACTCACACCTCTTGAGTCTTCAATATCTCAGACTTTCCACCCCTGAATCCATCACACCCTGAAGTCCATCTGAGGTCCTTGAATGCCCTAGCCTTCAATGTTTGCATTTTTTCCTTATTGTTTCATTTTGTTTTGTTTTATTTTCATTTAATCTTATTTTTTACTTTTTTTAATGTCCTGATTGCTAATATTGCATTATCCCCTAGTCTTTTCTCCCAGCGTATACCCCAAACTCCTTTTTTTTTAAAATTCAGTTATTTAGGGTTTTTTTTGTTGGTGTAGTTCCTTTTGTAATTGTGGTTTGTGTATATCTATTTGTGTCTTTCTCCTACTTGTTCCCGGCCCTTTGCCCACCCCCTTTTTTCTTTCTTCCTTTCTTCTCTTCTTTCTTTTTTTTTTCTCTTTTTCTGTTTTCTCTCTCCCTCTTGTCCCTCATTTTCTACTTATTTTATTTTAACTCAATTATACAATAGGTGCTACAGGGAACACCTCACAGTTGCTGGGTTTTCTCATCCTCCACTCCCTCATTTCTGTGTGAACCAATTTAGACTACCTACACTCTCCCCTTTCCCCTACATCTTGATATCTGCCATCATCTACTGTCTCTCCTATATTCCACCTTCCACATCCCTTTCTTTGAACCACAAAGTGTCTAACTCTTAATTTCTAATACCATTGTTTTGTCTTCTGTCTGTTATCCACTCCTGAAACTATTACCTTTCTTTTCTCTTTCCCTCTCTCATGAAAACAATAGCTTTCTAGCTCATAACATATTCCTCCCATATTCACTCATCTACCTCATAATAGGTACTCTACCTACTGCTATAACTCTACACAATTTACATGAATTTAACCTCCATCCTCCCAGATTTCATATCCTTGCTTTGCTAACATATATCACCAATACTACTTTACACTTTTCCCTTACTTACACAATTGCCATTCCCCGGCACTAATACTTTCTGTTAAAGTGAACTTAACCAGCAGCAAGAAATTAGAATAAGAAGAACAAAGGGACAAAGAGAAGATATAACACTTATGCAAAAACAACAGCTAATTAATCTCCAAGACTTGACAAAGAAGCTAAGGAGCTGATTAAACCTGTCAAGATCAAATGATGATGAGACAGCAACAAAAATCTACAAACCAAACCAGTATTCAGGAAAACATGGCTGAATCCAATCAACAAACTAAAAATCAGGAAGGGGAGCAGAACTTCGCACAAGCAATGAAAGATCTCAGAACATTTATCACTGACAAATTTGATGAAGTAATGAAAGAGGTTAACAACATGAAGACAACACTTGGAGGGGAAATTGCAGACATACGCAAAAACATAACAGATATGATTGGAATGAACTCCACAGTTCAAGAAACCAAAAATACACTTGCAGCAAATATCAGCAGACTCGAAGAGGCAGAGCAGAGAATTAGTGATGTGGAAGACAGTACATCAGAAATCAAACAGATAGTAGAAGGGGTCAATAAAAAGATTAAAAAAATCCAGCTAGGACTTAGGGACCTGAATGACAATGCAAAACGCGCAAACATACGTATTATAGGCATTCCAGAAGGAGAAGAGAAGGGAAAGGGGTCAGAAGGAGTGTTGCAGGAAATAATGGCTGAAAACCTCCAAAATCTACTGAAAGAGACAGATGTACATATCCAAGAAGCACAGTGCACTCCACTAGTCATAAACCCCAATAGGCCCACCCCAAGACAAATACTTGTCAAATTATCCAATGCTCAAGACAAAGAGAAAATCCTAAAATCAGCAAGAGAAAAGAAAACCATCACATACAAGGGAAGCTCCATAAGATTAAGTGCTGATTTCTTATCTGAAACCATGGAGGCAAGAAGGCAGTGGTATGATATAGTCAAGGTACTAAAGGAAAAAAAATTTCCAACCAAGAATACTCTATCCAGCTAAACTAACATTCAAACATGATGGAGAGTTCAAAATATTTGCAGATAAACAAAAACTGAAAGAGTATACCAACAAGAAACCTCCCCTTCAAGAAATTCTAAAGGGAGTTCTGCAGGAAGAAAGGAAAAAACTGGACAGGCAAATTTGGAGAAGAGTATAACAGCAAAAAAAAAAAAAAAGACAAAAACAGAAGGGGAAAAAAATACAAACAAAATATCACAAACACAAATCCAATCAAAATATGGTTAACACAAATAATTCCTTGAAAGTAATAACACTGAATGTCAACGGATTAAACTCACCTATCAAAAGATTCAGACTGGGACATTGGATAAGGAAATATGACCCATCCGTATGCTGTCTGCAAGAGACACATCTTAGACCCAGAGACGCGTGGAGATTGAAAGTGAATGGCTGGAAAACAAACAAAGAAGCAAACAATAACAAAAAAAAGGCAGGAGTAGCTATATTAATATCAGACAAAATAGACTTTAAATGTGAAACAATTGTGAGAGACAAAGAAGGATACTACATTTTAGTCAAAGGGAAAATCTGTCAAGAAGATCAAACAATCATAAATATTTATGCTCCTAACAAGGGTGCCCCTAAATACGTGAGGCAAATGCTGGAAAAACTAAGTGAAACAATAGATACATCTACAATTATAGTGGGGGATTTTAATACACCACTATCAACTCTGGACAGAACATCTCAAAAGAGAATCACTAAAGAAACAAAACATTTGAACAGTATATTAGAGGAGCTGGATCTAATAGACATATATAGATAATTACACCCAAACACAGCAGGACATACATTTTTCTCAAGCGCACATGGATCATTCTCCAAGATAGACAATATGCTAGGCCACAAAGAAAGGCTCAATGAATTCAGAAAATCGAAATCATACAAAACAATATCTCTGACCACAGAGGAGTCAAGCTGGAAATTTGCAAGGGACAGAGGCCCAGATGTCACACTATGATTTGGAAATTAAACAGCACACTCTTAGAAAAACAGTGGGTTAAAGAGGAAATCTCAAAAGAAATCAATGACTACCTTGAAACAAATGATAATGATAACACAACATACCAAAATTTATGGGATGCAGCAAAAGCAGTACTGAGAGGGAAATTTATAGCCATAAATTCATATATCAAAAAAGAAGAAAGACCAAAAATTGAAGAGCTAAATGCACATTTGAAGGAATTAGAAAAACAACAACAAAGTAACCCAACAGGAAGAAGAAGGAAGGAAATAACAAAGATAAGAGCAGAACTAAATGAAATAGAAAATAAGAAAGCATTTGAAAAGATAAACAAGACCAAGAGCTGGTTCTTCAAGAAGATCGACAAAATTGACAAACCTTTAGTGAGACTAACAAAGAAAAAAAGAGAGAAGATGCAGATGCACAAAATAAGAAATGAGAAAGGTGATATCACCACCAGCCCCACAGAAATAAAGATTATCATAAGAGGATACTTTGAAAAACTATATTACAACAAAAATGACAATTTAGAGGAAATGGACAAATTCCTAGAAACACATAAGCAACCCATATTGACGAAAGAAGAAATTGATGATCTTAACAAACCAATCACAAGCAGAGAGATAGAATCAGTCATTAAAAATCTTCCAAATAAGAAGAGCCCAGGGCCAGATGGCTTCACAGGTGAATTCTACAAAACATTCTGGAAAGAACTAACACCAATCCTGCTGAAACTATTCCAAAAAATCGAAACAGAAGGAACATTGCCAAACTCCTTCTATCATGCCAACACTACCCTAGTACCAAATCCAAACAAAGACACCACAAGAAAGGAAAATTACAGACCAATTCCTCTAATGAACCTAGACGCAAAAATACTTAACAAAATACTTGCTAATCGTATTCAACAACACATTAAACAAATTATACCCCACGACCAAGTGGGATTTATTCCAGGTATGCAAGGATGGTTCAACATAAGAAAATCAATCAACGTAATACACCATATAAACAGATTGAAGGAAAAAAAATCACATGATTATATCTATAGATGCTGAAAAAGCATTTGTCAAAATACAGCACCCTTTCTTGATAAAAACACTCCAAAAGAATGGTATACAAGGAAATTTTTAGAACATGATAAAGAGTATATATGAAAAACCTACAGCCAACATTGTTTACAATGGAGAAATCCTAAAATGGTTCCCTCTAAACTCAGGAACAAGACAAGGATGCCCATTGTCTCCGCTCCTATTTAACATTGTCTTAGAAGTACTTGCTCGAGCACTGAGGCAAGAACCAGATATAAAAGGCATTCAAATTGGAAGGGAAGAAGTAAAAATTTCATTATTTGCAGATGACATGATCCTATACATAGAAAACCCTGAGAGATCTACAACAAAGCTTCTAGAACTCATAAATGAGTTTAGTAAAGTCACAGGTTATAAGAGCAATGCGCAAAAATCAGTAGCATTTCTGTACACCAATAATCAGCAAGATCAGGAGGAAATCAAGAAACAAATACCATTCACAATAGTAAATAAAAAAATCAAATACTTAGGAATAAATTTAACTAAAGAGGTAAAAAACTTATACACCGAGAACTATACAAGACTGTTCAAGGAAATCAAAGAAGACCTAAATAAATGGAAGAATATTCCTTGTTCATGGATAGGAAGACTGAATATTATTAAGATGTCTATCCTACCAAAACTGATCTACACATTCAATGCAATCCCAATAAAAATCAACACAGCCTTCTTTAAGGAACTAGAAAAACTAACTATGAAATTTATTTGGAAAGGAAAGAGGCCCCGAATAGCCAAAGACATATTGAAAAAGAAAAACGAAATTGGAGGCATCACACTACCGGACTTCGAAACATACTACAAAGCTACAGTAGTGAAAACAGCATAAGGAGAGACACACAGACCAATGGAATCGAATTGAAAGCTCTGATATAGAACCTCACATAGATACCCATATAATATTCAATAAAGCCACCAAACCCTCTCAACTGGGAGAGAGTGGCCTATTCAACAAATGGTGCCTGGAGAACTGGATAGCCATATGTAGAAGAATGAAAGAGGATTACCATGTCACACCTTATACAAAAATCAACTCAAGATGGATCAAAGACCTAAATATAAGAGCCAAGAACCATAAAAACCTTGGAAAGCAGTGTAGGGAAACATCTACAGGACCTTGTAATAGGAAATGGATTCATGAATATAAGACCAAAAGCACGAGCAGCAAAAGAACTAGTAGATAAATGGGACTTCCTCAAAATTAAAGCCTTCTGCACCTCAAAGGAGTTTGTCAATAAAGTAAAAAGGGAGCCCACACAGTGGGAGAAAATATTTGGCAACCATATATCTGATAAGAGACTTATAACTTGCATATATAAAGAACTCCTATTTCTTGAAAATAAAAAGATAAACAACCCATTTAAAAAATGGGAAAAAGATTTAGATAGACACTTCTCTAAAGAAGAAATACAAATGGTTAAAAAGCACATGTAAAATGCTCCAAATCTCTAGCTATCAGGGAAATGCAAATCAAAACTACAATGAGATACCATCTTACTCCCATAAGATTGGCAGCTATGAGAAAAACGGAAGAATACAAATGCTGGAGAGGATGTGAAGAAAGGGGAACACTCATCCACTGCTGGTGGGACTGCAGAAGGATTCAACCATTCTGGAGGACAGTTTGGCGGTTTCTCAAAAAACTAACCATAGATTTGCCATACGACCCAGCAATACCACTGCTGGGTATATACCCAGCAGAACTGAAAACAAGAACACAAACCGATATATGTACACCAATGTTCATAGCAGCATTGTTCACTATTGCCAAAAGTTGGAATCAATCCAAATGCCCATCAACAGATGAGTGGATCAATAAAATGTGGCATATACACACAATGGAATACTACTCGGTTGTAAGAACAAATACACTACAAACACACATGATAACATGGATGAATCTTGAGAATCTTATGTTGAGCGAAGCATCCCAGGCATTGAAGGACAAATACTACATGACCTCAATGATATGAAATAAGAAAGCTGCCTCAGAGAGCTAGAGACTGAACGATAGGCTTACAGGAAATCGGGGGGTGGAGGAAGGATGTGAGCCGACGTCTGCAGGGGTGGAATTTATGATGAGCTGGCAGTAAGTATGAACACAAAGAAGAGATAAATGGGGGGCAAGGGGTTGCCTTTGGGTGGGGCTATGCGGGTTTGAGGGGGGCTGGGGATGGGTAGATGGGTAATATTGCCCAAAAAGTGGGGGGAGGGAGGGGTAGCATATGAACATAGGAGAGTGTCAGGTGTTGGTTGAGAGTAAAATGCTGAGAAAATCATATCAAAATATAATTAAGAGGGTTACTTGTTTAGGATGCTCGGAGGGGATGGTCTGATGTGGGACGGGCTCCTGGAAATGTCTGAATGCTCATTTTGCCAGAGTGGGTGGTACCATTGGGTAGAGACCCAAGTAGTGAGAGTGGGGGTGGACCCACATCCTGGGGAGGACTAATGCCATCAAATAGAGGGAACCGTATCTCTCGAGAGAAAGGGTGGCTCCCAGGGCATTGGGGCAGTTGAGCAAGTTGGGTCCTGAACACTGTTGCAAGTGTCTCTGGATGTGGCTCCTCGGGAAATGGAGGTTGGCTGTCACTGTGGGCACCAAGGGGATGGGAAAATGGATGTTAAATGTGTGAAAGCAAAGTAAATGTGGGGTAAGAGAGGAGTTTCGCAAGAGTGCACAGGGATGGATATAAAACATGTAATATTACACCATAAACATATAGGGGATGACAGACTAATAATGTAAACCATAATGTAAAACATAGGATAACTAAAAATTTAGAAAACTGTATATCCTAAAGTATGGACCACAATGTAAGCGCAGATGTCGCCTTGTTTGAAAGCTATTGTCTCAGAGTCTGTACATCACTTTAAGTAAATATGATATGAATAAGTTATAAGAATATCACTGTGGAAGGGAAAAGGTTTTATGGTGGATGTGTGGGAGTACTGGATATTGTATATATGAATTACTGTGATCTAAGGCTCTTGTGAAGAGAAGCTCAATAATTAGGAAAAAAGAAAAGAAAAAGATAGGATGTAGAATTTTTCCAAATCAATACGTATCCTAGATCTAACCTTTAAACTCATTGCTATATTCCATTTTACTACTAAGGGAACCTGACATTATATTGGGCTTCACTTTTTAAGAAGTTTTGGATCACAGAGTGGTTCAACAATGGCAGCAGAGGAATACTGGTATGGGATGTTATTGACAGGTGATATATGGTTGACAGGGAGTTATACAGGGCATATGTCCAGGGTGCATGGTAATGTTTGGATATACTCATAGTGGCAACAATTAAAAACTAAAGCTGGAGGGGTACTGGGTTCCTGGCCGGGGGTGCTCTGTCGTGGCCCCTAGGGGAGCAGCAGCAGTCCCCCAGGTGCAACAGTAAGGACCAGGAAGGAATGAGGGTCCAACAGTGAGAGCATGATACTAATGACTATGCTTGTGAGCCTATATGCCTGAAATAAGAACAAGGCCTAGAGCAGCACTGTGCCTGGGAATTTCCTCCTGACAGCCTTCATGTTACTCAAATGTGGCCAGTCTCGAAGCCAAACTCAGTATGTAAATGCAATGCCTTCCCCCCAGCATGGGACATGACACCCGGGGATGAGCCTCCCTGGCACCGAGGGATCACTACCAAGTACCAACTGATGATGCAACTGGAAAATGACCTTGAATTGAAGGTTCAATGTGGATCAGCAGAATATCACTGTCTACATATAATAACATGACTTTAAATTGCTGTTTGACCTAATGTAAGAGGGAAATGGAAAGGAGAAATGAGTTTATATGGCTACGAGTCTCTAAAAAAGAGTCTGGAGGCTTTCAGAAGGATTGCCCTTAAGCACAACTGAGCAGAGTCTAAGAGACAGATAAAGTAGATACAACCCCAGGTATTCATTCCTTTGAGGGCTAAAGAGACCCACGGGTTCTATGGTCATGGCAGATGGGGTTTACTGCCATGGCAGATGGCCCTTCTTTGGAGCCGGTGTTTCTGCATGATGGAGCTGGACTCAGATGGGATCTCTTTGCACAAGACTTTCATGCTTCTTTACTGGAATTATAGTTGGTGTTGGGGTTTGAGATATATTTAGGGGATTTGAATCTCTGGACTGACAATATGATAGCCAGGCCCTGAGCCCCAACAGACTTCAGCTCCTACAATCTGATTTATTGGACTCACCTCACTCAGCTAAGATGGAGCTGAAGAAGGACAACCACCACACCATGGAGTCTAGAGGGCCTACAACTGAAAGCAAGAGGATTGCATCCAGTATCCATGTGGAATCTGAGCCTCCTCTTGACATAGATGTGCAAAGGACACAACCAATCCAAGGTCCACAGAGAAAAGGTAACATTGGAGTTGGAAAAATGGACATGGTGGCTGATGGGTATGGGGAATGGCAGGAAGAGATGAGAGGTGGAGGCACCTTTGGGACTTAGAGTTGCCCTGGATGGTGCTTCAGGGGCAGTCACCGGACATTGTAAATCCTCACAGGGCCCACTGGATGGAATGTGGGAGAGTATGGGCCATGATGTAGACCATTGACCATGGTGCTGGCGGGGGGAGAGGAGCCGCTGGAGGCCTCTGCGACTTCTCTCGGTGGCTCCGAGGCGTGGAGGGCACGTGAGATTCCGGAAAGAAACTCGCAGAGACAGGCTGATGGCACAAGTCTGGTTTATTCCAGAAGGGTACACACTTTTATAGGGCTTAGGGTGGCGTAGAGGGTTCTGATTGGCTTAAGCTAAAGGCGACTTGTGGTTGGTTGCCATAAGCAGTTACTAGGGATGGGGGCAGATATCAGGTTAGCTCTGCTATCTATAGGGACGGGGATTGGTTGGGGACTGCATGGAGAGATTTGATAGGTGCAAGCGGGTACTGCTTTCTGATAGGCAGTTGCTAGGCAGAGGGCAGGCGGAGAGGTTTGGAATGGGGGAAGGGAAAGGGGAAATGAGAGCCGACCAGATGTTAGGCTAGGCGGGAGATAGAGGGAGGCGACCGTTATTGATGTATCTTGCCCGGGTAGGCTGAGGGCACTTCGCCCGTACCAGGCTGAGGGCATGGTTACCCATTCCAGCCACCCTGCTTGCCCGGGTAGGCTGAGGGTGCTTCGCCCGTACCAGGCTGAGGGCATGATCGCCCGTTCCAGCCACCCTGAACTGCGGCTTCAGGCTGTGCACACGCCTGTTGCCCGATCGGCTTAGCAACGGTGGCTCACACTCCCACACCATAGGGTGCAGAGATGCCCAGAGATGTACTTACCAGGTGCAATGGATGAGTCATGATGATGGGAGTGAGGGTTGCTGGGGGGGGGAGTGGTGGGGTGGGGGTGGTAGGGTTGAATGGGACCTCATATTTTTTTAATGTAATATTTTTACAAAATCAATTAAAACAAACAAACAAAAAAGTACAAGAAAATGTGGGGAGTCAGAGTGGTATAGAAAAAGTATGTGTGCATGCTGTTGAAGTTAAGGTGGTATCAAACCAAATGTGATTCTCATATATTTAGGATGTTAAATTTTAACCTCATGATAACCATAAAGGAAATAGATGAAAAACATACTCATGTAGAAAATAGAAGTCAGTCAAAAAGGTACCACATATAAAAATTCATGAATCTCTGGACTGACAATGTGATAGCCAGGTCCTGAGCCTCAACAGACTCCAGCACCTACAATCTGATTTATTGGACTTACCACACTCAGCTAAGATGGAGTTGAAGAAGGACAACCACCACACCATGGAGCCTAGAGTGATTACAACTGAAAGTGGGAGGATTGCATCCAGCATCCATGTGGAATCTGAGCCTCCTCTTGACATAGAGGTGCAATGGACACAACCAATCCAATGTCCACATAGAAGAGGTGGCATTGGATTGGGAAAAGTGGACATGGTGGCTGATGGGTATGGGGAAAGGCAGGAAGAGATGAGAGGTGGAGGCGTCTTTGGGACATGGAGCTGCCCTGGATGGTGCTTCAGAGGCAATCACCGGACATTGTAAATCCTCACAGGGCCCACTGGATGGAATGGAGGAGAGTATGGGCCATGAGGTGGACCATTGACTATGAGGTGCAGAGGTGCCCAAAGATGTACTTACCAAATCCAATGGATGTGTCATGATGATGGGAACGAGTGTTGCTGGGGGGGGGGAGAGGTGGGGTGGGGGGGTGGGGTTGAATGGGACCTCACATATATATTTTTAATGTAATATTATTACAAAGTCAATAAAAAAAATAAAAATAATAAAAATAAAAATAAAAATAAAAAATAAGCATTAACTAGAATTGAGGAACAAAAATGGTATAAGATCATCCTTGTGCCAAATCTGGATAAAGATACCACTAGAAAAGAAAATTACAGACCAATATCTCTTAGGAATATAGATGCAAAATTCCTAAAAAAAATACTAGCATACCAAATCCAACTGAATATTAAAAGAGTTATACACCATGATCAATTTGGATTTATCCTTGGCATGCATGGTTGGTTTAGAATAAGAAAATCAATTAACGTAATACATCACATTTACAATCCAACAGGGAACAACCACATGATCATCCCTATTAATGCAATAAAGACATTTTCCAAAATCCAGGACCACTTTTTCATAAAAACACTTAGAATACTAGGAATAGAAAGAAACTTCCTCAACATGATAAAGGACATAACGTCCCACTTGAGGGTGAAACACTAAAGGCTTCCCCTTTAAAATCAGGAAAAAGACATGGAGACTCAGTGTCACCATTGTTATTCAGAATTGTACTGGAAGTTCTTGCTACAGCAATTAGTCAAGAAAAAGAAAAAAAGTCATACAAACTGGTAATGAAGAGATAAAACTTTTACTAGTTGCAGATGACATGACCCTTTATACACAGAATCCTGAAAAATCTACAACAAAGATCCTAGCTAATAAATGAATTCAGCAAAGTGGCGGGATACAAGATCAATACCCCCAAGTCAGTAGTATTTTTCTTTTTTACATTTTTAAAATTAAAGTTAATAGATCACAAAAAACGTTACATTAAAAAACATTAAAAAAAAACATAAAAAACATAAGAGGTCCCAATATACCTCACTCCCCACCCCCCATCCCATCATTTTGTAAATTGTATTTTTTTGAAGATATATACATCACAAAAAAAGTTACATTAAAAAATATGAGGTTCCCATATACCTCTCACCTCCCCACCCCACTCCTCCCACACCAACAACCTCCTCCATCATTATGGCATACTCATTGTACTCAGTGAACACATTTTAGAGCACTGCTGCACTACATAGATAATAGTTTACCTGTAGTTCACACTCTCCCCCAGGACATTCAGTGGATTATGGCAGGATATGTAAAGTCCAGCATCTGACCCTGTAATATCATTTAGGACAACTCCAAGTCCCAAAAGTGCCCCCACATCACATCTCTTCTTCCCTCTCCCTGCCCTCATCAACTTCTGTGGCCACTTTCTCTACCTCAATGCTACAATTTCTTCTATTACTAGTCACAATAGTTCTATAGTAGAATACCAGGAAGTCCACTCTAATCCATATTTTATTCCTCCATTCTGTAGACCCTGGGATGGTGATGTCCAATCCCCCTCTGGATCAAGAGGGGGCTTAGATTCCACATGGATGATGGGTACAATTCCTCTGCTTGCTGTTGTTGGCACCCTTGATTCCCTTGTGTGGTGTTTGACCATCATCACCTCCTTGTTAGCTGACCTGGGTAAGTCCAATGAACCAGAGAATAGGATTTGCAACTCTGATGAGGCTCAGGGCCCAGCTGGCACATGGGCAATCCAGAGATTCAAGTCCCCTGAGTATGCACCATCCCTAATGCCAACCACAAGTTCAGTAAAAGTTACAGAAGAGGCATGTGTAGGAAGGTCACATCTGAATCCAGCTCTATCACACTCAGGAGCACAAATTTCAAAATAGGTCCCTCTGACATGGCACAGAACTCCAAATCCATCTGCCATGACCATATACCCGGTGGGTCTCTGTAGCCTTCAGGAGAACCAGCACCTAGGTTTGTATCTACTTTGGCTCTCTCTGGGGTCCTGCTGAGGTGTGTGTAAGTGTGACCCTCTGATGACCTCCTGACTCTTTTTGGAAGACTCTTAGCCATATAAACTCATTTGTCTTTGAAATTTCCCCCTTTTATTCAAGGTCAAAAAGCAATTTTTAACATTTGATCCAATATGTAGGCTGAGATATACTGCTGGTCTGAGTTGACTCTTTTATTCAAAGTCTCTTTCTAGTTGCATCACCAGTTAGTGACTGGTAGTAATCCCTTGGTGCCAGGGAGGCTCATCCCCAGGAGTCATGTCCCATGCTAGGGGGAAGGTAATGTGTTTATATATTGAGTTTGGCTTAGAGAGTGGCCACATGTGAGCAACATGGGGGCTCTCAGGAGGTAACTCGTAGGCACCCTGCAGCTCTAGGCCTAGTTCATATTTCAGGCACACAGGCTCATAAGCATAGTTATCAGTATCAAGGGCTCATTATCAGACCATCCTTCCTTGTTGGTCTTTGCCATTGCACTTGTGGGATTATTGTTGTTCCACTGGGGAATGTGACAGAGCTCCACTGGATAGGAACTCAGGACTCCCTCAGCTGACATTTGTAACTGTAACTACTATAAAAATACCCAACATATATCAGAACATTTTTATGTCCCCTATATACATGCAATGTAGAACTCCCCCCTCCACTCATGTGCCCCCATCAATAACACCCACAGCAGTGTTTCTCCTCTGCCATAGTTGTACCTGTCTGTAGTCCAAAACTTCTTCAACAGTGAAGCCTAATATATTGCTAAATTCAATTAATAGGAAATTAAAATATAGTGATGGGTTTAAAGGTTAGAAATAGACTACATGATAATTTTGAAATAAAGTAAAAATAAATTGGTGTATTAATGAAATGAAAAATATTATAAAGCTTTGTTTCACACATTTTGCCTTCCCTCACTGTAATAGGTATTGCCCTATATGTACAGTGGCAAGGCACTTCCTATCATTTCTTCCCCAGTGTCTATATCCTTTTATTTTTTTCTCTAATTTTTAAATTTTGTTTTCAAAAATTTTTAGATCACAGTAATTCACATACACAATATAGGGGACTCACATATATCCAACATCAAACCCTTTTCCCTTTCCCCAGCAATGATCTCTTTACATGTTCAAGTTATATTTGTTGCAGCTGATGTACAGATTTTGAAACATAGCTATCAAATATCTTTCCATTTTGATTTACATTATGGTTTATATTTTAGACTGTACAAATTTCTATATTTTTAGCTTCCTTATGTTTTACATTATAGTTTACATTTTAGCTTATAGACTTTTATACATTTTTTGGTGTAAGTTAACATGTCTTATATCCATCATTGCATGATACTGTGGAGCACTTCTATTGCCTCCAGTTGCCCTCTTCCATCTATTCCATACCTCTCTCTCCCTCCCCTCAGGGCCCACAGTGACAACCAAGCTTCATTACTTGAGGGTCCTGATTTACTGAAACTGTAATGATGCTGAGGGCTTGATATACTAGACTGCCCTAACTAATTGGGAGCCACTGATTCTCTCGATAGACACAATTCCCTCTATTTGGGAACATCAGGTCTCCCCAGGATGTGGGTACACCTTGACGCTCATTGTATGGCTCTCTACCCAATGATATAACAAACAACGACAAAATGAGCACTCACACACTCCCTAGAAGATTGCCCCTGTACAGATGCCCCCCACTTAAGCACCTTAAACATGTAATCCTTCTTTATTACATTTTCTAAGGAGTTTTCTCAACATTAGAGCTTCAAACACATACCTGACATTCTCCCATATTTACCTGTTCCCCCAGCCATCCCCCCAATTCCTTGGGCTATCTGACCCATCCTCCCAACTCTAGTCCCCCTCAAGCCCATGTAGCTTGGGCATATAAACAATACTGCCCACATTTTGGTGTGGTTTTGTTGGCAGTAGTGTTTATATACCCAAGTTATGAACAACAGGAAGAAGAAATTACAAAAAGCCACTCACAATATCAACTAAAAGAATCAAATATCTAGGGAAAAAACTAACCAAGGTTGTAAAGACTATACACAGAAAACTACAAAGCATTGCTAAAAGAAATTAAATAAGAGCTAAATGAATGGAATGATAGTCAGTGTTCATGGATTGGTGGACTAAATATTGTTAAGATGTCAATCCTAAACAAAACAATTTATAACATCCATGACCAATTGTTTTTGATAAGTGTGCCAATGCCATTCAATTGGGGAAGAATTGTTTCTTCGACAAATGTGCTGAGAGAACGGGATATCTATATGCAAAAGAATGAAGGGGTACTCCTATCTCACACCATATTCAAAAATTAACTACGAAATGTATCAATGACCTTACTGTAATTACCAGGACTATAAAACTCCTAGAAGAAAATGTAGGGAAGCATCGTCAGGTCTTCATGTTAGGGTTTGATTCCTTAGACCCCTTACACTAATAGCACAAGCAACAACAACAACAACAATGGATAAATGGCAACTCATCAAAATGTAAAACTTTTTTGCATCATAGGACTTCATCAAGAAATAAAAAGACAACCTAGAGAATAGGAGAAAATATTGGAAACCATAATATCTGATAAATGTTTAATCCCTAGAATCTGTAAAGAAATCCTACAACTAAACAATAAAGAATCCAATCAAATAATGGTCAAAGATTTGAATACACATCTTTCAAAAAAGATATACAAATGGCCAAAAAGCATATGAAATGATGCTCAACATCATTTGCCATCAGGCACTGGCCCTCAAGACAGCTTTTCTGAACACAAAGTTCAATGAACTAAAGATATTTTCCTGCCCTGTGCTCATAAAACCATTAAATCAAGTTGCCTTTAAGTGATTGTGTTAGCAAATCTCCTTGTCCATAGTGTGAGTTGATACAGATGATGCCAAAGTTTAGCCTCACATAGGGGACAGTGGGCATAGCAGTTTCTACAGGGCCAAGATCTTCCAGTGAACATCCAGACCTTCACAAGGATGCCAACCTGTGAAGATTCAGGAGAACACTGCACACTCTCAACACAAGTATCCAACAGTGCCAAGTTCATGCTCAAAAGTACAGATTAAAGCTATTGTTGCTTGGAAATGTTAATATTTTGTGCCTTATGAGGGTGTCTCATAGGTTCTCCTAAATTTAGTAAAAAGAGAAAACAGCACAAAATTGATTTAAAACCAGTGTGTGAGTAATAATCTGTGATGAAGAGCTGCAGAACTCCCACCTGCCAACTCTAGCCCAAAACCAATAGGTTAAAAAATAAAGGAACAATCGAAAAAAGCAGGTGGCCTTGATGCCCTCTAACCCTCTTGCCTCCTTTCACCAGAGGCAGTCCTGATGATGTCATCACAACCTCCAGTCCAAGGAGTCAGTGGGAGAGATGCACTGGAGACCAGTGAGCCAGAGCTAAGATCAAGTTAATAAATGTCAAAGACGTGTGCACATGGCAGGTGTCATTAAACTGATGCATGAAATTCTCAGGCTTAGCAACATCTGGCTCTTTTTACTTTAAAACATTCATTCTTCTGTGAAACTAAGTAGCTTACAATTAAATACATTGAACACATTACAATAACAATATCCAAACTTTTCACACTGTCAACTCTCATCGTGTTACTGGTTTTGATCTGAAAATGAAATTAAAGTTCCAGAAGGAAAAAACAAATCTGGTAAACTATGATGTGAGTACAATGCATTGTCACTGCTGTTTTCAGAGGCCACAGATTAAAGGTTAGCTCCTGAAAATTCTTCCTATTTAATGATAAAGGCCTATGAAGAGTTGCTCTTAATTACATTAAAACAAATGCAGATGTTCTTTAACTTTTACTATAGCATTTATTCAATAAAACAAGGAAAGGGTATCAGGCATTTTCTAGTGCTATTGATTTGGCTGGCAATCAAGAAACTAGAGGTTTTGTGACAAATAAATTGACCCTGGGCAATATTAAATAAATTTGGCCCCAGCCCTCCACCCACCCCCTGCCTTTTTGAAAAAGGTGAGTACTTTGCTGAATTAATTATCATAATTAATTATGAATGATTTGGGGAACACTATGAAAATAATTATGTGCCTACAAGTTTAAATAATGATGTAGAGAAAGTTTCTTCCATTCGACTAAATCAAAACACGTTTCTAAACTACAGTCACTTGCATCTTAGTTTCCAGCTATTTCTAGAATATAAACTATCCAATCACACGACTTAGTAGTAGCTGAATTAATAAGTGCACATTTACTTAAAGTGGATTAGCAATGTGATTGGCAGCAAAAGTGAGCAGGGCAACTCGTAACCTGAGCTGAAAAGAGGAGCTTCCTCCTCTTGGGCCTTCCCTTCCGCAGTAGAGCCTTTTCCCAGGGCAGGAAGCTGAGAGGCTGAGACTCAGCACCTGTGCCCTGGACCACCCAGACAAAGAGGTCCAAGGCCTGCTCTTACTTTGATTTTCTTCTGTTGTGGCCCTTGTCATTTAGAGAAGAGAAACATAAACACAATTAAAATACCATTGGGGGGACTTGCAGCAAGGAGCTTGGCAAGACCACTCCTCAGAAGCAGTGATGAAAGTAAACAAAATTGGCAAAGAGAACCACTCTGAGGGCTCTGCAACTCAGCCAAAGGCATGCATTGTTGAGAAGCATCCTTCCCTGAAAAACGACTGAGCCTCTTGTAAGCATAATTGAGGCCCACGATATTTGCACATGGGGCCGTCCACCCTTGCTTGGTCATTCACAGTTTACAGGTGTGGGAGGTTGTCCCTGAAACCAGCAGCTTTGCAGCCAAGCGGGCTCTCTTGAACTGCAGAGGAGTGAAACTTTTCCACAACCAGCAGTACTCTCAGTAATCATGACAACATAAGAGGCAAAGAGGAAGGCGCCCGCGAGCAGAGGCTGGCACTGTTGGGGCCATGAGCCCGCAGCTGACAGGGAGGTTGACAGGAAGGCCTGGGAATGGGACGGCCTCAGGGCCCTCGAAGAGCGGCCACCTTCTCAGCTCTCAGAAAGTCTGTGCACACGGGAGAAGGAAGAGGACAACGTACGCATGTCTAGAGCTAAAAAAAACCCAGGGCAGCATAGATATTAAGGCTGTGTCAGAAAAACGCAACGGCCTCTCTTTCATGTGTCTGGAGTCACATAGAGCTACAGATGTAACGTTGAACAGATTCAGCGCCACCAGAGGTGAAACTGTGCGCTCCCTCAGCCATTACCTTTACTCAGGTGGGCCCTCATCTGTGCCTTCACATCCGCACCACCCCCATCCTTATCACCCCAAGATGATGGACCCCAGGTAAATGCATATTTTAAAATCAACTGGTAAAGGAAATCTAATTCTACTGGACCCTTCTTAAAATGTCACTCTGATGATTAACTTTCTTTGTTTCAACCGGTATGAAAGCTGTGAGAAAAACCCTTATCAGGGAGGCTGGTTAAGGGTTCCTGCTGGCAAATAAAGCCATTTTTCCTTCCTAACCTATGTCTGTGCGTCTGTCTGTTCTGCGGCACCCAGCTGAGGGCCCCGGCCCCTTCACATCCACGGCTGCCCCAGGGATACGAAGGGTTTGGTGGAAAGAAAAAGGGAAGATGGGAAAGTTACCTGGACATTTCTCACTCACAGGCCCATCACACCTTTCTGGCTCAGGTACACAAGCACAACCTGTGAGCAATCATTGGCTCACAACTACAGCTTAGAATGGAAACAAAAATTAAAAAGCTAAGCAAAAGCAAACAGAAGTATCTGTGGCTACATATCATGGGGAAAACAGATTCCACACTCAAATAAGTAAATGAACCAAGTAAAAATAGCATAACAACAATACTCAGAAGAAAAAAAAATATTAGACTGCAGAGTTGTTATAATATGAAAGAGCTAAAGGCAAGCAAAGAAACAAAAAGTGATTAACACAGAGGAAAAGGAAATTGTCAGTAGAAATTGTCTCCCTGTGGACCCAGATGCTGGACTTAGCAGATGAAGACTTCACACAACTATTACAGATAACTCCAAAGATCTAAAGGAAACCAAGCTTGAAGCATGAAAAGAAAGTGCAGTGGCAAAGGCTTGAAAAAGAAAGAAGCAAATAGCAAGGAGGAAACATCAAAAACAGAATCACACTCTATTTCACTTCACCCCAGAACTCTGGCTGACAATGGCAGCTTGCCCCGATGAGGGCAGAAGAGGAAGAGAGAGGGCTGGGACCTTGTGTTGGCTGCTGACAGCTGCTGAGCCCCACTCCTCTCTTTTACTCACCATGCCACATCCAGATAAGCTGAGAAGAAAACCCATGGGCTCTTCCTTGGGTGCCAGTGGGAGATTCAAACCATGCAAGCCCTGGCCCTCAGCCTGACACTCTAACCACCATAAAAACCCAAGCCATTTTCCTGTTTCTATTCTCTCAGCCTCTTTTGGACCAGCTCGAGGATCCTATACTGGTCTTCCCAGCAATCCTCGCTAAGTGAGTAACAGACCTTTCCAGCCCTCGAGGCATATGTGGGCTGGTCTTGGCAGCCAAACCAAATATATATTGTTTCATTGTGACTCAGCAGTGCCTACAACAACTTCCTTTAACAATATAAAATGGCATAAAGCAATAATCATAACACTGGATTGTTGGGTATAAAGCATATTTTAGTTTCATGACTGCTAAAGCAAATGTCATGGAATGTGTTGGTCTCAACAATGGAATTTATAGGCCAGTTCCTCTCTGTCAGTGGACCTGTTAAACTTAGACCCGTTAAACTTAGAAAACAATTTATCTGCTTCTGATGTACAGTGGAGGGATGGACATAGGATAATCATTCCCTTTCCAGAAGGGAGAAATTGGAAAGCAGGAGTCACAGGTCCCAATCAATTCCAAAACCCAGCAGATAAAACTCCATTAGATTTCAAGGTCTGAGAGTCACTGGTAAGTCAATGTTTTGTCATCTGGGACTGATGGAGCAGCAGCCTCACTCCTTCCAAGCATTTGCACAGTGGCCACGCTCTCCCCAAACACTGGGGTGAAGGTTCCCCTCTCCAATTGATGGATGGTGGCCAGGCTCTCCATAAACATTGGGACACAGACTCCACCCTCTCTAAGAGTGGGGTTTGTGGCCAAGCTCTCCACAAACCCTGGGGCACTGGCCCACCTTCTCCAAGAATCCAGGTGGCAGCCAGGCTCTCCCTGAGTAAGAGGCCCAAGGCCTGCCCCCTCCAAGCACTGGGGCAGATGGCCTGACTTCAAGGGCAGGGGTGGACCTGCCCCTTCCACACACAGACCTGAGGAGATCTTTTGAGTCCACATTTTGGCTTCCCTGCTTCTGCCCTTGACATCATTCTTCCTTCACTTCATCCTTTCCTGTCCCTTTCCATCTAGGTTGGCAGTGGCTCCACTCATACAAATTTCTTAAAAATCTCCTTTGTTTGTGTGCAATTCTCAGGGGTCCAAACCATCAGAAAATGAACTTTCCACAGATCCTTCCTGCAAAACTGCATTTCCACTGCTGGCTTGCACAGAAATGGCTGGATGCATGTTCAGTAAAACCTTCACACGGTACACTGTCCATGGACTCACTGTCTGGAAGCTCAGGGAGCTCCTTGATCAGCCATGTCTGGGCCTATTCTCAGAATACTATCTGGATAGGCTCAGAATTCTCCAATCAATTTCTGGTTTCTTATGCTTAAGAGTTCATTTCTTATCTTATCCCTTCCTCTCACATTTTACTATAAGCTGTAAGGAGAGGCCAAACTGCACCCTCCACACACCTTGGAAATCTCCTGAGCTAAATATCCAAGTTTATTGCTTATAAGTTCTGCCTTCCATCTGACATCAGAATGCAATCTTGTCAAGTTCTCCACCACTTTAGCCTTTCTTCCAGATCCCAGTAAGACATGCATCATTTCCTTCTAAGGCCCCATCATAGGTACCTTTAACATCCATCTTCCTACCAACAGTCTCTTTAAAGGCATCCAGGCTTTTTCTATCAAGTAACTCACAGCTCTTCCACTACCACCTATTATCCAATTCCAAATCTGTTGCCACATTTTTTGGCATTTGCAATTGTAGTATTCTTCTACTGGTACCAAAAACTATCCAGTTTTCTGACTGTGAAAGTAAATACCATGCAATGAGGTGATGTGCACAATGGGAATTTACTGGCACCTGATTTGTGGCTAGAAGTCCCAGGTCAAGGCATCCTCAAGGTGATGTTCTCTCCCAGAGGACTGCAGTGTCCTGGAAGCTGCCAGCAATCCCTGGCACTTGGCTTTCCTGTCACATGACATTGCACAAGTGGCTGCTCTGACTTCTCAGTTCCTCTGACTTGCAGCTTCTGGCTTTTCCCTGTGGCTTTTTCCTCATCTGACTAATACTCTACTTATAAGGGACTCCAGTAATTCAGAATAAAGCCTAAACTGATTTATGTGGGCTAAACCTTTAGTGAGGAACATCCTGAAGAAATCTTATTTATAATGGGTCCACATCCACAGGAATGGATGATGCTTAAAAACACGTTTTTTTTTGTAGTACGTAGCTCTAAGCCAGCACATGCATATATGGGTGAGTTATTTATGGTAATAGCATAAAGAAAGGAGAGTAAATGGATCTATATTGAAGCTACATTTTTTATTTTACCAGAATTAATGTTACACTGAAGAATAATGATGAGTTAAGTTGCATAGTGTTATCTCTAGAGGAACCACTAAGACCATGTCAAAAATAATAAAGAAAAGTAACAAAACAACAATAAAGGAATTAAAATGTCACACTAAATATAACTATTTAATGCAGTTTTAGTAATCTATAACCTGCAGTTCAGTCACCTGTTTTTATAGATGAAATTATATTAAAACAACAAATTCTGGTTGTTGTTGATGTGGAAAAGTGGGGGATGTTGTTGATATGGGAAAGGTAGGGGATGTGGGGAGTAGAGAATATGGAAACCTCATAATTTTTAAAGTAACATTTTGTGTGATCTATGTATCTTTTAAAAATAAATAAAAAATATTTTAAAAAATTATATTAAAACACAGCATTTGTTTACACACTGCCAATGACTGCATTCACATTACCATGGCAGAGTTGAAAAGTTGTGACAAAGACCCAATGGCCCAAAGTCTAAAATATTTACCATTTTACCCTTAAAGAAAAAAAAATAATAATAATGCTTACCATACAAATAGAGTCATCTTAAAAAAAAAAAGAAAAAAAAATTGGTAATTAGGGAAATTCAAATTAAAACCACAATGAGATACTGCTTCATGCCCACTAGGAAGTCTATCATAAGATAGAAAACAGAAAATAGTAAGTGTTGGTGAGGATGCAGAGAACTAGAAACCTTTACACATTACTGGTGACACTCTAGGATGGTGTAGCCAAGGTGGAAATCAGTTTGGCAATTCCATAGAAAATTGAAAATACAATTAGCATAAGACCTGGAAATCCCATTTCTTGGTACATACCCAAAAGAACTGAAAGCAGTGACTTGAACAGGAATTTGTACACCAATGTTCATTGCAGCATTATTGCCAATCGCCAAAAGGTAGAAGCAACCCAGGTGTCTATCAACAGAATAATGGTTAAACAAAATGTGTTCTATACATTCAAAGGAATGTTATTCAGCCATAAAAGGGAATGAAGTTCAGATGCATGTGACAAGGATCAACCCTAGAGACATAATGTTGATGAAATAAGCCAGACAAATAAAGACAAGTATTGCATGGTCTTGTTTATGTGAAACACCTGGGAGGAGCAAACTTCACAGAGACAAATGGTAGCATGTGGGTTCTTGGCAGGACAGGGAAGGGAAGAGTTACTGATTAACAACTGAAGTGTCTCTGTGTGAAGTGATGAAAATGTAGGGGTAATGGATATTGGTGATAGTGGCACAATATTGGGAATATAATTAATACTACAGAATTGTGCATATAAATGTAGTGGAAAAGGGAAATTTTGAGTTGCATATTTGTTACCACAATGAAAAGTTTAAAATTTTTAAACAGATGAGGTCACAGAGGAGTGGGGTGGCCCCTTGACCCAATATGCCTGCTGCCCTTAGAAGACATGGGGAAAATGTCGCTTCCAGCCTGGGAATGCCAGCAAATGCTGGAAGCTGGAAGGGGCAGGAAGGATCTTCCTTTCCCAGAAATGGAAATACCTTGATTATGGATTTCTAGCCTTCACAAATATGAGATAACAAATTTTAAACATATGCATTTCAGAAAATATATATGTATATCGAACTCTATCAATAATTATGTTAAATTTGAATAAATAAATACCTCAATATAAAGGCAGAGATTGTCAGACTGGATTTTTAAAAATCCAAATATATGCTGTCTACAAGAAAATCACTTTACTTGGAAAGTACAAATAAATTGAAAGTAAAACCACACAAAAAAGGTACATTATGGAATACAAAATTATGAAAGATCTCAAATAAATATATTAATGTCAGGCAAAATAAACTTGTGAGCAAAGATTATTACTAGAGACAAATAGGGACATCTCTTAATGATAAAAGAGTTGATTCCTGAGGAAAATTTAAACATTATAAATGAATAAAACCTGAGAGCCCAAAAATAGATGAAGTAAAATGTGACAGAACTGAAAACAGAAATAATTCAACAGTGATAGCCAGACTTCACTATATCACTACCAATAATTAATAGAATAAACAGAAAATCAGCAATGACATTGACGTTTGAACAATACTATCAACCAACTTGGCTAAACTGATACTTTTAGAACAACTAAAACAAGAATCTACAACAAGTATCAAGACATTGAAATGAGAAAAGGATAGGCTTATGGTGCCGGTACAATGAAAAATCCACATGCAAAAACTGAACTTAAACTTTTATCTCACTATACACAGAACTTAATCAAAATGGATCACAGGCCTCAATATAATTGCTAAAACATTGTAACTTCTTGAGGGAAACATGGCAGGTAATCTATACGCACCTCAGTAATGTAAGGAGTTAGAAATGACAGTAAGATTAACAGTATGAATACAGGAATGTTTTTCTTTTAAAAGTGTTAAGAATATGATGGTGATACATGGGAAAATTACAACTAACGTAACTAAAAATAAAAAGAAACGACACTAATAGCACAATTGATCAAAGAAAAAAACAAGACTTCATAAAAATAAAATATGTTTTCCTTCAGAGACACCTTTAAGAAAATGAAAAATAAAGCCATAGATTGGGAGGAAATATTTGCAAATTATATATTGGATAAAGGATTTGTATCTAGAAGATATGACACTTATAACTCAATAATCAGAAGAACAACAATCCAATGAACAAATGAGCAAAATATATGAATGGACATTTCACCAAAGAAGACAGACAAAGCACTTGGCAGGACCTTCAACATTTTTTATCATTAGGGAAATACCGCCTAAAACCATAGTAAGATCCCATTACATGCGGACTAAAAGCTATAATAAAAGTCAGAATAACATGCTGGTGAGGATGTGGAGAACCTGGAAGCCCCCCGTCTTTCTAGTGAATCTGTAAAATGTTACAGTCACTTAGCAGTTTGACAGTTTCTTAAAAAGCCAAACCTAAACATTTCCTATGACTCAGCAACCGCATTCGAGGTTTTTACTGAGGACGTATGGAAACAGCCAGACAAAGACCTGCACCCCAGTGTCCACAGTGGCAAGATTTATAAGACTGGAAACGATTCCACAGCCTGCTGGCTGGTGAATAAATAAAATAGGCAACTCCACCAATGGAAGCCACAAAGCAATGAAAAGAAATGGGCTCCTGACACATCCACAGCCTGGGGGGGACCCTGACATTGCCATTACAGAAACCAGCACGGAAGACAGCATGCTGTGTGTTCCCATTTATGTGACAAGCCAGAAAAGAGAGACCCCTGGGACAGAGAGCAGTCCAGTGCTTCCACTCACTTCCTTCTTGGTCCACCCTGCCCAGCCAAGACCTCGACTCTGAAGAGAGAGCTCTGGAGAAAGAGAAGGCAGATGGGTGGATTCGTTTGCCTTTAGGTCCATCGGTGTATTGATGTAAACAAAAATCTCAAATTAGGCTATTCCCCTAAAGCACCCAGAGGCACGCTGGAGAGGGTGGGAGCAGAGGCTAGTCTTCAGACACTACACAGAGAACCTGGATGGGAGACTGGCTGCACTCGAAACCCCAATACTTCAAAGAACAGTAGCCAAGAGGTGGGAGGTGTCCCTAAGTTGAAACAGCTCCATCTGTAGATGGTATTTGCGTGTGGAGAATCAGCTTCGCATTTCGATATGCTCTGAGCTTTCTGAAACAAGCAGACAGCAGAGCTTCCATCTATAAGAGCTTCGCAATTTCCACGGTGTTCACCATCCAGGACACTTTAACGGCACAGGAAGCTCTCGGATTTCCCGAGTTTACAGAAGAAGAAAAAGTAACCAAAGCCCACCCAGGCTGTGAGTGGCCCACCGAGGGTTAGAGCCCAGGTCCCACGGCCCCAAGTCTGCAAGCTCCACAGCCCGCTACACCCACTCCTCCTGTCTATCCCACACACCCACCTGCAGTCCACCCCCACATGCCCACCCCCAGCCAGCCCATCACCCCACAGGCCCAGGCCTGCCCACCATTGTACCCTCACCCATGCACACTCACCCCCATCCCATCCACCACCCGCATGCCCACCCCCACCCCATCTACTCCCTGCATGCCCCCCACATGCCCACCCCTGGTCCATCTCTCTAGAACTGGGGTACAGCAGGGCTTCGTGGCCCAATCAGGACCTACTTCGGCCATGGCCCAAGCCAGCAAACCTGCATTTGTAACATTTTACTAAGTTCTTGGATGTTTTTTTACTCACCTTAAAGTTTAGGATAAGTTGTTTCTCTACATTTATAAAAGCCTCTGTTGGACATCGCTTACCCCTCTCCCAGGGGAGGGGGCGGAGATCCTAACTGTGTAATTATAATCCCAATTACAGCTGATTCCATAGGGGAGCCCTGAAGGGGCCACAGGTGAGTGATGCAGCTGATGCCGGGCTTGAAATGCATGTAAATGGATACTGAGTAATTTCCTAAAGAAGAACTTGACAGCTCTCAGACAGGGGTCACCCACTGCATTACAGTCAGTGTTTTTTTCAGTGAGAACACAGGTTTAATTACAGTGGAATCCAGTAGGTATTTTGAAAATATTCCCTTGAGAAGTATATTTTAGGAATATGTTGCCTGCATTGAGAGATTCAGTGATGACTTAGCAAACTATAGTTATTGAAGAGAAAAAATCTAAAGACATTCTGAAAGGTTTCATGCGCTGAAATGAATTTTTTAATTTCTTAACTAATTTCCTACTGTAAATTGACCATTTTTTAGCAGTGATTTTTTTCAGGTAAACACTGATGAAATGCTTTACATGACCTAAATTCATTTGTTTATGAAGCAGAGAGTAAAAGTGTCAGTGCCTGGCCTCACCAAATCTTACGTCCAAATGGAAGCCTGAGGAAACAGGAAAGAGCATTATTTCACACAGAAGATACCGAGATTTTATTCCATGGTTTGACATTGAGTTTAGTCATTGGTTACTGCCAGCAGGTCATGTCCAGAAGACCAGATGTAATTTAAATAAAAACTGAGGTCCGTAACGAGTAGGTTCTGCTGTGGAAAAATCAGTAGGACACTGACACGGGGGTCTAACTGGGGACGGAGCAGAGGCCCCTGCAGACACTTTCTGTGCCGCTCCTGTAATGCCCAACTTCTTCAGTTCATTCACAAAGGACGGTGAGCGGGGCACAGAAGGGTGCACACCCCAGAAACCCCCAGCAGAGGGGAGGGCGACACCGCAGGTGCCTCGAGAGCTGTCCTCTTCCTGCCTCCTCAGAAGCCTTGGTCTGCTGCCTCCACCTTCATTATTCTCTAAACAGCCATGTTAGTTAGACATCGTCATCAGTTTCTGAAAGTCATCATTCAAATAGGTGCTGATAAAACCCCTTAAACAAGGAGCACTTTGTCTTACTGCTCAGACAAAGAGACACTAAAAACAATGAATATCACCTCATGCATGTCGGAGGCCTTAGCGCCTGCTACACGTCTCTCAGAATAACGGCCGAGGTGACTGTTTCTCCAATTGCGCCAGCTGAGGTTGTGTTTACCTAGGCTCACTTGGTGAATGAGAGCAAGACGTGGAAACAGAACAAATCCACGTCCCAGAATTCTCAAGAGATTCTTAATGGGGAGAACGTTTCATGTTACAGGTTTGTTGGCAAGGTAGTTGAAAATGGAGAGACCAGTAAGAAATATGCAGCATGGAGACCATATTTTAAAAATACACTTATTAAAATGGTAAATGGAAACATTGTTAATATATTTGTGTATATTTAGCCCTGCAGGGATGCTTCAAATTTATTTAGTTGATAATTAGCTTATGATACTCACTAAGAGATATTGCTCACTATTACTCAGACTTACAAGATTGCCATAAGCTTCTCTTGACACCAATTTATTTAAAAGCTGCAGGCAGGTAATGCAGCAGGTGACATAACAGGTGACCCAGTCAGGTGATGCAGCCATGTATCACAGCTGTGTGACACAGAAGCCGTTAAGGTGAGCCAAACTTCATTCCTTCCTTTTATAAATATTCTCCAGATGATGCCAGTGACACAGTAAGTGATGAGCCAGGTGACACATCCAGGGATGCTACATGCTTCCACGGTGGCATGAGGCATTCCTCTTTAGTAGGAAGAGCCTTTGCAACATCAATGACTTTCTCCCCCAGGTGACTTCCCAGGTGAGAGGAGAGAAGCCTGCATGGTTTTGCCTGGCACTGTCCAATGGACATGTTGGAAATAATAAATTGCTCTGTATCTATACTGTGCAATTAAGTAACCACCAGCCACACGTGGCTACTGAGCACTGGAAATGTGGGAGTCCAATCAGGGAACTGAACTCTTAACTCTATTTAACTTTAATTGATTTGAATTTAGAGTGGTATATGGATTGTGGCTATGGCATTGGAAGGTGCTGGTTTTGAAGCCCCGGGGAAGGAGGGACGGCATCACATGGTCGGCACTCAGCGTGGCCGAGAGCTCCACCTCCCCGCCAGGTGTCAGGGCTCGTGGTGCATGCGTAGTCTGCCCGTCGAGAATCAGGGCCTCTATCTGGGGCCTTTTACCAGAGCAATGTTGCCTGCTCAGAGCTGAGAGTCCACCCTATCGGGTTTCTAAGGGAAAATTAGGGAAAACAGCTAGAGAGTTAACCCATGTTCAAATGTATCCTTAGAGAAGGCAAACATGTTCTGTTAACCATTTACACAAATAGCCTGTTCAGCAGAATTGGAGAATATTTATAAAAGGAAGGAATGAAGTATAGCTCACCTTAATGGATTCAAATAAGTCTTCTGATTTGATGACTTTGGGAATTTGATTTCCATTTAGCAGCAAGTTAGTTTCACAGAACACCTCTCATATTTAAATGAATAATTATAACTGTGTACTACCTTTCATGAATAATTGCTACCTCTACATGGTCAGTTTTAGCATATCATCCTATTTAAATGAGTTACACAAATTAACATTTCAATATACATATTCAATGTATACACTTTACAAGTACAATAGGAACTTCAGGAACTGACCCCCGCAATTCCACAAATCACGCCGGCTCTTCTTAACAGTGCTGACAGGGAGGAGGGCAGTTCCGGGCACTTAGCCTTTTATCTATATTGAAGGTAATCATAAAACAGAACTATTTAGAATAGCTTAGGAAGATTTCCATTAAGATATTTACATTGATTTGAAGTGACGCCAGCATTTATCTATGTAAACAGTAAAAATCTCAAGAACAAGTGCGCTCCTGCCTTGGCCGTCTGCACAGGCTCTGAGCTGACTGGCGCGGCTCCTTGGGC
Organism: Dasypus novemcinctus; assembly: GCF_030445035.2. Lineage (NCBI taxonomy): Eukaryota > Metazoa > Chordata > Mammalia > Cingulata > Dasypodidae > Dasypus > Dasypus novemcinctus. Next base: position 108,599,990 of record NC_080678.1, on the reverse strand, counting down.
GCTTGGGCCGGCAGTGGGGCTGTCACGCCCCATGCTCCTGACGCGTGTAATTCCTCGTGCTCCTGACGCGTGGAGGCATGGTGCTCTCTCCATCTCTAAGGCCCCTCAGCGGCTGGCCTAATTCTCGCACGCAGTGGGCTTCACCTTGGTGAAGGTTCCACGTGTTGGATTTTGCAGCCAGGACTCGGGGAGGACGCCTGTCCCTCCCCATGGACGGCCCCTTCCGAGTTTGGCAGGTCGTGCTGGCTCACCTGGGGAGCGGCTGGCACACCTGGGAAGCGCTCACCCGGCAGCCACACTCCCAGTGCTGCGCCAACCCTGAGCCCACCTTCCTCCCGGGCTGACTCAGAGAACTTCTCACGTGCCCTTTCCTAACGCGGGTCCCCAGTCTCCCCACAACCAGCTTGATGACAAGGTCCACCATTGGCCACCTCTCTGAGCGGCCTGATTGCAATGCCAGCCACGGGCTACCCTCCAGAAGGGCCTGGACATTGGAAGTGAAGGCTCCAGCTACTGGTCTTCTGAGACCTGCAAATGTGTTTGCCTGGCCTAGCTGTCGCCGGTAGGAGAGAACGTTGCAGTTAATCCACCTTTTGCCCATCAAAGCAGAAGCACCGTCTGTGCTTCCTCACCCGAGATGAACATGAGGCTGCATCTCTTGTCAAAGCCCGCTACATTCTGGCTGGATATTGGTTTTCAGGATGAAATTAACTGCTAAGCGTTAGGGCAGATGCAAGAATAGGTGTGGCTGATAGATCCAAAGGAATCTTAGAACAGCCCTTTCCACTAAAAGGTGTATTTTTCAGGAGGTACGGCGGATTGAACCTGGCACCTTGTACATGGGAAACAGGTGCTCAAACCACTGAGCTGCACCCACTCCTTAAAGATTTAATTTTTAAATAGAAAAAAAACAACAACAACAAAAACCAAAAACGACTTGAAAGGAAGCAGTGGCCTGCTCAGCTGTCATGTTCTGTGGGCACTCATTTCTCATGAAGCCAGGAGAGCATCTTCTCGCTGGCTGCAAAACCCTTAGGCCTGTTTTCCAAGACGTCCTTCTCCGTGTGGTTTTCGCGCAGCCAACACATCCAGGAGAACAACCTGTCTCTCAAAACCAGCCGCACTGGCGCGGTCCAGGGCGGGCTCCGACTGGAGGGGGCTCGCCTCGCCCTCCCCACAGCGGTCGGGCCCTGGGGGCAGCGCAGGCCGGAAGCCTTCCCGGAGCCAGCAGCTCAGCGACTTACTAGATAATGGAGAGCTGGTTTCCTGGGGTGGGGGTCACGATGAAGACGCAGGTGAAGTTCTGGGGGTCTGGCCGAGCCAGGGAGCGCCCGCTGCCTGCTCGCCCGCCCCACCCCCCAGCACAGCAGGCTTCGCGGGGGGCGCGCCCTCGGGGCTTCATCCCCGGCTAAGGCGCCCGCTTTCCCCTGCAGCGCCCACTGCAGCCCCAGCTTCTGCCCTCAGGACGCCTGAGCGGAGGGGACGTGGTCTGCTGAGTTCCCCGCCCCCACACACACAGGGGCCCTCGGAACGGCCTTGCACCCTCAGGTCGGGTCTGCTCACCTGAGCCCTTTAAATCCATCCAGACCTCGGGTGGGGGAGGAAGCAGAGATTGCTTGCCGCGCCTCGGCTAGATCTGGTGGGGGGGCCCAGCTGGCGCCAGCAGGGAGAGGGGAGCCCCGCCCTGCACCCGCGGGCAAGGCCCCAGGACAGGAAGGCGCTTGGGAGGAGGTGCCCTGGGCCCCTGCGCAGCCAGGGCTGGGGGCGCACTGGCTGGTGCCTGAGCCCCGCGGGTGGGTGATTTGAGAGGCAGCGTCGGAAACTGATGCAAAGGCCCACGCGGCGGGGACTGACTGCCCACGGCCCGACCCCTGCCCGGCTGGGCTTGTCTCCCCAGCGGCCCACGGCTGTGAGCTTTTCCATGACTCCTGTGCACTTTTCAAGGGTTAAACCTGACCTTGAAACAACCTTTATCCCTTTGACTTGAAGTTTTACCCAAGCCCTGTGATCTTGGAGAACAGTGAGGGTTAAGAAACCCCTGGGCCGCTTGTGTTTAAAGAAGGTTTATGAAAAGCACCAGCCCTCCCCGCATCTCGGGCGAGGCTTGGCCGCCCTGCTTGGCCACCCGCTGGGCGCCGCCTTTGCCCCAGAGATCAGCTGATCCCATCAATGTGAACAAAATGTTTGTCCGCCAAAATTGTGCAAAGCTTTCCTCTGTTCTCCAGATGCCTGACTCTAAGGACACCTTCCAGAAAGCACACTGCTGTCTGATCATGCCCCCCTCATCCCACCTCCCCACCTTCCCCCTGAAGAAACCCCTTTGCCCAATGAGCCGTTTGCTGAGCCTGCAGTCAGAGCGGCTCCGGGTTGCCACAGCCCCTTCCCCTGCTGAAGCAGCCCCTCCCCTTACAACGGTCCTCTAGGAGGAAGTCTGCCTCTGTTTTTGACACCTGCCACTGTCCCCAGCATCAAGCTGAAACTCCATGTGTGCATGTGCGTGCATGTGTGTACATACATGTGTGTGCATAGGTATGCGGGCACGTGTGTGCATGCACGTGTGCCATGAGCATCAAAGGCTGCTGGGGAGCAAGTCCTGGCCACTTGCACTAAGTAAAGAGGGTCCAGTGGCCCCGACGGTGTGTCGTGTCCATTCTGCTGACCTGCCTGAACACGGCTGTCCACACCATGCCTCCAGAGGGCCCTTTAAAGTGCATCTCACCTCAGACCCAGCCCCACGGACTCACCTGCCACCTGGCGAGAGCAGGGAGCCCTTTGCAGGGTTTAGGAAGAGCCCACGATCCACCAGGGGTGTAAACACGGGCCTTCCCTGACCTCCGCTTTCATGACTTTTCTCTCCCCACTCCTCAGAATGAGTCAGCCGTCCGTCCGAGCAATCCCTGGTCGTGTGCCCTGAGCGTGAAGTTCATGCAAAGTACAGATTTTTGTTCCTTTTTTATTAAGCCAGGGATCAGAACTAATAGTGAACACAAAGCATGGATCCTGGGGGCTGGAAGCCCATGAAAAATTCATTTTCACAAGTGGGACATTTTAGAAAGAAGGAGACAAGTGAGTCCTTCTCGGCCCTGAAGATAAAATCACAGACACTGGGGAAACTGCTCATACCAGAAAACCTCTGTACCCACATGACTATGAGGAAACACTGGATTTAACTAGGAATCTCCACTTGATAGGAAGAAATACCAAACAAAAAATTTTTTAAAAATTTAAAAATCAGATCTATATACATGATGAGGACAATAAAACGCATATTATTTTCATTAACCAAGAGTGATAATATTTTAGGTAATGGAAATAAATATTCAAATTCATGAACATGGACCTTCACAATTCATGTCTACAACAAATGCCCAGGGAAAGGACAGATGGTCTAATAAATTTATTGTGAAACCAACTATGAATGACAGGGCTGGAGATACAGGCATCAGCCTGTGTTTATTTTAAATGAGTATAATAGAATGAACTATTACATATTGGTAAGTAAAATTTTACTTCTGTGAAAATAAAATTAGCTCTGGTTAAAAATATTAAAAAGAGGAAACAGATTACAATATAAATGGTAATGATAACTCAACTGATATTATCTAAGGGTAAATTATTCCAATTTAACCAGTTATCAGTAAGTAATAAACAAAAGTCTATTTTTAAAGGGAGCTTACACATTGATGGGGAATGGGTGGGTAAGTCAAAATTAAGTTGCAACCCAAACTCTATTGCTACTGATCAGCTTGTCTGGTACATCTGACCTCTTTCCTATTGTTTGGATCATCCTAGCTCTATTTCTCTCTGAGAGTAAACAACAAGGGACCCATGGCTCACCTTTAGCAGGAAATTAAGAATTCTCCAAGTGTCTCCATGTCTCCTTTGAATGTGGCCAGCAGCGTAAATCTTAATCAACATAGTGATATCAACAAGCATCACACAGCAGCCATCGGTTTTTACAGCTAAACCTGATTTAGAACCACAGCCATAGATGAGATCATTTTTGGTGTCAGCTCCCAGCCCATGTCTGCTGACCCTAGTTTGCCATAGTGTCTCCAGCACTTATTCTTGCAAAAGAAGTGGGTCAACCCAGTCAATGGCCCCAGTGAGGCATCACACAGATCTAGGTTCCCAGGGGGTGCCCCAAAGAGGTCATTGAATGTCCAGCGTGAAGTGCATTAAGTCACAGCTGAGATTCCTGCTTAGTTTGTGAAAATAACCTTCCCCTAGTCAAGATAACTCAGAGAGAAAACAGGTATCTGATTACACTGTGGTGCCCCTGGTCTTTCAATCCAAACTAACCTTTCTAAATTTTTATTTTATAGTAAAAAAATAATATTTTCTTTCCCACCTGACCATATTTCCTCAAGCTTGCCCCTTACAACATTTATTTCCAAACAGCCAACAGTGAACTCCCTTTAGTTTTGTTGGTGGAGCTTTCTTTTTAAATAGCCTCTCTCTTACACTCTTTCTTTTTAAAAAGCCTCTCTCTTATAGGCTATCTTTTACTGGGCTCACACCTCAGCCACAAATCGGATCATTCTAAACACTTGTCAAAGCTAAGCAAGTTTAAACAAAGGTATAAGGGTTTCTTCAAAAATTATATAATGAAAACAATGTGGTAAATTACATTGCTTTTAAAAATTCAGCAAATTTAAGCAAGTGAACATAATTTGCCTCAAAAATTGTTGGCATGCAGCAGTTTGATGAAAGATCATTGGTGTAAAATAACTCAGTCCCAAAGTATTCCTGACACAAAGACTTGCTAAATGTGGCCACAGGTAAATGAGATGCACCCCAGCTCCCCTTTAATGTATCTCCATTTCTGGACATGACAGGGAGATGTTCCAATACAGAAACCTCAGGTTAAAGAAGAAGTAAAAAAAAAAAAAAAAAAAGCAACTTCATTAAACAATTAAACAATTAAACATTAAATGATTAAACAATTAAACAATTAAACATTAAAACAATGTGGAGGTGATGCCAAACACCAATGCTGTTGAGCAAAACCGAACAAGATTGCACACGATGCTGTCCATACTTTTAATAGAAGTACTAGGATTTAAACATTTTTCCAGTATTCTATGCATTATGTCACTTTTAGGTGTTTACTAAATATGCATATTTGTGGCTTGAATAGTGAACCTCCAAAATTCATGTCCATCTATGACACTTGGAATAAGGGACTTTGCAGATATATTTAATTTAAGAATTTTGAGATGATATTACCCTGGATTTAGCCTGGGTCCTAAAGCTGATGACTGGTGTCCTCATAAGAGAAAGGACTTGGAGATTTGAGACTCAAACTTGAGGACAAATGTAGAGAAGAGGGTCCTGTGGGGAGAGAAGAGGCTGGGGTGATGCACCCACAAGCAAGGAACCACCGGAAGCCAGGGGAGCTGCGGAGCTGATTCCTGCTTAGAGCTGCAGAAGACACCCCCTGCCGCCACCTCGACTTCAGAATTCTGGGCTTCAAAATTCTCTCACAGTGAGTGTAAGAATAAATGTCTGCTGTTTTAAGCCACCTGGTTTGTGGCAAGTTTTCACAGCAGACCTAGAGAGCTAATGCAGTGTGTATCATTTGAACATACATGAAAACCTTTGTAAGGTAACTGAGGTTCTGTTTCTCTACTCGACGTGAGGCTGGGGCCGCTGGATGGAGAAATGAGAACAACCTGGGCCCAGGACCAAGGAACATACCGAGATGGTCTCCTCCCGCCGGTACTGCTTCCAGTTCCTGCCACTGTCGCTGGACATCAGCAGATAGCTGGTCACCCAGTTGAAGCTCCCATACCCGCCCTGCGTGGCCATGGTAGTGACCTCCATCCTCTCTCCAAGGTCAATCTGCAACCACTGGTACTTGTTGGACACAAGCGGAGTCCAGCCCCCAGCTCCTTTCATGTGAAAAAAAAAACAAAAACAAACAGGAGAAAGGAGGAAATATTAAAGTCCATTTTAAAGGACTCTGCTTTTGTAAAACCTGGAATAAATATGCTCATAATCATAATAAATGAAGAAGAACATGCAGGGCTTATACAAGGATGAGCTCGGAACTGCTCACTGGCTCTTCAGAGTGTGTGGAGTCCAGGTGTCCTGGGGGGGGGTACGCTCTGGGAGTGGGTGGGCTCCCCCAGGAAGACCACCTGCCCTCAGAACCAGTGTGCTGCTGGCCCACAAACTCAGGGCATCAGCATCCAGCCTTCTCACACCTTCACTGGATGTCAGGGGTGCATTTAACCGATGGTGGAGCCAAGCATCTACCCATGTTTAGTGCTGGGAATGCACGGGCACTCCTGACTTGGAGGAGAACTTGACATACAAAGCACAATTACTACCTCAGGCTGCTGCTGGCAGTGCCCAGGTGGGGAATGATGACAAAGGAACTGTGGGATAATCTTTCTAAGGGGGGGAGCCCCAAGGAACAAACTGCATCCTCAACATTTTTGCAAGACAGAGAATGCCAACTACAAAACAACTGGGAGCAAAAAGAGAAAATAAACTGACCCAGCACAGCAGACACTGTCTGCACCCTCTGCTTCCTGTCAAGTGAAGAAATTCATGGGAGATGGACAACAAGAGCTGGGGGATGGGGCAAGGGTGTGACCCCCCAAAGTGGGATCTGGTCATGTAAGGGCAGGCACATTTTTGCAATCTAAAGGCCAGGCTTCCAAATGCAGAACTTTTGAGCAAGAAAAATGGCAATGGGTGGTGAAAGGGTAAGAGAAAAAGGGAAAATCCAGGCCCTGCAAGGTGAAAAGAGAACCATAGTATTTAAGGATTTGGAGCACCCCACCAAAACAAAGAAAAAACAATTGTGCCTAGAAGTTGTCAGACAGACAAAATGCTGCTGGACAGGATGTTGGGAGACTGAAAGTGGCATCAATACCACCAAAACAGCAAGGAGGTGAGTGAAATCACAGAGAACTGAGAGCACAAGGCAACAAATGCTCACGAACCACTGAGGAAAATCCCTGCCCTCTTAAACCAACATAAAGAAGGAGACACTAATGCTACACTCCACACAAAATTAAATATACTCAAATGAGCTTTGAGTATACACTAACCCCAGCACCAACCACAAGTTCAGTAAAAGTGACAGAAGAGGCCTATATAGAGAGGTCACATCTGAGTCCAACTCTATCACACTCAGGAGCACAAATTCCAAAGTAGGGCTCACTGGCAAGGCACTGAACTCCAGAGTCATCTGCCATGACCATAGAACCTGTGTGTCTCTGTAGCCCTCAGGAGTACCAGTACCTAGGGTTGTATCTGCTTTGGCTGTCTCTGGGGTCCTGCTGAGATGTGTGTAAGCATGACCCCTCTGATGACCTCCCAATTCATTCTCTTACCCATATATACTAATTTGTCTTTACCATTTCCCCCTTTTATTCAAGATATTTTTCTAGTTGCATCACCAGCTGGTGATTGGTGGTAATCCCTCTGTGCCAGGGAGGTTCATCCCCAGGAGTCATGTCCCATTCTGGGGGGAAAGTAATGCATTTATATGCTGAATTTGGCTTAGAGAGTGGCCACATTTGAGCTTACTCAGGAGACTTGAATCTCTGGACTGGCCATGTGCCAACTGGGCCCTGAGTCTCAGCAGAGTTGCAATTCCTACTGGTTTGTTGGACTTCCCAGGTCAGCTAACAGGGAGTTGGAGATGGTCAACCACCACACCAGGGAACTGACAGTGCCTACAACTGCAAGCAGGAGAAACACATCCATCAGCCATGTGGGATCTAAACCCCTTCTTGATTTAGAGGTGGAGTGGACATCACTATCGCAGGGTCCACAGGATAGAGGAAAAAAATGTGGATTAGAGTGGACATACTGGTATTCTACTATAGAACTTTTGTGCCTCTAGCTGTGGAAGAAATTGTATCATTGATGTAAAGACAGTGGCCACAGTAGTTGCTGAGGGCAAGGAGAGGAAAGAAGAGATGTGATGTGGGGCCATTTTGGGGCATGGCCCACTGGATGCACTGGGGGAGAGTGAAAATGACAATGTAAACCACAAACCATGTAGTGTAGCAGTGCTCCAAAATGTATTCAACAAATACAATGAATGTGCCACAGTGATGAAAGAGGTTGATGACGTGGGAGGAGTGTGGGCATTGGGATTTGGGGTATATGGAAACCGCTTATATTTTTTAATGTAAAATTTGTTGTGATCTATGTATCTTTAAAAAATAGTTTAAAAAATAAAAAAATAAAATAGAATTTTATACATATGAGCTTTAAGGATCTGAAAATCCACCTGAGTCAGAAATCTAAATCTCAGAACAAACATGGACCATAAAAGAGGGAGAAATGAAAAGTGAATTGATTTACCTCAGGAAGGAAATGGAAGGAAAACACAAATTACCTCAATAATAAGGCATAAATGGCAAGGTGCCTGAGGGAGAAGAGAATCAAGTGGAAAAACAATAAGAGACACCAAAGAAAGGCAGGAAAACAAGAGAATAAAATTAAGAGAAAAAGTAAAAAGTCACAGAGAAAGTAATGAAAATGGAAGATAGGCAAGAAGGAATGATACACATATTACTGGAATCCTTGAGAAGAAAAACACAGTGGTGGGGTGAAAATTACTAAAGACAATAATCCAAGTGAAACTTTCCAGAAAAAGAAAAAGAACTCACAGACTTTAAGATGCTCACAAGGAGTGCCATGCCACGCAGGGGTGTCACCCACGTAGGGGAGCACCACGCGTAAGGAGTGCACCCTGTAAGGAGAGCTGCCCAGTGTGAAAGAAAGTGCAGCCTGTCCAGGAATGCTGCCACACACACAGAGACATGGAGAGCTGACACAACAAGATGACACAACAAAAAGAACACAGATTCCTGTGCCACTGACAACAGCAGAAAGCAGACAAAGAAGATGCAGCAAATGGACACAAAGAACAGACAACCAGGGTGGGGGAGGGGGGAAAGGGAGAGAAATAAATAAATACATAAATTAAAAAAAAAAGATGCATCCAACAGCCTTGGTAAGTACAAGCATCAGTAAAACACATAGCTCAGTGGAATAGGCCAAAGATTCCAGAATCACATCCAAATATATGTAGAAATTCTGCATGTGAAAAAAGTGCATCTCAAAAACCAGGAAAAGGTGGTTTTTTAAATAAATGGTGCTGGGACAACCAGGTTGTCCTTTGGGAAAAAAAAATAAAAGTAGATCAATATTTCACAACATATACAAGAATCAGTTCCCAATGGGTCAAGGATCTACACTTAAAAATGAAACCACACAAGTACTTGAAGAGAACTTGCATGAATTCCTTTCTAATCTTGTTTTATTTTTATTTTTCTCTCTCTTTACTTTTGAAAAAATGTTACATTAAAAAAATATAAGAGGTTCCCATATACCACCCCCCCCTCACCCCACTCCTCCCATATCATCAACTTCTTTCATCATGGCACATTCATTGCATTTGGTGAATATACTTTGGAGCACTGCTGCACTATATGGATCATGGTTTACATTGTAGTTTACACTCTCCCTCAGTCCACCCAGTGGACCATGGCAGGACATACAATGTCCAGCATCTGTCCCTGCAGTACCACCCAGGACAACTCCAAGTCTTGAAAATACCCCTACATCATATCATTTTTTCCCTTTCCCTGCCTTCAGCAGCTACCATGGCCACTTTCTTCATATCAATGCTACAATTTCTTCCATTACTCATCACAATAGTTCCATAGTAGAATATCAGTAAGTCCACTCTAATTCATACTCTATTCCTCCATCCTGTGGACCCTAGGATGGTTATGTCCACTCCACCTCTACATTGAGAGGGGACTTAGATCCCACATGTAATTCTCCCGCTTGCAGTTGTAGGCACTCTTGGCTCCCTGGTGTCGTAGTTGACCTTCTTCACCTAACCCTAACCCTAATCTTAACCTTTTTAATCTTGATATAGGATAAAGCTTTTTTATTGGAGAAAATATCTGTAACATATCTCATACACAACACTAAATATGTAGAAGAGTAGTTGAATAAACTGCAGGACATCCACATAATGGAGAACTATGAAGCTATTAAAAAAAAAAAAAGTGTAAGATCTCCAAGAACCAATATGGGCTGACTCCCAGTATGTATTACTAAATGAAAGTAGTGAAGCTCCAAAGACTATCTAGAGTCTGCTACCCTGTTAGAGAAAGAAGGGGGAATAAGGAAATAGCTAACAACTGCTCATTTATGGAAAAGTGATGGAGTATAAACCAGAAGCTGCAGAGGTGGCCCACCCACAGGGGTGGGAGGAGAAGGCACAGAGCAATGGGAAGGGATGGCAGGGCTACTCAGGGGTCAGATATCCCTGAGCATCTTGTGCAGAGCTCTGACTGAGCACCACTGTGAAGTGCCATACTGTCTCCACCTGCTCCAGAAGCAAGCAGTCGAAGCCAATGGGAAAACCGAGATGGACTAGAGACACCAATAAATGAACCTGTGTTTTAGACAAACACCCAGGCACACTGGCTACAGGATGGTGTTCAATTTATATAAGAGATGTGTATGAGTGTGTGCATGTGTGCACAGTGGTTTGTGTGCACACGTATTTCCTAGGTCTGCCTGCAAGGCCAGGGAGCCACAAAATCCAGGAGCTCCGAGTAACCCCACCTCCAGAGAGTGATTTCTAAACACCCTTCTCCAATAACTTGAGCAGGGATCCTTGCAGAAATGGTTGGTCCAGGGCTGAGGCAGGGAAAGTACAAATGAGCCTAGAACATCTTACAGTGCAGGAAAGTAAGTGCTCAGAGGAGGGGCTTCTCAAAGAATGCAAGGAGTCCACACCAAAACAAACAAACAAAATCACATAAAATCATGCTTGGGGGTGGGAAGCTCTTCCTCTGAGGGGAATCCCAATTAATAAATGTGGGAGGAATATCAGAGGGCAGCACCATTGGGCAAACACCATGAGTGTCCTGGATGGGACCTGATGAATGCTAAAGTTGCCATGTGAAAAATGAGGAAAACAGCTTTGCCTATCTCAACACATCTCCCCCAAGACACAGTCACCCTCACAGGAAGAGAGTCACTTCCAGTGGAGAAGGACAAGGAGTCCAGGTGGACCTCAAGGCAGATCCATGTCAAAGGCCTATGTTATGAAGCACTGTAACTGATCATAAATTAACAAATACATTTTAGCCCACTGAATTGTATTTTAGGCACTTACTAACCCTTGATATATTACAATATAGCTTTGATATATGTTACTCTTTAAAAATATCCAGAAGCAATATCTGTAACTATTGTGACTCACTGAACTGTAATTCAGATGTTTTGTTTCTTTGATGTCACTGCTGTTTTGTAAACTGAATAATCTTTACCTTATAACTGAACATAAGGAAATGATTAGTAACTGGCCCTTGCTCATATCCCTTTGTTTTGTTTTGCAACCCTGAAGTCTGATTCTCCTGTAGGTAGCCTTCAATGTTTATACAAAATAACATGACAGTCCAGAACGGACCAAGCCAGTTCTAATGAATTAGTCTGCGTGACACGTGCAAGAGTGTAAACCTTAAACTTTCAGTGATGTGAGTGTGTCATCAAGCTGCACAGACTCAGATTTAGACAACCTCTAACCTGACCTCTCTTTCTAGCCTCACAGCATTATTGGGAGTGATGCCCAACTTCCACTCCCATATCCCACTATCATTTTCTACATAACCTACCTCCTCATTCAGTGTCACAAAAAAACCACAGTACTTCCAATTCAGGGAGACAGGTTTGAGGACTGGTCCACAGCCAAATTAGTAACAAATAGTACAAATCGATAAGATCAACTTAGTAACAAATAGTACAAATAGATAAGCTCAACTTAGTAGCAAATACTACAAATACATTAGCTCAACTTAGTAACAAATAGTACAGATCAATAAGATCAACTTAGTAACAAATACTAACTTAGATAAGATCAACTTAGGTACAAACAGTACAAATAAATGACCTTATTAATGAATGTTAATAGCACAAATAGATAAGCTCAACTTAGTAACAAATAGTACAAATAGATAAGGTCTACTTAGTAACAAACTGTTCAAGGAGAGTTAGGTAAGAGAGTGGCTTAAGTCAATAGCAAATGCTCTTCAACCAAGACACTTGGGGCACAGGCCTTTACCTGGATGAAGGAATTATTAGTGCAGTGACTTATAAAAGAGGTGAGTTCACCGGGGGTTTTTCAGTTAAAAGTTTCCTAAATGGTCACAAATGCAGATGTTCTTTTATCTGTTGCCTCCATTTTTAATCTGCAAGGATCTGAAAAAGCTGCTACAATGGTGGCCTGAGTATTTCAGTTAGGTAAGGAGTGGAGGCGCCTGGGGATTCTGCTAGACTATCTGGTCTAGAAGAGTGTGCTTATCTCCCTGTATGGACGAGGAAAAGGAGATCCCAAGACTGAGTAAATTTGTCCAGTATCCTCCAGGTTATGGTGGTGCTATTTTTAAAGAAAAACTTTAAAATTTATTTGAGCATGTTATTTTTGAAATCAGCCTTTTCACTTTTTTACCTGATCCCCAAATTATGATTCAACAGAGGCACATTTCACTCCAAGAATGTACTGAAGTAAAGTATCAAATTCACACTGCCATCTGGCTGTAAACGACGTGGCTGCGAGGTCCCAATGCAGGGTAGTTTCTGCCTGGAAGCCTGTGCATTCCACAAGGCAGGCCACCTCAGGGTCACCATCACCACCACCACCGCAGGGAGAGAGAGGGAAAGGTGCGCACTTCCCTCTGGGTGGACCACCTGGCAGGAGAAGCCATCCCCATCCCTGGTCTACTTAGTCAAGGGAGCATCACACGAGGGGCCGTCTCTGGCATTTAAGGGGTGCAGGGCAGTGAGAGCTCAGGATGAAGAGGCCAAGAAAGCAGCAGAGCACTTAGGTGGGGCGCCTATGTTTCACTCAAGCAAATGGCTTCACTGAAATTGCCACCAAGCTTCCCTCTGAGATAATTGCACTGTTTCAGATGTAAATCATCCGTTTGTGCTTTTTTCCTCCTTACATAATTGCTCCTAATTTACAGGCTCCAGAAAAGTCCCTGTGAGGGTGAGAGAGAAAGGGGTGGGGTGTTCGGTTGTTTCTGGGGTGAGAGTCTATCTGGATTTACCCCTTTCTGACACTCAGGTGACTTTCTCACTGAGGAATTTTGTTTAAATTCCACCCCTGCCCTGGTGCTGAAGGGTTGGTAAGCATTTCTATTAGCACATCATCACCACCAACAAAAGCCAACTACAAGTGAATGTAGCATATATTTTGAGAATTTACAGTATTTCTTTTTTATTGGGGGGGGATGACTCATGTTTTTTATTATTCATTTTTTAAAAATATTACATTCAAAAAATATGAGGTCCCACTCAACCCCACCACCCCCACCCCACCACTCTCCCCACAGCAACACTCTCTCCCATCATCATGACACATCCATTGCATTTGGTAAGTACATCTCTGGACATCGCTGCACCTCATGGTCAATGGTCCATATCATAGCCCATACTCTCCCACGTTCCATCCAGTGGGCCCTGGGAGGATCTAAAATGTCTGATAATTGTCCCTGAAGCACCACCCAGGACACTCCAAGACCCAAAAATGCCTCCACATCTCATCTCTTCCTCCCATTCCCTGCGCCCAGCAGCCACCATGGCCACTTTTCCCACACCAATGCCACATTTTCTCTGTGGACCTTGGACTGGTTGTGTCCATTGCACATCTATGTCAAGAGGGGGTTTAGATTCCACATGGATACTGGATGCAATCCTCCTGCTTTCAGTTGTAGGCACTCTAGGCTCCATGGTGTGGTGGTTGACATTCTTCAACTCCATGTTAGCTGAGTGGGGTAAGAGAGTCCAGACTTCAAGCCTTGGGTTTCCCACTCTTGAGATGGGAGGGAGAAGAGAAACCAGTAGGACCATTTTCCTTCAGCCGGGATTCCACGCTTTGGGCCTGTAGGTGCAGCTTTCCTCCTCCGAAGAGGATGCCCTTAAGGAAGAGACACCCCCAGGTCAGGGCTTTCCATGCCCAGGACAGTAAGCCACAGAACTGGTTTCTGATTAGTGCACCACACTCCCTTGTTGACACAGATTCCCTCTGCAGAGGGACCCCTTGCCTGGCAGTTACCAGGGGACCCAGCGGATGTGGGTCATTGGAGACTGACAAGGTCATGGAGATGACCCTGGGAATAAAGAGAGAGCCCTGCTTGGCTGCCCCCAAAGGAGTGTTCAGAACCCAGGCCCCACCAGCCTGCTCCCTCTGTGATCTGATGCCGGCAGGACCAGCAGGCAGGGGCACTCACTTGTCTTTTCATGGTAAGTGAACTTCCAAACCAACATACAATCATCTACACATGTGAAAGTCACTCTGCCAGGTCTCCTTTCTGTCCTTTTCCACAATTTCAATGTGTGCTCTTTATTTGAAACAATGCATTCACAAAAAAATATGATTTCACCAATTGTTTGCATTAGAAATAAAACACAAACTCTCCTGCAGACCTATGGGCAATTCAGAAATGTGGTAAAATCTCCTTTATAAACAGCCTAAGTAATATGTGTGATTCTGCATACATTACCTAAAGTTACTGCTCCATTCTGAGTAAATCCTTTCTCCTACCACAGGATAGAAACACCAACATTTCTCCACTCCCCACTCCCCCTAAGTAACTGACAAAGGAACGGCGTGCTCCTATACCATCCCACTGGAATAGAAAGTGCGCTTTTGCCTACTCAGAACCCACTCTCATTTTCTTTCATTTTGGGGGCCACCACCATCATTTCCCCACCCAACACACCGAGGTTAGTGGTCGAAGGGCCCATCCATGTTGCCAAGGTTTCTGACATTGGTCGGAAATACTAAGGAGAGTTGCTTTTTATGTATGTTGCAAACAAGCCCTTTAGTGGACATATGTATATTATATATATATATATTTAGTGGATATTTTTTTCTAAGACTATGGCTTGAGAAAATGTTTTGTAAATGGCAATTCTCAAAGAGAAGTTTTTTAAAAAAATTTTGATCAAATCCAGGCTGTTATTTCTCCGTTATGCATTGTAATTTTGTATCCTATTTAAAATTTCGTTGTCTACTCCAAGATCATAAGGATAATTTCATATGCTTTCTTCTAGACATAGGAAAACTTTATTTTTATGTTTTGGACTTTATTCAGAAAAAAAATTCATAAAAAACTCATAAAAAAGATACCCCAATAAATTAATGGTCAAAACACCTGTCTAGATACTTCACAAAAGAAAATATATGAATGGTGTATTAGTCAGCCAAAATGGTGCTGATGCAAAGTACCAGGAATCTGTTGGCTTTTATAAAGGGTATTTATTTGGGGTAGGAGCTTACAGATACCAGGCCATAAAGCATAAGTTTCTTCCCTCACCAAAGTCTATTTCCACATGTTGGAGCAAGTTGGCTGCTGAAATTCAGTCTTCCTCTTCCTCTTCCCCTTAAGACTTCGTGGTCCCAAGTTTTTCCAGGATCAGCTGTAGGCTGGGATACGTCTCATCTCTCTCCCAGGGCTCATTTCTCTCCAGGCTCAGCTGCTTTGTTCTCTTTGCAAGTTCAGCTATAGCTATCAGGCTCTCTTTCTCCAAGCGCATCTGCCATGTCTTTGGGGCCATCTCTATTCTTGTGTTCTTCTGCATGTTTACTTCTCAGGGCTCCAGCTCAAAACTCCTACCAACTCCTGCCTGCTGTTTTCTCTGTGAGTCTCCACCCACCAAGGGGGCAGGGACTCAATATCCTGCTGACATGGCCCAGTCAAAGCCCTAATCATAATTTAATCAAATAAAATAGAAACCTCTGAATTCAATACAGTCTAATGTTCCCAGAGAAACAGACCAATTTACAAACTTAATCCATTATCTAGTTTTGGAATTCATAAACAATACTAAACTGCTAAAAATGGTGAACATGTACTTGAAAAATGTTCAACATCTTTATTCACGAGGAAAATTAAAATTAAAACTAAAATGGAAAACCATCACACGCTTTCTCGAGTCTATAAACTTAAAAGATTCCCCACAGCAAGTGCTGGGGGATGAAGGAAGGCTAGGCTCTTGTCACTGCAGGTAGGAATCCTAAATGGAAGAACCATTTTGCAAAGCTTGTTCACAGCTTTCAAAATTTGAACACTCATCTACCAGGTGACCCAGTCTTCTCACTCACCCAAGAGAAATAAATATATGCTCACACAAAAACTTATAAGCCAGTGCTCATCAGCAGCTTTATTAATGGTAGGAAAACATTGGAAATCATCTAAATGTCTATCAAACAGATGCAGATAAAGACTTGTGGTTTAATCTATACAAGGGAATATGATGCAGCAAGGAAAAGGACTCAGGCGTTAATACCCATAGCAACATGGACGAAGCTCAAAGACAATACATCAAGTTAAAAGCAGACATGTACCTGGAGCACTAGGAAGAACTGGTGGGGACTGACTGGATGAGGTGCCAGGGAACTTTCCAGAAGGATGGGAAAGTTCTATATGTCACCAGTGAGTGTGGCTACACAGGTCCATGTATTTATGAAAACTTATTGAAAAGTGTGGGGCGGGTGTAGCTCAGTGGTTGAGTGCCTGCTTCACATGTACGAGGTCCTGGGTTTAATCCCTGGTACCTCCTAACACAGGTGTAGCTCATGGCAATGTCAATTTACCACAAAAATGTTCATTGGAGAAAGAACCACTGTCTTCCGCTGTGGCCCCGGAGCTGGCCAGTCAGCCTGGTGTGGGAGCCTGGATGGACAGAGCAGACACAGAGATAGAGCGAGGCAGACAGCCCCAGATTGAGCATCTGGCTTGTGATGTTTCCAGCTCTGGAACAACTGAACCTTCTTTTCCTTCTGAACCTGAGCAGACCCATTGCTGCAGTAAACGCTTGCACCAACACAGTGGCAGGAGGCCACGTGTGCCGAAAGGAGCTCATCACACCCAAATAAACTGGACCCCGACACACCAGGAGGACGCGCTGAGAAACCTTTCTGAGTGGCAGGACAGGGGGCGGGGTTCATAAGAGTAACAGAGAGACACCTGTTTTTTAGCAAAAAAACACAAAAGCCTAACTTTCTATTTAGCAACAAGGCCAGACTATAAAATAGAATCTCATCTATAAACAACTCAGGACAGAAAACATGCAATTTCCAGGAGGTATGTGGAATCTGAAGGACACTGAAGAAATCTGAAAACAAAACCTGGCGCTGACCCTTATTCATGTCTCCTAGCTCCTGTGACCATGCCCACCTTCTGTCTCCCTAATTCCCTGCATGGCCCTCTGCAGCCCACCTTTCTCCCAGGTCCTGGACCTCATGCCCTTGCCTCATTCAGACATGGCCCCAGCCTGTGAGGCTAGATGAAAGCATAGGAAATCACGAGCAGTTTATTTTGCTGTGCTTCATCTGTTAACATAGCTATACACTGGAAAATCTTAGACTCAAAGGTTGGAAATCTGAGTGAATCAGCCTAACTCCATGGTTTAGTTATGAATGCCTAATCAAAGCACCTTGAATCTTTTGATTGTTTGAGTGTGTATACTCCTGAGGGATGTTTATTCATATTTAAGGTGGATTATGTGTGAAAAGCTACATGAGTGAGCCCAAGGTAAGGGAATCTCCTGGATAGATGTTAGAGAGATGATAGATAGATACATAGATAGATAGATAGATAGATAGATGATCGATAGATGATCGATATAGATAGATGATACAGTAGAAGATAGGTATATGTTAAGTAAAGTTAGAGGACATGTAGAAGACAGAGTAGATGATAGAAGATATGACAGATATATAATAGATGGTGGAATAGATCACAAATTGATAAGCAGGTAGATTGATAGGTAGATATGGATAATAGATAGATATATAGATGATAGATATAGATAGATGATAGACAGATAGATAAATAGATGGATAATAGATAGTAGCTGGCTGGACCAAGTCATTCAGAATTGACCATGTTTCTAATCCTAAAGGCTTTGACCTCATCCACACTGTTGCTTGCAGCAGGGGTTCTGGCTGTGCCAGCAGGTGTCCCAACGGGATGGGACTGGCAACCTCGCCTCTGGTGGGACGTCCCTAGGGGCCCTCGGTGGGCCCCTGAGGCCTGGCACCAGTGACTGACTTCTGTCTCTCTCTGCCTCACTCCACTCCTCACCCCTTCCCTGCCCCCCACAGGACTTTCTGGAATGCCCCTCAGTAAAGAACTCCTCCAGAGCTGGTCTGGGGTCTACTCCTCCAGAGCTGAGTACACGGTCAGGCACATCCATCACGATGGAGCCGACTCTCAAGAAACACCAGTGTCACTGGATAAGGTCTGGGGAAGGGGCCTCATCAAGTGCTTCTAGGACCTTGCAGGTACTAGACCTGCTGGGGGTGGGTGCAGATTTAGGGGAGTTTTGTCCTCGGGCATGTCTGAGTTCCACATGTCTCTGGCCTGGTGAGCAAAATCCCACATGCACAAGGTAATAATTTACAGAAAAAGGGAGAAAAAGTTTACTACAGTGAGTCATTTAATGAAGTGTTGGCAATGTTAATTACATCAGAGATTGATATATTTTAGGTAATTTTAAATGATTCTCCATTCTTAACATATTTTCAATGTCATTTCCTGATTTATTTAGACAAAATCATTGATTTTATATCTTATTTTCATTCTTGGGAATTGCATTGTGGTAAAAAGTAAGTATTTCCAGTAAGCACAAAAGATTCTAATAAGCCATTTCTCGGTAACTGTCCCTTCCAGACATTTTCTCTATTTAGTAGAGTGGTGTTAGCCTCTCTTGTCACATCCCATCAGTAGACTGTCTGCTAAAGTTAAAACACGTATCATACTAGGAAGTTCCTTTCTAGAAGGCTCCACCAGGGCTTCTGGGCTGGGGAGCGTCTGATGCCATTTCCTGCTGTGCTGTTTGAGGGGCAGGAATCCCTGGGTCAGGACATCCAGGGGGAGATGAGCAAGCAGGTCCCCCCTGAGCTCCCTGCTCCTGCTCCTGCTCCATGTTTGGTCCTCGACAGAGGTTCAAACTGTCCTTAACAGAGCTCAGGTCCAATCAGAGGATCTTGTCCCCTAGATGCTTTCCATCAGGGACCATCTCAGCTGCATAGAACTCATAGACACCACATTCAGTTAAAATCCTGTGCTTGCTTTTCCTCCCAGATCCTGACTCATACCCAAAAATCATTTTACCCTCAACAGAAGTATCTTTAAAGAAAGAAAAATCTTAAAATTAAATACATGAAAATCTATTGAAATTCAGGTCTGGACTATCAAACACTAAAGAGAAAAACTAAAGTCCTGACTAAAAAGAGGAACCATGGATTGTAAAGATACCAATGTTAATTGATTTGTCAAAGCAGCAGGACTAAATAGCCCTAGGTGAAATGCTGTACTCCACCTAACACAGCTTAAAGCAAGACCAGAAGGGACCAAGTTGTTTCTAGGAAGCTTAATGGTATTCCATAACAAAGAGCAGGAATACTTATGGGAATGCAAAAGAATCCAAATGAAAATGAAGTAAACTCTAACATCTGTATTAGTCAGCCAAAGGGGTGCTGATGCAAAATGCCATAAATCTGTTGGATTTCATAAAGGGTGTTTATTTGGGGTAGAAGCTTTACGTTACCAGGCCAAAAGCAAAATTTACTTCCCTCACCAAAGTCTGTAGCCACGTGTTGGGGCAAGATGGCTGCCAATGTCTGCCTAGAGTTCAGGCTTCTTGGGTTCCTCTCTTCCTGGGGCTCCTTTTCTCTCTGGGCTCAGCTGCTTTGCTCTCTCCACAAGACCAGCTGTAGACTATCAGGCAAACAGCTCTGTTTCTCTCCCTGGTGGACAGGGACTCAACATCCTACTGACATGGCCCAATCGAAGCTTCAATCATTAATCAAGTAAAAGTAAAACCCCTGAATCAATATACTCTAATATGCCCAGAAGAAAAGATCAGTTTACAAACATAACCCAGTATTTCTTTTTGGGATTCATCGATAATATCAAACTGCTACAGCATCCAATAAAAGCCACGATGCATACAAAGGCAAAGAATCAGGGAAATAAAATACACACTGAGGAGAAAAATAATCAGTCAATTAAATCAACACAGGAATGACACAAATGACAAGGGCACTAAAACTATTACCATAACTGTATGATCATATGTTCAAAAGGTTTAAAAAAATGATTTTACGTATGAACTAGAGACATGGAAGATACATGTATTACTCAGCCAAAGGGGTACTGATGCAAAATACCAGAAACTGGTTGTTTTTCATAAAGGGTATTTATTTGGGGAAGGAGCTTACAGATACCACGCCATAAAGCATAAGTTACTTCCCTCACCAAAGTCTAATTTCGTGTGTTGAAGCAAGATGGCTGCCGACGTCTGTGAGGGTTCAGGCTTCTTGGGTTCCTTTGTTCCTGGGGCTTGCTTTTCTCTGGGTTCAAGGTTCCTTCTTTCCTGGTCCTGGCTTCTCTTTCCTCTGGGTGCTGACTTCCTGGGTCTTCAGCATTGAACTTTTTAAAAAATTTTATTTTAATTAATTTTATTTTTTAAACTTTTAAAATTAACTTTAATAGATCATAAAGAATGTTACATTAAAAAACATATAAAAAACATGAGGTTCCCATATACCCCTCCCCCACACCGTCATTTTTGTAAATTGTATTTTCTGAAGATATATACATCACACAAAAAATGTTACATTAAAAAATATGAAGTTCCTGTATACCCCTATTCCCCCACCCTACTCTTCCCACATCAACAACCTCCTCCATCTTTGCAGCATATTCATCGCACTTGGTGAACACGTTTTGGAGCACCGCTGAACCACGTGGATAATAGTTTACCTGTAGTTCACACTCTCCCCCAGTACATTCAGTAGGTTAATGCAGAATATATAAAGTCCATAATCTGACCCTGCAGTATCATTTAGGACAACTCCAAGTCCTAAAAATGCCCCCACATCACATCTCTTCTTCCCTCTCCCTGCCCTCAGCAAATTCTGTGATCACTTTCTCCACCTCAATGCTACAATTTCTTCTATTACTAGTCACAATAGTTTTATAGTAGAATATCAGTAAGTCCACCCTAATCCATATTTTATTCCTCCATTCTGTGGACCCTGGGATGGTGCTGTCCTCTCCACCTCTAGATCAAGAGGGGGCTTAAATTCCACACGGATGTTGGATGCAATTCCTCTGCTTGTAGTTGTTGGCACTCTTGATTCCCTGGTGTGGCATTTGACCATCATCACCTCCCTGTTAGCTGACCTGGGTAAGTCCAATGAACCAGAAACAGGAGTCACAACTCTGCTGAGGCTCAGGGCCCAGCTGGCACATGGACAGTCTAGAGATTCAAGTCCCCTGAGTATGCACCATCCCTAGCACCAACCACAGGTTCAGTAAAAGTGACAATAAGTGTGGGTAGGGAGGTCACACCTGAGTCCAGCTCCATCACACTCAGGAGCACAAATTCCAAATTAGGGCCCTCTGACATGGCACAGAACTCCAAATCTATCTGCTGTGACTATATACCCTATGGGTCTCCATAGCCTTCAGGAGAACCAGCACCTACGGTTGTATCTACTTTGACTCTCTCAGGGGTCCTGCATAAGTGTGACCCTACTGATGACCTCCCAACTCCTTTTTGAAGACTCTTAGCCATACAAACTCATTTGTCTTTGCCATTCTCCATTTCACTCAAATTTAAAAAGCAGTTTTTAACACATGATTCTACATGTAGGCTGAGATATTCTGCTGCTCTGAGTTGACCCATTTATTCAAGGTATCTTTCTAGTTACACCATCAGCTCGTGCTTGGTAGTCATACCTTGGTACCAGGGAGGCTCATCCCTGGGAGTCATGTCCCATAGTGGTGGGAAGGTAATGCATTTACATACTGAGTTTGGCTTAAAGAGTGGCCACATGTGAGCAACATGGAGGCTTTCAGGAGGTAACTCTTATGCACCTGTAGTTCTAGGCCTAGTTCATATTTCAGGCACACAGGTTCATAAGCATAGTCATCAGGATCAAGGGCTCATTATTGGACCATCCTTCCTTGTTGGTCTTTGCCATTGCACTTGGGCGATTATTGTTGTTCCATTGGGGAATGTAGCAGAACTCCCCTGGGTAGGAACTCAGCACTCCCTCAGTTGATGTTTGTAACTGTAACTACTATAAAAATACCCAACATATGTCAGAACATTTTTATTTCCCCTACTATACATGCCTTGGAGAACTCTCCCCCACTCATGTGACCTCCAATCAATAACACCCCACACCAGTGTTGCTCCCCTGCCATGGTTGAACCTCTCTGTGGTCCAAAACTTCTTCAACATGAAGCTTAATATATTGCCAAATTCAGTTAATAGGAAATTGAAAAACAGTGATGGGCTTAAAGTTTAGAAATAGAATACAAAATAATTTAGCAATACTTAAATAAAATAAAAATAAATTGGTGTATTAATGAAATGAAAAATATTATAAAGCTTTGTTTCAAGCATTTTGCCTTTCATCACTGCAATAGGTGTTGCCCTGTATGTACAGTGGCAAGGAACTTTCCTTCAGTTTTCCTCAGTGTCTACATCCTTTCTTTCTTTTAATCATTTTCTAATTTTTAATTTTGTCTTCAAAAAAGTTTTAGATCACAGTAATTCACCTAAACAATATAGGAGGCTCCTATATATCCAACATCAAACCCTTTTCCCCTTTTCCCAACAATGATCTTTTTCATGTTATATTTGCTGCAGCTGACATACAAATTTTGAAACACAGCTATCAAACATGGTTCCATTTTGGTTTACATTATGATTTATATTTTAGACTGTATAAATTTTGAAATTTTTAGCTTCCTTATGTTTTACATTATGGTTTACATTTTAGTTTATAGACTTTTATACACTTTTGGTGTAAGTTAACATGTCCTATATCCATCATTGCATGATCTAGTGGAGCACTTCCATTGCCCCCCAGTTGCCCTGCTTCCATCCATTCTATGCCTCTCTCCCATTCCCCTCAGGGCCCACAGTGACAATCAATCTTCATATCAAAAGCTCCAACTCTGTCCTTTCCCATGCCTTTTATCTGTGAGTCTCCACTCACCAAGGGGTGGGGACTGGGTGGGGACGCCATACCCTAATGATAAGTCAATCATGCCTAGGTACAGATCAGATTACAAATATAATCCAATATTTCTTTTTGGAATTCCTCTATTATATCAAACTGCTACAATAGAAAAATTTCAAATCTAAATACTCCATATGAAAATTGAAATGTTTAAGATTAAAATATCACTGAATGGGGTGAAGAGATTATATGTGGTACTGAAGAAGAGAAAATTAGTACATTTTAATACATAGCAATAAAATTTATCCAAAATGAAACTTAGAGATTAAAAGACTGAAAAAAAGTGAACAGAGCATTAGTGAGTTGGGAAGCAACTTCAAAGTGAGTGGTATTTGTGGCATTGGAGTTATCAAAGGAAAGAAGAGAATGGGCATGAGGGACAAAAAGTATTTGAAGAAACAATGGCCAACAATTTTCCAAATTTAAGCAATACTACAAAACCAGAAAATAAGAAGCTCCACCTATCCCAAGCAAAAGAAACATGAAGAAAGCTTCAAAGAGGCACATCATAATTCAATTTATCAAAAACCAAGGAAAGATAGAAAACCTATAAGGTAGCTAGAGGAAAAAGACACAATATGTCCAGAGTAAAAATACAAGGCTGATGATAGATTTCTCACTGGAAACAATGAAAGCCATAAGATGGTAGAGAAGCATTTTTAAAATACTGAATGAAAAAAACCCTGAGCATAGAATTCTATACCCAATGAAAATGTCATCTTTTAAAAAATGCAAAATAAATGCATTTTCAGAAATAAAATATATGAATGTGTCAATCACCAGTTGATGCTCACTACAAGATATATTAAAAGAGGTCTTCAAGAAAAGCATAGGAATCTATTCTCTCCCAGAAAAATAGCTAGAGGACAGGCAGAAACAGCCTGGAGAAAAACGATCTGGGGTTTAGGACACCAGGGGAAGGCTGGACAGCACCCAGAAGAGAGGGACAAAAGAAAGCAATTTTGTTGACTGTGAGTTAAAACTGAAGCTGCTGACACCCTCCCCACCCTATAGACAATTTTGAATTCTCAGACCTCAGGGCCAATAGCTGTAGACAAGGGGGTCCATAGGGGTCTATCTCCCCAGGAAATTAGAGAGAGCAGGATGCAGCCTAAGGTTGACGCATCTTTTGACCCACAACTTTGATCTGCTGTGTCCACTAGCCCTTCCAGGCTGGGTGGGGCTGCACCACTGTTTGTCCTGGGAGCCAGCAAGGGGCTAAAGAGATCTGAGGCTTTCAATCAGCCCATACTGAAGGGGATGGGCTGTTGAGGACAGAGGGGAGTGGAATTATTTCCTACATGGGAAAAGGGAGGAGGCTGCCAGCAAAGGTTGGAAAACAGCCTCTGAGGAAGTTTGAATTACAAGGTTCTTAGCCACCAGGCAGGATCCTGGGTCACACTGATCCAGTCCATGTAGCAATGAACATACTCTGATAATGCACTGAATGGAGAGGCTGCCAAAGATCACCATCTGTTGGTGGATCAAGGAAGCACATGTGAGAAAATTAAAAGTATTTAAGAAAGAGCAGCTTTTATTTGCCTTTACAGCCTCTGTCCCCAAGGCCCTTGGAAGTGAGTCTGCAACCCATTACTGGGTCCAGGACCCATATTTGAGCAATGAACTGGAGCAATCCTAAAAGCCCAGAACAAATTGAACCAAGAATCAAAGAGCAGTAGTAACAAACACCCTCCTGCCACTAAATTGAGCATCTGAGCAAACTCACCATCATAATCAGATGGTAGAAATCAGCAAAAAAATTGCAAGTGATACTAAGAAATGGAAGAAATGGCCCAAACAAAGGAATATATCAAAGCACCAGATGAGACAGAGGATTTGAGACAACTAATCAACATTCATATAAATTTCCAAAATCAAATTAATGAATTGAAAGACAATATGGCTAAAGAGATAAAGAACAGCAAAAAGACACTGAGCAAACACAAAGAGGAATTTGAAAATCTGAATAGAAAAGGAACAGAGCTCATGGGAATGAAAGTCATGAGAGGTGAGATCATAAAACACATTCTATGCATATAAAAGCAGACTCAAAATGATAGAAGAAAGAATAAGTGACACAAAAGACAGAACAGCTGAAATTTAAGAGAGGAAAAAAAAATGGAAAAAAAATTGAGAAGGGCCTCAGGGAATTGAATCATAACATGAAACACAACGACATATGTGTCATGGGAATTCCAGAAGGAGAAGAGAAGGGAAAAGGGACAGAAAGAGTACTTGAGGAAATAATGGCTGAAAATTTCCCAATGCCCATGAAATGAATTTACATGTCTAAGAATCACAGCATACCCCAATCAGAGTAAACAATACAAGATAATGCTCTAAATGTCAAGTGTCAAAGATAAAGTTCTGAAAGCAGCAAGGGAGATGCAACCCATCAAATAAAGGGGCCACCCAGTAAGATTTAGTGTGGATTTCTCTTCAGAAACCACTGCAGGCAAGGAGACAGTGGTATGATACAATTAGGATACTGAAAGACTGCCAGTCGAGTATTCTTTATCCAATAAAATTGTCCTTCAAATATAAAGGTGAGTTTAAAATATTCACAAACAAACAGAAACTAAGAGAGTTCATGAAAAATAGTTCACATTTTCAGGAAAATTAAAGGGAGCCTTATATCCTAAAAAAAAAAAAAAAAAAAAAAAGACAGGAGAGAGAGGCTTGGAGGAAAGTATAGAAGACAAGAATAGCAGAAAGGAAAACCAAAAGAGTAAAAAGACAAAAATAAGATATGACATATGAAATCCAAAGAATAAAAAGGTGGAAATAAATAATGCATTTACAGTAATATCATTGAATGTGAGGAAATTAAACTCTCCAATCAAAAGATAAAGGCTGACAGAATGGATAAAAAAATGAGACATCCACATGTTGCTCACAAGAGGCTAATCTTAGGATACAAACTGGCTGAAAGTGAAAGGTTAGAAAAAGATACTCCACACAAACAGTAACCAAAAAAAAAAGTAAGTGTAGCTATGACAATATCAGACAAAACAGACTTTAAATGTAAAAAAATTATGAGATAAAGAGGGCCATTATATGTTAATAAAAGGGAAAATCCATCAGGAAGAGATAAGTCATAAATATCTATGCACTTAACCAGGGTGCCTCAAAATACATGAGGAAAACTCTGGGAAAACTGAGAGAAATAGAAATCTCCACAATAATCATTGCAGACTTCAACACCCCACTTCCATCACTAGATAGAACAACTAGACAGAAGACCAACAAGGAAACAGAGAACGTAAACTATATGACAAACAAGCTAGAACTAACAAATATATACAGAACGTTGCACCTAAATTCAGTAGGTTATATATCCTTTTCAAGTGTTTGTGGATCTCTCTCCAGGATAGACCACATGTTACGTCAAAAGGCATGTCTTAATAAATAAAAAAAGATTGAAATTATACAAAGCACCTTCTCAGATAATAATGAACTGAAACTGGAAATCAGTAATAAACAGGAAAGAGAAAATTCACAAATGTGTGGAGACTGAACAACACATTCGTAATCAATCAGTGGGTCAAAGAATAAATTGTATACAAAATAACTAAATATATTGAGATGAATGAAAAGAAGAACACAACTTATCAAAACTTATAGGATACAGTGAAGACAGTGCTGAGAGATTTATAGCCCTAAACACCTGTATTCAAAAAGAGAAAAGAGCTAAAATCAAAGATCTAACTGAACTCCTAGAGAAATGAGAGGAACAGCAAGTTACTCCCAAAGCAAGCCAAGGAAAGAAAAATAATAAAGTTTAGAGGAGAAATAAATGAAATTGAGAAAAAAAACACAGAGTAGAAAGGCTCACCTAAACCAAAAGCTGGTTCTTTGAGAAGATCAATAAAATTGACAAGCCCTTAGCTAGACTAAAAAAGAAAAAAAGAGAGAAGAGGTGAATAAATAAAATCAGAAATGAAAGGCGGGAAGTTACAACATACCCCACAGAAACAAAAAGGATCATAAGAGGGTATTATGAGAAACTGTATGCCAACAAAGTAGACAGCACAGATGAAATGGGCAAATTCCTGGAAATGCACAAACAACCTATAATGACACTACAAGAAATACAAGAATTTAAACCAATCACATTTAAGGAGATTGAGTCAGTCATCAAAAATCTCCCAAAAAAGAAAGGTCCAGGATCAGATGGCTTCACAGGTGAATTCTACCAAGTACTTTGAGAAGAATTGACAACAACCCTGTTTAAACACTACCAAAATTTGAAGAGGTGGGGAAATTACCCAACATATTTTATGAAGCCAAAATCACCCTAAAGTCAAGCCAGATAAACATACTACAAGAAAAAAATTACAAACCAATCTCTCTAATGAACATAGATGCAAAAATTCTCAAAAAAAAAACAACAAAACTTGCAAACAGAATCCAGCAGAATATCAAAAGACTTATACACCACAACCAAGTAGGATTTACCCCTGGTATGCAAGGATGGTTCAACGTAAGAAAATCAATGAACATAATATACCACATTAAAAAATTGAAGGAAAAAAACCATATGATCACCTTGATAGATGCCGAAAAGGCATTTGACAAAATCTGGTATTCTTTCTTGATAAAAACACTTTGAAATATAGGAATAGAAGGAAAATTCCTCAATATGATAAAGGGTATATTTGGAAAACCCACAGCCAACATCATATTCAGTGGGGAAAAGTTGGAAACTTTCCCTCTAAGTTTGGGAACAAGAAAAGGATGCCCACTTTCACCATTGTTATTCAACATTGTGCTACAAGTTATAGCTAGAGCAATTAGGCAAGAAAAAAAAAAGGCATCCAAATAGGAAAAAAGGAAGTAAAACTCTCACTATTTGCATGTGACATGATCCTATATTAAGAAAATTATGAATTGTCTATGACAAAGCTACTTGAACTAATAAATGAGTTCTGCGAAGTGGCAGGATACAACATCAACATGCAAAAGGCAATAGTGTTTTTGCACACTAGGATTGAACAATCTGAGGAGGAAATCAGGGAAAAATTCCACTGACAATAGCGGCAAAAAGACTCAAATACCTAGGAATCAATTTAACCAAAGAAGTACAGAAACTTAATGCAGAAAACTATAAAAATAATGCTAAAAGAAATCAATGAAGACCAAAACAAATGGAAAGACATCTGTGTTCATGGACTGGAAGACTAAATATTATGAATATGTAATCCTTCCCAAACTGACTCATGGATTCAATACAATACCAATCAAAATTCTAACAACTTGCTTTACAGAAATAGAAAAAGCAATTACCAAGTGTATTTGGAAAGGAAAGTGCACTTGAATAGCCAAAAGCATTCTAAAAAAGAAGAGTGATGTGGGAGGAATTTCACTGCCTCACCCTGAAACATATTACCAAGCTACAGTGATCAAAGCAGCATGGTACTGGCATAAAGATCTAATTCAGAGTCCAGAAATAAACCCTTACTTCTACAGCCAACTGGTTTTTGACAAACCTAACAAATCCATGTTAACAAGACAAAACAGTCTCTTCAACAAATGGTTATGGGGGAACTGGATATTCATAACCAAAAGAATGAAAGCAGACCCCTATCTCACTCCTTAAACAATAATCAACACAAAATGGATCAAAGACTTAAATATAATAGTCAGGGCCGTAAAACTACTAGAAGAAAATACAGGGAAACATCTTTTAACTCTTGTGGCAGGTGGTAGTTTCTTGGACCTTGCACCCAAAGCATGAGCTTTTAGATGAATGGTACCTCCTCACAATTAAACACTTTTGCACCTCAAAGGACTTTGTTGAAAGGGTAAAACAGCAGCTGACTCAATGGGAGAAAATATTTGGAAATCACATATCTGATAAGGATTTAATATCCGTGATATGTAAAGAGATGCTTCAACTCAACAATAGAAAGACAAACAACCTGATTAAAAAATGGGCAACAGACTTGAAC
Source organism: Dasypus novemcinctus (assembly GCF_030445035.2). Classification (NCBI taxonomy): domain Eukaryota; kingdom Metazoa; phylum Chordata; class Mammalia; order Cingulata; family Dasypodidae; genus Dasypus; species Dasypus novemcinctus. Next base: position 108,570,929 of record NC_080678.1, on the reverse strand, counting down.
AAACATTTGTCAAAAGAAGAAATACATATGTCACAAAGAACACATAAAAATGTTGAACATCACTAGCTGTTAGGGAAATGCAAATCAAAGCTACAATGAGAATGTGTAGAGAGATGAACACTTATTCACTGTTGGTGGGAATGTAGAATGGTACAGTCACTGTGGAGGACTGTTGGGCAGTTTCTAAAGAAGTTGAACATATGTTTGCTACATGACCTGGCAATATCTCTACTAGGCATATAACCAGAAGAGCTGATAGAAGTGACATAGACATCTGCTAACCAATGTTCATAGCAGTGTTATTCAAGATAGCCAAAAGATGGAAACAACCCAGGTGTCCATCAACTGAAGAATGGAAAAACAAACTGTGGTGTATATACATAATAGAGTATTATGTAGCTGTAAGAAGAAATTAAGTCATAAAGCATATGACAACATGAATGAATCTGGAAGATGTTATATTAAGTGTAGCAAGCCAGACACAAAAATGAAGTCTATCAAGCAGAAGAAAAATGCAACAATAAGAAATCTGAATCTATACAATGGAATGGATGTGCTGGAAGGGTTAACCTTGCATGAAAATTTTTTTAAAAATTCAAATGTCTCTGAAAGATATCCATTTAAAGCAAAATCTAGGGTTTATCAAAATGTACAAGTACAAAATATGATGACAATAGCTCAAAAACTAGGAAGGGACAAGTCATAATACAATTGTAAGGCTTTTCTCTCTTTTTTTGGCCTTTTTTAAGTTGTAGAAGTTGTGGGTTACAGAACAATCATGCATAAAATACAGTATTCCCATATACACCCTATTATTATCAGTTTACATTGTTGTGGTACATTTGTTACAATTGAAGAAGAATATTTTATAATTGTGTAATTATAGTCCATGGTTTAATGTAGGATTCAGTGTTTGTGTTTTGCAGTTCCATGGATTAAAAAAAACCCACAACTTTTAATCCTATTACCATACATACAACTTAATGTTCCCACTTTTAATCATATTCAGATGTATAAATTTCAGTGCTGTTACTTAAGTTTTCTCTTATAATATGTGAGTTGATATAATGCCACTTTAACATGGACTGTGATAATTCAAAACTTGACACAGCCACTAAGGTAACATGCATATTAAATCCAACAATATATAAAAAGAGTAATACATCATATCAAGTGTGGTTTATCCCATGAATGCAAAGTTGATGTAACATGAGAAAAATCAATGTAATTGAATATATAAATATACCATAAGATAAACCATGTGATCATTTCAATATATACAAAAAAAAAGTCTCAAGAAGATGAATCAAACCAGATATTTGAGAAGATGTAGAACTAGACCCTTCATACAATGCTGGTGGGAAATGGCACACCACTTTGGAGAGCATGTTGGCAGTTCCTTAGAGTATTAAACATTCATCTATGACATTACCCAGAAGTTCATTTTCTAAGTATGTACCCAAAAGAAATGAACTTATATCCACACAGCACATTTGCTAATGTTCATAGCAGTTTTATTTCTAATATCCTCAAACTGAAAACCACCTGTTTAGTTTCCCAGCTGCTAAAACAAATAGATACAATGGATTGGCTTAAACAGCAGGAATTTACTGACTCATGGTTCTGAAGCTAGAAAAAGTCCAAAATGGAAGCACCAGCAAGGCAGTGCTTTCTCCCCAAAGATTCTTGTATTCTGGCACTAGCTGCTGGTGATCCTTGCCCGGGCTTTTCTGTTACACATCAGTGCATGTGGCAGTGTCTTCTTTCTCCTCCAGGTTCTGGCTGCTCTCTGTGGGTTTCTCTCTGTGGCCTTCTCTACAGGGCCTCAGCAGGGCTAAAGAGACCCACGGGTTCTAGGGTCATGACAAATGGGGTTCACTGCCATGTCAGTTGGCCCTTCTTTGGAGCTGGTGTTTCTGCATGATGGAACTGGATTCAGATGGGATCTCTTTTCACAAGCCTTTCATGCTATTTTACTGGAATTGTAGTTGGTGCTGGGGTTTAAGATATACCTAGGGGATTTGAATCTCTGGACTGACAATATGATAGCCACGCCCTGAACCTCAACAGACTTCAACGCCTACACTCTGATTTATTGGACTTACCCCACTCAGCTAACATGGAGTTGAAGAATGTCAACCACCACACCATGGAGCCTAGAGTGCCTACAACTGAAAGCAGGAGGATTGCATCCAGTATCCATGTGAAATCTAAGCCCCCTCTTGACATAGATATGCAATGGACACAACCAATCCAATATCCACAGAGAAAATGTGGCATTGGTGTAGGAAGGGTGGCCATGGTGGCTGCTGGGAGTGGAGAATGGGAGGAAGAGATGAGATGTGGAGGTGTTTTTGGGACTTGGAGTTGTCCTGGGTGGGGCTTCATGGACAATTACGGGACATTGTAGATCCCTCCAGGGTCCACTGGATGGAACATGCGAGAGTGTGGGCTATGATGTGGACCATTGACCATGAGGTGCAGCGATGCCCAGAGATGTACTTACCAAATGCAATGGATGTGTCATGATGATGGGAGAGAGTGTTGCTGTGGGGGGAGTGGGGGGTGGAGGCGGTGGGGTTGAATGGGACTTCATATTTTTTGAATGTAATATTTTTTAAAAAATGAATAAAAAAAGAAAACAATAAAACAAAACAAAACAAAACCAAAACAAAACAAAACAAAAAAAGACCCATCCTGATTCAGTGGGCTGCATCATCTGAAAATAGCCTCATCCAAATGTCCTATTTACAATGGGTTTACACCCGTAGGGGTGGATTAAGATTAAGAACATATTTTCTGGGGTGCATAATTCAATCACCAACACCACCCAAATTTCCTTCACCTGAAGAATGGGCATACAAAGTTTGGTGTATGCATGCAATAGAATAATACTCAGAAATTAAAAGGCATAAGCAATGGAAATACCAAACAATGTGGCTAAATTTCAAAAGCATCATGTTAAGCCAAAGAAGCCTGATTCAAAGAGTGCAAAATATAAAATGTCATTATATTCTAGAACTTAAAACCATCCCTAGGTGAAGGAAATCAGAACCATAGTTGCCTTGGGAGTGGGGGTTTTGGGGGAGAAAAGGAGAAGGGCAAATACAGGGTGCTGAACCTATTTAATTGCTTTATTGGCTAGGTGGATTCATAAATGCACATATTTGTCAAATTAAAAATGTTAATTAAAACCATAATATTGGGAAAAAATAAATGTAAAAATGTCAGTCTTAGGTGCATGGAAATTCTACAGCTGTAGTCTTGTGTTCTCCTACTTTAAAGAAAAGAGTGTTTTTCACTTGTTTTTTTGAGGTACTAGAGCCAGGGATTGAACCCAGGCCCTCGTATGTGGGAAGCTGGCACTCAACCACTGAGCCACATTGTGCCCCTGAGGTGCTTTTCTTGTTTGTTTTGTTCTTAGTTGGCACTGGGGACTGAAGCAGGCGCTCAATCACTTGAGCCACATCCACTCCCCAGAAAAGAGTGTTTAAATCATTCATAATATTTAGTCTACAGGAGCTGAGAAAATCCACATTACTTTTATTAATAACCACTAGAAATATATTGTCAGAATACTTAGATGATAGTGACAGGGATAGACTAAAATATTATAAACATTTTAAACCTGATAATGTCATATTTGGAGATCTTTTTCTTCAAACCTTGACAATGAGATTATTTCTTCAATACTAAATGCATTTCAGATTTACAGGAAGACCAGTTTTGTTAAAAGCTGAAATGTTAAATGTCAGGATGGTGGCAATCTTAGCTGTTAGTGTGGCAGTTCCTTTCACTCTGATAAATGTGAAAGTGATCTCAGATTTCAGGATAAATATGGTTCCACACAGCTGGAAGAAAAGGAAAGAAGAAAAGGAAAATCTCCAGGTAACTTGTATTTTTCTTGGTGCTGAAAATTATATCACATTTACAATAGCTTGGAGTTTCTCTTGAAATAAAGTCAACATAGGATTCAAAGGAAAAAATTCACCATAGAGACTGCTTTTTAAAATGTTAACAAAAAGAACAGTGGTATACGAAGCAAACCAGTGAAACATATCCATAGATAAATGGGTTACTCATTGCACAAATAATTCTGTTTCTCTAGCATAAGGGAAAAGGTCCACAGAGGACCCCTCCATGAATAAACATTCAAGTGGCTGAGGGAAGAGATATGTTTAATAGCTGAGGCTATTGAATGAAAAAATTGCTTAATACATATGATATGGCTGATCAGCTATGACCATATACACTCAAAAAACTCATTATCTAGTTGTTCCAATCTTTCTAAAATCAGTGCTCTCTGGAAGCACTTATTGCCCATGGAGACAACAGAGAAGCTACAAATGATCTTACTCGTGAAATACAGATCAGACTTCCTATAATAGTTCTTACATATTCTTACAGAGATTTATGACAACTCTTATGTTCTGGGCCCTACTCATAATTAGCTATTATACTTTGAGAAATAAATATTATTTGGTGTGCCAAATGGACTGTAAAAGTATTTTTTTTAGGAAAAATAATGTTTAATCACTTTAAATGCTATTTAATAACTTCTTTAAATTTCTTTATTTATATAAAAGACTTGTAAAAGTCTGCACAAACTATTGTTTCTCTCCTTAAATCTTTAATATTGTGTTCTACTTTGAATATATGTGTATATATGCATGTGTGTGTGTATGTGTATGCATATTATACCCCTGAACTTACCCTAAGTTCAAGTCACTGACTCTGAAGGAAATAGAAATGCTAATTGTGCCTCACCACCTTAATAGAAACAACCAAAAGAGTGCCGCGTGGCATTAGAAAATGCCATATTTGAGACCACTTTCTAGGAAATGGCCACATGGAAAGCCTTGGAAACCATGGCTCACGGCTTATACTCCCCAGGCCTTGGCTCCTGCTGTTCCTTGCAATTTCTTTGCTTTTGGTATCAGGGCAATTCTGGCCTCACTGAATGAGTTTGGAAGTGTTCCTTCCCCTACTAATTTTGGAGCAGTTTATGAAGGATTGAAATTAAGTTTTCTTTAAATGTTTGCTAGAATTCTCCAGTGAAGCAATCAGATCCTGATCTTTATGTTGTAGATGTTTTATAATTACTGATTCAGTATCTTTAATTGTTTCAGGTGTATTCAGATTTTCTATTTTTTCCCAAGAGAATTTTGATAGTTTTCCCCCCTAGAAATGTGTACATATCATCTATGTTATCTAATTTGTTGTCATGCAATTGTTCAAAGCATCCCTTTAAAATCCTTTATATTTCTGTAAGTGGAAAGTGATGACTTCTTTCATTTTTTATTTTTTTAATCTGAATTTTCTCATTTTAGTCTAGCTAAAGTTTGCAATTTGGTTGGCCTTTTCAAAAAGCAAATTTGGCTTTTATTGATTTTTTTTCTATGGCTTTTCTATTCTCTATTTCATTCATTCCCACTCTAATCTTTATTATTTATTATTTTTTTCTGCTAGTTTTTGTTAGAGTTTGCACTTCTTTTTTTAGTTTTTAAAGGTGGAATGTTGTACTATTGATTTTAGATCTTTTTTCTTTTTACATATATGCATTTGCAGATATAAATCCCCCTCTAAGCAAGATAATATTTAGAATTTTGGGGATTTTCTACATACACAATCTTGGAAAATGTAAATAATGATAGTTTAAATGCATTTTACTTCCCCCCCCCCATGCTTTATTGCAATGGCTAGAACCTACTTCACTATGTTAAATAAGAATGGTCGTTTTTTAAAAGAATTTCCCTTAAGACTTCCTCTTTTACACATGGAGTTTTAAAAAGCATGTTGTTTAGTTTCCAAGAGCTTAGAAAGTTTTCTGCTCTCTTTCTCTTTTTACCAATTTGATTCCATTTTGGTTGGAGAACACACTTTGCATGATTTAATCTATTTTCTGTTTGTTGAAGATTGTTTTCTGGCCTAGGAGATGGTACATCTTGGTATATAGTCTATAGGCACTTGAATGTATGTTCTGTGGTTAGATGAAGCGTTCTATAAATGTCTATTAGATCCTGTTAAATGATGGTGTAGTTGCGCTCCTTCATATTCATGCTAATTTTCTTTTTTTTAAAGCAATTTTATTAGATATATTCACATAACATACAATCCATGTAAAGCATGCATTCAGTGGATTTTGGAATAATCAGAGTTGTGCCTTCATCACTACATTAATTTTAGATCATTTTCACTGTTCCAAAAAGAAAATCCTACTACTATATAGCCATCACCTCTCAATTCCTCAATTCTTCTCCTGACATACATAACAACTAATCTAATTCTGTCTGTAAATGTATTTACATTTGCATTTTATATAAATGGAGTAAAATAATAGTAGTACTTTGTGTCTGTTTTCTTTCACTTAGCACAATTTTTTCTTTTGCTTTTTTATAATTGATGGAAAATATTAATATATTACTATTCACTACAGTCCAGAGTTTGTTTTAGGTGTACATTTGCCCATATACCATCCTATTATTAATGTCTTGTAATATTAATGTACATTTGTTCTCATTCACGGAACGACATTCTTGTATTTTCACTATCAATGACACTCATTGTCCACAACAGGGTTCACTGTGCAGACAGTCCCATGTTTCCTTTTTTAGCTTTCCTTCTAGTGACATGCATGACCCTTAACTTTCTCCACCAACCACAATCACACTGTATATCTGTACTGCTAATTACACTCACAATAATGTGCTATCAACACCTCTATTCATTTCCTAACATTTACAATCAACCTTCTTACAAATTCTGCACAAATTAAGTATCAGCTCCCCATTCTCCACCCTCACTCTATCTTCTGGTGACCAGTATCCCAGCTATCAACTCCATAACTTTGTTTATTGCATTTATTTCATATTGGTGAGATCATACAATATTTATCCTTTCATGTCTGTCTTATTTCTCTCAACATTTTGTCCTCAAGGATTATTCATGTTGTTATATGCATTACAAATTCATTTCTTATTACAGCTGAATAGGATTCCATTGTATGTATATACCACATTTTGTTTATCCATTCATTAACTGATGGACACTTGGGTTGTTATCATCTTTCAGCAAGTGTGAATAATGCTGCTATGAACACTGGTGTGCAAATGTCTGTTCACATCCTTGTTTTCAGTTCTTCTGAGTATAGATCTAGGAGTGGGATTGCCAGATCATGTGGCAGATCTATACTGAACTTCCTTAGGAACTACCAAATAGTCTTTCACAGTGACTGTACCATTTCACACTCCTACCAACAGTGTATAAGTGTTGCTATTTCTCCATGTCCTCTCCAACACTGATAGTTTTCTGATCTTTAATGCTGGGCTTTCTAGTAGGTTGAAATGATATCTCATTGTCGTTTTGATGTGCATTTCCCTAATAGCTAGTGATGATGAACATCTTTTCATGTGCTTTTTAGCCATTTGTATTTTCCCTTCGGAAAAATGTCTATTCAAGTCTTTTGCCAAATTTTTAATTGGGTTGTTTGTGTTTTTATTGTTGAGATGTAGGATTGTTTTATAAATGCATATTAAACCCTCACTGGATATGTGGTGTCCAAATATTTTCTGTCATTAAGTTGCCTTTTCATCTTCTTGACAAAGTATTGATGCATAAGGTATTCAGTTATTAGGAGTTCCCATTTATCTATTTTTTCTTCTGTTGTTCATGCTTTGAGCTTCTTCTAAGAGTTTTATGGTCCTGGTTTTATGCTTAGGTCTTTGATTCATTTGAGTCAATTTTTGTTTTGGATGCAAGATTGGGGTTCTTCTTCATTCTTTTAGATATGGATATCCATTTCTCCCATCACCATTTGTTGAAAACAGTTCTGTCCCAGCTGAGTGGACTTGACAGCTTTGTTAAAGATCAATTGAACTTAGAAGGAGGGTCTATTTCTGAACTCTCAATTTGATTCCATTGATCAGTGTGTCTATCCTTGTGCCAATGCTGTTCTGGCCACTATAACTTTGTAATATACTTTAAAGTCAGGTAATATGAGTCCTTCAACGTCATTCTTCTTTTTCAAGATGTTTTTGACTGTTCATGACTTTTCCATTTCTGCCAAGTAGGCTGTTGAGATTTTGATTGGGATTGCACTGAATCTGTAATTCAATTTGGGTAGAATTGCTATCTTAGCAATATTTAGTCTTCCAATCCATGAACATGGAATGCCATTCCATTTCTTTAGGTCTTCTTTTATTTATTTTACCAACGTGTTGTAGTTTTCTGAGTACAGGTCCTTTAACCTTTGGTTAAATTTATTCCTAGATATTTGATTCCTTTAGTTGCTATGGTACAGGGAATTTTTCTTGATTTCCTCCCCAGATTGCGCATCACTAGTATATAGAAATGCTACTCATTTGGGGTATTGATCTTGTAGCCCATCACTTTGCTGAACTTGTTTATTAGCTCTAGCAGCTTTGTTGAAGATTTTTCAGGACTCCCTATATATAGGATCATGTCATTTGCAAACAGTAAAGTTTTACTTTTTCCTTTCCAATTTGCATTCCTTTATTTCTTTTTCTTGCCTAGCTGCTACAGCTAGAACTTGTAGCACAGTAGTGACAGCGGTCATCCTTGTCTTCTTCCCAATCTTAGAGGCACTACTTTCTCTCTTTCACCACTGGGTATGACATTGACTCTGGGTTTTTCATATATGCTCTTCATCATGGTGAGGAAGTTTCCTTCTATTCCTATCATTCGAAGTGCTTTTATCAAAAAAGGATGCTGGATTTTGCCAAATGCCTTTTCTGGATCAACTGAGATTATCATGTGTTTTGTGTATTAAATTAGTTTATTTTCTTGTGTTGATCCACCCTTGCGTACCTGGGATAGGACCTGATTGATCATGTTCTATAATTCTTTTAATGTGCTATTGGATTAAATTTGCAAATATTTTATTTAGGATTTTGGGATCTCTGTTCATTAGAGAGATTGGTTTGTAATTTTGTTTTCTTATGATATCTTTATCTAGTTTTGGTATGGGAATGATGCTGGCCTCATAGAAATGAGATAAGTAGTGTCTGCCTCTTCAGTATTTTCGATGAATTTTTCTTAAAATAATTTCTTTTTCTTAAAATAATTGAGAGAAGTCACCTGTGAAGCCATCTGGTCCTGGACTTTTCTTTGTTGGGAACTTTTTGAAGACTGATGCAATTCTCTTTGCTTGTGATTGGTTTGCTGAGGTCTTGTATTTCTTCTAGAGTCAGTGTAGTTTGTTCATGTGCTTCTAGGAATTTGTCCATTTCATCTAGGTTCTCTAACTGGTTGACATACATGTTTTCATTATATACTCTTATGATCCTTTGCATTTCTGTGGAGTCAGTGGTAGTGCCCCCTCTCATATCTTATTTTATTTATTTGCACCTTCTCTTTTTTTCTTTGTCAGCCTAACTAAGTTTTTGTCAGTTTTGTTGATCTTCTCAAAGAATCAGCTTTTGCTTAAGATGAGTATTTCTACTATATATTGTTTGTTCTCAATTTCCTTTATTTTTACTTTAATCTTGGTGATGTCTTTTCTTCTGCTTGCTTTGGGATTAGTTTGCTGCTCTTTTTATAGTTCATACAGATGTGTAATTAGGTTTTTGACTTAATCTCTTCCTTCCTTTTTAATATTTTTATTTTAAAAATTAATTTATTGAAGTATATCACTCATACATAAACATACATAAATAATAAGTGTATAGTAATAGTTGTGAACTTACAAAACATATATAACATCATACAGGACTCTCATAACTTACTCTACCATCAATAACCTGCATTTTTGTTAAAACTTTTTTAACTAACGATTAAAGAGCATTATCAAAATATTACTACTAACCAAAGTATTTTCCCCCCAACCAAACCTATTATTATTATCATTATATCATTTATATATGAACTTACATAAACAATTAAGTGTATAGTAAAAGCTGTGAATGTACAAAGCAAACATGCATAACGTCATACAGGGGTTCCATACATCAACCCGCCACCAACACCTTGCAATGTCATGAGATGTTTTTACAAATTATGAAAGAATATTGCCAAAATCTTACTATTAATCATAGTCCTTACCTTACACTTGCTGTGTTTTTCCCCCAACCCACCCTATTATTATTTTTTAAATATGTTTTTTATGACAGAAGTTGTAAATTCATAAAATATTCCAGGCACATGTACAGAATTCCTGAACAACACACCTCCACCAACACACCACACTGTGCTGTGGAACATTTGTTACAGATAAGATAATATCATCTGATTGCTACCATGTCCATAGTGTACATTTGGCTCACATTTTCCATACTGCCTCATTATCAACACAATACATCTTTTGCATAGATGAAATAATATTATATTATTATTGCTAACCACAGTCCATAGGTCACTCTAGTTGCATTTTCCCCATGCTTCTCCACATTCCCAACACCCTGCAGTAGTGATATACATTTACTCTAGCTCACAAAGGTCACTCTTGCATCTGTACCATCAACCACAATTCTCATCCACCTCTTGGTTTACTGTGCTATTCAGTTCCTAGATTATTCTCTAGCATTCTGTCAACTGGCATTTATATACCTAGGCTACCATTATCAGTCACATCCCCTTTATAAACTAGCTGTTATTCATTGTGTGTTACCATCCACTCTATACATTTCCACACATTTATGGTAAAGCTAACTAAAACTTCTGCATACAGTAACATCAGTAATCCATCTCAGTCCCCTTCTTATCTCCTTTAAGAGTCTACCACCTACCAGCAGGATTGAAGATATTTTTCTATAATTTCTTCTAGAAGGTTTATGGTTCTTGCTTTTATTTTTAGTGTTTTGATTCATTTTGAGTTAATTTTTGAATAAGCTGTGAGATAGGGGTTTTCTTTCCTTCTTTTGGCTATGGATATTCAATTCTTTCAGCACCATTTGTTGAATGGACTGTTCTGCCTGGCCTGTGTGGGTTTGACAGGCTACTCAAAAATCACTTGACCATACATGTAAGGGTCTGTTTCTGAACCATTGATTTGGTTCCATTGGTCTATGTGTCTGTCTTTAGGCCAGTACCATGCTGTTTTTACCACTATAGCAAGGTAATATGATTTAAAGTCTGGATATGAGGGTTTGCTTTTCCTTTTTATGTTTCTGGCTATTCAGGATCCCTTATCCTTCCAAACAAATTTGATTATTGTGTTTTCAATTTTTTTTAATGCTGGTGGAATTTTTATCAGGATCGAATTGAATCTGTATATCAATTTGAGTAGAATTGATATCTTAATGATATTTAGTCTCCCAATCCATGAGCATGGAATTTTCTTCCAGTTATTTAGGACTTTTTAAATTTCTTTTAACAGTGAGTTACAGTTTTCTCAATACAAGTGCTTTACATCATTGGTTAAATTTATTCCTGACTATCTGAGTTTTACCTGTCATTTTATTTTCACTACTCTTTTGACACTTTCGTTACTTTTATTGATAATAATCTTCATTTCTAGACTCTCATCCAGGCTTCTCTCTCCTGTCTTTTCTTTTCAGACTCTATCACACCTTTTAGTATTTCCTGAAAATCTGGTCTCTTGATTAGAAATTCTCTCAGTTTCTGTTTATCTGTGAATATTCTAACCTTGCCCTCATGTTTGAAAGACAGCCTTGCTGGATATAAGATTCTTGGCAGGAAGTTTTTCTCTTGTAGTATCTTAAATATATGAGACCACTGTCTTCTTCGCTCCATGGTTTCTGGTGAGATATCAACTCTGAATCTTATTGGGTATCCCTTATATGTTATGCATTGCTTTTCTTTTGCTGTTCTTAGAATTCTTTGTTTTTGACATTTGACATTCTGATGAGTATGTGTCTCAGTGTTGGTCTATTTGGATTTTTCCAGATGGGAGTACATTGTGCTATATCTATGTCCTTCAATAGTGTTGGGAAATTTTCTACCATTATTTCTTCAAATATTCCTTCTGCCCCTTTCCCTCCTCTTCTTCTTCTGGGACACCCATGACATGTATGTTTATATATGTCTTCTGTTGTTTAGTTCCCTGAGATCTTGTTCAATTTTTTCCATTCTTTTCTTTATCCATTCTTTTGTATGTTCACTTTCAGAGGCCATTTCTTCAAGTTCACCAATCCTTTCATCTGCCTCCTCATATCTGCTATTATATGATACCAATTTTTAAAAGCTCATTTATTGCACCTTTCATTCCCATAAGATATGCTATTTTTCTATATATACTTTCAAATTCTTTTTTGTGGTCATCCAGTGTCTTCTTAATATACTTAATCTCTTTAGCCATCTCATTGAATTTATTAAGGAAATTTGCTTGAACATCTGTGATTAGTTGTCTCAGCTCTTTTATATTATCTGGAGGCTTATCTTGTTCCTTTAACTGGGCCATAGCTTCCTGTTTTATGGTGTGGGTTGTAATTATTTGCTGGTGTCTTGGCATCTGGCTTACTAGAGTATTTATTCTGGGTGCAGTTTTTCTCTAATTTAGGGCTTATTGCCCTTTCTCCCTTGCTGGTTGTGCAGTAGGAACCAAGGTTGTAAGAGGTGCTATAAACTGTGGAGGCTCAAACTGCCCTCATTGTGCCAGGGACCAATGAAGCTTTTCCCAACTTTCTCCTTAGCCAGGGGTAGGGACAGAGTCACAGCTGTGTGGCATAATCCAAGTAGTGCAGGCCTAGACTGTAGTTGCACAGAGAGACTGATGAAGCTTCACGTCCTTTTCTCCCCTGCCTGGGGTGGGATGGAGCTGCAGGTATGGGCAGCAATCTCTGCAGTGCGGGTCCAAGATGACCACAGATGCCCCGGTAGACTTCTGATTTTCAGTCTGTGCCAGCCAAAGGCACCTGCAGTCACCTGGATAGGCTGATGCAGGGCCTGCCAGCCTCTTCCCTGCCGGAGGTGGGGCTGAAGCCTAGTCTAGGGCTGCAGGCCAATCTGGGTTAAAGAAACTGGTTCCTACCATCACTGTGATTTTTTGGTCAGCCCAGCTTCCCTTCAGGCTGGGGATGGAGTCAAAATGTTGGCTACTAACCTCTTTCTAACTTGGGCAGATTCATACCCCAGCTGTTCCCAGGATTATATCTTAGCCAACCGAGTCTAAATCAGTAGCCAAAGTCAGCAGCCAACTGTTTCCTCCTCCCTTGTTTTTGGGAAATGGAGCTTCCAATTCCAGCCACAGAATAGCTCCTGGGGTGGCTTGTTCTGCCAGAGTAGGATAGTCATTGGCCTCTGTGACTTGGCTGGTAATTTCCTGGAGAGGTTGGTGCAGGTCCTCCAGCTTCCTCCCTGCTTGAGGTGGAACTGGGACTTAGGCTAGAGCTGCAATCTGATCTGGATGGAAAGAAGCTGGTCCCTACCAACACTGTCATTTTTAGTCTGCCTTGCTTTCCCTTATGCCAGGCATGTAGTTGGTGGCTACCAATCTCTTTCTGACTTGGACAGGCTCAAATTTTGGCTGTTCTCAGGATTATACTTTAGCTCACTGAATTTACTCATCAGTAGCTGAAGTTGGTGCTCAACTGTCTCTTTCTCCTCTGCGACGGTTTGCTCGGTCGGTAGAGGTGGGGTCTGGCTGCGGACGAGGGGTCGGTCCAGCTCTGGACGAGGGGTCGGTCCCGCTTGGGACGAGGGGTCGGTCCCACTTGGGACGAGGGGTAAGTCCGGCAGCAGACGAGGGATCGGTCTCACAAGGGGTTGCGCGGTTCGGCTGACGGGGTCGCCCGGCGAAGCCGGCGACGAAGGGGTCGCCCGGAGAAGCAGGTGATGAAGGGGTCGCCCGGAGAAGCAGGCGACGAACTGGGGACAAGGGAGGCCAGGCCCTTGTCGGGGGCTCTCAGGACTGGAGGGCGCACGGCAGAAGAACTACCGCGGAGACAAGGTAAACACGCAAGTCCACTTTACTGAGGGAGAGGCAACAGTTTTATAGGGGCTGGGGAAGGCTGATTGGTCGAAGCCACGCCCTGTTCTGATTGGTTGCCGGTGAAAGGTCAGTGGGTGGTACCGGACGGGGGAGGGGTGGTGGTTAGGGATTGGCTGTCGCTGTTGCTGGGGGAAGGGGCAGGGTTTAGGGATTGGTGGCTGCTGTTGCTGGGGTGGAGGGCAGACTTGAGTTTCCCGCCCACGCCTGGCTGTTGCTGCTGTCGGGGGAAGGGAAAAGGGCAGACTGGATTTTTCTGCCCTGCGCCTGCGCAGGGAGAAAGAAGAAGGGTGCCGCCCCACAAGGCATCATGTGGCGCCATCAGGGAGGAGGGGCGGCCATGGAAGCATGGCCGCTGAGAAGGGGAGACCCGAGGGCACTCTGCGCCCATGCCGAGCTCCCTTCAGGGGTGGCGGTGAGTCCGACCAGCCACCCTATTATGGGGGCAGCGGCTTGGCCTGCCGTGGCTGCTCCCCCTCCAGGCCAGCAAACCACGCTTCAGCCCGAGGGGTGACCGCACTCCTCCACTTTAGGGAAGTGGAGCTTTCAATTCCAGCTGCAGAACAGCTCCCAAGGCAGCCTACACCTTCAGTGGATGATGAGCAGCAGCCTCCATAGCGTGGAGCACTCTTCTTAGGAGTCGTCTCTGCAGATGGGCAGTTTTCTCCTTCCATTCCTTCAAGTATGTTGCAGAACGCTCTTCTGGCCTCCTGGTGCCCCCAAACAGGTACTTCAGCAGGCTCCAGAGAGCTCTGGGTGTTTATAACTACCATGTAGCAGGAGCTGGCTCTAGGAGCTCCTTATTCTGCCATCTTCTTGCTGATTGTCTCTTACTTCCTTTTTAATGTGGCATTTAGGTCTATAAATTTCCTTCTCACCACTGCCTTCACTGCCTCCCATATGTTTTGATATGTCATTTTCTTATTTTCATTCATCTTGAGATATACACTGATTTCTTTTGAAATTTTTTCTTTGACCCACTGATTGTTTAAGAGTGGGTTATTTAACTTCCATGTATTTGTAGGTTTTCCAGTTCTGTGCCAATTATTGATTTCCAGCTTTATTCCATTATGATCAGAGAAAGTGCTTTGTATAATTTCAATCTTTTTAAATTTATTGAGACTTGTTTTGCAACCCAACATGTCATCTAACCTGGAAAAAGAACCATGAGCACATGAGAAGAATGTATATCCTGCTCTTGTGGGGTACAATGTTCTGTACATGTCTGTTAGGTCTAGTTTGTTTATCATATTATACAAGTTCTCTGTTCCCTCATTGATCCTCTTCTAGACATTCTTTCTATTGATGTGAGTATTGTAGTGAGGTCTCCAACTAGTTTTCAGAGATGTCTATTAATTCCTTTAGTTTTGCCAAAGTTTGCCTCATGTATTCTGGGAACTCTGGTTTGATGCATCAGTATGTGTGATTGTTATTTCTCCAGTGTATTGCCCCTTTTATTAATATATGATGTGCTTCTTTGTCTCTTTTAACAGTTTGGCATTTAAAATCTATTTAATCCAATATTAGCATAGCTCTTCCAGCTCATTTTTGGTTACTGGTTTTGTGGAATATCTTTTTCAACCTTTCTTTTTCAGTCTTTTTGTATCCTTGGGTCTAAGGTGAGTATTGTGGAAACAGCATGTAGATGGCTTATATTATTTTAATCCATTCTGCCAATTGGTCTCTTTTGATTGGTGATTTTAATCCATTAACATTCAGTCATATTACTTTAAAGGCAATACCTGCTTCAGCAATTTTATCCTTTGCTTTTTATGTGCCATATATTTTTTGTCTCCTTTTCCTTTATTGCAACTTCCTTTTCTGTATAGTTGATATTTTTGGGATGCACCTAAGTGATCACTGTCTCATTTTTGTTTCCTTACATATTTTAAATACATTCTTTGCGATTTCCTTTTGGTTGTATTATGAAATCTACACCTATAACTTACTAATTTGACAAGATACCAGCTAACTTCAATAGGATACATATTCTCTGCTACTATATCCCTGTTTCTTCTTTATGTTGTTTTTGCGCCCCATTACCTCTTTATATTTTGTATGTCTCTTCTCCAGAGATATGCCTTTTTCTTGTTCAAATGTATTGACTCTTACAGGAATTGAAGAGTAGAGTTGTATTTCAAGGATACGGCACTATAGGATTTTGCATTTATCCTTTTATTTACTCTTACTGAAGCTCTCCATTTCTTCACACTACTCCAAGCTGCTCTCCCTTGTCTTTTCTTTTCAACCTGAAGATCCCCCTATAGTAATTCTTGTAGGACAGGTCTTTTGTTGATGAATTTTCTCAGTTTGTGCTTTTCTGTTAATATTTTATATTCACCCTCATTTATGAAGGACAGTTTTGCTGGATAAAGAATTCTTGGCTGACAGGTTTTCTCTTTCAGTATCTTAAATATATCATATGACTGCTTTCTCACTTCCATGATTTCTGATGAGAAATCTGCACTAAGTCTTTTTGACCATTCTGTTTATGTGACAGATCACTTTTTTATTGCTGCTTTCAGAATTCACTCTTTGTCTTTGGCATTCTAATTAGTATGTTCTTGGTGTAGGTCTATTTGGATTTATTTTGATGAGAGTATATCATGCTACATGGACATTTATATCTTTCATAAAAGTTGGGAAATTTTGGGACATTATTACCTGAAATATTCCTTCTGCTCCCTTTTCCCTTCTCTTCTCCATCTGGTATACCCATTATGCATATGTTTGGGTGCTTAATGCTATCACTGAAATCACTGAAACACTGCTCAATTTTTTCTGTTCTTTTCTCTACCTATTCTTCTGACCATGTGATTTCAATTGTCCTGTCTTCTAGTTTATTGATTTGTTCTGCCTGTTCAAATCTGCTGTTATATGCCTATTGTGTATTTTTAATCTTTATTATTGGGCCTTTCATCCCAATAATTTGTTTCTTTTTAAACTTTCAAATTCTTCTTTATTCTCACATATTGTCTTCTTTATATCCTTTATCTCTATACCCATATTTTCCTTCATCATCTTGAAATGAATTAGGAGATTTGTTTGAACTTCTTTGATGAATTATTCCAAATTCTCTGTCTTCTCTGAAGTTCCTGCGACAGTCCTCACCTGTCATCATATACTCTGTAATATGGTAAATTTCCCCCTGTGGCCATTAGTCTTATAATCAGGTGGATTTTCCTCTTATTCTCATGAGCCTTGTAATGAGGTGGATTTTGACCATGTGGTCATGAGTTCTGCAATCTGGTAGATTCTCCCTGAGGTCACAATTCCTGTTTCAGATTGATATACCCCTGTGGTCATAAGCCCTGTAATCAAGTGGATTTTTCCAAGTGGTAATAAGCCCTGTAATTGTGTGGATTTCTTCCTGTACTCATGAGCCCTGTAAAGTGGTGGAATTTTCTCTGTGCTCATGAACCCTACAATCAGGTGGCTATTCCCCCTGAGGCCATGAACTGTGTAATCAGGTACGTTTTCTTCCTGTGGTCTTGAGCCTTATAATCAGGTGAATATTCCCCAGCAGTCATGATCCTTATAATCAGGTGGGTTATCCCTCTGTGCACGTGATTCTTATAATCAGGTGAATTCTCCCCCATTGTCATGAGCCCAGTAAAAAGTCGAATTTTCTCCTGGGCTTCTGAGCCCTTTCAAAAGGTGGATCTCCCCTCTGAAGTCATGAAGTTTGAAATCAGATGGTTGTTTGACCATGGTCATGAGCCCTGTCAAGTAGATTTTCCTCTTGTGCTCCTGAGCCTTGTAATCAAGTGGATTTCCCAGTGTACATGATCCCTGTAATCAGGTGGATTTTCTTCCTGTGCATATGAGTTTTATAAACAGATTTTCCTCTGTGACCATGATCCTGTAATCAGGTAGATTCTTCCCTACAGTCAGGATCCCTATATCAGGTGGATTTTTTCCTGCACTCATGAGCCCTGTAATGAGATGAATTTTCCTCCTGTGGTCATGAGTTCTGTAATCAGGTAGATTTGCCAATTGTGCTCATGAGATGTGTATTCTGGTGGATTTTCAGCTATGGTCATGAGTCCTGTGATCAGGTGGAATTTTCCCTATGCTACTGAGCACTGTAATAAAGTGAATTTCCCCCTGTGGTGATGAACCCTGAAATCAGATGGGTTTTTGACTGGGGTCATGAGACCTGCAATCACGTGGATTTCCCCCTGTGGTCATGAGCCCTTATTCCCGTGGGATTTCCCTGTGGCCATGAACTGTGTAATCTATTAAGTTTTCTATGGTGTTCATGAGTTCAGGAATGAGGAGATTTTCCCCTGGAGTCATGAATCCTACAATCAGTTGGGTTTTCCACCGTGTTCATGAGCACTTAATCAGGTGAATTTTCCTTCTGTTGTCATAAACCCAGTAATCAAGTGGATTTTCCTCCTATGGTCATGAGCCCTGTAATCAGCTGAAGTTTCTCCTAAAGTCCTGAGCCCTATTATCAGTTGGATTTTAGTCTGTGTTCATGGCCCTGTAACCAGGTGGATTTTCCCTGGTGGTCACGAGCCCTGCAATCAGGTAGACTTTCCCTGTGGTCTTGAGCCCTGAAATCAGGTAGATTTCCCTCTGTAATGAGGAGGAAATTGCTTTGTGGTCCTGTGCCCTGGAGTCAGATGGATTTTCCCAAATGGTCTTGAGACCTGTAATCTGGTGGATTTTCCCTAGTGGTCATTAGTGATATAATCAGGTTGATTTTTTTCATGTGTCAAGAGACCTGTAATGAAGTGCATTTTAACCTGTGGTCATATAGACGGTAATCAGGTGGATTTTCCTCCATACTCATGTGACTTGTAGTTCAGTGGATTTTTCCCTGTGATCATAAGCCCTCTGTAATCAGGTGTGATCACATGGATTTTTCAATGAGGTCTTGAGCTCTGTTGTCAGGGACTTTCCCCTAGGTCATGAGCCTTGTAATGATGTTGATTTTCTTCCTGTGGACATGAACCCTGTAGTCTGGTGGATTTTCCCCAGTGGTCAGGAGCCCTGTAATCAGGTGGGTTTCCTACCATGGTCATGAGTCTTGCAATCTGGTGGATTTTCTTTCTGTTCTCATGAGCCCTGTACTCTGGTGAATTTTACCCTGTGTTCTTGAACCCTGTAACTTGGTAGACATTTCTTGAGATCATGAGACGTGAAATCACATGGATTTTCCAATGAAGTCTTGAGCCCTGTTATGAGTTAGATTTCCCCTGTGTTCATAAGCCCTGTAATCAGGTGGATTTTCCCCTGTGGTCAAGAGCACTCTAATCACATGGCTTTTCCTCTTTTGGTCATGAGTCCTTTAATCATGAGGATTTTCCTCCTTGGTCATGAGCTTTATAATCAGACAGATTTTCTTCCTGTGGTCATGAACCTGTAATCAGATAGATTTTCCGTGGTGCTCATGAGTCCTATAAACAAGTGTATATTCCACTGTGGTTATCAGCCCTGTAATCAAGGGGATTTTCCACTGTGATCATGATCCTTGTATCATGTGGATTTTCTCTAGTGGTCATAAGCCCTGTAGTAATGTGGATATTCTTCCTTTAGTCATGAGCCTGTAATCAAATGGATTTTCCTCCGTGGTCATGAGCTCTGTTTTCAGGTGGATTTTCCCTGTGGTCCAAGCCCTTTAATTTGGTTGCTTTCCCCTTATTTTCACAAGCTCTGTAATCAGGTCAGTATTCCTTCTGTTGTCATAAGACCTTTAATCAGATGGATTTTCCTTTTGTACTCTTGAGCACTGTAATATGGTAGGTTTTCTGCCATGGTCATGAATCTTGTAATCAGTGGATTTTCCATGTTGTCATGTGCCCTGTTACATGGTGAATTTTCCCTGTGGTCATGAGCTTTGTATTCAGGTGGATTTTCCTTATGTGCTCATGAGCCCTGTAGTCACGTGGATCTTTCTCCTTTGGTCATGAGTCCTGTATCCCCGTGCACTCAGCCATCACTCAGGCATCAGGAGGCCTGGTGCAGAGGCTGCTGGGTGGCTGCTGATGAGGAAGCAGTGGTAGAATCAAGTGGTCCTTGGCAGTTGTGCACAGGGACACCTGCCCTCCCTATGATACCCTTGGGTTACAGTGTCTCAGGAAGGCAGGCCTGGTGGGCCCTGGAAGGAGACTACAGAAGCCAGGCTTGTGGCTCCTGCCCTGTACATAACCAAAGTTTCCTGCTTGCTGCTGAGAACCATGTGCAAAGGGAAGAAGTGGTTATATACATGACAAAGCCAGTCAAACAGGATGTAAACCTCATTATGCTATTGTTAACAAGCACCTAAATATTCCCTGCATGGGGCATAGGGGTTCTTCTTGGTACATGCTCTCCAGCACAGATGCTAGAGGGTTGTGTACCCACATAGCTCATGTCACTTCATCAGCTAATCTTATCTACTGAAATACTGAAATTAAATTTAAATTAAAATTTAAATAAATCCAAAATGAGTGTGATAACATTTAAATGTCTATATTGTTATAAGCACTTGTGTGAGGTAGCCATCTATTAATTTATCTAACAAAAATTTAAAATAACTGAAAAATTGGAAATAAAGTGTGTCTTCGTCTTGTTGTCCAATGCACACTACAGTGAATGTTGTTAAATGCTGAGAAACAGCACTAAAGAAGTCAAGAAGTTTATAAAGAAGGAGAGGACATAAAATGGGGCAAAGCACATAATATATGTTACTAGGGTCTTCTTTATGTGGCTGTATTTGCTACAAATATTCTCTGTATAAGTATTTCTAGTTCTCTTTCCCTGGAATTTGTGCACAGACTTTTTGCCTTAGTATTGCATGACAAGGATTACTGTGTTACCCTTCCCAAAGTTTATAAAGTCCAATGGCTTTTTTATTTCTCTAGAGCAAGAATCCATTTTCTGCACTTACTTTTCAATGTGGGCTTGCAGGCAGACATCCCTAGGATAGAAGAGTTCAAAGGTATAAACAGGAAAATCTTCATGGGTGGTGAACTCAGCACTGAGTTTCCATTACCTAATGGGATAAGAAGAGGAATTTAAGTGCTTTTCTAACCTTCTGTGGTGGGCAGAGTAATGACCAATGATGTCCACATCAGAATCCTGGAGCTCGTGAATGTGCTGTGCTGCATGTCAAGATGCAATTAAGGTTGCTAATCAGCTGACCTTGAGATGGAAGATTCTCCTGAGTTATTCAGGGGGTCAAGTAGCAGAGAGATGGTACTTTAAGAGCCCACCAGCCACAGCTGGTTTGAGGGAGGAGAAAGGAACCTTGAGCCAAGAATATGGGGCCCTAAAATGTGGGGCCTCTGACATGGAGCCTCCACCAGGCAGGCAACCCTGTGATGCCCTGTTCTCAGCCCAGTGAGACTCACTGCTGATCTCTGACCTCTGGAGCAGTAACAGAATGAATTTGTGTTGTTTCAAGCCACTAAGTTCATGGTAACAGAAGCAACAGCAATCTGATATACCATTCAACTTCTTTGTTCTGCTTGAAATAAAAGAATGATTAATCAAAGCCAACATACCCATAAAAATTGAATACTGCGATATCAAAAGTATTTTCCAAGATACAGTAAAGAACTAGTTATATCCAATGGCATTTAAAATATTTGCATGCTGAAATGATCTTATGAAACGTTTAAATGTGCAGTTTTCTCCATGTCCACAGTGTTCAGCATCAGAAACTAGTATTGCCAGATATGGTGACCAACAGTGAGGTAATATTTATGTACTATAAATTTCAAACAAGCATTTCAGGAAATCTGTGTCAAGACTTATTTGCAATTTTACTTTCTGTGCAGTGAAAATAATATAATATTTTATCAACATAAATGCAAAATTGCTGTAAAGTAATCAGTTTCACCATGATGAGCGTTAACAAGTAGACTCACCGTCTCTTCGATTAAGTCTTGCAAACCCAGGGCTGTGGCTGCTGGACAGCTCCAAGGAGCTGCTGAAGGATGATGGTGGCAGGGCAGAGGTCAGTGGCTCCTCACAATGGTCTGTCAGTGGAAATGCTGCATTTAGGTTAGTGTGCTTGTTAGAGCCCTTTCAGAACCAGAAACTTAGGGCCTTACAAACCCCAGATCAAATGTCAGCCTTAATGGGGAAGGCTAGAAGCACGGTGTAAGTCGAGGAGGCCAAACCTAATTCTTCTGTTGAATGCACGTTGGATGGAAGTCCTAGACAGCACAGGAGGGAAAGAAAGGGAGCAAGTTCCATTCCTAAGAATGGAAAGGTGATGGAAAACCGTTATAATTCATAGATTAAATATAGCACAAAATCAACCTACAAACAAAATCATTAGGAAATATAAAGGTTTATGTCAGAGGCCTCCTCAATCTGCACATTACAGTGGTGGTGGTGGGGATCATCTTGATTCCATTGGGAATTTTAGGTTTTCATAAAACAAAGGAGAAAGTAGTTTTTTCTATACTGTTAAAATGAAATATCTATTAATTAATGTAATCATGGTAAAAAATTAAAAGTGAAAAGTAAAGTACTAAATAATGAAGTCCATTTAATATGTGATAAACTGCACTGGAAGTATTTAGAAAGTGCATAAAAATTAAAAGAGATACACTTCAGTGTTGTCAAACTCTTGTGCATTCAAGCCAGGCCCAAATACTTTGCATTGTGCCTCTCTGTTTGAGTTATTGGCTAAATCAGTCACTGTGATCCCTAAAACAAAAGTATCTATCACTTCTCTGGACATGCTCTTGAAGTAGGTGAAAAGTACATTGCTGTTTCAGACTCTTGCAGCACCTGGCAATGGCTTGATATGGCCAGATGTACAATGGACATTGTCTCTAGACTGGCTGTTTCATAGTGCCAAAGGTTACTATGTCCCAGTCCAGTGAGACACTAGAGCCTTCCCTTCTTAACTTTTCTCTAGGATCAACTGTGCTGTGACATGCTCGTTGTGCAAAGGATATACCAATATCCTTTGGTAGTGGAGCAATAATTGCCAGAGTGATGTAAGCAGAACTTAAACCAACACAATTGGTTTATGGCGTGCTCCATGGAAAGACAGCAAGTATGGTGTTGCAAACCTGGAGCTTAGATCTATTAACTGCAGCTCAAAGAGGAACTTGTGTATGAACTAGTATTAAGTGCTGAAGCTATTTACCTGATGAATATGGTAATATCTCTCCTATTCTAGATCATAGGCAGAGGGATATTGGACATGTTAAATGTCCTGGTAAACTTAATTCATTTTCTAAGTAGTTAATGAACATGCCTATAAGATAAAGGAATGACTCTCGTAAGTACGGCCTTTATTTTGCTTGCCATATGTTTGTCTTGTTGTCTGTCCTGTCTTTGTGTGTTTATGTCCAGGGCAGTGCCTCTCTTCTTAACTCTCTAGCTGTCCTAGGCATAACCACTGCCGTGGGACTAGAGTTTGCAGTTTATACCAAACTTACAAGGTCTACCACCATCTCTCCCTGGAGTTAACCAGCAGCATAAAAGAAGTAAAAGAAAAATGCTGTTTCCCATCAACTTTGGGAGGAAGCAGGCCGACGGCACCTGGCCTTGCTCACTCTCACGGTCCAGTGCATCACAGCTGGTCCCCTTTTGGGGCCTGCTCACCACCATCTTCCTTATCCTTTTAGTAGGACCAGGTATGTTAGATTCTGAGTTCACTTCTTCCAGAATTAATGCCTTCAAGAACAAGGTATTTGTCAAGCAGGGATTTCATCTAGTTTCAACCACAGTGCTGGACCCATCTTCCCTGAACCTCAATAGAATAGCTGGAGAGTTTTACATTCTGTCAGGCAGGCTTTACTGCCCCTAAGCAGCAGGAAGCAGCTACGGGAGAATGACCATCACCCTTCAGCTCCCTGGTAAGAATAAGGTGTGGGATGTAGCTCAGTGCTTGAGCACCTGCTTCCTGTGTACAAGGTCCTGGGTTTAACCCCTGGTAACTCTTAAAAATTTTTTTAAAAAGAAGGGTGTAAACTCTGACAGGGGAGTTGAGGCAGGTTAGTATAGGGAAAGAGGGAAGATAGCTGAGACCCATCAGAGAACATGGTCATGAGGCCACACCCAGAAGGCCCCCTGAGGGAAGCTCCTACTAAGAACAAAGCTGGAAAGACCCCACTGAGACCTGGCCATGAGGTGCCATTTGGAACTCTTTCCAGGATCAAGGAGAAGCCCTGGAAAATTCCAAAATTCCTTATTGGTTCCAGATACCTCCTAACAAAAGGCCTTGCCACTGTCCCCAGAGAGCTAACAGATGGGGCAACCAATCAGACCAGCAAACAGCTGGGCCCCTCCACAATAGTTGGAAAGGGAAGGAGGAAAGGTCTTAAAAAGGCCTAACCTGAGGCCCCACGTGCACGTCTCACCCTGAAGCATGCCTGCACGTGAATGGAGTTATGTGCTTTTTTTTTTCTCATTTCTTAATAAACTCTTTATTACTTTGCCTACCCTAAAATATATATATATATAAGGCTTTAAAAAGATGCTGGCACTATAATCAATATATCAATATTAATCACTTTCCTAATTAATAGCCTAATTAAACATAAAAATGCCAACAAAAATATAAGGTACCTGATAATATTTCTTAAAAGATAATTAAGATATGACAGAAAATTATAAAACTTAATGATTGGAAGTGGGCTTGGCCCAGTGGTTAGGGCATCTGCCTACCACATGGGATGTCCACGGTTCAAACCCCAGGCCTCCTTGACCCATGTGGAGCTGGCCCATGCGCAGTGCTGATGCGTGCAAGGAGTGCCCTGCCATGCAGGGGTGTCCCCGCAGAAGGGACCCCCATGTGTGAGGATTGTGCTCCATAAGGAAAGCTGCCCAGCATGAAAGAAAGTGCAGCCTGCCCAGGAATGGCGCCATACATATGGAGAGCTGACACAACAAGATGATGAAACAAAAAAAGAAACACAGATTCCCGTGCTGCTGACAACAACAGAAGCGGACAAAGAAAAACACGCAGCAAGTAGACACAGAGAACAGATAACTGGGTGTGGGGGGGGGGGAAGGGGAGAGAAATAAAATAAATCTTAAAAAAAAAAGTTTAAAAAAACAAACAAACAAAAACCCTTAATGATGGACATTACATAAGACCCAAGTAAGTGGAGAAATATGGTATATTCATGAATAGCATAATGGTCTTTGTAATGTGACTTTAATGTTGTGGACCTGGACACAGCAGCACCCCATCACCAAATGGAATTGGGACACATGAGATCAGGCTCAAGCAGGTCCCGAAGGCACCAGTAATTTACATAAGGAATGGTCCAAATGGCCATGGTCTTACCGCTGCCACATTACCTTTTCTTTTTTTTTTTTTAAATTAATTAAATTATTTCTTTAATTTCCCCCCCTCCCCTGGTTGTCTGTTCTTGGTGTCTATTTGCTGCGTCTTGTTTCTTTGTCCGCTTCTGTTGTCGTCAGCGGCACGGGAAGTGTGGGCAGTGCCATTCCTGGGCAGGCTGCTCTTTCTTTTCACGCTGGGCGGCTTTCCTCACGGGTGCACTCCTTGCGCGTGGGGCTGCCCCACGCGGGGGACACCCTTGCGTGGCACGGCACTCCTTGCGCACATCAGCACTGTGCATGGGCCAGCTCCACACGGGTCAAGGAGGCCCGGGGTTTGAACCGCGGACCTCCCATATGGTAGACGGACGCCCTAACCACTGGGCCAAAGTCCGTTTCCCACATTACCTTTTCTTCCAACCCACAGGTATGGCCTCCTGGGGAGTTTTAAATTCAGTTGTCTAAAGATGAAAAAAACTCAGGCCCCATTCACAGATGGTTCTTTGTGATATGCAGGCACTAACTGAAAGTGGACAGCTGCAGCACTGCAGCCCCTTTCTGGGATGTCCCTGAAGGACAGTGGTGAGGGCAAATCCTCCCAGGAGGCAGGACTTTGAGTAGTGTCCCTGGCTGCTCATTTTGCTTAGAAGGAGAAATGACCAGAGGTGCATTTGTACACTGATTTGTGGGCTGTCACCAATGATTTGGTTGGATGGTCAGGGACTTGGAAAGAACACAATTGTAAAATTGGTGACAAAGAGGTCTGAGGAAGAGGTATGTGGAAAGATCTTTTTGAATGGGCAAAAAACTTGAAAATATTTTTGTCCTATGTGAATGTTCACCAGAGGGTGACCTCAGCAGAGGAAGATTTTAATGATCACGTGGATAAGATGACCTGCTCTGTGGCTAATGCTCAGCCTCTTTTCCCAGTCACTCCTATCATTGCCCAATGGGCTCATGAACAAAGTGGACATGGGGGTAGGGATGGAGGTTATGCATGGGCTCAGCAACACAGAATTCCCCTTGCCAAGGCTGACTTGGCTACAGCCACTGCTGAGCGCCCAACCTGCCAGCAGCAGAGACCCACGCTCAGCCCCTGATATGGCACTATTCCTTGAGGTGACCAGCCTGCTACCTGGTGGAAGGTTGACTACATTGAACTACTTCCATCATGGAAGGGGCAGTGATTTGTTTTAACTGGAATAGACACATACTCCAGATATGGGTTTGTGTTCCCTCCACTCAATGCTTCTTCTAAAACTACCATCCGTGGACTTACCAAATGTCTTATCCACTGCCGTGGTATTCCACACAGCATTGCTTCTGACCAAGGAGCCCACACCACAGTAAATCATGTGCTGGAATGGTCACATGCTCATGGAATTCACTGGTTTTATCATGTTCCCCATCATCCTGAAGCAGCTGGACTGATAACTCAGGGGAATGGCCTTTTGAAGACTCAATTTTAGTGCCAATTAGATGGCAATACTTTGCAGGGCTGGGGCAATTTTCTCTAGGAGACTGGGTATACTCTAAATCTGCATCAACTCTACGGTGCTGTTTCTCCCATAGCCAGGATTCACAGGTCCAGGAGTCATGGGGTAGAAATGGGAGTGGCATCACTCACTATTACCCCTAGGATCCACTAGGAAAATTCTTTGTACCTTCTGTCGATGCAACAGATCCTTAATAAATGCTTATCTCCAAGTAAAGGGACAAACAAAAGTTGGTACAGGGCACGGGCACATCCAGGCTAGAAATAGACCTGGAACTGGCAGAAAGTTGGTACAGGACACAGGCTGCTAAGACCTCAGAGCCCGAGATCAGCGAGAGCCCAGTGGGGGGCCTTTGATGAAGGAGACCTCAGTGAAATGTGGGAGGAAAGCTCAGAATCATGAAATCAGTATCAAATATAACAATAAAAGAACAGACATCTGGGTAAAAAGCACGTCCCTGAGCACGACCTTAAAGGGAAGCTCTCCTACGATGTCAGAACACACAGCCGGGGTTACACGGCCACAACTACATAACAAGCCACCCCAAAGCCCAGGGCATAGTAGTTTTTGTTGCTGTTGTTGTTTGTTTGTTTTTGAGTTAGGCCAGTAATTTTTTAAGTTAGGGAGGGAAGAGAAATGGGAGAAAATAACAGATCAGCAGTCCCAGGTAGGGAGGAAGGAGCTGAAAAGTAAAAAAAAGGGCTGATTTAGAGGCTACAATTCCCCATTACAGATTATAAACCCATCAACCCATGCAAGTTTCAAGTCCAGCCAGACTCAAGGGGGTCTCTACCGACTTGGCCTCGTGATGGAAGGAGGCGAGTATGGGCACCTCTGCGGTGAATTAGGGTCCAGCCTCAGACTGCTGTGACTGAAATGGGCGTTATGGTGACAGTGCAGTTGGGGAATCTGTGTGGAGAGTCAGCAGAGGGATTGCAGAGTGGTTGTTAATCATCAGACACAACGTGCCCTGCTCCAGCTCAGCCCTGTGGGGAGGGCACCTGGCTCTGCTGGGGGGTGCACATTCTACAGGGGAGATTCTGGTATTATCACATCAGCTGCTCATGTGGTCAGGACCTCAGGGCATTTAGTGGGAGCTCCGGTCAGCTCAGGTGCTGAGGTCCAGGGCTGTGCAGCCAGCTAGCTCCCACCTGGGGCCCCTCCATGCCCTGGTCTCAAAACCCTGGACTCCGTGTCCACCTTGCATGCATCTGCAGATGATTGCAGTGATGGATCAGAAGTGGTGGTCTCACCACTAGGGTGAGACCCTAGGGGCTGTGTGGGGACAGGCGGAGGGTGGCCCCAAGGCCTGGGTAAGGTCCTGGGGTGCAACGCAACTGCTGGGGTGATCTACTTTATCACTTGCATTTTTCTCACATGAATGTGAAATGTTAAGGAATTTCCAAGTTCCTTTTTGCCTCTCACACTGTGCTTCCCATTGGTA
Organism: Dasypus novemcinctus; assembly: GCF_030445035.2. NCBI lineage: Eukaryota > Metazoa > Chordata > Mammalia > Cingulata > Dasypodidae > Dasypus > Dasypus novemcinctus. The sequence goes on along the minus strand of NC_080678.1, from coordinate 108,542,839 downwards.
TTATGATTATTACAAGCAAATGATGCCACCAAAAATGCTGTTAATGTATCCAAAGCACTGAGAGAGAAGGAAAGTTTACAAAGGTCTCTTTATGTTGGATCCTGAGGCACAGTGGTCTCCCAAGGAGAGATTTGCTGTTTCCATGGCTACACTTGAGATGCGGTAATTAAGAGTTCCTGGCAAACAGGATGAAGCTGTGAAAGGATGAAAGAAAAGGAGAGTAGATAACATTTACATAGTAAATAGAACACTTAAACTTTGTACCCTGACATAAGACTTTTTGAATTCCTTAGACTATAAGTAATGCTGATGGTTAACTGCATGTTGCTGCTTCTACCCGTGTGGACTGGGGTATATATAGAGCCCCTTGTGAACAGTGAAGTCGTCTGATGAGTCTCTACTCGCAGACCCCCTGATCCCAGCTCTCTCATTCTCTCTCTCTCTCTTTCTCTCACTCTCCCTTTTCTCTTTCTTTCATTCCCGATACCCTTTGGGTCCAAATCTCCAACATCTTTAAAAAGCTGAAACTATTAATTCCAAAGTCAAAAAAGATAGCTCATTAGAAAGAAACCTGCATAGTTTTCCATTCATAAATAATTATGCAAACCCTAAATAAAATATCAAAAATATTCCAATTGTAAATAAAAAATATCATTGCACAAGAACTTCATAGATGGAAGAGTGGTTTTGTTTAGGCAATCTATTGACTTCAGTAACATGTTAAAGGGGAAATTTTCAGGCAGATAAGAAGGCATTTGATTACATTTAATACCTTTTCCTGGTTTTTAAAATAATATCAACAATTTAGGAATATATGGATACATTATCAATATGATTAAAGTAATTTTATGTTTTGGCATCAGTGTCATTTCAAATGTTTATCTGAAGCACAAACTAGCATGATTTCACTAGTGAGAAAGCACTAGAACTAATATGATTAAGGACAAAGGCAAGATTAAAATATGGAGTGTTAACACCATTGCTATTTACTGTTATTCTAATGGCATCCAGGGCACTAAAAAGGGGAAGGCAGAATTAACCATACTGACAGATAAGAAAATCCAAGCATCTAAACTCGAAAGTTATGATAAACAATAAAATTGTTCAATTTAGAAGACAGCAAAATTAATGTAAAAATAAGTAGCTTTCTATTAGGCATGCAATACCTGGAAATATAACATGTCCCTAATCCTAACCCTAACCCTAAAGCTAGGGATATAGGAATAAATAAGAAATGTAGAAGATTTTTGTGAAGAAAACCAAGAACATCAGAGACACAAAAGAGATTTTGGATAAATGGACGCAAAACTACTGCTGCTTGATGGCCTCAGCAGTTTAGATGTGTTAAATTCTAAAAAAACAATTAGTGGAATCAACATAAAATAATGTCTGATTATTTATAAAGAATCACACACATTGAAGGAATCAGAAATTAGTGACAGTAATATGCTTTTTTAAAATGAAATGGGCAAATTCAATGCTTAGAGATTTCAGGGGTGGTGCCTGCTTATACTCAATGGGAGAGGATGTTGGGGCTGCTGACTGTATAGGGCCTGTCAGGGTTGAGAGTGCAGTGCACTTTGACACTAACATCTGAGCAGTGCAGACCTAACACACGGTCTATCAATGACTAGAAAGCAGATTCCTATACTCGTGCCATGTCTGTCTGTGTGACTGCACACATGCATGCGTGATCTATGTATGTGCAGATGCGGGTCCCTGCATATGTGCATGCATTCATGTATTCACACATGATCTATACATGCATGTGTATGGTCCATCAGTGTGTGCAGGTCTGTACTATCTGTGTGTACATGTGTATGTATGATCTATGTAAGCTTTTGTGTATGATCTATCTATGCGTGTATTTGTGTGATCTCTATATCCATGTGTGTATGGTATATCAATGTGTGCATGTGTGTACAATCTATCCATGTGCGCGTATGTGTATGATCAATCTCTGTGTGCATATGTGTGTATGAACTAACAATGTGTGCATGTGTGTATGATCTATATATGCTCGTGTGTATGGCCTATCAATGTGTGCATGTGTGTACAATCTATCAATGTGCACATGTGTGTATGATCAATCTATGTGTGCATGTGTGTGTATGATCTAACAATGTGTGCATGTGTGTATAATCTATATATGGATGTGTGCATGGTCTATCAATGTGTGGATGTCTGTACTATCTGTGTGCATGTGTGTGTATGATCTATCTGTGTGCTTTTGTGCATGATCTATCAATGTATGCATGTGTGGATGATCTATCAATATTTGCATGTGTGTACTCAAAGTAGATACACAATTGAATGCAGGTTTCCATTGATTTGAACTGGAATCAGTTCCTTTTACCAAACCCATCTTTCTTGAGTGAGAAAAAGACTTTGAGTGAAAAATAAGCAATTGAATCAAATTAGCATTATCAAAAAATTCCAATAATGAATTTTGTGGTATAAGATGTATAAGATTCTAATTTTTTTGAAAGATCCCAACTTCAGAATTTCTAGTTGATAGTGTTAGAACATTACTTAAGCTTTGGTTTTGAGAAAATAGAACATTATATTTTTTCAAAATGAGATTTTTCCCTCTGAATCCATGAACATGAAATTCAACCTGAGCAAATATATCACAGAAAATAAAAAATCTGGTATTTTCTGAATTTCTCAATTAAATTAAAGAAAAAGTGTACTAAAATAAATGGTTATGAATTGTGGGAAGATGGCACCAGACCAGACTGGCAGGGCTCAGCTCTCTTACATGAACAAGGGAGAAAGAGCCAAAAGCTGCCTGAAGGACCTGCTTCAGGGGTCAGCAGACCAGGACAGTGCTTCACAACTCCCAGGAGAGTGAGGGACACAGAGACAAAGAAGCCAAAACAACAAATGTGAGCTACTAAGCCCCTGTCAGCTGGTAAGAGCTCCCCTGCCCCACCCCATCCCCAAGATATTAGTGGGTATAAAACCCCTGGCTCACTGCAGCTGACTGAGAGGGGAACAAACATCTTTCTCCCTGTCAGCTGTTTCAAGGGAAAAGGGAGGAGGAGTCGAGGGAGATTTTCTTCAGTGAATTCAGCCAGCAAAGTCCACTCTGAATCTCATCTCTGTCCATGCCAAAACTAGGAAAATGGAGATGGAAAAACCACTGGAAAAGAGCACTGAAGAGCACCATCTGCTGGCCAATCTGGAAATTGCATGGACAAACACTGCTTTTGGTTCCCTCTGAACCCTATCTTCTGGGAGAAAATCTGCATCCTACTAGTGAGTCCCTGACCCAGTTTTGATAACTTAAGCTGGGCAATTTCAAATACTTAGAATAAGTTGAACCAAAAATCAAAGAAGAGCTGTGGGGAAAAAAAAGTAGACCAAGACATCAACAAAAATTGAAAAGCTATAAAAGAAAACAGGAAGAGATGGCCTAGTCAAAGGAATAAACCAACTATCCTAAAGAGATACAGGATTTAAGAAAATTATTCAAAGGTAATTATACAGTGCTCCTAAATCAATTAAAAGAATTGAAAGAAAATATGACTAAAGATATAAAGGATATTAAGAAGACATTGGGTGAACATAAAGAACAAATTAATTTGAAAGCCTGCAAGGAAAAGTAACAGACGTTATGGTGTGAAAGACACAATGGGTGAGATAAAAAAAATATACATTACAGACACATAGTAGCAGATTTGAATTGCTTGAAGGTAGAATTTGTGATTTCAAAGACAGAACATCTAAACTGGAAAAGACAGGCAAACAGAAAGAGAAGAGAATGGAAAAAATGTAACAGGGTCTCAGGGAATTGAATGACAACAGAAATGTATGCATTATCAGTGTCCCAGAAGGAGAAGAGAATGAGAAAAGGGCAGAAAGAATATATGAGGAAATAATGACTGAAAACTTCCCAACTCTTATGAAAGACTTAAATATCAATACCCAGGAAGGACAACAAACCCCAAACAGAACAAATCCAAAAAGGTATACCCCAAGACATCTACTATTTAGAATGATGAATATCAGAGATAAAGGGAGGATTCTGAAAGCAGCAAGAGAAAAGCAAAGCATCATATACAAGGGAACCTCAATAAGATTAAGTGCAGACCTCTCATCAGAAACCATGGAGGAGAGAAGAAAATGGTATGATATATTTAAAGTACTGAAAGAGAAAAACTGCCAGCCAAGAATTCTGTATCCAGAAAAAACTGTCCTTCAAAAATGAGGGTGAGTTCAAAGTCTTCACACACAAAAACTGATAGAATATGTTACCAAAAGACCAGGATTACCAGAGATACTAGAGGAAGTGCTGCAGCATGAAAGAGAAAAACAAGGGTGAGAAACTTGGAGGAAAGGGTAGAAATGAAGGTTATTAGAAAGGGTAAATTAAAGGGTAAAAAGACAGTATGATATAAAAAATGAAAGTGAAAGGACGAAATGAATGAAATAATGCCTTTATAATAATAGAATTGAATGCTAATGTCTTGAATTGCCCAATCAAAAGACATAGACTGATAGACTGGATTAAAAAATAGGAGCTATCTATATTGAGTTGTCTGTAAGAGACTCATCTCAGATGTAAGGACACAACCAGGGTAACAGTAAAATATTAGAAAAAGGTATTCCATGTAAATAATAACCAAAAAGGAGCTGGAGTAGCAATACAAATATAGGACAAAATAGATTTTAAATTCAAAGCTGTTACATGGGAGGAAAAAGGTCATTATATATTAATAAAGAGGGCAGTCCACCAAGAAGAAATAACTATACTAAATATTTATGCACCTAACCTGAAACCTGAGTGCCCTAAGATATATAAAGCACACACTGGCAAAGCTGAAGAGAGAAACAGACATCTTTACAATAATAGTTGGAGAATTTATACACTAATCTCAGTATCGGTTGAAACATCTGACCAGAGAATAAATCAAGAAACAGAGAGTTTTAATAATATGTGTAAAATAATAATATTTACACAATAGTGTAAATGAACTAGACCTAACAGACATCTATATAGCACTGCACCTGAAAGCAGGAGAATATACATTCTTTTCAAGTGCTCATGGATCCTTCTCCAAGATAGACCATACGTTGGCACACAAAAATTCTCAATAAATTTTAAAAAATTGAAATTATACAAAACACTTTTTCTGATCATAATGGAATGAAGCTGAAAGTCAATAATGGATGGGAGGAGGGAAAATCATAAATAAATGGAAATTGAACAACACACTCTTAAATAATCATTGGGTCAAAGAAGAAATTGCAAGAGAATTCAGCAAATATCTTGAAATGAATGAAAATGAGAATATTTCAAAACCTATGGGAGACCAAAAAGGCAGCGCTGAGAGAGAAATTTATAGCCCTTCATGCTTACATTAAAAAAGAAGAAAGAACTAAAATTGAAGCTCTACCTACACACCTAGAGGAACTAGAAAAAGAACAGGAAACTAATTCCAAACCGACATGATCATAGCAAAATAAATGAAATTAAGAATAAAAGAATAATAGAGAGAATTAAGACAACCAAAATTTGGTTCTTTGAGAAAATCAAAACCTCTTACCTAAACTGACAAAGAAAAAAAGAAAGAAGACATAAATAAATAAAATCAGAAATGGTGGAGGGGAGGTCATTACTGCCAGCACCACAGAAATAAGAGAGATCATAAGAGGATACTATGAACAACTGTATGCCAAAAAACTAGACAATGTAGAGGAGAGAGATGAATTCCTAAAAACACACAAATCACCTATACTGACCCTAGAAAAAATAGAACTCAACAAACCAATCACAAGTGAAGAGATTGAAATGGTCTCCAAAAACTTCCCAAAGGAGTGGATGTGGCTCAAGCAGTTGAGTGCCTGCCTCCCACTGGGAGATCCCAGGCTCATTTCCTGGTGCCTCATTAAGAAAAAAACAGACAACAAGCAAAAAGTAATGAGCAGACAATATGCAAAAAAACAATGAGCAGAAAATTAGCACAAACAATGAGCAAACAAACAAACAGATGAGGGAACCATCTCAAGGTGTGTGGGGGGTTGCCTCCCAAATATAAAAAGCCCAGGACAAGATGGCTTCACAGATGAATTCTACCAATCATTCAAAGATGATCTAATATAAATCTTAAGCTGTTTCAAAATTGAACAGAAAGGAATGCTACCAAACTCATTCTATGAAGCCAACATCACCATACTAGGAAAAAAGAAAATTACAAACCAATATCTCTCATGAATATAGATGTAAAAATCTTCAACAAAATATATGAAAACTGCATCCAAAAGCACATTAAAAGCATTATACACCATGATCAGTGGGTTTTATTAGGGTATGAAAGGGTGGTTTGATACAAGAAAATCAATTAGTGTAATAAAAGACATTGATAAATTGAGGAAGAAAAATTACATGATCCTCTCAATTGATGCAGAAAAGACATTTGACAAAATACAGCAGCCTTTCTTGATAAAAACAATCCAAAAGAGGAATAGAAGGAAGCTTTCTCAACATGGTAAAACCTGCAGTTAACATTGTACTTAATGGTGAAAGACGGAAAGCTTTCCTGCTGAGATCAGGAACAAGACGAGGATGCCCACTGTCACCACTGTCATTCAATATTGTGATAGAAGTTCTAGCTAGACACCTAAACAAGAAAGGAAGAAATAAAATTTTCACTATTCATCGATGATATGATTCTTTATCTAGAAACTCCTGAAAAATCTACCACAAAGCTACTAGAATTAATAGATGAGTTCAACATAGTGGCAGGTTACAAGATTAATATGCAAAAATCAATAGCTTTTCTATGTACTATTGATGTACAACCTGAAGAAGAAATCAGAAAAAAATTCCATTTTTAACAGTGATGTAAGAAATCAAATATTTAGGAATAAATTTTACCGAGGACATAAAGGACCTGTATTCAGAAAACTATAAAACATTGCTAAAAGAAACCAAAGAAAAAAATAAATTGAAGGATATTCCATATTCATGGACTGGAAGACTAAATATTGTTAAGATGTCAGTTCTACCCAAACTGATTTACAGATTCAATGCAATCCCAAAATATCCAACAGCCTTTTTGCAGAGATGGAAAAGCCAATAACCAAATTTATTTGGAAGTGTGAAGGTCTCTGTATAGCCAAAATGTCTTAAAGAAGAACAAAGTCGGAGGACTTTCATTTCCTGATTTTAAAGCATATTACTTTGCTACAGTGGTAAAAGCAGCATGGTACTAGCATAAAGACAGACAGATAAACCAATGAAACTGAAACGAGAACACAGAACTGGACCCTCACATCTACAAGTCAAGTGACTTTTAACAAGGCAGTCAAGCCCACCCAGCTGGGCCAGAACAGTCTATTCAACAGATGGTGCTGGGAGAACTGGATAATCATATCGAAAAGAAAGAAAGAAGACCCCTATCTCACATGTTATACAAAAATTAACTGAAAATGGATCAAGGACCTAAGTATAAAAAAGACAACCATAAAACTCCTTAAGAAAATGTAGGAAACAAATTTCAAGATCTTGTGCTAAGTGATAGTTTCTTAAAACTTATACCCAAAGCACAAGCAAAAGAAGAAAAAACAAAGAAATGGAATCTCCTTAAAATTAGTCACTTTTGCACTCAAAGGACTTTGTCAAAAGGGTGAAAAGGTCACCAATTCATTGGGAGAAATTATTTGGCAATCATATATCTGATAAGGGTTTAATATCCATGATATATAAAGAGATCATACAACTCAGCAATAAAAAAGAGAAACTACCTGATTCTGAAGTGGGCAAAATAATTCCAAAGACAATTGTCTGAGGAAGAAACACATGAAAAAATACTCAACATCACTAGTGATTAGGGAAATAAAGCAACAAAACTAAAATGAGATATCATTTCACACCTAATATACTGGCCACTATTAAAAAGTTGAAAACTGTAAATGTTCGAGAGGATGTGGAGAGACAGGAACACTTGTTCACTCTTGGTCAGAATGTAGACCAAGTGGTATACAGCCACTGTGGAAGACTGTTTGGCAGTTCCTGAAGAAGTTGAATATAGGTTTGCCACATGACCTGGCAATACCATTACTAGGTATATACCCAGAAGAACTGAGAGCAGTGACATGAATAGACATCTGCACACCAACATTCATAGCCGTGTTATCCACAATTGCCAAAAGTTGGAAACAACTCAGGTGTCCATCAACTGATGAATGGGTAAATGAATTGTGGAGAATATACATGATGAAATATTATGCAGCAGTAAGAAGTGAAGTCGCGAAGCATATGACAACATGGATGAAGCTGGAGGACATTATGTTGAGTGAAGGAAGCCAGGCACAAAAGACAAATACTGTATGACTGCATTATCATAAATAAATATATTGTGTAAATTCATGGAATTAATAATTAGAATATAGGCCACCAGAAACTAGAATAAGGGTAGAGAATGGAAAGGCTAAAGTGAAGAATTTGGTTAAAGAGTTGTTTGTAAATCTTTGGAAACGAGTGGAAATAGTGAAAGCACATCATGGTGTTTGTGACTAGCAGAGCTATTATGTGGGTATGACAGTGGTTGAAACTGAAAGTCTAAGGACATGAATATTACTAGAAGGAAAGGGAAAAAATTTAATGTGGGACTGTAGAGCATAGTGAAACTGCATGTGAAATATGAATAAGGGTGATATTGCCTATATAAGACAAATTTTACAAAGTAAGTACAAATAAACTAGAGAAAAGGAAAAGAGTAGCGGCTATGTATAGCAGGGGAAGCATAGATTGAGAGGTGATGAGTTTTGTTTGGTTTCTGGTTTTAGTATTATTATTACTGGGATAATGAAAATGCTCTAAAATGATTGAAGTGATGAATATACAACAATGTGATTATGCTGAATATCATTGACTCTACACTTTGGAAGGATTTATGCTTTTTAATATGTATCAATAAAATTAATTTGTTAAAAAAAAGGGTTAATTGTTAGTATTTTTAAATGGATGTTGTCTGAATGGGTTGTTCCATTGCTGATGTATCCATTCTAGAATATATATGATGATGATATGTGAAAAACACAGCAAACTGCACTGACAAATCCAAGACAATTTTTTGAAGGCTGACAAAAACACCACAGGCATTTAATTGTAAAACAAAAGTTCTTTTTTGAATCTCCACATTCTTTAATCTCCACATTTGCGAGTGCATGTTTATGTGTGTCTGTGTGAATTTAAAGGGAGTCAACACTCAAATTATGGTAAAAAACAACAAAACACAGATTTCCTTGACTCTTAAATGTGCCATAAAACAAGTCAAATGAGAATAAGAACCTAAAGGCATTTCCTGAAAATAAGACCACACTCCACCCCCACCATAATTCCAAAATCAAAGTACTTGCCATTCCAAGAATCGGAAAAGATGTGGAACAACAACACTCTCCCATTTGACGGGGTGGGGTGCAAAACAGGGCACCCACTCTGGAACACCTTGAGCTGCAACCACAAAAGCTTCTTGCCTTCTCAGCTAGTGACTCTGCTTTGGGGTAATGGCACAGCAGAAGAAAGTTTTCAGTCCACCAAAAGACGTATAAGAAAGTTCATGACAATTTTATTCATAATAACCAAAATACAGAAACAACTCACATGTCCATCAATATCAGAACATGTAAATAAATGTTGGTACAGTCACAAAATGGAATACCATGCAGAAATAGAAACTAAACAAAAGAAACCCCCTATGAAATAACTAAGACGCACCTCAGACATAAGGCTGAGCAAATCAGCCAGACATCACAAGGCATGTGGATTTGCGGCCCCCAAACAGGGCAACAGAAATCAGAGCAGTTCCTTTTGGGGCATTGACCTTGGCTCTGTGGCAGGAGCTCCTGTCCTGGGTGGCGGGTGCAGGGCACGTCCATCTGCAAAACCCCCTTTTGTGACATGTGCTCTTTCCCGAGTGGGAGCTGCAGCTCAGTGGAAAGTCAAGCAGGACTGTGCAATGGGCGGCCAGCCCAGCCAACTTACTTCATCTGGGCCCTGGTTTAATCACCAAACATCAGTGGGCTTGCTATGGGCAGATGTCTAAATTAGGTGTTTTAAAGAAAAATATGACGTGGTTCTAAGAAGCTGATCAGAACAGAATAGCCAATTGACATTATAGATCTTTGCTGAGAGAATAATAAAACTGAAGAACACATTGCCTTACTTAAATCAAATCTGTGGGGAAGGTGGTTCAGGTCTGGATCACCCGACGGGGATAAATTGTTAATCTTACCGATTTGGAAATTGTGCAGGGGCACCTGGGAGTAGAAACAAGGCAGTGTGAATGCCTGTAACTCTCAGGATTCGCCCTCGGACTGGCACGAGCTCAGGGCACCTGGGATGAGCAGGGGCCCCACCTGCCAGGGACACGGGTCCAGGATGACCGTATGTCGTTAATTATAGCTTAAAATACTCCGAAAATATGCCTGGGTATTTCTGTAAGTATACTCAAATAATAGAGAATTCAAGATTAAATTAACAGAATTGCATATGGTGTTTTGAAAACCAACATTTGCTAGTCGCCAGCCCAGTGCTTGTCCTTGAACAAAGCCACCCCTCCCCCGTGACCAGTTGCTGGTTTGTGCTGTAAGAAAACCCGTGATTTTCAAGAAAAACTGTGCTTCCTCTCTTCCTTTCAGCCATCACCCCAGATCACTTATGAAAAGGCAGAGTTGATTTATTTATAGCTTTGCTGAGGAAGCAGATAAATGTTGACCTTGCAAGCTGATCTTCATAACTGGATGTGCCTGGGGCGTGTTTAGAGTTTCATTTCGGTCCCACCTGGAAGAAGCGAGTGGACTTTGCGGGTCTGTTTAATTCTTGAAGATGGAGCAAATACGCAGAGCGGCCAGAAGCACGGCGCTGACCCGATGCGTTTTCCTCATCCAGTGCCCCTCTCGGCACCAGGAGGAAGCATGGCTAGAGCCTCTGGAGACAGGCCCCTGCCCCTGGGGCTAACCCTGGCGGCCAGGGTGACACCCAGACTCTGTTCTGAAAACCAGGCCCGGAAGCCCGCAGTGCCTGTGGGAGCAGGAGCTCCGCATTCCGCGTTCCCAGCTCCCAGCACGTCTGCGGGACCAGTGCTGGTAGAACTGGAGTGCACGAGCGCTTTGTAGTTTAGTTACAGGCTTCCTTCTTGCTCATCCCCTAATGCCTGCCCATCGCGGGTACTTTTGTCCTGACTCTGTGGGACAGAAAGAGCACAATTCTGGGAATGCAGCATATTTTCAAAAGTGGGGCGTATTTTACCTCTACTATCCTGGCCAGGGTCGGCAAAGAAAGGGCTCGAGACTTAAATAACTGGCTGCAGGAAGCAGCCATCAAAGGAACAGGGTTGTCAGGGTGACGTGGTCCTCAAGCAGTTTTTGTGTCAGAATATTCTTTTCCTGCTTAAAGCAAGATAATTCAAGAAAAGTCCACAAGTATTTCATTAGAGTTATGTTTTTGTAAGGAATTCACAAATTGAGTGAAGTCACAGAGTTTCCAAATTTGCACAACTCTGCAGTAAATATTAGAAAGAGAAATAGCAAAGCTAATGCTTTTGCAATGATTTCAAATGTGAACAGGACTGGAAATGCTTTTCTCAGAGTGGTGGTACCCAGACACCCCAGGGACCCCCGAGGTCACACAGGGCCACAGACGCCCTGAACCCAGCTTGGGGGAACCACCTGCAGCAGGGGCTGCCCCCCCTGCCCCCCCATGTAAGCCTGGGGCCCAAGCAATGTGATGCCCAGGCCCCTTGCATTCAGGGTTCTGGGAACGGGCTGCAGCCACACCGAGCACTGCTCCAGTGGAGAGTTGGTTCCACTCTGATTCCACAGCTCCAGTGGAGAGTGCATGAGGAGCCACAGGCCGTGAGCGAGGGGCCTCCATGGCACGCAGGAAGTGGCTGCACACAGCTGCGCCTCCAGCACGCCCTGGCGTGGGACAGCACTGGACGGACACCCACTCAAGGTGCAGGAATTCACCTGGGACCACCCAGGTGGAGCTCTCATGGGACTGGGGCCGACTTCGGGGCTACCCAGGCAAGAAGACTGGAACTGGCAAGAACCCGGAGACCCTGTGTAGAACCGACTGGTGAACAGACAACAAAGAGTCACTACAGTTAGAAATAGAGCGAGAGACCCAGGAGGACTGAGGACACTGCCTCCTGGGAGACCTGCTATTACTATTTTATTTTAAATTATATTTGTGTTTGCGTGTAATTTTGATTAAAATAAACATAAAATTAAACAATAGCAGAATAGGGGTGCTGGAAATGTTCTATCCATATACAAAGTAGGCAGAGAAAAGCGATTGCACGGGTCTACTACCACCTCAGGGACTCTTCACCTCGGATGTGGATGGCTGCAGAGGAAGGCCGCTCGCTCCCACGCGTCCCAGCTCTTCTGGTTTGTCAGAGCCCTGAGGTCAGAGGCTGACCAAGCCAGCTGGATTCCAAAGAGCAGCCAGGCCCTTGTAAGATGAGCCACATGAACTGCTCCTCCTCTGGCAGGAGACAAGAGCAGGTGGCTGCTGCAAAGGGGGGTGGAAGGAAGCTCAGGCAGTGCTTCCTGATTATAAGGCTGGGAGAGGCTCGTATGGCGTAGAACACCCGGGCCTTGGTGTCCGCACCTGCCCAGCCGTGGGTCCTTCCATGGCCTTGTTGGGGGTGCAGGAAGACAAAGACAACTGGTTGCCCCTGGAGGACGAGCACGATACCCTCCTGCTCCCCAGACCTCTCTCTCATATGACTCAGAGGCCATTGTCTCCTGGGGAGGGCAGGAAACCCTCCTGCCCCAGTGTCTCAGGCAAACATCTGCCCCTGGGGAGTGGACGCAGGACTGACCGACAGGAAGCTGTGGGCTGCTGGCCTGGGGAGAAAAGTCTTTGCTTCCCGAGGTACAAGCAGCATTTGGGTGAGACCTGTGGGGAGCACTGACGCCCCTCTCCAGGAACCCCTGTGATGGGGTGGGTCAGGGACTGAGGACACACTGGCCCCAGCCCAGCGCAGCCCCAGCAGCAAGCAGCCCCATCCCACAGCGGGGGGATGGCAGGAGGGAAAGACACCTCCACATGGTGGAAGGCACAGGGACATGGGAGAGCTGAGGGTGGGAAACGAGCACCGAGCGCCGAGCACCTTGGCCACCCCAGGGACCACACTAAGCCCGAGGCACCTGCAGCTTCCAGTGGAGGGACGTGAAGTTTGTGGTAAATGGAAGGTAACCATAGCAACAGAACCCAAACCCAACGCCACATATGAAAGGCCTGAGAGGAGATGCATGACATTTCAGGGTGAAAATACTATTTATCTCACATGATCCCTAGTATTCAATCAAAATTCTCAAAACAGAAGAAAGACAATTTATATAACCTGTCAGCAAGAGGTAAAGTAGTGAGCATTACCAGGTACAGAGGAAACCCAGATGTTAAATATTTGTCCAATGCTTTTCAAATAAATATAGGCTGTATGATGAAAGATCTGGAAGTAAAAGTGGAGAAATACATGAACAAGTGATGAATTTCATCACAGAGATCAAATGTAAAAGAGTGGCAAATGATAATGCTAGGAATGAAAACATGATATCAGATATATAGGATTCTACTGACACTTACAAGCAGAGGAAACAATCAGTGAGCCTGAAGATAAATCCAGAGAAACTATATAAACTGAAACATACAACATGAAAAAAAATTTTATAAAAGAACAGAGCATTCCAGAGCTGTCAGATAATGTCAAAAATTCAAATATATGTGAAATTGTGGAATCAGAAGGGGAAGGGACAATTAGCAGGAAAGAATAAGTATTTGAAAAGGTAATATTTAGAAATTTTTCAGAGTTAATGAAAGACACAAATTATACATGCAAGAATCTCAGATAACTCCAAGCAGTATAAATAAAGCAAATAACATCAATATTAGAACACATCATAGTCAAACTGCTGGAAACTAAAGTTAAAGTGAAAACTCTGAAGGCAGAGGAAAGAAAGATGGCTCAGATACCAAGGAACGAAGAGAAGAATTAGAGACTTGTCCTCCTAGGTCTACAAGCAGGGGGGGAAATTGTGTCAGCTTAGAACCTTATTCGTAGCAATAATATATTTCAAAAACAAGGTGGAATAAAAGCCATTTCAGATAAAAAGCTGAATAATTCTTTGCTAATAGAGCTTCACTACAAGTAATATTAAAGGAAGTTACTCAGGCTGTGTTATTAGATGGACATTTATCTCTACAGAGAAATGAAGAGTGCTAGAGATGGTAAAAATGAGAGTCAGTATAAAAGATATTTTTATTGCTTTAACAGATAATTGTGTGAAGCAAAGGTAATAGCAATGTGTGCTTTATAACATGTGTGGAAACAGGGTGTATGACAAAGGTGGTGAAGAGATGGGAGGGAGAAAACAGAAGCAGGCTGTTTAAGTTCTTATAACCATACCTGAAATGTATGCTGTTATTTGTAGGTAGAACGTGAAAAGTCAACCATGTATATTGTAAACCTTAGAGCAAATGACTAAAGATTGTGCAGAGAGCTATAAGCAATAAGCTACAGTGGAGGTAAAACATAAGCATAAAAACTACCCAATAAGTCCAAAAGAAGGCAGGAAAACAGCTGTCTAGAATAGCTTCAAAATTGCAGAAGAAAAAAGTGTGTTCGGGTTTCCTTCCAGAGAAAGGTAGCGGTCCTGAGTCCAGGTCGGCTGATATTTGCTTGGCAGACACAGTGGGAACACTATTCACTGGAATTTGCATTTTATAAGAGCAAGAACGAACCTTGCTTGCTTGCCCCACTATTCTCATTAGCTAAACTAGTGCCTGATGGGAGCCAGCCCTTAATAAATACGGCTTGAACTACCACGTAATTTGTTCTGTAACTTTAGTATAGGAGTGCAATCAATTTCTTTCCCTGAAATTGTGGACAACATAGGACAACATATCTAGTCTTCACTATTTGATTATTGTGGAGGTTGCCATAACCACATTTTGAAGTACTGCCAAAATAATAATGAACTGGTTAATTAAAAAAATACACAATCGTCAAGAAAGAGAACAAAAGTCATCAAAAGAGAGAGTTTTGGTAATGAAATCATTTAAGTATATCAACAGTAGATACAAAATATATGAGAATTTTAAAATGAAAATAAGTAGATTTTTTTTTGGAGGTGTGGGGAACTGAACCCAGGACCTTGCACATGGGAAGCAGGTGCTCAACCACTGAGCTACATCCACTCCCCGATGAGTTGGTTTTTTCATTTGTTTTTAGGAGGTGCGGGGGATTGAACCCAGGATCTTGTACATGGGAAGCAGGCATCAAACTACATTCACTCCCTTAAGTAGAATTTTTGATGCTTTCAGTCTCTGATAGCTTTTATATGGCCACTTAAAGTTAGAGGTATAATTTTTCCCTAACGTTTGTGAGAGGTTTAAACCAAGGCTATCTGTCCTGTAAATATAGTATTGTGATGGGGAATAGATTAAAATTTCTCATGAGGACTCTGATATAAGTAGGAATTTCTTTTGGATTTTCTGGACATGTTTTAATTATATAATAAAATTAGAGTAAGGTTTTCTGTCCCATATGTCAGTTATTCCTTTCAGCAACCAGACTTTTTGCAAAATTCTACTTACACTTTCAGATTTTTATGATAAAACCTAGGTTACATGGAAAATTATTTTCCATCCGTTTAGAAAGACAACTGTAATGCTTTGAACTCTCATTGGGATGCAGAATGAGTTAAAGAAAATGACTAAAATGTTCCCAATCTGAGGACCTGCCTTTGTGAGAATAGGATAAGAGGTCAGTTTCGGAACTGTGTGTTTGTTTTATCAAATCAACAAACTGAAGGTTCCCGAGCTGGCCTGGCTGCCTCCAAGGATCCAGGCCCACAGGCCGGCCCTCCCGGGAGTGCTTGCACGTGGCAAGGAGGAAGGTTGCCTCTTCAAGACTCGTTTTCCCTGGAGAGAGGAAAGCTGCGTCCCCATCTGGCAAGTAAAATCAGTTTATCCTGAACAAGGATGTCTTTCAGAGGCCACTGAGAGAATCCAGTCTTCTGATTTGGTTGAAAGAGAGAGCGTCAATTAGTAATCTGCCGGGCAGGCCGTGGTCGGCGGGCGTGTCTGGGAGGGCAGGGGCCCTGCAGGCAGGTGCGCACAGTGGCTGCCCCTGCTCCCCGGGAAGGGAGGGCAGGGCAGGGCAGGGCTGAGCTGGACGCGGCCTCCGTGCAGGCCCCGCTGGCCCCACACAGGGCCCTTCGGAGGTGTGGGGAGGCAGAGCCAGGCCTCGGCCCTGCCCGCCGGGGGCAGACCCAGAAGCCCACCGCAGTGGGCACAGCCCCTTCCCAGGCGACGACGGCAGCGAGCCCGCGTCTACCCCCGGGCGTTTCAGCAGCTCTCCAGCCTGGCCGGGCACCCACTGCGCCCTGCTCCCTCCGCAGCCCTGAGCTCAGAAAGTGCCTGACTTTTCACTCATTCTCTAACAAATATACGGTAGAGTTTTCCAGAAAGTACCTCACATGCCCACAGCTGTCTCAGGAAGCCCTCAGGGGCCCGCGCTCCCGCAGAGGCGAGCCCACCTCCCCTGCTGCCGTACTCAGCTGAACAGGGGCAGAGGCTCATGGTGAGGCCGCCAGGGCCCCGAGCCCAGAGCTCTGCAGGCTGCACAGCCGCGCCCTGGCACGCGGGGAAGGCACGATTTTGAACAAATGGTTGTTAGCCTGCAGCGAGTTCACTGTGGTTATTTAAATGAGTTAATGGAATATTCTAAGACAGTCTCAGTTTCAATGTCTAATTAAACTAGATAAATATGAATAGTATACTAACAGATATAACGCGCACAAACAAAAGCCTTTTGAAGGCCACAATAATTTTTAAGAGTAAAAGAATCCCAAGACCAAAATGTTGATCTCAGGGCAGTATTCTGTGCTGTTCTTTAGTGTAAATTTTAGCTGAAAGTTCTTTAAATTTATCTAGTCAAACGCAAATATTGAGTAATCACCAAAGTAATTTCTACAAAATAATCATTGCCTCTAATTACTAATGTTTATTCAAAATTATATACCATTCCCATTGAAAGAGCAGAAATTATGTAACCAGAGATGTGTGCCTGTGGGTGAGTGCACACGTGTACATGTTTGGGGGGGATCAGATTTCCTCTAAATATGACAAACAAAAGGTCTTATTCCTCATTAAACAGATTTATATAAACTGAATGTGTGCAGCTATTTACATGCTTGATCTCAGTATCATGAGAAAGCAGCTGGTCACTTCAGGTGAAGATTTACCTTAAGAACCTACTGGAGACAAATCTCTCAGCTCTTCCCAGAAAGATGGGGAACAAGAAGCTGAGACGCTGTTTTCATGAAGTAATCAATAGACTTCTGGATGTGGAAAAACTACAATGCACGAACTTTGCGTTTTCCTTTATAATTCTGAATCACATCTATACATTGTAATAATTATTTGGGGCTACCAAAATTAAATTCATTTATAGGAACATTCAGGTCTTTTTTTTTTAAAGACATTTTATTTATTTATTCCCCACCCCCCTGCCACTTGCGCTTGCTGTCTGCTCTCTGTGTTCATTCACTGCACTTTCTTCTTTGCCTGCTTGTCTCTCTTTGTTGCATCGCCTTGCTGCACCAGCTCTCCATGGGTGTGGGCCAACAGCTCTCTGCGGCACAGGCTGTCGGCTCTCCATGGGCGCAGGTCAGCTTGCCTTCACCAGGAGATCCTGGGAATCGAACCCGGGCCTCCCATATGGCAGACGGGAGCCCAATGCTTCTCCATTCAGGTCTTTCACAGAGAGAGATACAACTACTAAAATTTATTTAACTTACCTAATAATAAGGACAACAAAATTTACAATACCTGAAATAATCTAATTTAATCAATTTAAAGGAATGTGCAAAATAACCCGTGAATTGAAATTTTCACGAAAGTATAATGGCAATAATTTATTGCTAAAATTTTGTAACTACACTAAGAGTATCTGGAAGTCACCTTTTCATTTGTTAGTAAAAGGCAGAATTATAATGTTCTAAAGTGTCAGATGAAGATAAAGAAGCCTACATAATGTTGCAATTCATAATAAAATGTTGGGAGGAATTTTAAAGATAAAATCATATAATTTTTTCTATCGGCTGCTGATAGAAAATCTCACACATATATATAATTTGTCTTTTTTAACTATAATCATTTTGTAATGAAGGAATCATTTATCCAATTGATAAGGTTTCCTCTTTTTCTTCCAAACATAAAAGAATCTCTACTAAGAAATCACCAGTTATCCTCTTAATAAAACTATTTTCTGGTACTACCGCAATAATCTTTTCAAGGACAATGTGGCCTCCTCCAGATAATAATATATGAATTAAATGCCTTCAACTAAACTAGAACCAGCAAACTTATTCTCTTGTATTAACTTCATACAGCTTAGACTCCACATGCAAATAATCATCATATAAAGAAAAACACACCAGGAGAAAAATCCCATACACCAAAATTAAATTATCTCATTGGGGAATTTTTAAAATAGAGAGGCATTGCTGTGGTTTTAATGTGACTATTTTCAGCATTTATTAAAATGACAATGCATAAAATTTCCAAACTGTGTCACATCTATTGGAAGCATGAAATAGCGAATAAGAGTCTTCTTTCCAAAGAGGAATAACCCATTGCATGATTTTAACGGAAACATTCATTGCATTATGTACTGGTGATTGCCTCAACACGCTAACCCCCTTAGCCCTGTCTTATTACCAACGTCTGGAGTTAGATATTGTCTGCATTCCTCCTTAGAAAGTCTGCCTTGATTTTCTTCTTTCTCCTTATTCCACCCTCCCCTTCCTACCTCCTTAACACTTCCTGGGATTTTAATGCAAGATGATTATAAAGTTATTTTAATTTTAAGCACAAATTTGAACATAATATTTGGTTTTCCTATTTATTTTTTGGCAAATTGACCCTCATTTCTCATTTTTCCTTAGGTTTATTTTCTTGTCTTTCTCAAGCGCTTCCTTTAGAATTTTTCTTTTTCCAGGAGTTTCTAGGGACTGCATGCTTGTGTCCCAGCTTCTGTATTGTAATCTCATATTTATGTGAAAGTTTTGGGGTCTATAATTCTAATTCCAATATTACTATCTGTAAGAATTTTGAAGTTATTGCTCTATTAGCTTCATGCTTTGCTTCTGATAAGAAGTCTGATGGGACTCTGATTCTTTTTCCACTGTAGGTAATCCCTGTTTTTGACGAAGGCTAGTAAGATAGGGAATTAACAGATGGACCTGGAACCTGGCAGAGAGTCCACATGGACATCAGTAACCTCAAGATGGCTGCGGGAAGACCCCCACCCCCGGGACTCTGCAATCCAGAACAAAGATTTCTTCTGGGAGCGAGGAAAAGCCCTGGATGTTCCCTGGGGACTTTATCATTCTGTCCTCACTAGGGGATTGATGGGTGGGGTAATCAATCAAACCAGCAAACAGCTGGACCCAGACCCCTGCCATTAGCAAAGGGGTGGGATAATGAACAGTTTATAAAGCAAACCACGAGGCCTGAGCAATCTTGCCCTGCTCTCCTGCCTCTGGACCCGTTGCTGCCCTCTGTGTTCACTCTCACCGCTTTTCCTCTGCCATGTGGCCACGCAAGTAAACCTGGGGATTTATAATCTACAGTGGGGAATTGTAGCTTGTACATCATCCCTCTTTATCCCTTTTCACCCCCTTCCTCTCTACCTGGGACCCCTGCTCTGTTATTTTCTCCCATTTCTCTTCCCTCCCTACCTGAATAAATTACTGCCCTAACTTACCCAGCATGCTCTTGAGATTCATTTCTTCAGCATGAATTAAATTTCAAGAACCTAGATAAAATCCGGTAACGTTTATTTCTAGAAAAATATTTCAGAATTATCTCTTCAACTTTGTCATTTCCCAACACTAGTTAGGAATTTTCAATCTAAACCCTCATGTTCTTCAGGTTCTACATTATTGCTTTTTTAAATTTATTGAGATTTACATTATAGCACTTGGGGGGTAGAGGGTGCGGTGGGCAAGGCCAATTCATGCGGAACACGCAGTGGCAAGTGAGCGTCCTGGAGGGAGGCGGGGCTTCCTGGAGGCGTGGCTCCATGGAGGAGGGGCTTCCAGGAGGAGGGGGCTCCGTGGAGGAGGGGCTTCTTGGAGGAGGGGGCTCCCTGGAGGAGGGGCTCCGTGGAGGAGGGGCTTTCGGGAGGAGGGGGCTCCCTGGAGGAGGGGCTCCCTGGAGGAGGGGCTCTCTGGAGGGAGGAGGGGCTCTCTGGAAGGAGGAGGGGGCCCCCTGGAGGTGGGACTCCCAAGCAGATCTGCGCCCGCGGAGGTGGGGGCGGCTGAGTGCCCGGCGGGCAGCTCGGGGTCCAGGCTTCTCTGTGCCCAGCGCGAGCTGCTTTAGGGCCAGGGGCTGCCAGCCCTGGGCAGTTTTAGACCACCCTCTGCCAGAGGCCCAGGCCCAGGAGCCTTGCCAGCGCTGAGTTTGGAGATTTGTGGACCCAGAGGAGATCGCGATCTTGCAGCCAGTTCATTCCTGCGGTGTGAGACCCTCGGCTTGGGTGGAAGTGGGGCTGGAGCGCTGACTGGAGCTTCGGGGCGGCGTGGCCGGGGGTCTTGTGCTCCTGTGGAGTCCTCCACAGACGGAGACTCAAAGCAGGATGGAGAAAGGCGCGGAGACGACGCCCCAGGAGGCCGATGCCCTGCGGGCTGGAATCGGGGAGCAGGGCGAGGCCCTGGGGGCTCCAGGAGACAGGCCTGGAGGACAGCGGGGAAGAGCGCGAGCCTGTGGCCACTGAAGCGCGGAGGGGAGGAGAGTCCAGACCCCGCCTCCACCACGGACGGTCCGCAGCGCCCCGGCCTTCGGGCGGCACCTCTGAGGATGCCAGGTTTGGGCACTTCAGAGCCTCGGAGCTGAAAGCTTCCAACCTGACAAAGGCCCTTAGAAAAGCCCACCCGGCGCCAGTTACCGCGCGGGCAGCGCCAGCAAACCCCCCGCCCCTGGAGGGTCAGCCAAGCACGCGCTGCGGACCCCCGAAGTGTTTACTTTTTAGAGCCGTATTTGTTGATGCCAGTGGTCGGTCCTCCTTTATCTGGCTCTGCCTTCTCGATGGTGAATGGTTTCAAGGCTTCTGCTCTCGATGGTAAATGGTTTCAAGGCTACTCTGAAATATTCCGAAGGCCACGCCCCCGCTTCTAGATGGGGTGAGTGAGAGGCCCCTAGAAAAAGGCTGGTTAAACAAAGCGCTTCCCTGGGAATCCCGTGCAAATCTAAGGAAGCAGAAGACACGAGGCATCTTTAAACAGAAACACACGTTTGACAAGAAGGTGTTGGGGCAGGAGGTGGGAGCAAGGAGCAGACCCCACGGCGAGGGGCTGGCTCTGGACTCATCAGCAGCAGTGGGGTGGGGGTGGGGTTGGGGCGCACCTGAAGGGGGAGGGGACCCCATCTGCTTCCGGAAGAGCAGCTGGAAGGAGCAGCTGGGCAGGAAGGATGCGGTGCTGGACAGTGACAGGAAGGCGGGGCAAGAGAGAACGAGGGTCGAGGGCTGGGTTGGAAGGCCAGGGGGTTCCAGGGGCTGGAGCCCAATTATCAGAGTACATTATTTAGCTTATTACCTGAAAATATGTCATTTTATTATGTGTTTGCCTGTGAAATCTAACTGTAACACAGCATAGGCTATAGTAGAAAAAACTACATGTAGATAAGGATCCATTTCCACACGAAAATGATCAGTTAACATCAGATTATTTGGGTTCTGCAAATAATTGGTTACATATCCTTTCAATTTATTGGAACACTTTAATGTTGCATTTCCTAAAATTGTCCTACCTGTTGTTATACTTTTATAAAATAAGTATCACTTCCAGTATCTGACCTTTGTCCATTGCACAAATTATTTTCTAACTTGGAGAAATAACTTTTTACTACATAACAAGTTGTACAATGGCATTTTGCAGGCGTGATAGTCTGTGCTGGTGAACCTGGAGCCGCGTTTCCCTGATGAGAGCAGTGGTTTAAATAGGCACATACATGGGACTGCCGTGGGGCCTGGCTGAGGGACAGGCGTGGCTGACGCTGCCTCCACTTTGTGTTGCAGTACTTTCACTCTATCAAGTTTATTTTATTCAAGTCTAAAACAACCACCATATAGCAAATATAAAGTGATGTTTTGAAGTCTTAAAATTCAGAATTTCACAATCATTTAGATTTCTGTTATAATGATATATTCTTTTTATTCCTAAGCAGGTAAAATTGTGAGACAAAAATGGATGAATCTTAAACTGTTACCTAATAAAACATAAGTCTTAGTTAAAAAGACTTACTCTTCATAGCTGCAAAAAATAAGCAAATTGACTCAAAGCGGAAACATTAGCAGGCAGGGACCAGTGAGGTGTGAGAAAATGTTGAGAACTCCAGAAGTATAGAATGTACCCTTCAGACACCTTGGATGTATGAAGAGACAATGCCACTCTCCAGTGTGAGAGAGTTTTAACTGAGTCATCCCAGAAACTGTGCTATTTTGACCTCACATACTGTTCTTTAAAATAATTTATTTTTAATCATGGTAAACTGTACATAACATAACATAATTTTCACCATTTTCAGTGGACAAGTCTTTGACAAAGTACATCAGCAATACTGTGTAACTTTCACCACTATTTATTTCCATCATACCCAAACTCAAACCAAAACTTGTACTTTAGCAATAGCTTCCGAAACCCCCTTCCCTGCACCCCTGTCTCTATGAATTTGCTTAATAATTTCATATAAGAAAAATCATACAATGTTTGTCCTTCTGTGTCTGGCTTTTTTCACCTAACACGATGTCTTCCAGGTTCATCAATGTCATAGCATGTTCCAGTACTTCACTTCTTTCTAGAGTTGAATAGTATTGCATTGTATAAATACACCACAATGTGTTGTATCCTTTCATCTTTTGGAACACTTGGGTTATTTCCACCTTTTGCCTATTATACATAATGCTGTGATGAACACTGGTGTACAAATATCTGTCCAACTCCCTGATTACATTTCTTTTGGGCAGATATCTAGGTATGGGATTGCTGAGCCATATGGTAAGTCTATGTTTGAATTTCTGAGAAATCACCACACTCTCTTCCACATCGGCTGCACCATTTTACATTCTCACCAATAATGTATAAAGATTCCTATTTCTTCACTCCTCTCCAATACTTAGTATTTTTGATATTTCTTAATAGTAGCCATACTAGCGTGTATGATGTGATATCTCATTGTAGTTTTAATTTGCATTTTTAATGACTAATGATGTTGAATATGCTTTCATATAATTATTGGCCATTTGAATATCTTCTTTGGAAAAATGTCTATACAAATCTTTGGCCCATTTTTCAGTTGGATTGTTTGTCTTTTTGTGTTTTTTTTTTTGTTTTTTTTTAATTAATTATTTATTTTTTTAAAAATTACATTATGAAAAATATGAGGTCCCATTCAATCCCACCGCCCCCGCCCCCCACTCCCCCCACAGCAACACTCTCTCCCTTCATCATGACACATCCATTGCACCTGGTAAGTTCATCTCTGAGCATCACTGCACCCCATAGTCAATGGTCCACATCATAGCCCAGACTCTCTCACGTTCCATCCAGTGGGCCCTGGGGGGATCTATAATGTCCCGTAATTGTCCGTGAAGCACTATCCAGGACAACTCCACGTCCCAAAAACACCTCCACATCTCATCTCTTCCTCCCGTTCCCCACACCCAGCAGCCACCATGGCTACCATTCCCACACCCATTCCACATTTTCTCTGTGGACATTGGATTGGTTGTGTCCATTGCACATCTATGTCAAGTGAGGGCTTAGATTCCACATTGGTACTGGATGCACTCCTCCTGCTTCCAGTTGTAGACACTCTAGGCTCCATGGTGTGGTGGTTGACCATCTTCAACTCGATGTTAGCTGAGTGGAGTAAGTCCAATAAATCAAAGTGTAGGAGCTGAAGTCTGTTGAGGCTCTGGGCCTGGGTGTCATATTATCAGTCCAGAGATTCAAATCCCCTACATATATCTTAAACCCAGCACCAACTACAATTCCAATAAAGTAGCATGCAAGTCTTGTGAAAAGAGATCCCCTCTGAGTCCAATTCCATCATGCAGAAACACCAGCTCAGATTTCTTAGAGTTTATTTTACTTGGAGTTCATTAAGTTTACTGGATATGTATAGTCATGTCTTTCATCAGAATTGGGGAGGTTTGGGCAATTATTTCTTCAAATACTTTTTCTGCTTTTTGACCCTTGGGGACTCCAATGATGTGTATGCTGGTATGCTTGATAGTGTCCCACAGATTTGTCAGGCTCTGTTCATCTTTATTCATTTTTTTCTTTCTGTTCTTCACACTGGATAATATCAGTTGTCTTACGTTCAAGTTCACTGATCTTGTTTAAATCTGTTGTTGTTTTTTTGAAAAAAAATTTTTAAATGAGTACTAACATCTTGTTTTATTATCAACATATGCATTTGATGTCAAATAAATTAATTTTCCAAACTCAAAACTTTCACAAATACATGAAATTTCCATTTTATTCTAAGGTTTATATAACACTAATTCAAATGCATTTCCCTAAAGCTACTCTAGCAATGCTCCTTTGAAATTATTTAGTCATCCCTAATAACAAAGAGTTTGACACAAAACAAACAAAATTTCAAAGGATTAACTTCTAAATGAGTGAGACAATAAATGTTGGGGTTGTTAATCCTGAACAAGACATTTTTTTTCAAACGTGTCTTCTGACAAATTTCAATTACTATATTTTGAGCTCCAATATTTTTTCATTCCTTCTTATAATTTCTGTATTTTTATTACATTTAGACATTTCCCTAATTTCCTTTAGTTCTTTGTATGTGGATTCCTTTAGCTCATTGAATGTATTTCTGATAGTTCTTTTTAAATCTTTGATTAACAGTTCTAATGCATTAGCTTCCTCAGGGTTAGTTTCTGTTTAACTTTTTTTTTCCTGTGAATGGGCCATACTTTCCTGTTTCTTTGTGTGTTTTGTAATTTTTTGTTGAGAGCTGGATATTCTTATTATTATGTTGTTGTTATAACTCAATATATCTGGTTCTGCTCCTCTGCAGTTGCTAAGGTTTTCTGTTGTCCTGTTTGTTTGTTTCTTTTGCGAGGTCTGGAGCCAACGGTTTGTGAATTTTCCAAATTATTTTTGTTCCCAAAGGGTAGTAGAAAGAAAAAAAGAGTAAATTTAAGTACTGTCTCTTTAAGAGTCCTCTGCTGCTTCTCCAGAGGAGGGGTGTTGAAACAGTGGCCACCCTCAGAGCTGCTCTCACTCCTAGTTATCTGAAGTAGATTATCAAATGCAGTGATCAGCAATCAAACCACACCCCAGGATTTTGGAGACCTGGGTCCCTATAGCCCACCCTGGTACCAGCAAACTGCACCTGGAGCTGGGCTGCAGCCCCCACTGCTGCCTGCCATGCAGCTGGGGAAGAGGGGTGGTACCCCTTCACGGAGGGAAAGTTCACCAACAGCCAACATAACTTACCAGCTTCTTCCTTCAGCTCTTCTCTGGGTGCTGCAGGTTCCAATAAACTTTGGAGTCCTAGCATAATTGATTCACACAGCTCCTTCAGGTCAATAATTGTTTTGGAGGAGGTACTGATTCATGGAATTGGCTTTTCTGCCATCTGCCCACAATCCTACCTTTCACATACTGTTTTAAAGCAAAAAGTATTCTGAAGAGTACTCTTCAAAAACTGACAGATTCTAATACCGACTGATCCAGTATGAAACATTCAGAAACGGACAATGTTTTCCAGTTTTCTCCACTTGTCTCTCCCAGTTGGGTCTCCCAGGACACTCATGTCCACACACATCATCAGCATCATCATTTCATCCAGTTGGTGTTCCTTGAAGCACCATGTTGACCTTCACTTGTGGTTACCTGGTGCTTGGCCTTCAATCAATTTTAATTGGATGATTATTTTTGAGTATTTCAGGTATCATCTGATTTAATCATTCTTTAGGTGTAAATAATATTCTGAACCAAATCCTACTTTTGCTTTGGCTCAAAGAATATTTCAGTTGCTTTCTCATATTTTCTGAAGGAATCTCCCACATGAGGAAAGATTGCTGTGTGCTTGCATTGAGATAACAATCTCAGAGCCACATTGAAGTGTTTGTTCAGGTCAAACTTCTGATAGACATTTATCAATTCTTAAGGCTCCCACAGAGGCCAGCATATTTTTCAACAAGCCCTTTACTCTAATAACTTTGTCCCAAAAGCAAATGCAATTTGCTTTTACACAGGATAAGTTATGTAAAGAAATTACAAGTTTAAATGTAATTCGGGAAGGCAGTTATATTTAAATACTTAGCATGTTGTGATCTAATCTAATTTCCCCTCAAGATCCCATTTGTAAATGTTGTATTTTCAGGAATGCAATTTTTGGGTGTTGGAAACCATATCTTACTCTAACTGCTATCAAATAATTATCACATATACACATACATTCACACATGCAAAGATAGGCACACACATCCAACCATATGCAGGCATAGAACATGCATAATACAGATATGCATGCACACATGCACACAGGTATACATACATACACACATACATGCACTCATGCATGCACACACAGACATATACACCTCACAGATATTAGGGGTTCAGTTCCAGCCCATCACAATAAAGCAAATATCACAAGAAAGTGAGTCACAGTAAATTTCAAGTTTCCCAGTTCATATAAAAGTTATGTTTACACTATGCTATAGTCTATTAAGTGTGCAATCAAATCATGTCCAAAAACAATGTGCATACCTTAATTAAAATGTGACAAGATGCACGAAGTGAGCACATGTTAGAAAAATGGCTCAATAAGGGTTGCCACAGACCTTCAATTTGAAAAAATTCAATATCTGGGATGCACAATAAAGTGAACTGCAATAAAACAAGGTATCCCTGTAAATTTGCATATGCATTCTTTTTCATAAGATAGTTATTTAAATTTCAGAGGTAGTTTTCACACTGTTCTTTCAAAGAACTATGGAATTTAAATAATTATGCTGAAGATACTGATTTAAACTTATTTAAAATGTCAAGTGTTTCCAGCTTCAGTTGCTTTTCAAATTATTACTCTGAAAGTGCTCATTAATGGGAACATGAAAAGGGTCATTTTCAACAGTTATATCGCTTCCTTGCTTTATTATAGTTCCATTTTCTCATGAGCAATACTGTCTAAAGAAATGACCAAACTAAGCATGCTCTCTCCACAGAAAATTGAATTCACTGCAGACTTCCAGGGGGTATGGAAATATGTGGTGAAACTTGCATGCAAATTTGTTAAAATACTGGAATTTCATCTACCTGATGGGTGGAAACTATAGATAGAGACATTTAAAGTAAGAAATCCTGTGCTCAGAAAATGAAGCTGGATAGGAAAAATATCCTTACATATGCAATACCATTCTATATTATTCTAGACCATGTGCCTCCTGGAAATTTGTGCATGTACACATATGTACTATCATTATTCTAGATTTTATTCAACCAAAATGATGCAGAGACATTGAATGTTCAGTTTCTCCCTCTGGGAATCCTTCAGTCTGTCAATGACAGCTTCAGTGCCACCTTGAAGACCACTGGGTGTTGACCTCACAGCCTTTAGGTCATAACAGAAGTAGGAGACAGGCCAAAGGTCAAACCTTATCTTTCTCATTCTGAAATACAGATCATTGTAACCTAGAGATGTGGGGAAGTTATTTAGCTCTTATTTTTTCAAGAATTGGTGAAACATCTTTTTAACAATTTCATAATGAACCTTCATTCTTGATATTTAGGGAAAATGAGCCAATTTAAGCTCATTTTTGTGATATTTTTCTCTTTGGTCTTTTCTTCCTTTTGAAGTATTGCAAATGTTTTTTCCTGGACTAACTGTATTGTTTTATGAATGTTATATTATACCTGATCATCACTCACTTCTTAAGCTCCATACTTTTTCTCTACATATAATATGGGGGAAATGGTCTATATTCCTCTCATTTTGCCTTAACTGAATAAAACTTTCTAAAATCAACATTTTTATCCATAACTCTTCAAAGGACATGGATACTGATATTAATGGCCATTTTTAGTTACCAAATCAATGTCTTAAAGAATAACTGTAGAAGTTCATAACATAACATTTACTCAAATGCGGTCCCTAAATTTTATGAGACTATTTCAACCAGCTTTAATTTATTCACTAAATATCTATTCTACTTGCACATTCTCTGCAATAGATTCTATTTCCAAACCATATAGAAAATTATAACAGAAATTGAGCCAATTCCACCCAGCATAAAGTACTAATAAGGAAAAAAAAAATCATCGGCAAATGATTTCAGTTTCTTATTTTACCTTCAGTGTAGTCTAGGGATGGGTGTGTCTGTGCTTCCAGAATGCTAAGTAAAGAAGTATGCACCAGATCCAATAGAGCGTGTGTGGAAGCTCCCACCACTGCAAGCAGGTGGGCATAGTGGGTGAGGGAAGGGAATGTGAAGCTACACCAAAGGAAAGTGGAGACCATGGAGGAAGCACGGAGAAACCACCATCTGCGAAGGAAAGTCCAGCAAGGATTGCTGAAATC
The DNA here is from genome assembly GCF_030445035.2 of Dasypus novemcinctus. NCBI lineage: Eukaryota > Metazoa > Chordata > Mammalia > Cingulata > Dasypodidae > Dasypus > Dasypus novemcinctus. The sequence continues at coordinate 108,514,203 of NC_080678.1, read as the reverse complement.
CCACACAGAGGTTTGGGTTTGGTGACTCCAATTGCAAGCTCCAGGGAACAGGCTTGACAGTAAGTAGGCAGGGGAAGGCAACATGGGAAAGAAGGAGATGCGTGGACATGGAAGGCTCCATGGGGACAGTGGTAGAAGAGAAGGACAGCATGAGGCACCCAGGCTGACTGTTTCTACTCACTTCTCATCACCAAGAACATCATGCATTGGAAATGCAGACTCAGGTCCACTTCAACAAGAAGCCCTCTCCACAAAATGTCTAGGCATAAGAAAAATCACACTAGTTCCATACAAACATGAGAAGAAAATTTAACGAGAAGGAAAACATTTTGGCTAATGAACACCACCTCCAAATAAAACCAACCACAAAGCCCAAGAAGATTGAAGTACATTATTCCAAACTGAATTAAATCTAATGAAAACATGCAGATACAAAAAGTCTAGATGCAGAATTCCTAAAAATAGAAATGGACAACATAAGAGAAGAAATTAAATGAATTGATTGTGTTTTTAAAAAGTATGTAAAGGGAAAGGAAAAACCTTTGCATGAATGAAGAGTAAATTGCAAAGTATCCAAAAGGGAATATATTAAAATAAAAAAATATATTAAAGGGAATTTAAGAGGGTTAGGAAAGCAATCCAGGGGATAAAAATAAGATTTAAAAAGTAAACAAAACTGGCCAGAAAAAAGGTGGTTAAAATGGAAGGAAGGAAAGGAAGCTCCACCGTAAATGTATAAAGAAGTTGCTGATAAAGAATTTTAAAATAGTAAAGATATAATGCTTAACATTTTAACCCTGTAAACTTGCTGAAATAAGAGAAAAACTAAATTTTCATTTTGAAAGGCCTGCCATATCTATGAGAGAACTGGTCCTGAACAATCAGATTTAAGACATATTCTACTAAAACTATTAAATGAAAATACCAACTGAAAGAAAGAGAAAAAAAAAAGATCAATGACTCTAGGAGAATGACCAAATAAGTTACAAAGAAAATCAAGCTATCCCAAGCAATGTGCCTAATAAGATGGCTTTGGAACAGCATATTCAAGAAACACAAGGAAAGGAAACTCAAGCAAATATTTTATGCCCAGCCAAGTTTTCCGTCAAGTGTCAAGGCTGTAGGAAGGCGATCTTGAAATCACTTAGGTTCAAAGAACACAATGCACGGACCCTTACTCAAGCATCTCCTGAAGGATCAGTACTTAGCATGGGCTCCAGCAGAATCACGGGGGCTCAGAGACTCTTTCAAGGGATGTGAGATGGCAAAGCCATTCTATAATATTATGTGTCACTTCCCTGTCTACTGAATATCTCTGCCATGGGTACAGTAGAGTCTTCCACAAGTTTCATGACATATCCAAAATTATCTAAAACAGCTATAAAAATGCCCTCCCCTTTTCCAATAGCATATTTGCATAAGCCCAGCTTTTCTTTATACACATCCAACAAAATAGCATATTGCAACAAGCTAAATACAAAAAAAATGAGAATCCGGTTGTCTTCCATTAAGCCAGACACTGAAATTTGCAAAAGTATAAAAACTATTTTATGCACATTTGAAAATATTACCATTCATAAAATATTAATTTAGCATGTAATTGATTTATTATTTTTATTGTTAGATGAGTTTAACTATATTTTTTTTACTTCTCAGTTTTAATTTCTAATATGGTAAATGTCAAAAGAGCTAGCCTATATCAGCAAAAATTCTTCGGGGTTCTTAATAATATATAAGAGCATAAAGGTATCCTGAGACAAAAACATTTTGAGAGCCATTCTATAAAATTTGCACTTTATCCAACCAACAAATGACTGGGGAAACTTTGGCAAAAGTATTGATGTTGAACACTAAGTAGAAAGACTGCAAGAAAACATGGAAATAGAAGGGAGAGAGACAGGAAAGTAGAAGAAGATTATCAATTGTTGTATCAATAATAGGTGGAATTCAAGAGCCAAATAAAATTTACAAACCAGATTGTAAAGAGTGGTATGAGTATTAGAAAAGGTATAACAACCTTAGAGCAAAAGTAACTATTAGAAAGACAGTCCTCCTTAAGCACCCAAAAGAAATACATACATGAATGAAAACAAGCAAGACAAAACCCAGAGAATAAAACTGCATTTACTATAACATAATACACAGAGTGAGAACAACATAAAATCATATGACAGCAATGACACAAAATGGATTTCACACACTTCCTAAAGGGAAAAAAAAAAAAAGATTTTGACATTAGCTAAGAAAGTAAATACCAGTCTACTACAAGCATAATAGAACATCTAAGCCAAAGCAATTCACAAATGCTAAGAATGAACAAAGATGTGCCGACAAATTGAAATGTAGAAAAGCAGGTGAGGGGCATGGTATCACGGCAGAATTCAAGCCTCAAAACATGACAGGAGGAGAGGCAAGTAAGCATCAGAGAAAGGAGCTCCAAGAGTCAGGTCGTCCTACAGGGCCATTAGTAATCACCCAGAGCTACCTAAAGCCCCTGAGTGGGGGGCCAGGAGACCAAAAAAGCATCCTGCCACATCCTTGGGAGAATGGAAGGAGGAGACAGCCCATCTGCAGAGAAGATCCATGAGTAGAGTGCCCCACACTGCCAAGTTGGGTGCCCATCCCCTGCAGGCAGCACAAGACATCTTGGGAGCTATTCCCTAGTTGGATTTGGAAGCTACATTTCTCAAAAATGAGGGAGGAAGAGACAGTCAGGCACCAACTTCGGTTACTGATTAGTCAATTTGGCTGGCTAAAGTCCAGTCCTAAGAACAGCTAAACTTTGAACCTGTCCAAGCTGAAAAGAGGCTGGTAGCCTCCATTTTAACTCTGCCCCTGGCATGAGGGGAATTGGAGCTGACTGAAAATCACAGTGATGTAGGGACCGGCTTCCTCCCACCCAGGTTGGATTGCTGCCTTAGCCTAGTCTCCAGCTCCAGCTCCACCTCAGCAGGAAGGAAGCTGGTGAGCCCTGCTCTAGTCACTTTTGGCCCACACAGTCTAAACTGCTGTGCACCTGGGGCTCCATCCCCAACCTCTGTATGGATAGGAGTGGGGCAGTGTGCCCCAGCCTCTCCAGACATCTGCAGGAGCTTTCGGCCCCTCTGGGCAAGCCTGTGGATGCATCTCTACCCCCAATAGGGGAGGACAGATGGTGTTCCCCAGCCTCCCTGGACATCTGCAGGAGTGTTTTCAGCCTCACAGAATACATTGTTGGGCAAACCTGTGGCTCCATCCCCACCCCTTACAGGGTACAAGGGACGGTGCCCCTCAGGCTCTCCAGACAACTGCAGCCATTTTGGTGCACACAGACTAGGCTTCTGGACACAGCTGTGGCTCTGTCCCCCCCACTGAGAGAGCAAGAGGAGGGACAGTGCCCCCTCACACTCTCTGGCCAACTGCAGGCACTTTCGGCCCACACAGGCCAGATTGTTAGGCACATTTGTAGCTCCATCCCTGCCCTGGCAAGGGAGGAGGGGGCAGTGCTTCATGAGTCTATCTGGGCAACTGCATGGCTTAGTTTGCTGCCCACACCTGTGGTTCCACCCCTGCCCCAGGCAGGAGAGGAAGGGCATGGACTTTATCAGATTCACCAGGCAGCTACAGAAGGTCTTGGTCTGCACAGCTTGAATTACTGTACACAGCTCCAGCTCTGGCCCTACCCCTGGCAGGGGAGAAAGTTAGGAGAAGCTTTATCAATTCCTGGGGCAACATGGGCAGCTTCAGCTTACACAATTTACAGTACCAACCACACCTGAACTCCTACTCTATAACCAGGAGGGAGATAGGGTAAGAAACAGATTAAAGAGAACTGAACAAATCAGATTAGCTAAACACAAACCACTATAAAGTTCCAAATTAAGTTAAACCAAGTATCTAAGAGGGACTGTAGTACAAAGCCAAGCAAATAGAAAGTCCTTGACTAAAGAGAGAAAATGAATCCAGAATAAATACATCTAGTAAAACAGATACCAAGACATCAACAAAAAATTACAATCCATACCAAGAAACAGGAAGGTATAGCCCAGTCAAAGGAACAAACTAAGCCATTAGATGCTCAAAGAAATCTCTTCAATAATTTAAATGAGATGGTTAAAGAGATTGAGGATATTAAGATGATACTGGGTGAGCATAAATAATTATTTTTTTAAAGATTTACTTGATTTATTTCTCTTCCCTTCTTCCCCTCCTCCCCCATTGTCTGATCTCTTGTGTCTCTTCACTGTGTATTTTTCTGTGTCCACTTGCATACTCAATGGTACTGGGAATCTGTGTCTCTTTTTGTTGTGTCATCTTGTTGCATCAGCTCTACATGTGTGTGGTGCCATTCTTAGGCAGGCTGCACTTTTTTTGTGCAGGGCAGTTCTCCTTGCAGGGCACACTCCTTATGCATGGGGCTACCCTAGGTGGGGGTTACCCCCGTGGGGCATGGCACTCCTTGCATGTGGTAGCACTGTGTGTGGGCCAGCTCACCACATGGGCTAGAATGCCCTGGGTTTGAACCCTGGACCTCCTATATGGGAGACAGATGCTCTACCAGTTGAACCACATCTGCTTCATGAGCGTAAAGAATTAGAAAGCACAAAGAAAAATAGGAGATCTTATGGGAATGAAAGGCACAATAAATGAAAATTTAAAATAGACTGGAGCATATAAGAACAGATTTCAAGAGGCAGAAGAAAGGATACATGAGCTTGAAGACAGAATTCCAAAAGCAAAATATACAATAGAACAAATAAAGAAAAGAATGGAAAAAATTGAACAGGACCACAGGGAACTAAATGGTGACAGGATACATGCAAACATAGGTGTCATGGGTGTCTCAGAAGGAGAAGAGAAGACAAGAGAAAAGGAGTACAAAAAATATTTGGGGAATAATGGTAGTAAATTTCCCAGCCCTATTGAAGGACATAAATATCCATGTCCAATAAGTAGAAAGTTCTCCCATCCTAATAAATCTGAATATACCTCCTTCAAGATACATATTAATCAGAATGTCAAATGCCAAAGATAAAGTGAGAATCCTTAGAGCAGCAAGAGAAAAGCAATGCATCACATTCAAGGGATGCCCAATAAGATTAAGTGCTGATTTCTCATCAGAAACCATGGAGGCAAGAAGGCTGTGGTAAGCTATATTTAAGATACTGCAAGATGGGGTTGAATGGGACCTCATATTTTTTTAATGTAATATTTTTAAAAAATGAATTAAAAAAAAAAGAAAAGATACTGCAAGAGAAAAACTGCCAGCTAAGAATCTAATATCTGGCAAGATTCTTTCAAAAATGATGGTGAATTTAGAATAGTGACAGATAAACGGAAGCTTAGAAGTTTGAAAACAAGAGATGAGCTTTGCAGAAAAATACTAAAGGAAGTGATACAGCCTGAAAAGAAAAGACAAGAGAGAGAAACTTTAAAGAGAGACTAGATAAAAAGATTATATCAGTAAAAGTAACTCAAAGTGTAAAATATGGTGAAATAATACGTGATAGATAAAACCCAAAGGTCAAATGGGTGAAGTAATAACTGCCTTAACAATAATAACATTGAATGTTAATAAACTCCCCAATCAAAAGTGGCAGACTGGCAGAATGGATAAGAAGCTATGAGCCATCTATATGCTGTCTACAAGAGACTCACCTTAGACCAAAGAATATGAATAGATTGAAAATGAGAGACTGGAAAAAGATATTCCATGCATTCAGTAACCAAAAAAAGTCGGAGTAGCTATACTTACATCAGATGAGTAGACTTTAAAAGCAAAGCTGTTATTAGATACAAGGAAGGGCATTATTTTTTAATGAAAGAGGCAATTCACCAGCAATAAATAATATTCATAAATATATATGCACCAGACTAAGGTGCTCCAAATTACATGAGGCAAAACACTGGAAAAACTGAAGAGAGAAATAGATGCTCTACAATAATAGTTGGAGAATTGACTATATCATTCTCAGCATTGACTAGAACATCTGGGCAGAGGATCAATAAAGAAATGCAGAGCTTGAATAATACGATAAATGATCTAGACCAAACAGACATATACAGAACACTGCACCCCAAAATAGCAGGATATACATTCTCCTCAAGTGCTCATGGACCTTTCTTGAGGATAGATCGTATATTGGGTCACAAAACAGATCTCAATAAATTTTAAAATATGGAAATTATACAATGTACTTTCTCTGATTAAAATGGAATGAAGTAGAACTCAATAACAGGAAGTAAAAGGGAAAATCTACAGATATATGGAGGTTAAACACACATTCTTGTATAATCAGTAGGTCAAGGGAGAAATTGCAAGAGAAATCAGTGAGTATCTCAAGACAAATTAAAATGAGAACACAACATATCAAAATCTATGGGATATAGTGAATGAGAAATTCTGAGAGGGAAATTTATAGCCCTCAATGCTTACATTAAAAAGAAGAAAAAAACTAAAATCAAAGAACTAACTACACAACAGGAGGAACAAGGACAAGAACAGCTAAGTATTCCCAAAACAAGCAGAAGGGATGAAATAACAAAGATGAGAGCAGAAATAAATGAAATTTAGAACAAAAAACAATAGAGAGAATTAACAAAACCAAAAGATGGTTCTTTGAGATCAACAAAATTGACAGAACTTTAGCTAGACTGACAAAGAAAAAAGAGAGAAGATGGAATGAAATTAAATCAGAGATGAAAACAGAGGCATTACTACTGACCCTCAGAAATAAAAGAGATTATAAAAGAATACTGTGAACAAATATATGTCAACAATCTGGACAATGTAGATGAAATGGACAAATTTCTAAGAACATACTAACAACCTACACTGAACCTAGAAGAAATAGAAGACCTCAACAAACCAATCACAAGTAAAAAGATTGAAATAGTTACAAAAACCTCTCCAAAATGAAAGTCCTGGATTAGATAGCTTCACAGATGAAATCTACCAAGTATTCAAAGAATACTGAATACCATTCATACTCAAACTTCAAAAAATTGAACAGGAAGGAACATTAACAAACTCTTTCTATACAGCCAACATCATCCTAATGCCAAAGTCAGATAAAGAGATTATGAAAAGAGAAAATTACAGAACCATTTCCCTAATAAACATATATGCAAAAATCCTCAATGAAATACTCACTAATCGAATCTAACAACACATTGAAAGCATTATTCATCATGATCAAATGGGTTTTACCCCAGCATGCAAGGGAGGTTCAACTCAAGAAAATCAATTAATAAATCAAAGAATAAAAATCACATGATCATCTTGTTTGATGCAGAAAAGGCATTTGACAAAATCCAGCATCCTTTCTTGATAAAATCACTCCAAAAGATAGGCATTGAAGGAAACTTTCTCAACGTGATAAATGGTATATATGAAAAATCCCACAGTTAACATTTCACTCAATGGTAAAAGATTGAAAGCTTTCCTGTTGAGATCAGTAACAAGACAAGGATGCCCACTGTCACTACTGTTGTTCAATATAGTGCTAGTGGTTCTAGCTACAGCAATCAGGCAAAAAAAAGTAAATAAAATGTGTCCAAATTGTAAAGGAAGATGTAAAACTTTTCACTATTTGCAGATGATATAATCCTATATGTAGAATTTCCTGAAAAATCTACAACAAAGTTACTAGAGCTAACAAAGAAGTTCAGCAGAGTTGCAGGATACAAGATTAATATGCAAAAATCACTAGTGTTTCTATACACTCGTAATCAGCAATCTGAGGACAAATGTCAGGAAAAAAATTCAATTTCTAATAGCAACTAAAAGAATCAAATATTTAGAAATAAACTTAACCAAGGTTGTAAATGATCTGTATTCAGAAAACTGCAAGGTATTGCTAAAAGAAATCAAAGAAGATCTAAGTAAATGAAAGAAAATTCCATGTTCATGGATTAGAAGACTAAATATCATTAAGATATCAGTTCTACCCAAATTAACATACAGATTCAATGCAATCCTGAAAATAAATTCCAACAACCTTTTTTAAAGGAATGGAAAACTCAAACATTAAATTTATTTGCAAGGGTAAGGGGCCCCAAATAGCCAGAAACATCTTACAAAGGAAGAATGAGGTCTCTTACTTCTGGACTTTAAATTATATTACCTAGTTACAGCGGTAAAGACAACATGGTACTGGCATAAAGATAGACTATTAGACCAAAGGAACCAAACCGATGGTTCAGAAACAGACCCTCACATCTATGGTCAAGTGATTTTTGACAAGCCTGTCAAGCCCACCCAGCTGTGACAGAACAGTCTATTCAACAAGTAGTTCTGGGAGAACTGGCTATACATATCCAAAAGAAAGACTCAGGACCCCTATCTTACTCCTTATACAAAAAATAACTCAGAATGGATTAAAAACCTAAATATAAAAGCAAGAACCATAAAACTAGAAAAAAATATAGGCAACCATCTTCAAGACCTGGTGGTATGTGGTGGTTTCTTAGACTGTATGCCAAAAGCACAATGTAAGAAAAAATGATTAAATCGGACCTCCTCTAACAAATTCTTTTGTGCTTCAAAGGCCTGTGTCAAGAAAGTAAAAAGGCAGCCTGCTCAATGGGAGAAACTATTTGGAAACTATATATCCAATAAGCTTTTTTTTTTTTAATTATTTATTTTTAAAAATTACATTAAAAAAATATGAGGTCCCAATCAACCCCACCGCCCCCACCCCCCACTCCCCCCACAGCAACACTCTCTCCCATCATCATGACACATCCATTGCACCCAGTAAGTACATCTCTGAGCATCACTGCACCCTGTAGTCAATGGTCCACATCACAGCCCACACTCTCCCACGTTCCATCCAGTGGGCCCTGGGGGGATCTACAATGTCCCTTAATTGTCCGTGAAGCACCACCCAGGACAACTTCATGTCCTGAAAACGCCTCCACATCTCATCTCTTCCTCCCATTCCCCAAACCCAGCAGCCACCATGGCTACCGTTCCCACACCCATTCCACATTTTCTCTGTGGACATTGGATTGGTTGTGTCCATTGCACATCTATGTCAAGTGGGGGCTTAGATTCCACATGGATACTGTATGCACTCCTCCTGCTTTCAGTTGTAGACACTCTAGGCTCCATGGTGTGGTGGTTGACCTTCTTCAACTCCATGTTAGCTGAGTGGGGTAAGTCCAATAAATCAAAGTGTAGGATCTGAAGTCTGTTGAGGCTCTGGGCCTGGGTGTCATATTATCAGTCCAGAGATTCAAATCCCCTAAATATATCTTAAACCCCAGCACCGACTACAATTCCAATAAAGTAACCTGCAAGTCTTGTGAGAAGAGATCCCCTCTGAGTCCAATTCCATCATGCAGAAACACCAGCTCCAAAGAAGGGCCATCTGCCATGGCAGTGAACCCCATCTGCCATGACCATAGAACCTGTGGGTCTCTTTAGCCCTCAAAAGAACCAATACCTGGGGTTGTATCTACTTTATCTGTCTCTTAGACTCTGCTCAGTTGTGCATAAGGGCATTCCTTCTGACAACCTCCAGACTCTTTTTTAGAGACTCATAGCCTTATAATCTCATTTCTCCTTTCCATTTCCCCCTTACATTAGGTCAGACAGCATTTTGAAGTCATGCTATTATATGTAGACAGGGATATTCTGCTGATCCATATTGAACCTTTAATTCAAGGTCATTTTCTAGTTGCATCTTCAGCTGGTATGTGGTAGTGATCCCTCGGTGCCAGGGAGGCTCATCCCTGGGTGTCATGTCCCCCGCTGGGGGGAATGCACTGCATCTACATGCTGAGTTTGGCTGTGAGAGTGGCCACATTTGAGTAACATGAAGGCTGTCAGGAGGAAACTCCCAGGCACAGTGCTACTCTAGGCCTTGTTCTTATTGCAGGTGTATAGGCTCAAAAGCATAGCCATTAGTATCAGGAGCCCACTGTTGGGCCCTCCTTCCTTCCTGGTTCTTGCCGTTGCACCTGGGGGACTGCCGCTGCTCCCCCAGGGTCCACGACAGTGACCCCCCAGCCAGGAGCCCAGTACCCCCCCAGTTGTTGTTTTTAATTGTTTCCACTATGAGTATATCTAGACATTACTATATACCCTGGTCATATGCCCTGTATAACTCCCTGTCAACCATATATATCCTGTCAATAACATCCTATATCAGTATTCCTCTGCTGCCATTTTTGAACCACTCTGTGATCCAAGACTTCCTGTAAAGTGCATCCCAACATAATGTCAGCTTCACAAGAGTCTTAGATCACCGAAATTCATATATACAATATACAGTACTTCCCCAGATCCACCATAAAACGTTTTCCCTTCCACAGCGATAATCTTTTAGCTTATTCATATCATATTTCCTGAAACTGATGTACATATTCCAAGACAATAGCTTTCAAACAAGGTGACATCTGTGCTTACTATGTGGTCCATACTTTAGGTTGTACAGTTTTCTAAATTTTCTAGTTATCCTATGTTTTGCCTTATGGTTTACATTATTAGTCTGTCGTCCCCTATATGTTTTTGGTGTAATATTACATGTTTTATATTCATCCTCATGTACTCTCACAGAACTCCTCTCTTGCCCCCATATTTACCTTGGTTCCATCCATTCCACATCCATTTTCCCCTCCCCTTGGGGCCCACAACGCCAGCCAATCTCCATTTCCCAAGAAGCCATGTCCAGAGATACTTGCAGCAGTATTCAGGACCTGACTTTCTCAACTGCCCTAATGCCCTGGGAGCCATCGTTTCTCACGAGAGATACAGTTCTCTCTATTTGACAGCATTAGTCCTCCACAGGATGTGGGTCCACCCCAACTCTCACTTCTTGGGTCTCTTCCCAATTATCCAATAAGTTTTTGATTTCCATTCTATCTGAAGAGATCATACAACTCAACAATAAAATGGCAAGCAATTCAACTTAAAAATTGGTAAAGCACTTAGACATTTCTCTAAAGAGGAAATATTAGTGGTAAAAAAGTACACGAAAATGTTCATATTACTAGCTATTAGGGAAATGCAAATCAAACTACAAGGAGATACCATTTCACACCTCATAAAATGGCCATTATTAAAAAAACAACAACGAAAAAAAAAAAAAAAAAAAAACAACAACGGGTGCTAGAGAGGATGTGAGAAATAGGAACACTTCCTCACTCTTGGTGGGATCATAGAAGGATGCAGCCTCTGTGGAGGACAGTTTGGCAGTTCTTCAGGAAGCTAAGTATAGAACTGCCATATGGTCCAGCAATTCCTCCATTAGGACTACATCTAGAAGTGAAAACTGTGACCTGAACAGACATTTGCACACTAATGCTCATAGAGGCATTATTCACAATTGCCAAAATATTATTGAGTAGACTACAAATTACATTAAGAAATTGGTAAATCAAGTGAGGCTTATTCCAGGAAAGTCAGGAGGGTTATAAATTAGGAAATTTATGATTGGCTAAATTGACAGTGCAAGGAGGAAAATTCTATGATTATGTCCATAGATGCTGAAAAACCTTCACACTATCGAAGATCCATTTCTGATAGTAACACTGCAGAATGTGGAAATACAGAAATACTTCATTAGCCTTATAAAATCTATGCCTCTCGACGTGAAATCCTTCTTAATTAATCAGGAAACACTAAGGGAAACCCCTCTCAGGCTTCAACAAGGCAAGATTCCCAGTCTCTCCATGGGGAAAAAAGAAAACAATCAGAGACAGCATGAAAAAATGTACAGAAGAAAAAGTAAACTATTTCTATTTTTAGCTGAAAATAGGAAACTTGGAAAACTTTAGAGCATTGATAATAAAAACATCTCAAAAATTAAATAATTCAGTAAGGATGCAGGGTATAAAAGCAATCAATATGCCATAACCTCTGTTCACCTGTGTAAATGTTAGAGTGGACCACAAATCCTCCAGCAGACTAAAACAGCAACGTGCTGCTCATAAATAAGCAGATAAATGTAATAGTATAGACTCAGTGTATACATGAGAAATTAATCTTCAATAGGGCAGAAGCCCAAGTCACTGATGCAAAAGTCCTTGTAACAAATTGTGCTCGGGTGCCTGGGTTGCCATTTAGAAAAAGTTCCAAATTAGATATGTTCTTCACACTATACACAGAAATAAACTATAAATGAATCAGAGATAAATATGTAGAAAATGATGCTCTATGAGAAAAATACAGGTGATTCCTCTATAATATGAGTGCATGACTCCAAACCTAAGTGCCAAGAAAGATTGCTAAGTTTGTCTACATTTTTTAAAGTTTTGTATACACCTGTCATGCCCTCCCAAAAATAACAGCATAAGCAATATCAAAAGACAAAATCTTCAAAATTGAGGAGCAAACAAACATACGGGGGGAGTGTAGCCATGGACCAGAGTAGACTTATTGTTATTGCAGTAATGGAAGAATTTGTAACGTTGATATAAAGACAGTGGTCAGCAGAGGTTCTGAGAGGAGGGAGGGAAGAGTAGGTGGATCATGGGGCACTGGAATTGTTCTGCACGATATTGCAATGACACATAAAGGCCATTAGACATTTTGTCAAAAATTGTAAAAGTGTACAGTGCAAGGTGTAAACCATAATGTAAACTATAGACCTTCATTAGCAGCAATGATTCAGTATTGTTCATCAATTGTAACAAATGTACCACAATAAGGTAAGGTGTTATCAATAGGGGAAAATGAGGGAAGGGATGGGGTCTATGGGAATCTCCCATACTTTTGATGTAACTTTTATATAATCTAAAACTTTTCTAAGAATAAAGTTTATTATTTGAACCAAACAAACAAAAAAAAAGACAAATGACAATTTGGGAGAAAATATTTGTAACTTACATCACAAATGAAGAGCTAATAGCCCTGAAAAATAAAGAACTTCTAAAAATTGAGTAAAAACACTAAAAATCCTATGGTGTTTAAGCAAAGTACCTGAATGCACAATTCAGTAAAATCTATATAAAATGGCACTTGATTATGTTAGAAGCACATCTTCATTCATAACAGGAAAAAAGTGAACTAAAACAATGTGGAAATTATATTTCCCATCGTCATATTGGTAAAAAATTCAAAAGCTAGATACTATGCTCTGTTGGTGCAGTTGTGGGGTAAAGGCATTCTCAGACATTGCTGGTGAGTGTGAAAATGGTAAAATGCCCATGGACAGGAGTTTGGCAGCACCCAACAATAGTGCAAATGCATTTACCCTTCAACCCAGCAGTCTCACTTCTAGGAATTCCCCCTGAAGCATACCACCAATAATTTGAAAATACACTAGCACAGTGCTATCCATGGCATCCTCATTCTAGTTGCAAAATATTGGAAAAGATTTAATTGTGTAAATGTATGAGACAGGTATCTGTGTCCCATGGCATGCTGTGCAGAGGTAGAAAGGAAGAGGGAGATTTCCATGAACAAAAAAAAGTAATTTTCAGGCTATATTGTTAAATGAAAAGAGCAAAGGAATATGTACAGATGCTGCCTTTTGTGTAGGAAAGGAGAAACTTTAAAAGTGCATGTAGGGAGCAGATATGGCTCAGGCAGCTGGGTTCCTGCCTCCCACTTTGGAGGTCCCAGGTTCAGTTCCAGGTGCCTCCTAAAGAAGACAAGCAATGAGCAGACAACGAGCAGACAGCAAGCAAAAAACAACAAGCAGACAAATGAGTAAAAACAATGAATAAGACTAAAGCTAAAAAACAGCAACAGTAAGCAAGACAGCAAGCAAACAAATGAAAAACGATCAGGGAGCAGATGTGGCTCAAGCATCTGAACACCCGCCTCCCATGTGGCAGTTCCTGGTTCAGTTCCTGGTGCCTCCTAAGAAAAAACAAACAGACAATGAGCAAACAGACCAGTGAGCCATCTCGAGGTGGGGGAAAGTGCATGTAGTTGCTTGAGTTTGTGAGAAGAAATGCAAAAAGTATAAACTAGAAATGATGAAGTGAGTGAAAAGGCGAACAAAACCCAGAGACATATCAAACAGAAATAAATTACTTGAAAGTATTCAAACAAATTGCAAAACCACTCTACATGGGAGGGGTGAATCCAAGTAGTATTCCAACAAGTATTTGACTTTATTCCCAGAGCTCTGCTACACAGAATCAATACCACCCCACTTGGAGTCTAAACAACATGGGGATCTTTATCAGTATTTTTCCTATTAAAAATGATACAAAAAATAAAATAATACATTACATTTCATTTTCATTTATGAAGGACTGTAACTTCTACCAAATATATGGAACAAGGACTCCAATTTTTGAATCTAAAATGTTCTTAATTTTAATTTCATGGTTGTTTTGAATTTATAATTCTTTAACCAGGAGATTACATGTTTTGTGAACAAAAGAAGGTTGAGAATACGGAAACAGGTACTTCCTTTTCAGCAGGGACTCAGCAGAGCTAGGCTGACAAGGGCCACGTGCAATGCAGGGCTCGGCAGAGGCTGTTTTGAAAAGCACCTCAGCATCTTACACTTCCTGCCAGATTTCACATAGAACAAATGCAAAGTAAAGACCTACAAATGTGGCTTTGCTTATTTGCAAACACACTGGAAAGGCCAGCGTGTGCTCTGACCTGACTTTTTGATCAGCCTCTCCCAATACGTGGATTTGAGGGTGGTTTCCCACATGCTGGAAGTGACCTTGCTGATGGGGGGGGGGGGGTGCTTTCCTGCCATTTCTAGAAGTAATAATCCGTTGTGGCTTTCTTTTTAAGGAAAATGTCAATATAGGGATTAAGCATTGTGGTCATATATATAAACGCTACATGTCTTTAAATGATGCAGGTGTCATGAAACTCGAGTAAAGTCTAGTCTGAAGAGCAGTGCAGCGGCTGCCTGCAGAAATCAGATGCTCTCGGGACTGGAGTTCTATGGGAGCCGTTCCCTGGTCCAGGCAGCGCCTAGGAGAGGTCACTGCCCTGGAGAGGACTCTCCTTTGTGACCCCCGGGGTGGGCCATGTCGTCCTGTGGCCACGTCCAGGGGGCTGCCTCCCTGCAGCCTCCTAAGCTCCTGCCGGAAATGCCCACTTCTCCCTGCTCCTCACAGCGGACTCCAGAAGCGTGTTTGTCAGAGAGGAGCCAGCACGCACTCCTAGGGAAAGAGAAGCAGCAGCCAAGTCCAGCTCAAGGAGAAGGGCTGAACGCACTTACATCTTCAGTGTGCTTAAAATTTATCAGGAAGGGGCAAAGTTTCCTGACAGATATTTCCAACCACAAAACTGGTTTCATATAAAGTATAGATGGATTGGGTTCTGCTGAATTGTTATGGAAACCATGTTTGGGTGAGAGCCACAATGCCAGTCTGGAAACAATCAACAGAAACAGAAAACTGAATGAGCCAAAATGAGATAAAATGTCTTTTCCCAAACCTCAAAGAAAAATGACTTTCACGATAACGCAGTGTTTGGCTATTTGGGGAGGTGGGTGCAGGGAAGATTGCTTGTTTACCTGAAAGTAAACTATTTCAGTTAGAAAGGAAGTCTTACAGCTTTAGCCTTTTCTTTCCGGGACTAGCTTCACCCGGCGTTAATCCTGTGTGTGCTGGAGCCTGGCGGGGCATCCCACCTCTCCAAATTCTAAAGGTGTGGTCCACTCCCTTCTGCAGACCAGTAAAGGCCATAACACCCAGGAGGATGCACCAGAACACAAAGCCTCCCAGGCACCAGCCTCTGAAGCGCAGCCACCAAAAGGGAGCCCAGAAACTCTCCCCAGCTATCCTGTTCCAACATGCCAGCTTTGGGTTTTACTATGCTTGAACTCTCTTAATGGACAGTCAGAGACAGCAGGAGAGCTGGTGGCTCCTGGACAAACAACGAGAACTTTCCTTGAACATTTCAGACCAGTCCAGGACAAGCGATCCAAAATATGTTCTGTTCGGAGGTTGTATTTCGGCATATTCTTTTTTCTTCCTAAAATGGGCCATTTTACAAAACATATTCTGCCATTCCAGCTCTAAATATTAGCAGTGGAATAAAAATCAGGCAGTGTAAAGTTTCCGGGAAGGCTGGCGCAAGTTCTACTCGCCTGCGTTCCCCGCCGCGGCCGCGCTCCAGCTCCGCGCAGACAGCAGCGACAGCGCGCTGCCCAGGGCTCCGGGGGCGCGCCCCATGGTCTGCCCACGTCCGGAGGCCCCCAGAGACAAGCCGGCAGGCGCCGCTCTTGGCTGGAGCCTGTCCTGCTGTCGGCCCCTTCTGGGGCGCCCCTCTCCCGCACGCCCACACCCTGACCCCAGAGCCAGCCAGCTCCCTCCAGCTGGCGCCCACCCCTCCTAACTCCCCTCGGGGCGCAGCATCCCCACCGCGGAGCCGGCTCCGCGCTCTGCCCCGGCCCCGGCTGCTGGCCTTCCGCGATGCGGACGCCTTGCGGTGGCCAGTGGAAGAGCCGTGCGCCCGGGATGCGGGGCCAGCGCCCCCCTGTCGGAGCCGGCCGGGCAGGGCGCGCGCAGCCTCTGCGCGACAAACCGCCAACCTTCCCTCCCCCTAGCGGCGCTGAGCAGGGAAGTGGCCTTGAGGGAAGTCACAGCACACCTGGGAGTTACTTCAGGTCAAGGTCTGTGCGCGGGGGAGGGGCTGCAAGCCAGGTAAAAGGGCATCAGGTGACATCTTAAAACAACTAAAATTGTTCCTGGGAGAAGACTTTGTCTTTTTGTTTGAATAAAAGGTATTGTCTTCAGCTAGAGAATTTTTACTCCGTAAATTCCCATTACTGGAGAGAGACTTGCTCGCCAGGTTGTTAAAATCACAGTCAATGTACCTGGGAGGGCTATCTATCTATTTCTAGGGAGGATGAGTGAGATTATGGAAATGAATGAACCAAATGTGTTTAATTTGATAAATTCCAAGTTTTAAATGAGCTGTATCTCCTGCAAATGAGCTTTACCTGCTGTCCTGGGACCCTCTAGAAATAACTCCCCAAAAACAGAGTGGAAAGGAAGTATCCCCGAGAAAAAGGAAGCTGGAGAGCTGCCCAGGGCGGAGCACTGAGGCTCCAGGGGTGGAGAGGGGCGGGCGTCGGTGAGGAAAGCTACCGGGATCGGCTTCACCAAGGGTGGGTAAATGGTGTCCCAGAGAGCTGACAGCGGCAGCCTCCCAGGGAATAACCGCAGAGACGAACATAAGGGATGCACACCATGGCACCCTCTGAAAGCAGCCCGAGGCCCGCATTTAACAGAGGAAGGGGCTCATCAGTTTACCAAAAGAGCCACAGCAGTGCCGGAGTTAGTACTAAGGAGCCCTGCGTGTGTGCATGACTGTTCTGTAAACCCACAACTTCTCTCAGAAGTGAATGAAAAGCAGCTGGGCTTCCTGGCTCAGTGTTATTTATGGATGAAGAGTTCCTTTTCTCAACCACCATCAAAATGGAATCAGAGAAGGAATATTGAGCATGAGGATGAGGTAGGTTGTAGGAAGGTTGGGGCTTCCAAGCGGCCCGCTGGTGGCGCGGTGTTGCTGGGAGACCGTCCCGGCTCCTGGAGGGCATAGCTCCCTGAGCTGATGAGATGACCTCAGGGGTCCCAGACATCACAGGGAAATGCAGGTGATGCGTCATTGCAGCGCACAGCAGGATCCCACAGCCTCTTCCCAGCCTCCAGACCGCGAAGGACAGGCCTGCAGGGTCCACCTGAACCCTGCGGCACAGCCCAGCTCCTGTGGTTGCTAGTCGGGGACCCTCCAGGGAAGGGCAGGGTCACGATCTCCAGTGACTGGCGTTGGGGGCGGGGCGCCAGCGGCCTCACCGGTCTCCCAAGGAAATTCAGAGAATGGAATGGGGCACATGCCAATGGACACTGAGCAGGCGTCACTCTCAGAAAATAGCAAGGCCCCAGGTATCCGCGCACAGGGCTCGAAAGCGCCTTCCACCTTGGACCTGCCTCTCAGCTGCCTGCTCACAGAGCCTCTGTCCTGGCTCAACAGCTCTGGGAAAATACCGCTGGCCAAGCTCTACTTGCATCCCAGGACAACTCGCCCTTCCTAGGATTTCACTCAGTCACTCATTCCCTTTTCATTTTTCTTTCAGCATTTTCTGCTTAAAATTTGGAATGCATTGGATTCTTACTTCCAAAGTGAAAATGGCACTGACAGGGGAAGCCGTGGCTAATGAAATGCAGGAAATGTGGGAAGATCTAAGTTGTTCTGAGCCCCAGGCAGCGAATCCGGGGAACAGTTATCCAGGGACAGAGGGCAGGTCCCACCCGGCTGCTCCGAGCTGCACACGCCCATCTGCATCTTAGCACTAAGGCGCAGGGTCTCCCTGATTAGCTGTCACAAGCCTGGGCTTCTAACACCAAGGGTGGCAATCGAACCCATGAAAACCTGTTAGGGAAACCATGGACCTCCCCTTTGAGGTTTCTACAATCAAGCAAGTCTTAACGCTTGATGAGCCACACCTGTCACCTTCCTCACCTGTACGAGGAAGCATTGCTGGTTATTTCGCAGGCTTGTGCACACACACACTAACTGCACACGGTCACATTAACATGTGCACATGATCACATGGACAACACATCTGTATGTGCACATGCTCACGTGGATAACACATCATCCATGTCACACACGCTCACGTGGACACACATCATCCACGTTGCACACAATCACGTGGACACACACCATCCATGTCGCACACGCTCACATGGACACACATCATCCGCATTGCACATGCTCACGTGGACACACACATCATCCATATTGCACACACTCACGGGGACACACACCATCCGTGTTGCACACACTCACGTGGACACACACACATATGTGTTGCACATGCTCACATGGACACACATCATCTGTGCTAATGCTCTGTCTTCGATAGGCTCATAGAGGCTTAACCATCAAGTGGAGTTGGGAACTGACTATCCAGTAAAGAGGCCCTGACAGTGCACCTGGCAAGGGTCTTCTAGCCCACCCAGGAGGGCTGCGATGGGCCTTCTGACGTCTCCTGAGCGCTGAGAGAACCAGCGGGAGGGGAGGGAGGAAACTGTTTCCTTACTGTCCCAATGTAGGTCGAAGAGTGACAAGTTCGCTGAAGTCAACTACATGAGTTTTCAGAAAAGGTGTTTTCCTAATACGATAAAGGACATTTCAAAGAAAAGTCATCTCGTGTCCTTGGGGGGAAAAAGAGAACATTGTATTATTTACTTTTCCTCATTAAAATAACTTGAGATGTAGTGCCGAACCAGACACAAAAGGCCACATAATGTTTGATTCCATTGATATGAAATGTCCTTAATAGGTAAACCTACAGAGAAAGAAAGTAGATGAGGGGCTTTAGGGGCTGGAGTCAGGGAGGGAGGAAGGCAGTTGCTATTGGGCAGGGGTTTCCCTTAGGAGAGATGAAAAATGACCAGTTAAGAATCTTATATCTAACAAGGTTGTCTTTCAAAAAATGAGGGTGGCTTTAGAATATCCACAGATAAACAGAACTGGAGAGAGCTTGTAATCAAGAGACCAACTTTGCAGGAAATATTAAAGGGAGTGGTACAGCCTGAAAAGAAAATATAGGAAAGAGAGGCTTTGAAGAGTCTAGAAATGAAGATTATATCAGTAAAAGTAAATAAAGTGTCAAAAGAGTGATGAAAATAAAATATGACAGATAAAACCCAAAGGTCAAAATGGGTGGAATAAGAAATGTTTTCACAGTAATAACACTCAATGTTAATGGATTAAGCTCCCCAATCAAAAGACAAAGACTTGCAGAATGGATAAGAAAATATGAGCCATCTATATGCTGTCTACAAGAGACTCAGCTTAGACCCAAGGATACCAATAGTTTTGAAAGTGAAAGTCTGAAAAAAGATACACACACATGCAGCAACCACAACAACAAAAAGCTGGAGTAGCTATGCTTATATCAGAGAAAATATACTGTAACAACAAAACTGTTATTAGAAACAAGGAAGAATATCATATATTAATAGAAGGGACAATTCCCCAAGAAGAAATAACAATCATAATGTATGTGCATCTAACCAGGGTGCACCAAATTACATGACAAAGCACTGGCAAAACTGAAAGGAGAAATAGATATATCTACATTAATAGTTGGGGACTTCAATACACCTCTATCAGCATTGGACAGAATATCTAGGCAGAGGATTCATTAAGAAACAGAGAGTTTGAATAATGTGATAAATTGGCTAAACCTAATAAACATACAGGACATTGTACCCCAAAACAGCAGGATATGCATTCTTCTCTGTTCATGAATCTTTCTCAAGGACAGACTATGTTGGGTCACAAAGCAGAGCTTAATAAATTCAACAGGATTGAAATTATACAAAACACTTTCTCTGATCATAATGGAATAAAGATGGAAGTCAATAACAGGTTGAAAAAGGGAAAATTCACAAGTATATGGAGATTAAACAACATACTCTTAAATATTCAGTGGACAAAGAAGAAACTGTGAGAGAAATCAGTATATATCTCAAGTGAAATGAAAGCAAGAATGCAACATATCAGAATCTGTGGGAGGCAGCAAAGGCAGTGGTGAGAGGGAAATTTATAACTCTTGATGCTTACATTAAAAAAAGAAGAAATAGCTAAAATCAATGAACCAACTACACAGCTAAAGGAACTAGAAAAAGAAGAGCAAACTACTCCCAAAGCATGCAGAAGGAATGAAATAACAAAGATCAGGGCAGATATCATTGAAATTGAGAACAAAACAGCAACAGAATTAATGAAACCAACAGTTGGTTCTTTGAGAAGATTAATAAAATTGAAAAACACTTACCTAGACTGACAAAGAAAAAAGAGAAAATGCAAATAAATTAAATCATAAATAAAAATGGGGACATTACTTCTGACACCACAAAAATAAAAGCGGTCATAAGAGGATACTATAAACAGCTGTACATCAACAAAGCAGACAATATAGACAAAATGGAAAAATTCCTAGGAATGTACAAACAACCTACACTGACCCTAGAAGAAATAAAAGACCTCAATAAACCAATTACAAGTAAGGTGTTTGAAACAGTCATCAAACAACTCCTCAAAATGAAAAGCCCAGGACCAGATGGTTTCACAGATGAGTTCTGCCAAACATTCAATGAAGATTTAAAATCAGTTTTCCTCACATTCTTCCAAAAATTGAACAGGAATCAAACTTATCCTATGAAGCCAATATCACCTTGCGGTCACCCCTCGGGCTGAAGTGTGGTTTGCTGGCCTGGCGGGGGAGCAGCCGCGGTAGGCCTAATTCCGCTGCCCCCATAATAGGGTGGTTGGTCGGGCCCACCACCACCCCTGAAGGAAGCTCGGCATGGGCGCAGAGTGCCCTCGGGTCTTCCCTTCTCGGCAGCCATGCTTCCGTGGCCGCCCCTCCTCCCAGATGACGCCACCCGATGCCTTGTGGGGCGGCACCCTTCTTCTTCCTTCTCCCTGCGCAGGCGCAGGGTGGATAATTCCAGTCTACCCTTTTCCCCTCCCCCGACAGCAGCAACAGCCAGGCGTGGGCGGAAAAATCCAGTCTGCCCTTTTCCCTCCCCCCGACAGCAGCAACAGCCAGGTGTGGGCGGGAAACTCAAGTCTGCCATCCACCCCAGCAACAGCAGCCACCAATCCCTAAACCCTGCCCCTTCCCCCAGCAACAGCGACAGCCAATCCCTAACCACCACCCCTCCCCATCCAATCAGAACAGGGCGTGGCTTCGACCAATCAGCCTTCCCCAGCCCCTATAAAACTGTTGCCTCTCCCTCAATAAAGTGGACTTGCATGTTTACCTTGTCTCCGCGGTAGTTTTTCTGCCGTGTGCCCTCCAGTCCTGAGAGCCCCCAACAAGGGCCTGGCCTCCCTTGTCCCCAGTTCGTCGCCTGCTTCTCCAGGCGACCCCCTCATCACCGGCTTCACCGGGCGACCCCGTCAACCAAACCGCACAACCCCTTGTGAGACCGATCCCTCGTCTGCTGCCGGACCGACCCCTCGTCCCAAGTGGGACCGACCCCTCGTCCCAAGTGGGACCGACCCCTCGTCCAGAGCTGGACTGACCCCTCGTCCGCAGCCAGACCCCACCTCTACCAACCGAGCAAGCCGCCGCATCACCTAAATACCAAAAACAGATAAAGATATTCCAAAAATTGAAAATTAGAGACCCATTTCCCTAATGAATACAGATGCAAAGATCCTCAGCAAAATATTTGCTAATTGAATCCAACAACCTACTAAAAGAATTATTCATCATGTTCAAGTGGGTTTTATACCAGGCATGCAAGGATGGTTCAACAAAATAAAATCAATCAGCATAATACATCACATTAATAAATCAAAAAAGAAAATTCACAAGATCCTATTGATTAATGCAGAAAAGGCATTTGACAAAATACTGCATCCTATCTTAATAAAAATATAATGAAAAATAGGAATTGAAGGAACTTTCTCAACATGATAAAGGTCATATATGAAAAACCCATAGCTGACATTGTGCTCAGTGATGAAAGTCTGAAAGTTTTCCCCTTGAGATAGAGCAAGAGCAAGATAAGAATATTCACTGTCACCATTGTTTAATATGATGCTAAGGTTCTAGCTAGAGCAATCAGGCAAGAAAACAAAAAAGACACCCAAATGGAAAGGAAAAAGTAAAACTTTCACTATTCACAGAGGATATGATTCTATACTTAAAAAGGTCCAAAAACCTACAACAAAGGTGCTAGAGCTAATAAACAATTTCAGTAGAGTGTCAGGATGCATGATCAATATGCAAAAATCAGTGGTGTTTCTATAAACTAGTAATGTGCAATCTGAGAAGGACGGGGGAAAATTTCATTTACAACAGTGACTAAAACAATCCAATATTTAAGAATAAACTTATCTAAAGATGTAAATGATCTGTATTCAGAGAACTACAATGCATATTGCTAAAATAAATCAAAGAAGACCTATATAATTGGAAGAACTTTCCATGCTCATGGATTGGAAGACTAAATATCATTAAGATGTCAATTCTACCCAAATCAATGTACAGATTCAATACAATCCCGACAAAAATTCCAGCAGCATTTTTTAAAGAAATGGAAAAACAATTATCTACTTATTTGGAAGGGAAAAGGATCCTAAAGAGCCAGAAACATCTTAAAAAGGAAGAATGAGGATGGAGGACTCTTACTTCTGGGCTTTAAATCATATTACCTAGCTACAGAGGTAAAGACAACATGGTACTGGCATAAAGATAAACACAAAGACCAATGGTACTAAATTGATAATTCAGAAACAGCTGCTCACATCTATGGTCAAGTGATTTTTGACAAGCCTGTCAGACCCATCTGGCTGTGGCTGAGCAATCTGTTCAACAAATGATGCTGGATAGTCATATCCAAAAGAAAGAAAGAGGACCCCTAGCCCACACCTTACACAAAAATTAACTCAACGTGGGTCAAAGACCTAAATGTAAAAGCTAGGACCATAAAATTTCTAGAAGAAAATGTAGGGAAATATTCAATACCTGGTGGCAGATAGTTGATCTTAATCCTTACACCCAAAAGCATGGTAAATGGAAAAAAAAACACACACAAAACAAAACCATGAGTAAATGAGACCTCCTCAAACTTGAACACTTTTGTGATTCAAAGGGCCTTGTCAAAAACATTAAAAGGCAGGAAATATTTGGAAACCATATATTTGATAAGAGTTGATTACCGTTCTACATAGAGAGATCATACAATTTAACAATAAAAGAGCAAGCGATCCAACTGAAAATTGGGCAAAAGATCTAAATAGACATTTCTCTAAGAGGAAATACAAATGGCCAAAAAGCTCATGAAAATGCTCAATATCACTAGCTGTTAGAGAAATGCAAATTGAAGTGAAGATGAGATACCATCTCACATGGCATACAATGACCTTTGTTTAAAAAAAAACAGAAAACAGTAAGTGCTGGAGAGGATGTAGAGAAATAGGAACTCTCCTTCAGTGTTGCTGGGATTGTAAAATGGTGCAGCCTCTGTGGAAGATGATTTGGAAGTTCCTCAGGTAGCTAAATATAGAAGTGCTAATATGATCCAGCATTTCCTCTACTAGGAATATATCCAGAACTGAAAACTGTGACATGAACAGATATTTGCACACCAATGTTCATAGCAGTGTTATTCACAATTGCAAAAAGATGGAAACAGCCAAGTGTCCATCAAATAATGAATGGATAAACAAAATGCAGTATAGACAAATGATGGCATACTATGGTGCAGTAAGAGGAAATGAAATAGTGCCACATACAATAACATGGATGAATCTTGAAGACATTATGCTAAGTGAAACAAGCCAGACACAAAAGGGCAAATATTGCATGGTCTCGCTAATACAAACTAAATATAAATGCATGGAGTTAAAACATAGAGTATAGATTTTTAGTAGATAAGAGGAGGCCTGTGATGGAGTATCGATGCTTAATTTATGCACAAGTTTCAATGAACTTGACTGAGAAGCATGAAAATGGATAGAGTTGATGGTAACACATTATAGTGAGTAGCAGCTGATTTATAAATGAGATTGTGGCTGAGAAGGGTAGTCTAGGGATGTAAATGTCAAATGACAGAAAGCTAGAGAATAATCTAGGGACTGATTAATACAGTGAATCCAGACATGGATGAGAATTGTGGTTAGTAGTACAAATGCAAGAATGTTCTGTGAGCTACAATGGATGTATGTCACTATTGCAACATGGTGGGGATGTGCAGAAGCATGGGAAAAGGCAACTAATGTAACCTATGGACTATAGGTAACAGAAATACTATGATATTCTTGCATCAATGCCAAAGATGTACTGTGTTAATAATAGGAAGGTATGGGGAAAATATGCCAAATGTACACTATGGAGTATAGTGATAATAGTCTGATGATATTATCTCACATCTGTAACAAATTTTCCACAAGGGTGAGGTATGTTGACAAATGGGTGCTCTATGGGAATTCTACACATGTGCATGATTGTTTTGTAAGTTCACAACTTCTGTAATAAAAATATATTTTAAAAAATATAAAATAAGGACTTCTAATGGCTGTCAATGAGGTGTTCACACAAACACTCATAAAGGTAACAATTATAGAATATGCACAAAATAACAAAAAAAATCACCTATTAAGAGGGACTGAGAAGAGTCTAAAAGCAGGTAGAGGCAGAGAAAGAAGTATATGACTATGTAACTGTTTTCTTAACTACCAAGGCTATGGCTACAGGGACAGGGAAACACAGCTTTAGCAGTGTGGCTTAGCAGCTTGAGCTTGGAGGGGTAACAGAGAGCAGTTGGAAACTTAAAGTGACTACTCTGGAAGCAAGAAAATCAGGAAAGATGAGACTAAAGGTTTGTATGTAAATGCTGTCCAAAGAATTGATGAACTGCCAAAATACGCAGGCACAGATACCAGAGAGTCAGGCTAATAAAATTTAGTAACTGGGGGCTCTTAGGACTGAGCATTTATCAACCACTGCATGCTTTGGGGGAACTGAGTTTTCAGTTTGAGTCCAGGCAAGTTAACTCTATTCTGGAAGAAGAAAATAAACAACCCTCTGAAGAGCACAATAGAAATAAGTCTCAATAATTCATTACCTGCAATGTTCACTTCAACAGAAAATTACTGAACATAAAGGAAACAGAAAAATGTGACCATAATCTGGAAAAAGTTAGTCAATGAGAACTCATTCCAAGTGGTTCCAGATGTGAGAAATAACAGGCAAGGATTTGAAAGTAGCTGTAAAAATATGTTTAAAAAATTGAATGGAAACATTATCTTAATAAGGGAACCAAAAAAGAATCTCTGTGAATAAAAGAAAACAACAAAACAATGGAAATACAAGATATGAAATATATACAAGAATGAAATGTATAATAACTTAAATGCACTCAGCAACAGGTTGGAAAGAAAAGAATCAGTGAAGTAGAAAGGTCAAGAGATACTACACAATCAGAAGAAAAGAGAGAAAAATGATCGAAGAAAATTAACAAAACCTGTGAGATATTATCAAGCAGTCTAAAATACATATAATTGGAGCCCAGAAAGAGAAGAAAGGTCCAGAATAAAACTGAAGACCCTCATGCAGAATCAGTGTTGGAGTCGATGGACCTGAGGGTATCGGGAATGAAAGACAAAGAAAGATTGGGTTCAGGGGATCTGCAAGCATTGAAGTCTCAAGCTCATCAGACAAGTTTATTAATCTCAGGGGCTTCTTTATATACCCCAAGCAACTGTGAGAACCAGCACCTATTCTAGCTAACTATTCCCATGACCTCATTCTAAATAACAGAGTACACAGTGGATAAGATAGTTACCAAAGCTCGTAATGTTCTATTATATTATTGAAACAAATATACTCATTAATGTTGTTGCCCAGGTTACTTGAGATATCGAGTCTGGGTTCTGCTGGAATGTTATGTTTCCCAGAGAGATTAGCCACCTGCACGTATATCTCCAGGGACAGCATGACCCAGTGGTCAGAAAGTAACTTGCTTCCATGGAAACAACATGCCTTTGTTTCCCACAATCAACACAAAGAAAACCACACATATCTATTTAGTGAAACCGCTAGAATCCAAGATAAAGAGAATGTCTTAAAAGCAGTCAGGAAAAGGAACCCTCTGCATAGGGAGAATCACATATCAATGAGGTTGACTTCCCTTCAGAAACACTGGAGACAGAAACAGCAGGGTTTTGCAAAGATGGCAGAGTAGGGAGATCCAGGACTTAGTCATTCCTCCAGAGCTGCTATTAAACAGTCAGGAACTGTCTGAAACAGCTGTTATGAATCTGTGGAGGGCAGGAGACCAGCATTGCACAGCATCCAGGCAAGAGTGGGAGGACGAGGATGATAAATCATGGTAAAGAACCGTAAATTTCTCTCGCCACCTCATGGCTACTGGCATCCATCCCCACTCTCAGAGCAGGCAATTGTGGGGTCCTACCACTGATTACATTACTGGTGACAGAAAGGGACACAAAAATCCTCTTCTCCAAGAGCATGGTGGGCACAGCTGGTCACAGATCATGGGTTTTGATTAGAGACTTCAGATCCCTTGGGCCCCAGCTCTGAGGTGGGCATTGTTCCAACCCACCCTGGACAAAGGCCATGACAGCTGTGGTTTCAGCCTGCCCTGGACAAAGGCTGTGGCAAAGGAAACTTAAAGATGCTATTCTTCCTCAGTGCAATGGGGAAGAGTCAGCTGAAGGGCTGCATTTGCCTGGCAGGCCAGGAAAGCTCGGCTTTGGGGAGCCATGGAGGAAGCTCTTGGTGCCCTTCCTGACCCCCTTCCCAGGGCTTGATGGAGTCGTGTTTGTGTTTCTTCACTGAATCCTGGCCCTATTTCAGTTGGGAAAGATGAACTTGGGAAAGTCTCCTCAGGATGTGTCTCTCCTCCCAGCATTTGCCCTCCAGGCAAAAGCAGCCTGAGACAATGAAAGGTGTGTAATCAATAACAGAGGGAGAAATGAAAAATTCACAAATATGTGGAAAATAAACAATTTGGGACAAAGACTTGCTTGTTTCAAACACCTGGAAGAGGCAGGTCTGTCTTCTGGGAAAAATAGGGGAAAATCAAACCCCTGTAAACAGGAGAACTCCAAAACAACCAAGAAGCAAAAGACCAGGACAAGACAGGCCTGGAAAGACAGGGAGCTCCCTGCACACTGTACTAGCCTTGGACAGCCCTTCCTGATAGAAGGCTGGAGCACAAGACAATATATGTCTTACCACAGGCTGCTTTAAAAAAATCAAGAAACAGACATCTCAGGGAATAAATCCCAGAGTTAACATTTTAAATATTAAAATATACAGTGTGCAAAAAAAAGTGTGCAAGGCAAATCAAGAAACAGGAAATTATGGAAGAGGATATAAGTCCAGAAAACACCAAATGAAAATGACCAGAAATGAGGACATACCAAACAAAACCTTTAAAACAATATTTTAATTGAAAGAAACCAGGCACAAATTACTACATTTTTTTCCATTTATATAAGATGTAACTATAAATACATTTGTATAGATGGAATTAGACTAGTGGCTATGCAAAGCTGGGGAAGAATAAAGTGATTGAAAGGTGACTGCTAAGGATTGTTTTGGTTTTTTTTTCTTTTTGGAATAATTGAAAATGTTCTAAAATTGATTGTGGTGATGAATGCACAATTCTGTGATTATGCTAAAAGCCATTGACTGTACACTTTGAATGGATTTTTTGGTATCTGAATATATCTCAATAAAACTTCTTTAAAAAGTAAATAAAGTAAAATGCTCAAGGAGATGAAGGAAAATACAGAGAAAGAATTTAAGTACACCAAGAAAACAGTGAGCGACAATATCAGAATCATAGTAAAGAGAAATTTTAAAAAGGACTCAAGCAGAACTACTAGAATTGAAGACAAATAATGAAATAAAAAATTCCCAGGAGGGTTACAAGAAC
Organism: Dasypus novemcinctus; assembly: GCF_030445035.2. Lineage (NCBI taxonomy): Eukaryota > Metazoa > Chordata > Mammalia > Cingulata > Dasypodidae > Dasypus > Dasypus novemcinctus. Next base: position 108,485,847 of record NC_080678.1, on the reverse strand, counting down.
AGATTGGTCTGGCAGAAGAAAAGAATAATCACGTCAAAGACAAGACACTTGAAATTAGTCAGGCAGAGGAACAGAAAGAATAAACTTATATAAGGTGAAAATAGCCAAAAACAACTCTGGGACACTATCAAGCATAACAATAATCACATTAAAGTAGTACCAGAAGGAGAAGAGAGAAAAGGAAAGAAGGAATATTCAAAGAAAAAATGATGAAAAACTTCCCAAACATAGCAAAAGACCTGAATAGACATATCCAAGAAGCCCAGAGACCACCAAACAGAATAAACATGAAGAAAAGACACCCTGTCATATATTGATCACACTTTCAAATGCAAAGGACCTCTGGGCATCATCTCTTTCATCCTCTCAGGTTCTCTTTCCATGTCTGTGCTCAACTGATTCCAGCCTCCAGTCTCTGGGACCTCTCTCTCTCTCTCTCAGCCTCCTGGCAGTTTCTGTCTCTGTCCCCTTTTACTGTCTGTCTCTGGTTTCAGTCCTCCATTTATAGAGGACTCCAGCAAGAGGACCAAGACTCACCCCAGGTCACTCCTCCCTGAAGCAATAACAACCAAAGTCCCCAAAATGAATCCAATCCAGTCAAAGGGTCTCACACCTGCAGGGATGGACTAGTTCCAAGAACATGATCTTCTCTTGGGTCCACAAAAAGCATCAAATCATCACACACATTTTATAGTTGTTACATCTTTTTTCTTGAATTTCCCCCTTTTATCAGCATATAATGATCATCTTTGTCCCTTGTAACTCTTTTTGACTCAAAGTTTCTTTTAGTTGATATTTATATAGTTACCCCAGCTTTCCTGTGGCTACTACTTGCATGGTTCATATTTTTACATCCTTTCACTTTCAACCTACTTGTATCTTTGAATTTAAGATGAGTCTCTTGCAGACAGCATAGAGTTAGGTAATGATTTTTTAAATCCATTCTCCCAATTTTTGCCTTTTGAATGGAGTGTTTAATTCACTTATGTTTAAAGTCACTACTGATAATGTGGGACTCTCTTCTGCCTTTTTACTATTTAGCCTTTGTATGTCTTATACACTTTTCCCCCTCAATTATTCTGTTAATGCCCAATTTTATATGTATTTGATTTTGGGGTTTGTACCATATTGAATGCTTTCTCTTTTCTACCTGGATATATTTTTCATCTCTTTTTCTTGTGATACCACGGGGTTAAAATTTAACATCCTAAGTATATAACAATCGTATTTGGCTTGATGCCAACTTAGCTTCAATAACATACATATATATTTTTCGTATACCTCTTTTCCCCCACCTTTGTTTTACTAGGTATACCTTATATATTCATACATAGTATGTCCCAAATCATGCATTTATCATTACTTTTTTGTGCAGTTGCATTTTAGCAATTGTAGGAAGTACGAAGTGGAGTTACATACCAAACAATACATTACAGTACTACTGGCATCTATAATTACCCAAATGGTTATCTTTACCACAGGTCTTTATGCAGCACTGAATCACTGCCTAGTGTCCTTTCTTTTCTGTCTGAAGAACTCCATTTATTATTGCTTAGAGGGCAGGTCTAGTGGTGATAAACTCCTTCAGATTTAGTTCATCTGAGAATGTCTTAATCGTACCCTCATTTTTGAAAGAGAGTCACACTAGATATAATTTCTTGGTTGGCAGTTGTTTTCTCAAACTATTTCAATCCACTATCTTCTCACCTCCATGATTTCTGATGAGAAATTGGTACAGTCTTATTGAGACTCCCTTGTACTTATGTTGTTTTTCTCTTGTAGTTTTCAGAACTCTCTTTGTCATTTTCATTCAATAGTGTGATCAGTACATGATGGGTTTTTTTTTTTCCTTCATATTTATCCCATTAGATATTCTCTGGGCTTTTTGGATGTGCATAATCACATCTTAAGTTTGGGAAGTCCTCTGTCATTATTTCTTTGACTATTCCTTCTGCCCCTTTCTTTCTTCTCTTTCTGGAACTCCCATAATGTATATATTGTTATGTTGCCCCGGAGATGTCTTTGGTTCTTTTAGCATTTTACAATTCTTTCTTCTTTCTGCTCCTCAGCCTGACTCATTTCAAGTGTCTTGTCTTCAGGTACACTGATTCTTTCTTCTGCCAGCTCCTATATGTTCTTTTAACCCTCCTGGGAATTTTTCATTTCAGTTAGTTATTGTGGTATTCAACTCCAGTAGTTTTGTTTGCTTCCTTTTTAAAATTTCGATCTCTTTACCAAGAATCCCATGTTGTTCATTCATTGTTTTCCTGATATTGTTTAGTTCTTTCTCTGCATTTTTGTTAATCAACTTGAACACTTTTAAGATCACATTTTTTAAGTACTTCATTTAGTATGCCCACATTCTGCTCTTCTTCATTGGTGTTTTCTAGATTTTTATCCTCTTCCTTTGGATAGGCCATGATTTCCTGTTTGATTGTCTTGTACTCTTTTGTTGCATACTTTAAATTTTAATACTTCAAGCAGTTAAGTCTGGAAGTTGTTCTCTTAATTTATGTTTCTTGGTTTTGTAACCAACTTACGATAAGAAAGAGATTTTCTTGAGCTTCAGTCCTTCTTTCAGGGAGGGCCGCCCAAGGCAAACACAGTGTGCAGGATTTTCCCTGTCTTTCTGGGCCCTGTCTTGTCCTGGGCTTTTACCTGTTAGGGGTGGTGTTGAAGCAATGGCCATAGCAATCCCTCTCTATGGTGGACCAATACAGTGTTCAGAGCTAGGACCAGCAATCCAAATTCCCTATCAAAAGCTACAATCAGCACTCAGCCTTGCTTCCTCCCTGTCTTTAGGGAGGAGGGATTTCACATCCCTCTCTGACCACAGCACCAGGTAGGAACTGGACCCAAGGTGGCTCAGCTCAAGGGTGCAGGACACATGCTGACCATCTTTACAGAGTGACAATTCTTTACTGCAGTTTCTCAGTCTCTTCCTCCCATTCTTCCTTGGATACTGTACAATGCTTCTCTGGACTCTGGAGCCACAGAACAACTGTTTCAGACAGTTTCTGCCTGTTTAATAGCTGTTTTAGGAGGAAGGGTTAGTCTGGGGACTCACTACTCTGCGATCTTCCTGGAAGTTCCAAGTCTATGTCTTTTGATTGGGAAGTTTAGTACATTTACATTCAGAGTAATTACTGATAAGGCATGGCATACTTAGCCAATTTGTTCTTTTTTTCTTATACATCTTATATCTTTTTTCCCCTCTTTTCCTTTATTGCAGACTTCTTTTGTGTACTTTTCATCTTTTGTGAAGTAGTGGATTGATCTCTTTCTCATTTCTGTTTCTGTATATATTTCAGATACTTTCTTTGTAGTTATCCTGAGGTTTGTACTAAACAACCTAAGTCTATAATTTACTGTCTCAAAAAATACCAACTTAGCTTCAATACATACATAGTCTCTGCTCCTTCACACTTGTTTCCCCCTCCTCATATTTTTGTCTCATATTGCCTCTTTATATTTTGCATGTCCTAAATGTGGAAATATTATTTTTATTCAATTGTATTCTTAATATTGTAGGAAATTACGAGTGGCATTACACACTGAGGATACCATACTATAGAATTTTGCATTTACCCATGTAATGTCTTTTCTGGGTGATCGTCACTTCTTCATACTTCTCCAAACTACTCTCTTCTGTATTTTCCTTTCAACCTGAAGAATTCCCTTTTGCATCTCTTAAAGGGAAGGTCTCTTGGTGGCAAATACTCTCTGTTTTTGTTTATCTGTTAATGTCTTAAATTCTTCCTCCTCTTTAAAGGACAGTTTCTCTGGATAAAGATTTTTGGCTGGCAGTGTTTCTCTGCTTTCTAGGGGACTTCTTTGTATGCTTGGTCACACTGACCCTTAGGGACCCACCTTGAGATTATTTGGTCTTGGGTTTTGTGCCTGGGTGTGCATGGGACTCCAATATGCTTCATGGATTGCTCTGTGGGGGGCAGGAGGTGCCCAGGCTGGAGCATTGCCACTGAGTGTCTCTCACACTTCGTGGGACCAAGTGGGAGCAAGTTGATGCCGCTCTCCTACCTCTCCCTTTTTTTGGGTTTGTTTGTTTTTTGCTTTGATTCAGCATTTGTCGTATCTTCTTCCAGTCTCTGTCCTCCTCCAGCATTCTCAGTGAGTTGAATTTGCACTTTAATTTAGCTGTTTCTAAGGGGAAACATGTCTGGGGACAGCATTTTTTTTAAAGATTTATTTATTCATTTATTTCTCTCCCCTTCCCCCCACCCTGGTTGTCTGTTCCCTGTGTCTAATTGCTGCATCTTCTTTGTCCACTTCTGTTGCTGTCAGCAGCATGGGAATCTGTGTTTCTTGTTTTTGTTGTTGCATCATCTTGTGTGAGCTCTCCGTGTGTGCGGTGACATTCCTGGGCAAGCTGCACTTTTTTCATGCTGGGTGGCTCTCCTTATGGGATGCACTCCTTGCACGTGGGGCTCCAAGGAGTGGCATGGCACTCCTTGGGTGCATCAGCACTGCACATGGGCCAGCTCCACATGGGTCAAGGAGGCCCGGGGTTGGAGACAGCATCTTGATATCCCAAGCGCTACTTATTTTCAATAGTATTGAAGAAATTTTATCTTCCTGAGAAATGCTGTGTAAATTCAATGTTACTGAATCAAAACTTGTTTTACTCCAAATGATAACTCCCTCACTTAACTTGATTTCTGTGTTTGGCTTATGATTTTTCAATGTCGTCTGTATATATTGAAGTAAGTATGCATAACAGTTTGTGTAATTAAAATTTTGTTCAAAATTTTCATTCATAAAATATACCAAAACTATAAATTTCATGGTATGAGTTCACTGAATATAAATAAAGTACATAATTATTAAGTTGTGTTGATTCAGGAGTTGCTTTAGGATGAGGTGTTACCTTGGGACCCTTTGTTAATAGACTAATTACACAGCAACGGCTTTAAAAGTGAAAAAGTGTGACAACTAACCACAGCATTGAAGATACTCAGAAATTTAAAATAATGGAGAATTTCAGTCGTGGGTAAGTCCTAATTAGATACTGTTAGAGGTTTGCAGTAATTAACAAGCTGTAACTCAGTTTCCCCCAATCTGGGGAAAGGCTAATCCCATCCCCCATAAGCCTAAGTGTCCAAGGGCATGGCGCTTCCCACAAATTAAATAAAGAAAGCACACAGAGATGGGATAAAGGGAAATGGAAACCTTCCCTACCTACATACCAGAGGAAGATAAAATTCCTACAGAACAAAGAAATATCTGTTCCTGCAGCATTCCAGGAAACCACAACTCCATAACCCACTATCTTCTAGTCACTATCAGGGAAAGTTCCACCTCTAAGGGTTTCCCATTGGCCCCTGCACTTCACTCAGACCCTCAACCCTCTCCCACCAACTATCACTTCCCTGCCTAGGAAAGTTCTTTATAAATCCAAATCCCCCTTTCCAGGGGTGGGCTGAAGTCTCTCTTCAGACCCCCACCATGCTGGTGGGGACGCTGAAGTCTGTTCTTCAGACCCCCTCCATTGGGAGAGCTTCTCAATAAATCTTCATCTATAGTCAATTAGTCTCTGTATCCCCATAAGCGCCGTGTTTTCTCCAACAGCTACTAATTGAATTAAAGTAGAACTTTCCTATACTGAAAATATCAGAGACTATTTTATTTAACTAAGCTGAAAAATTAGAAATTAGATTATTTGTATTGGAGGCCTAGAGAACATTAACAAAAAGTCTTAGGTGGCTTTAACCCCTGTGAGGAACCGGTAGGATCCAGAACAGTGTATCCTAATTGTATACCACCTGCATCCATTAGTACATGCCAGCAAGGGTAGAACCTATAGGAGAAGAATAAAATTATGTGGGAGTCCTTGGTTATCTACACTGGCAAGAAATATTTTATGCTACACATTAAAAACATAACAGCCTTTTTCTTTACCATAAGCAAGGCCATAAAACCTTGAGCATTTAGGAACAGAAAACCATACACCTGTACATAATTTAAATTGGAGAAGATAGCCAGTTGGATTTCTGCCTGTGGGATGATCAAACACTCCACAGTTAGAGCAGGTTTGTCATATAAATATAAGTTTATCACTGAGGTTCTAATTAATTGGAGTCTTTTTCAGAAGAAGATGTGAATGGCGCATGAAATATCAAAGTAGGAACTGTCAACAAGGGCAACTGGCACAAAAGTGATTTCATACAGCTTTTTATTCCTGAAATTCTACCATCAGCTGATCCCATGGTTTGTGAAAAACAGTATCTTCTGCTGTAGATTCATCCATGCATCCAAAACTCATTTAGTCTCTTCCCACTGGGAAGATGAATTATGCATGCATGTAAGTTACAGCGTTGACATGGGAAACAAATTTCCCATGTGTTTACCTATGATTTCTATCTCTATATCTACATTTATTTCTATCTATACATGTATCTACAATCTATAATCAATAAACTATTTCTATGTCTACATCAATGTCCATGTCTATGCCTATATATATATACACACACACAATCTTTAGCTATGTAATGTAAAATTATCTATATCTATACCTGTCTTTGTCTCTTTATTATCTGTATCCATTGCAATATATCATCTATATGTCTCTTGCTGCTGCTATCTGTATATCTACCATCTATCTAGTTCTATCATCTATCATCTATCATCTATCTACCCATCTATTACTTATCTATTTTCTACCTTAACATAAATTTACCTTTTCCTAATTATAATAGCAAACATCACATCCACCAATCAGACTAAGCCACCACTTTCAAATATGCAATGCAAGGAATAGCATGACTTGATACTGTGCATGATTCACTTATGCATGCCCCTTTACCCATGTTGCCTCACCTTATCCTAAACCATGCCCCTTGAAGCATCTTCCCCCAACTGCATAAATGTCTCAAGCCTCTTCAACTCAGGGAGACAGATGTGAGGTTTTTACCACCTGTCTCCTTGATGAGCACTTAAAAAAAACTATTTTCTCAAAATCCTAGTGTCAAGGCATTGACCTCTGTGCATGTCAGGCAATGAGCCCGTTCTGGGTGATAACAGTAGAGTTACTCAAGTCCTCTATTTCCTTGTTGAAGTGCAACTCAAATGTTGTATCAGTTATTGTTGGTTCATTGAAGTCTCCAACTATTAATGTAGAACTATCTCCTTCCCCCTTCAATTCTGTCAATTTTTGCTTCATGTATTTTGGGGTCTGTTTTGATGTGCATATATGTTTATAATTGTTATATATTCTTGCTGGATTGAACCTTTTATCAATATATAATATTCGTTGTCTCATATAACCTTTTTTTTTTACTGTAACTATTTTTTCTGAGAATAATAGCTCTCTTCTGAGTACTGTTTGCATGGAATGTATTTTCCACCCTTTTACTTTCAATTTTTTTTTTCTATGTACCTAAAGTGAATCTCTTACAGACAGCATATATATAGGTCATGGTTTTTTCCAATCTTCCATTGTCTAATAGGGGAGTTTAATCCATTACCATTTAATGTAGTAACTGAGAAAAAGAATTTAATTCTGCCATTTAGCTTTATGTTTTCTGTTTGTCTCGTATCCTTTTTATTTTGTTCCTCAATTACTACTTACTCCTTTTTTTGGATTTAGTTGCTTTTTCATAGTGTATCATTTTGATTTGCTTCTTTTTTCTTTCTCCCTGTATATTTTAATTATTTTCTTAATTGTTACCTTTTTGTTACAATTATTACCTTAAATGATAACAACTTAGTTAGACAAGCATCAACCTAGTTTCAGTATTATGCAAACTCAGGACTCCTACATGGCTCACCCACCCTTTTATATTTTTATTGTCTCAGATTACATTTTTATGCATTGTAGGCCCAGTGACATATATTTATATATTTTTTTATTTTTCACACATTTGCCTGTTAAGTCATGTGGGGAAGGATGGTTACAAGTTCAAAGTACATGTTTTTATATTTACCTATATAGTTATCTTTACCAGTGTTCTTTATTCCATCTTATGGCTCAAATTACTGTCTAGTGCTCTTTTATTTCAACCTGAAGGATTCTCTTTAGCTTTTCTGATATGGTAGGTCTACTGTTAATGTTTCAGCTTTTGTTTATCTATAATTTGTTCATGTTTTCCTTTCTTCTTAAAATTTAAATTTACTGGATACATAATTCAATCAAATTATTCATTAAGGACTTGAAATATGCCACCCCACTCTCTTCTGGCCTCCTTGGTTTCTGATGGTTTCTGATGAAAAATCTGCTGTTACCCTTATTGGGGATCCCTTGTTTGTCATACGTCTCTTCTCTCTTGATGTTTTCAGCATCCTTTTTGTCTTTGGATTTTGACAATTTCTCTCTAATGTTTCTTGGTGTAGCTCTCTTAAGAGTCTATCTTTCTTGCATTCGCTGAGCTTCCTGGATGTGTATGTTCATGCCTTTCATCAGATTTGGGAAGGCTTTAGCTACTTTTCCTTCAAATACTTTTTCTACCCCTCTCTACCTTTCTTGTCCTTTTGGGACAGGCACCCACAGAGCACTCCACCCAACAAGAGCAGAATCACATTCTTCTCAAGTGCACATGGAAAGTTCTCCAAGGTAGACTGAATTTGAGTCCATAAACCAAACCTGAACAAATTTTACAAGACTGAAATCATACAATGTATGTTCTTCATCCACAATGGAATTAAATTAGAAATCAGTAATAGAAAAATATCTAAAAAATCCTCAGACATGTTGAAATTAAACAGCCCCAAGGAGTGGGGCCACTGCACACCATCTGAAGAGCTATTACTGTAACCGCAGAGGTGCTGGTGAGGAGAAGGAGCCTGTGAGTCTCTTTCCCACTGCTGGTGGGAGTGAAAACAGGGCAGCCACTTGGAAGACACCTTGGTTGTTTCTTATCATGTAAAGCACACACCTTGCATATGACTGAGCAATAACTCCACTTCCCTCTTCACCCCTGTACCCTACCGTGCCCCAACATTTCTTGGTAACACCCATTTGAATCCTTGGAAAACTTGAGAGTGGCTGCAAACCTCACTTCTCTCTCTTGCTTTCAGGGTTTCTATACTTTCAGGAGGTCTGCAGCCAATTTTTAAACAACTTAGCTGAATTATTCTCATCACTTTCATGGTACTTGGAGTGAAAGTCTATAATTTTTGGTGGTAGTCAAATGTTTTTCTTGCCTATAATAATTTAAATCATATTCCTGAAAGTTGCACAACAATTTAAATTGTTAAATTAAACTTCAGAAGAGTTTTTATTTGCTTTTTACTTTACATTTTAAATTTTTTCTTATTTTACAAGAACCACTTCACCTATGCTCAATAGAAGTATCATAAAAAAATATATGGACTTCCAGGAAGATGGCATCCAGGTAGAAGGGCAAAGCTCAACTCTCCCACAAATGACAGCAGATAAAGGGCAAAAGCCTACCTGAGGGAGCTGCTTTGGGGATCTATAGAACAGGAAGGTGCTACACATTATCCAGGAGGGAGTGAGGCACATAAAGAAGCCAAAGGAAAACCAACCATAAGTTACTCCCCCTGTGGCTGGAAATAGCACATATGCCCCACTCTCAAGGTGAAAAGACTTGACAAAACGCCTGGCTCACTGAAGCCAACTGAATGGGAGGGAGTGTTCCATAGGAGAAAGAGGGGTCTGGCAGAGGGTGGAGAGTGCTTTATTTTTGGTGAGTTTGGGCATCTGAACCCCTTTGAATCTCAAGAGACCCCAATCAGCACTGAGATGGCCCCAAGGAGAGAAGAGGGGGGATCTGATCAGTCAGGCTGTCACAACCAGCTGCCCTGGCAGAAAGGAATTAGGTCAGTAAGGATGTGGAGACAGTCACATATTCAGCCTGGCTTAGCAAACTATTGGAAACCTAACTCGCCTGAGGGAACAGGGGTAGAAAGACCCAGATAAACTTTCAGAGGCCTAGTAAATCTGGGTGGCAGATGTAGCTCAGTGGAGGAATTCTTTCCTTGCATACAGAAGGTCCCTGGTTTGATTCCTGGTACATCGGAAGAGAAGGGAATCTGCCAGATTATCAGTCAGTACTTTATGACGGGATGCATAGACAGATTTTTTTCTGTTTTAGATTGTCTTGAATCTGTTATTTTTCATTAGTTCTTTTTCTTCTTTTTTTCTTCTTCTTTATTTTAATTGTTAAAACCAGGTACATCATCTGTAGAGGATAGGCTGCAGGGTGATTAATTGATCAGTTCTGGCAGTCTGAGAAGCTCCTTAAGGGCCTAAGAGGGAATGCTATTTTTCCTGGTTGTTTGTATTTGTTTGTTTGTTGTTGTTTCCTGTTTGGTGTCTTTCCTCTTTCTTTGTTTCTTTTTTTTCGTTTCCTTACTTTTCAACCTACTTTATTTCTTTTCTTGCTTCACTTTCCTATCTTCTGTCATCTATTGTTTTTCTTTCATTCCAACTCTTCTTGTTTGGCCTTCATTTTTTATTCTCTCTCTCTCTCTCTCTCTCTCTCTCTCTCTCTCTCTCTCTCTCTCTCTCTCTCTCTCTCTCTCTCTCTCTCTCTCTTCTTTTAACCTTCCTTCTCCTCTTTCCAGCTTTTGAATTCAGTCTATTCTTTTTTCTCTATTTTGTTTTTTGTTTCATTTTTTTCTATTCCACCTTTTTAATTCTTATTTCTTTGTATTTTTTAAAGATTTTTTACTCATATTACTTATTTACCTATCTCTTGTATGGCTCCTCTTCTACTTTTATTATTATTATTACTATTCTTCTTTATCTCTTCTTGTCTCTTTCCTTTTCTCTGCCCCTAATATTTTTTTTCAAGGGAACACAGACAAATGCAAGTATATAGATTAAGAGGAACCAAGTGTCAAAAAGGAAACTTACCACACACACACACACAAAGACTCCAAAAAAATAAAACCCTAAAGTAGAAAGAGAATCTAATCAACTTAATAAGTACATCAAGATAAACAGATGTCTAGACACCAACAAAAAATTACAAGCCATGATAAGAAACAGGAAGACATGGCTTAGTCTAATAAACAAACCTAAAAATAGGAAGAGATGCAGAATGTGGAAAAACTAATCAGGGATGTCCAAACAAATATCATTAATCAGTAAATGAAGTGAAGGAAGAGAAAGGATATTAAGAAGATGCTGGGAGAACATACTGAAGAAATTGTAAACACACATGAAAAGATAACAGACCTGATGGTGAAGATAGGCACAGTGCAAGAAATAAAAAATACACTTAAGATGAAACACATAGCAGCAGATTTGAACAGAAAAGGAAAGAACTGATGTTAAAGACTGTGCATCTGAAATCAGACAGATAGTGGAACAGAGAGATAAAAAGATAGGAAAAATCAAGCAGGGACTTAGGGATTTGAATGACAACATGAAATGCACAAACATATGCATTATAAATATCCCAGAGGGAGAAGAGAAGTGGAAGAAGGCAGAAGGAGTGTTGGAGGAAATAATGGCTTAACATTTTCCAACTCTTTTTTTTAAGATTTATTTATTTATTTCTCTCCCCTCCCTCCCACCCCACCCCACCCCAGTTGTCTGTTCTCTGTGTCTATTTGCTGCATCTTGTTTCTTTGTCTGCTTCTGTTGTTGTCAGCGGCATGGGAATCTGTCTCTTTTTGTTGCATCATCTTGTTGTTGTGTCAGCTCTCCGTGTGCTTGGCACCATTCTTAGGCAGGCTGCACTTTCTTTTGTGCTGGGTGGCTCTCCTTCTGGGGCACACTCTTTGCGCATGGCACTCCCCTGCCTGGCGTACACCCCTGTGTGGCTCGGCACTCCTTGTGCACATCAGCACACATGTGGCCAGCTCCACATGGGTCAAGGAGGACTGGGATTTGAACTGCAGACCTCTCATGTGGTAGACGGATGCCCTAACCACTGGGTCAAGTCTGCCGCCCATTTTCCAACTCTTTGAGGTAAATGCATATTCAGGAAAAGCAGCACACTCCAAATATTATAAATCCCAGCAGGCCTACCACAGGACATATACTTATCAAATTGCCCAATGCTCAATAAAAAGAGAATTCTGAAAGCATCAAGAGAAAAGAGACCCATCACATACAAGGGAAGTGCAATAAGATTAAGTGATGATTTCTCATCCAAAACCATGCAGGCAAGATGGCAGTGGTATGACATAGCTGAAGTGCTAAAAGAAATATTTTCCAGCCAAGAATGCTGTACTCAGCAAAGTTGGTATTCAAAAATGAGGGCAAGTTCAAAATATTCACAGATAAAAGAAATAAAGAGAGTTTGTCAAAAGAAACCTACCCTTCAAGAAATAGTAACGGGAGTTCTTCACATTGAAAGGAAAAAACAGAACAGAGAGGGTTGAAGGAGAGTGTAGAAATGAAGATTATTGATAAGAATAAAAAAGATAAAAAGAAATAAAAACAACATATGACATACATAAACCTAAAAAATATGACTAATGTAAGTAATTCTTGACAATAATAACATTGAATGTTAATGGATTTAGCTCTCCAATCAAGAGACGCATTGACAGAATGGATAAGGAAATATGCTCCATCAATATATTGTCTACAAGAAACCCACCTTAGACCCAGGGACACAAGAAGGTTGCAAGTGAATGGGTGGAAAACAATTTTATATACTAACAATAACCAAAAAAGGGCAGGAGTAGCTATATTAATAATGGACAAAATAGACTTTAAATGTAAAACTTTTATAAGAGACAAAAAAGGGTAATCTATCAAGAAGAAAGGAAAATCATAAACATTTAGGCACCTAACCAGGTGCCTCAAAATACATGAGGCAAACATTGGAAAAACTAAGCAGAGAAATAGATGCCTCTATAATTATAGTGGGGGATTTTAATGCACCATTATCACCATTAGACAGAACATCTTGGCAGAGAATCAGTAAAGAAACAGAGATCTTAAATAATACATAATATGTCTATTAGGAATCTAATAGACATATACAGAACATTATACCCAAATACAGTAGGATATACATTCTTCTCAAGTGCACATCGATCATTCTCCAGGATAGGTCACATGATAGACCACAGAACAACCCTCAATAAATTCAGAAAGATTGAAATTATACAAAGTAAATTCTCTGACCACAATGGAATGAAGCTGGAGATCAGTAATGGGCAGAGGACCAGATTAGGCACAAAGATATGGAAGTTAAACAATACGCTCTTAGACAATCAGTGGCTCAAGGAGGAAATTACAAATGTATCAGTAACCACCCTGAAATGAATGACAATGACAATACAATGTATCAAAACCTATGGGATGCATATAGGTTTGGGATGCATCAAAACTATGGGATGCTGAGAGGGAAATTTATAGCCATAAATGCCTATATTAAAAAAGAAGAAAGAGCTAAAATCAAAGACCTAACAGCACATTTGAAGGAATTAGGAAAGGAACAACTAATACCAATGCAAGTAGAAAGAAGGAAGTAATAAAAATTAGAGCAGTGCTAAATAAAGTTGAAAAGAAGAAAGCACTAGGAAAAATCAACAAAACCAAAAGCTGGTTCTTTGAGAAGATTAATAAAATTGACAAACCCTTAACTAGCTTAACAAAGAAAAAAAGAGAAGATGCAAAAACATGAAATAAGAAATGAGGAAGGGGATATCACCACTGATTCCACAGAACTAAAGACTATCATAAGAGGATATTTTGGAAAATGGTATGCCAACAAGATGGATAACTTAGATGAAATGGACAAATTTCTAGAGACACACAAGCAGCCTAGACTAATGAAAGAAGAAATTGATGAATCCAACAGACCAATCACAAGTAACAAGATTGTATCAGTCATCAAAACCTCCAATTAAGAAGACCAGATGTCTTCACAGATGAATTCTACCAATCATTCTGAAAAGAACTAATATCAATCCTGCTTAAACTCTTCCAAAAAATAGAAGTGGAGGGAACATTGCCTAACTCATTCTATGATGCCTACATCACCCTAACACCAAAGCCATACAAAAATGCCACAAGAAAGGAAAGCTATAGGTCAATTTTCTCTAATGAACCTAGATGCTAAAATCCTCAAGAAAATCCCTGCTAATCATATTCATCAGTACATCAAATGAATTATACATCATGGCTAGGTGGGTTTCACCCCTGGTGTGCAAAGATGTTTCAGCATGAGAAAATCAATCAATGTAATGCACCACATTAACAGATAGAAGGAAAAAATCACATGATCCTTTCTATTGATGCAGAAAAACAATTTCGCAAAATACCTCACCCTTTCCTGATAAAATCTCTTTAAAAGATAAGAATAGAAGGAACCTTGCTCAACATGGTAAATGGTATATATGTAAAACTCATTGTTAATATCATATTCAATGACAAAATGCTAAAAGTTTTCCCTTTAAGATTTGGAACAAGACAAGGATGCCCATTGTCACTGTTCTTTTGTAACGTTGTGTTAGAAGTATTTGCTCAAGCACTTATGCAAGAAAAAGAAATAAAAGGCATCCAAATTGGAAAGGAAGAAGTAAAAAGGATCCTATGCATAGAAAACCACGAGAAATCTACAACAAAACTTGTAGAGCTGATAAAGTGGCAGGATATAAGTTCAATGCACAAAAATCAGTAGCATTTCTGTATACCAATAATGAACAACCTGAGAAGGAAATAGAGAAAAAAATTCATTTATAATAGCAACTAAAAGACTCAAATACCTTGGAATAAACTTAACTAAAGATGTAAAGGACTTGTACACAGTAAACTCACACCATTGTTAAAGGAAATCAAAGAAAACCTAAATAAGTGGAAGAATATTACCTGCTCATGGATAGGAAGATTAAACATCATTAAGATGTCTATCCTGCCCAAACTGATTTACAGATTTAATGCATTCCCAATAAAAATTACAACGATATTTTTTACTGACTTGGAAAAGCTAGCTATGAAATTTATTTGGAAGAATAAGGGGCCCCAAATTGTCAAAGACTTATTATAAAAGAAAAAGTGAAATCGGAGGAATCATACTACCTGACTTTAAAACATACTACAAAGCTACAGCAATTACGGCTGCATGATATTGGAACAAAGGTAGACATACTGATCAATGGAACAGAATTGAGAGTTCTGATATAGATCCTTGCATATATGGTCAACTGATATTTGAAAGGGCCACTAAACCCACTCAACTGGGAGAGTATGGCCTGTTCAATAAATGGTGCTTGGAGAATTTGATATCCATATCCAAAAGAATGAGAGAGGATTATCACCTTATACTCTATACAAAAAATAACTCAAGATGGATCAAAGATCTAAATACAAGAGTCAAGACCTTAAAGCTCCTGGAAGATAATGTAGGGAATCATCTATGATATCTTGTAGTAAGGAATGGTTTCATAAACTTTACACCCAAAGCATGAGCAACAAAAGAAAAGGTAGATAAATGGGACCTCCTCAAACTTAAAAACTTTTGCACTTCAAAGGAATTTGTCAAGAAAGTGAAAAGGCAGCCTACACAATGGGAGAATATATTTGGGAAACATCTATCTGATAGGGGCCTAATATCCAGTATATATAAAGAAATTCTATATCTTGAAAATAAAAAGACAAACAATTAAACCCATTTAAAAATGGGCAAGTGATTTGAACAAACACTTCTCCAAAGAAGAAATATAACTGGCAAAAAAGCACATGAAAAGATATTCAAATCATTGCTATTAGGGACATACAAATCAAAACTACAATGAGATGTCATTTTACACCCATTAGGTGGGTGGCTTTTTAAAAAAAGCAGATGACTACTAGGGTTGGAGAGGATGTGGAAAAATGGGAACCCTCATCTACTGCTGGTGGCAATGTAGAATGGTGCAGGCATTGTGGAGGACAGTTTGGCAGTTCCTCAGGAAGCTAACTATAGAACTGTCCTATAATCCAGCAATCCCACTGTTGGGTCTATATCCAGAAGAATTGAAAACTGGGACACAAACAGAATATGTACACCAATGTACATTGTGGCATTATTCACTATGGCCTAAAGTTGGAAGCAACCCAACTGTTTATCAACAGATGAATGAATAAAGAAACTGTGGTATAGACACACAATGGGATACTACTCAACTGTAAGAAGGAATGCAGTATCAACACGTGGGATAACATGGATGAATCTTCAAAATTTTATGTTGAGTGTAGTAAGTCAGGCATTGAAGGACAAATAGTACATGACCTCACTGATATGAGTTAAGCAAATTGAGCAGACTCACAGAACTAGAGTCTGGAAGATAGGTTATCAGGAGACAGAAAGGGAGTAGAGGGTGGTGAGCCGATGCCCATAGAGGCAAACTCTTTGATAAGGTGCAGGCTGTAGCTGTGCAGTGATGAGCATGACAGTGGTGCAATGATGTGATTGGGTTCGGCATTACTGGTCTGTGAGTTGGACTATCCATGGAACTGGGGGGAGGGCCAAGGGAAGGAGCAGGTGAACTCTGGGGATTTGCAGATCGGTGCTTAATACTACAATGTTGGGGATGTTCTTTTGGCAAATATGTCAGGGGTAGGTTACTGGTGAAGGGTGTTGGATGGGATAGGGTGCACCTGGGTAAGGCTTCTATGGACTATATAAATGTCCATCTTGTCATAGTATGTTATATCAGTAGGTGGAGACCCACACAGTAATCAACAAAATATCAAATTCCCTTCCTGGAAACTCTTGCTACATTCTCAATTAGAGGGACAAGAATCCCTAGAGAATATAGGCTGTTCTTAATAGAAAACAGACCAATATGCCAAGTCCTAAATATTATTGCAAGTAACTAAGAATCTTATTCCTCAAAAATTGAAACAGTGTTTGCCATAGGTTCTGAGGGGTGGGGTCGGGAAGAATAGAATGGATGGAATGTAGGGAATTTTTAAGGCATTAGAATTTTTCAGAATGATGTTGCAATAATGGATACAAACCACTTCAAATTTCATCAAAAACTATAAAAGTATATGATTCAAAATGTAATCCATAATGTAAACCATTGACTATGGTTTGTAGCAATGCTTCGATATTTGTACTTCAGTTGCAACAAATGTACTATCTTTATGTAAAATGTTGGTAATAAGAGAGGGGGGGAAAGGGGGAGGGTTTGGGTGTATGGGAATCACCTGTATTCTCTATGTGACTTTTTTGTGTCCTAAAGCTTCTGTGAAGATAGAATGAGAAAAATAAGACACTGGAAGGAAATGGAAGAAAATGTCACTATATATATACGACAAAAGATCTTTCAGTGGTGAAAGACACAATGTCTAACATTTTAAAATTATTTCAATTTTTAAAATTTTATTGGTTATTTTTTAAATTATTATTTCATTTTCTCACTAATTTTATTTGGTTATTTTGTTGGCCTCATTTTGCAGAGGTTTTGTATCACTGGTCACTGCAGTGGTAGGGGAGGATCACTAGTGTGGGATATCAGTGATGGGGGGATGCATGAGAAGGGGTTCACCTGCGACATGCCTCTAAGATATATGAATATGATCAAGTGTTCATGGAACACTGTCTTGGTTGATGGAGTCCACACAATAATGAAAAGGATATTGACATTCCCATCTTGGGAAGTCCTGCTACATTCTCTAATAGAACAGCAAGAATTCCCCAAGTGCAAGGGCAGTGCCTAGTAAAGGGAGACAGACCATTATTCCAGGCCATTGATATCGATGCTTGTACTTATGAACTTTTTCTTGTGAAATTGACAATTAGCCTAGTATTATATACTGACTAAGAGTTACCTCCTGAAAGCCTCCTTGTTGCTCAAATGTGATCTCTCTCTAAGCCAAACTCAGCATATAAACACACTACTTTCCCCCAGTGTGGGACATGACTCCCCAGGGATAAGCCTCCACAGCACTGAGGGATTGTTATGAAGCACCAACTAGCAATGCAGCTGAAAAAGACCTTGACCAAAACAGGGAAAATTTAAATACAAATTAGATTCCATGGCTAGGAGATTTCACAAGTGAGTTGGGAGGTCATTCCTGAGGTTATGTTGATGCACGTCTCAAAAAGATCTCCATGACTTCTGCAGTAAACAGTGCCTTAAACAGCAGGGCTCCTGAGGGCTCTAGAGACATCCAGACACTATAAGCAGGGCAAACAAGCTCAGGGATTCCTTACTTTGGAATTTATCTTCCCCAGTACAAGAGAGTTAGACTCATTTATAGGTTCTCTACACGTGGCTCTTCTGCCCCTTTTATTTGAACCTATAATTAGCACTATACTTGATAAACATATGTCCCAGAGACTTAAATCTTTGGTCTGTCCATGATGCCAGTTGAGCCCTGAATTTCAGCAGACTTGCAAGACCTACTCACCAGTTCATTGGACTCACCCAGGACAACTAACAAGGAGATGACAATGGACAACACCCATGCCAAAGTACAGAGAGTGTTTGCAACTGCAAGCAAGATAGTTCCAACTATCTGCCCCGTGGGCTCTAAGCCTCCTCTCAGTTAGAAGCAAAGTGAGCATCACCATCCCCAAATCCTCAAGATTGGGGAATAAACAATGGGCTAAGGTAGACTTATTATTCTCCTATAGACTTACTAATATGCTAGCAGTGGAAGAACTTTTATAAATGATATAAAGGCAGTGGCCACCAGAGGTTCTGAGGGGTGGGAGAGGGAAGAATAGGTAGAGTGTGGGGACATTTCCAAGACATTGGATTTGTTCAGCATGGCATTGCAGTGATGGATACAGGCCATTGCATATTTTGTCATAACTCACAAAATTTTGTGGGACAGAGCGGAAAATTGTAATGTAAACTGAAGTCCATGGTTAGTAGAAGTGCTTCAATATGGGTTCATCAATTATAACAAATGTACTACACTAACAAAAGATGTTGTTAATGTGGGAAAGTTTGGGATGGGGAGGGAATGAGGCATATGGGAACCCCTTTATTTTTTTATGTAACATTAATGAAATCTAAAACCTATTTAAAAATAAAAAGTGAATAAAATATATTTGCTTATATCAATTTTTATACCTGGAATGAATAGGAAGAAATAGACTTGGATAACATTATCTTAATTTATCTTAAATACACATGGGTCAAACATTTAGATATACATATTTGGTTCTAATTTAGTAAAGAAAAAATACCTCCTTTTTGAGGTATAAAATTCAATCTTGTTATGTGGTTTCATGAGACGTGTCAGCATCGCCCTTCTCATGAGAAAAGATGGGAAATTATAGGTCTCTGGTAATTTTCCTTAAGCATGTAGCACTTGAGAGTCCATGGGACCTCTGACTTCTCAGTCCCCACTGTCCCCAATACTGCCCCCCCCATTTGCATCTCTGATTCAGACCAAAGGGCAGTGATTCCATTCCTGCTAAAGGGGATGCTTTCCACCTAGTTAACTATTTCTTCACAGAGCATATGAACCTGCCCTGCCTTGTACCCAATGCTGGGGCCACAGAGACAAGACAGGAAGAACTGCTGGACTTGGAGTTTCGTAATCTAAGCTTGAGGCAGGTGTGCCAACAGGTCTTTACATGGAAGCATGTCACGGTCAGTGGCCTGAACCCCAAAAGAGCCTGGGAGAGGTGCAGGAAGTGCCAGGACATGCTGGCAACTCTGTAGAAATATATCTACTCAAGTCTTCTCTCCACTTTTAATTAGGCTGTTTGTCTTTTTTGTCATTGAGGTATAAGCATTATTTCTATATTACAGAAACTAGACCCTTATCAGGCATATGACTTACAAATATTTTCTCCCACTCTCTATGTTTTATTTTCACTTATTTGATAGTGTCTTAGACAAAAATTTTAAAATTTAGATGAAGTCCTATTTATCTACTTTTTTTTTTCTTGTGTTTTTAGTGTTATATGTAAGAGCCCATTGGCAAATATAAGTTCAGGAAAATTTACCCTGATGCTTCTAAGAGTTTTATAGTTTTGCTCCTACATTTATGTATTGGTTCCATTTGAATTTATCTTTGTATATGGTGTTAGGTCATTCTTTTGAATGTGGATATCAAATTGTTCCAAAAGAGATGCATGGAACATTGTAAATTTAAAAAATAATGCTGGTATTAAGGAAAAAGAGTTATTTGCACTCTGGGAGGTATGTTCATCTATGGAAGAGGATAGCATAACAGGCAGATAGAACCACACATTTCTATACAGATTATGTGTCATATTCAGTGTGTTCAATGCAAGTTAAGTTTTGGGCTAATTTAGAACTACTTTTCTCTGTGCTAGTCTGTAATATTGTATCAACCTAAAATGAAATATGTTTCTTCATTTCTTGAAAGCAAACCATGCTTTTTTTCAAATCCTAAATATCATATCATAAATTAAGAAATTCTGATGGGAAGCAGATAATAATTACTACCAGGTACTAAATTCTAGGTTTTTATATCAGCAATAACCAGTAATTAGGTATTACTCAGCAACAGTAATATTCTGGTTCTTTCCTGAACAAGAAATTCAATCTTAGGAAAGAGTAATACTATTTAGAAATAAGTACCATTACAATTAATCTCAGAAAAGAAGACCACACCCATCAGTGTCAGGGAGGAGGAACATACCATCAACCTCAAGAAGGAGGACCACAACATCAGGAAAGAGGACCACAACCTCAGGAAGGAGGGCTACATCATCAACCACAGGAAGGAGGACCACATCATCAGCCTCAGGAGGGAGGACCACTGCATCAACCTGAGAATGATGACTACTGAGATACACTTTTCTCTTTAATAAATGCTTTTGAAGCAACTTGTTGTGGAGGTAATCTCCACCGAATACACATTTAGGTAGGGGTCAAACAACTTGCCTGTTAAAAATGACAGGTGAATTGACAACCTGGTGAAGTTTATGTCCCTTTGGCTGCCTGGAATGTCCATGTCTTCTCCACAGCTGAACATGTGGATGGGAAATGTCTGTATTATTTGAAGCAACCAGATCCTATTATATTTCCAGAGGACATGTGCTGTTTTGCTTCCTGAACTTTCTCCTAACATCTGTCTGTAATTATGTGACATTTAAAGAACATATCATTTGGATGATTTCTTTTTTTCCAAAGTTTCTTTTCTTCTCCTTGTTACCACCTGCTTTTCTTCCTTCCTGGACCATGATCAATTAAAAAAAGATCTTTACCACCAGCAGTCTGGAAGGAACTTCTAGAGTACCATCCTCACATTCCTTTCTCCTCTTTCCCTTTGCTCTGTCTGAATGGACTGCAGACCCAGAAGAGAAGTCTTGGGTTGGAGAAAGCACTGGTTTTACTCCAATGTCCAAAGAATACATTAAATAGAAGACAACCATTGGGGAATATAATAAAGTCAAATAAAAGAGTAAAGTGAATGGGTAGGATCACAGAAAATACTTAGTCCAAAGTATTTTGTAGATTAGGGTCATGTGAAAAATCAAAGGAAAACAAAAAAAGAGTGGCTCCTGTTTTTGGTCAGGGAGCTGCCAAGCAGGGGATGAAAAAGCTCCATCTGCTACCATCCACTGCCACTCCTTTCATGGGCATTTTCACAAATGGCTAATTGAGAACTGGACTCATGTAAAAACTTGTCCTTACTGAGGGACTGCTGGAAGGAAGCAGCTGGGTTCAGGGACTGTTTAAGGCTGGAGATGTGTGTAGATGGTTCTGAGGTGAGAAAGTCAATCTCATGCATTTGTGCATTTCATTATCACGTTTCTGGGGTCCTAGAAGCCAAAGCAGTTGTCCTTCTCCTTAGTCATAGTTAGCTTTTAACAGGCTCCTCCTGTGTAACAGATCCTGTAGTAAGTGGAATCAGCATTTCATTTAATCCAGACAACACTAAAATGCATTGTTTTAATCCATGTTTTATAGACAATTGTATGATGCAACTACTAGCTTTTACTGGGTGAAAAATCACCTCCAAACTTGAGTTATTTAAAGCAGCTACCTATTTAGCTCTCAATTCTCTGATTGGACAGCTTAATCTGTGTTTATTCTGGACTTGGTTGGACTCACAGTTATCTATGGAGAGAGAGGAAGAGGGAGGAGAGGGGAGAGAGGAGGAAGAGAAAGTGGTTCCGAGAAGGGAGGGAGGAAGGAGAGGAATATTTACAAGGACAGAAATATTTTAAACAGGTAAGTTTAGATTGTGAATGTTTTAAATGTTTGTTTATCAATTCAAACTGAATTAGAAAAATCAATGAAATACCTGAAGATGATGAAATTCAGGTAAAATATTATTTACACTAATAAGCATTATTTACTGAAACATCCTGATATAGTAAAGAAAATATAATGTAAAATTTTGACTTGTTTTCTTCAATATTATTTCCCTTTTATAACAGATGACTAAATTAAAAAATTAACTTTCCACACATTTTTCACTTCCTTATTTGTGCAGTTTTTACTTTAATTTTTATACCACAAGATGCATGGCATTCCCATTTTTTTCCATTTTTTTCTTTATTTTCTTTTAAATGTTACATTAAAAAAAATATGAGGTCCCCATATAACCCTCACCCCACCCTTGCCACCCCTCCCACATCAACAAACTCTTCCATCATTGTGGCACATCCACTGCACTTGGCGAATATGTTCTGGAGAACCGCTGCAGCACATGGACAATGGTCCACATTGAAGTCCACATTCTCCCCCAGTACAGCCAATGGGCCATGACAGGACACATAATGTCCAGCACCCATCCCTGCAGCACCACCTAGGACAACTCCAAATCCTGAAAATGCCCCCACACCATATCTCTTCTTCCCTCTCCCAACCATCAGTAGCCACCGTGGCCACCCTCTCCATATCACTACTACAATTTCGTCCCTTACTAATCACAATATTTCCCCAGCAGAACACCAGTAAGGCCACTCTAATCCATGTGCTATTGCTCCATCTTGTCGACCTGGGATGGCTATGTCCAGTCCCCCTCTACATCAAGAGGGGGTTTAGATTCCACATGGATGATGGATGCAATTCTCCTGCTTGCAGCTGTAGGCACTCTTGGCTCCTTGGTGTGGTGGTTGACCCTCTCCACCTCCCTGTCAGCTGGCCAGGGTAAGTCCAAGAAACCAGAGGGTAGGAGCTGCAAGTCTGCTGAGGCCCAGGGCCTGGCTGTCACATGAACAGTTCAGAGATTCAGGTCTCCTGTGTATACACCAACGCAAACACCAACCACAGGTCTGATAAAAGTAACAGAAGAGGCATGTATAGAAAGGTTATATCTGAGTCCGATGCCATCACACTCAGGAACACAAACTTCAAAGTAGGGCCAACTGATGTGGCCCTGAACTCCAGAGCCATCTGCCTTGACCATAGAACCTGTGGGTCACTGAAGCCCTCAGGAGAACCAGCACCTGGGTTTCCATCTACCTTGGCTGTCTCTGATACCCTGCTGAGGCATGCATGAGTATCACCCCCTGATGACTTCCCGGCTCTTTTTTGGAGACTCAGCCATATAAACTCATTTGCCCTTTCCATTTCTCCCTTTTATCAAAGGTCAAAATGCAGTTTTTAACACCTGATACCATATGTAGGCTAAGATATTCTGCTGGTCTGAATTGACCTCTTTGTTCATGGTCTTTTTGTAGTTACATCATCAGCTGGTGCTTGATTATTAATCCCTCCGTGCCAGGGAGGCTCATCGCTGGGAGTCATATCCATGCTGGGGGGAAGGCAATGCATCTACTTGCTGAGTTTGGCTTAGAGAGTGGCAACATTTGAGCAACATAGAGGCTTTCAGGATGTAACTCTTAGGCACCCCACAGCTATAGACCTAGTTCATATTTCAGGCACACAGGACATAATCAGAACCATCAGTATCAAGGGCTCATCATTGGACCATCTATCTTTATTTGTCTTTGCCACTGCACTTGGGGGATTGTTGTTGTTCCATTGGGGAATGTGATAGAGCTCCCCTGCTCAGGAATTCAGTACTCTCTCATCTGTCGTTTCCAACTGAAACCACTATAAAAATATCCAAACCTTTCTATGTACCCTGTATACTTGCCCTGGAGAACTCCCTCCCAAACATTTGGACCTCACTAATGACACCCCACACAAGTGCTCCTCCCTCAGCATAGTTGAACCTCTCTGTAGTCCAAAACTTCTTTAAAAAAGAAACCCAGGTTTCCATTAATAGAAAAATGAAATATAATGATGGGTTTAAAAGTTAGATATAGAATACATACAAATTTAGAAAAATTAAATAAAGGAAAAATAAACTTGGGTATCAAAGAAATGAAAAAATGAAAAAGCTTTGTTTTTGACATTTTGCCTTTCATCAGTACTACAGGTGTTGCCCTGTATGTACAGTGGCAACGCAATTTCTTCCTCAGTGTCTACCTCCTTTCTTTCTTTCTTTTTTTCCCCTGATTGTTAAGTTTCTCTTGACATAAGTTTTAGGTCACAGTAATTCACATATACAATATATGTTACTCCCACATATCCTACATCAAACCCTTTGTCCCTTCCCCAACAGTGATCTTTTTACATGTTCATATAATATTTGCTGCAGCTAATGTACAGATATTGAAACGATAGCTTTCAAACATGGTTCCATTTGGGTTTACATCATGGTTTATATTTTAGACTATACAATTTTCTAAATTTTTAGTTATCTTATGTTTTCCATTATGGTTTACATTTTAGCCTACAGACTTTTATACATTTTTGGTGTAATTTAACATGACCTATATCCATCATGGCATGATCCTGTGGAACACTTCTATTGCCCCACAGTTATCCTGATTCCATGTATTCAACACTTCTTTCCCCCTCCCCTCAGGGTCTACCATGACAATCAATCTTCATTACTTGAGGGACCATATTCAGAGATAGTTGCAAAAATGTTGAGGGCTTGACATACTTGACTGCCCTAACCCCTGGGAGCCACTGATTCTCTCAAGAGATACAGTTCCCTCTGTTTGAGAACATCAGTCCTCCCTAGGATGTGGGTATACCGTCACTCTCACTATTGGTCTCCACCCAATGATATAATATACTGTGACAAAATGAGCACTCACATACTCCCCAGAAGCTTGCCCTGTGTCAGATGCCCCCCCCTTAAGCATTCCAAACATGCAACCTTCCATATTACATTTTTAAAGAGTTTTCTCTGCACTACAATTTCAACCACATACCTGACAATCACCCATGATAAAATGTTCCCCTCACCTTCTCCCCAATTTCTTGGGTAATCTGACCCATCCTCCCATCCCTAGCACCCCTAAAGCCCACACAGCCCCACCCAAAGTTATCACTATGCTCTCAATTTATCCCTTTCCTGTACAAATACTTACCTCCAGCTTACCATAGATTTCACCCGAGTAGCTGTCGGCTCACAACCTTCCTCTATCCTCCAACTACCTTAAAGTTTATCATCCTGTCCCTAGTTCTCTGAGACAGCTTGGTTTACTTATTTCATATCAGAGAGGTAGTGTAGTATTTGTCCTTCAATGCCTGGGTTGCTTCGCTCAACATAAGGGTTTCAAGATTCACCCATGTGATCATATGTGTTTGTACTGTATTTGTTCTATTAGCTGAGTAGTATTCCATTGTATGTATATACCACATTTTATTTATCCATTCATCTGTTGATGGGCATTGGGTTGATTCCAACTTTTGGCAATAGTGAATAGTGCTGCTATGAACATTGGTATGCATATACCAGTTTGTGTCCTTGTTTTCAGATCTTCTGGGTATATACCCAGCAGTGGAACTGCTGGGTCATGTGGCAAATCTATAGCTAGTTTTTTGAGAAACCACCAGAATGTCCTCCAGAATGGCTGGATCCTTCTGCATTCCCACCAGCAGTGGATGAGTGTTCCCATTCCTCCACATCCTCTCTAACAATTGTAGTCTTCTGACTTTTTGATAGCTGCCAGTCTTATTGGAGTAAGAATGTATCTCATTGTTGTTTTGATTTGCATTTCCCTAATAGCTAGGGATTTTGATCATTTTTTCATGTGTTTTTTAGCCATTTGTATATCATTTTGGAGAAGTGTCTGTTCAATATTTTTCCCATTTTATAAATGGGCTGTTTGTCTTTTTATTTTCAAGATATAGGAGTTCTTTATATATGCAAGATATAAGTCTCTTATCAGATATATGGTTACCAAATATTTTCTCCCATTGTGTAGGCTCTCTTTTCACTTTCTTGACAAACTCCTTTGAGGTGCAGAAGGCTTCAATTTTGAGGAAGTCCCATTTATCTATTTGTTCTTTTGCTGCTCATGCTTTTGGTGTGAAGTCCATGAAGCCGTTTCCTATTACAAGGTTCTGTAGATGCTTCCGCACTTAGCTTTCCAGGGTCTTTATAATCTTCGCTCTTATATTTAGGTCTTTGATCCATCTTCAGTTGATTTTTGTATAAAGCATAAGTTGGTAATCCTCTTTCATTCTTTTACATATGGATATCCAGTTCTTGAGGCACCACTTGTTGAAGAGGCCATTCTCTCCCAGTTGAGAGGATTTGGTGGCCTTGTCAAATACCATATGGCTGTATATACAAGGATCTATATCTGAACTCTCAATTCGGTTCCATTGGTCAATGTGTCTATCCTTGTGCCAATACCATGCTGTTTTCACTACTGTAGCTTTGTAGTATGTTTTGAAGTCTGGTAGTGTGAATTCTCCACTTCCATTTTCTTTTTCAATATGTCTTTGGCTATTAGGGGCCTCTTTCCTTTCCAAATAAATTTTATAGTTAGTTTCTCTAGTTCATTGAAGAATGATGTGTTGATTTTTATTGGGATTGCATGGAATCTGTAGACCAGTTTTGGTAGGATAGGCATCTTAATAATATTTATTCTTCCTATCCATGAACAGGGACTATTCTTCCATTTATTTAGGTCTTCTTTGATTTCCTTGAACAGTGTTGTGTAGTTTTCTGTGTGTAAGTTTTTTACCTCTTAGTTTAAATTTATTCCTAGGTATTTGATTTTTTTATTTACTATTGTGAATGGTATTTGATTCCTGATTTCCTCCTCAGATTGCTCATTATTGGTGTGCAGAAATACTCCTGATTTTTGGGCATTTATCTTGTAGCCTGCAACTTTACTGAACTCATTTATAAGTTCTAGAAGATTTGTTGTAGACTTCTCCAGGTTTTCTATGTATAGGATCATATCATCTGCAAATAGTGAAATTTTGACTTCTTCCTTTCCAATTTGGATGCCCTTTATGTCTGGTTCTTGCCTCAGTGCAAGAACTTCTAAGACTATGTTAAATAGGAGGGGTGATAGTGGGTATCCTTGTCTTGTTCCTGATCTTAGAGGGAAAGATTTTAGGATTTCACCATTGTAAATGATGCTAGCTGTGGGTTTTTCATATATTCTCTTTATCATGTTCAGAAAGTTTCCTTCTATTCTGATCTTTTGCAGTGTTTTTATCAAGAAAGGGTGCTGTATTTTGTCAAATGCTTTTTCTGCATCTATAGATATGATCATGTGATTTTTTCCCTTCAATCTGTTTATGTGGTGTATTACATTAACATTAATTGATTTTCTTATGTTGATCCATCCTTGCATACCAGGTATGAAACCCACTTCGTCATGGTATATAATTTATTTAATGTGTTGTTGAATATGATTAGCAAATATGTTGTTGAGGATTTTTGCATCAAGTTTCATTAGAAAGATTGGTCTGTAATCTTCCTTTCTTGTGGTGTCTTTATTTGGCTTTGGTATTAGAGTAATATTGGCATCATAGAATGAGTTAGGAAATGTTCCTTCTGTTTCAA
The DNA here is from genome assembly GCF_030445035.2 of Dasypus novemcinctus. Taxonomy (NCBI): domain Eukaryota; kingdom Metazoa; phylum Chordata; class Mammalia; order Cingulata; family Dasypodidae; genus Dasypus; species Dasypus novemcinctus. The sequence goes on along the minus strand of NC_080678.1, from coordinate 108,458,195 downwards.
TTTTTTGGAAGAATTTAAGCAAGATTGGTGTTAGTCCTTTCCAGAATGTTTTGTGAAATTCACCTGTGAAGTCATCTGGCCCAGGACTCTTTTTAATTGGGAGGTTTTTAATGACTGTTTCTAAATCTTTACCTGTGCTTGGTTTGTTGAGATTGTCAACTTCTTTTGTCAATGTAGGCTGCTTATGTGTTTCTAGGAATTTGTCCATTTCCTCTAAATTGTTGCTTTGGTTGGAATATAATTGCTCAAGGTATCTTCTTATGATAGTCTTTATTTCTGTGGGATCAGTGGTGATATCTCCTTTCTCATTTCTTATTTTGTGTATTTTCATCTTCTCTCTTTTTTGTTGTTAATCTAGCTAAGGGTTTGTCAATTTTATTGATCTTCTGAAAGAACCATATCTTGGTTTTGTTTATTTTTTCAAGTGCTTTCTTATTTTCTATTTCATTTAGTTTTGCTCCAATCTTTGTTATTTCTTTCTTTCTTTCTCTTCCTTTGGGGTTAGTTTGTTGTTTTTTAACTAATTCCTCCAAGTGTGCATTTAGTTCTTCAACTTTAGCTCTTTCTTCTTTTTTGATGTATGAATTTATGGCCATAAATTTCCCTCTCAGTACTGCTTTTGCTGCATTCCATAAGTTTGGATATGTTGTGTTATCATTTTCATTAGTTTCAAGGTACTTATTAATTTATTTTGAGATTTCCTCCTTGACCCACTGTTTCTCTAGGAGTTTGTTGTTTAACTTCCAAATCTTGGTGCCAAATCTGGGTCTCTGGCCCTTGTAGATTTCCAACTTCATTCCACTGTGGTCAGAGGAATTATTTCGTATGATTTCTATCTTTCTGAACTCATTGAGACTTTTTCTGTGGCCTAGCATGTGGTCTATCTTGGAGAATAATCCATGTGCACTTGAGAAGAATGTATATCCTGCTGTATTTGGGTGTAATGTTCTGTATATGTCTATTAGGTCCAGCTCCTCTAATATATTGCTCAAAGTCTTGTTTCTTTATTGATTCTCTTTTGATATGTTCTGTCCAAAGTTGATAGTGCTATATTAAAGCCCCCCACTATAACTGTAGAGGCATCTCTTCCTTCACTTAGTTTTTCCAGTGTTTGTCTCACATATTTTTGAGGCACCCTTGTTAGGAGCATTAATGTTTATGATTGTTCTTTCTTCTTGAAAGATTATCCCTTTCAATAATATGAAGTGTCCATCTTTGTCTCTCACAATTGTTTCGCACTTAAAGTCTATTTTGTCTGATATTAATATAGCTACTCCTGCCCCTTTTTGGTTTGTTTGCTTGTAAGATTGTTTTCCAGCCTTTCACTCTCAACCTCCTTGAATCCCTGGGTCTAAGATGTGTTTCTTGCAGACAGCATATGGAAAGGTCATATTTCCTTATCCAATCTTCCAATCTGAGTCTCTTGACAGGTGAGTTTAATCCATTGACATTCAGTGTTCTTACTTTCAAAGAATTACTTATATTAGCCATATTTTCTTTCGATTTGTGTTTGTCATATTCTGTTTAATTTTATTTCTCTGTTTTTGTCTTTTTAGTTGCTCTTACATTCTCCTCCAACTCTGTCTCTCTTGTTTTTTCTTTCTTTCTGCAGAACTCCCTTTAGTATTTCTTGAAGGGCAGGATTTTTGTTGGCATTACCTCTTAGTTTTTGTTTATCTGTGAATAGTTTGAACTCTCCATCATTTTTTAATGCTAACTTTGCTGGATAGAGTATTCTCCATTGGAATTTTTTTTCTTTTAGTACCTTGACTATGTCATATCACTGTCTTCTTTCCTCCATGGTTTCAGATGAGAAATCAGCACTTAATCTTATGGAGCCTCCTTTGTATGTGATGGTTCTCTTTTCTCTTGCTGCTTTTTGTATTCTCTTTGTCTTGAGCATTGGATAACTTGACAAGTATATGTCTTGGGGTAGGGCTGTTGGGATTTATACTGTTTGGGGTGCGTTGTGATTCCTGGACATGTACATCCATCTCCCTCAATAGGTTTGGGAAGTTTTCAGCCATTATTTCCTCCAACACCCCTTCTGTTCCCTTTCCCTTTTCTTCTTCTGGGATGCCTATAATATGTATGTTTGCACGTTTTGCATTATCATTCAGATCTCTAAGCCCCTGCTGGATTTTTTCTATCTTTTTATTGACTAGTTCTACTATCTGTTTGATTTTGGATGTACTGTCTTCCACATCACTTATCTCTCCTCTGCCTCTTTGAGTCTGCTCTTATTTGCTGAGAGTGTATTTTTGATTTCTTGAATTGTGCTGTTCATCATCATCATATCCAGTATATTTTTGAGTATGATTGCAATTTCTTCTGTATTCTCTCCAATTGTTTTCTTCATATTCTTAATCTCTTCCTTCACCTCATCAAACTGGTCCATAATATGTGATTTGCAATCTATACTTACTTGTTCGATGTTCTGCTCCTCTTCCTGGTTTTTAGTTTGTTCATTGGATTGGGGCATATTTTCCTGATTATTGGTTTGGTTTGTAGTTTTTGTTGCTGTCTGGTCATCATTTCATCTTGATGGGTTTAGTCAGTTGCTTACCTTCTTTGTCTAGTTTGGAGTTTAATTAGTTGTTTTTGCGTGCATGTTAAGTCTTCTCTTTGTCACTTTGTTCTTCTTATTCTATTTCCTTGTTTTTGGCTAAGTTCACTTGAAGGAAAATATTAGGGCCAGAGAAAGCTAAAGGAGTAAGAAAAGAAAATGAATAATAGTAGTACTGATAGTAAATATTAACAGAGGAACCATGTGAGATATAGGAGAATGGATATGAGACTCATGGAAGGTATGTAGAGTTATAACAGTAAGAAAAGTAGAGTAGATAAAAATCTGAATATGGGGAGGAATACAGCATGAATTAAAAGGCCTGTGTGTTCAGGTGAGAGGGAAAGAGAAAAGAGAGGACAATAATATAAAGAGTGAATATAAGGCAGAAAGCAGAACAAAGATATTAGTAATAAAAAGTCAAAAAAAAATAAGGGGGCTAAGAAAGAGAGGTTTAATGTAAGAGAAACAATCAATCATGGAGGATAAAAAAGATGTAGAGGAAAGGGAATAGTGTTGTTGGCCAAAATCTATACACACAGAAAAGAGTAAATGGAGGATGAAGAAATACAGCAAATGTGAAGCTCTCCCTGCAGCACCTAATGTAAGAAGAATAGGAAAGCAGAGAAAGAAAGAAAGAAGGAAAAAAAGGGACAAAAGGGAGTGGGGTAGTAAGCAGGAAAAAGGAAAAGAGCAAGAAAGAAAAAAGAAAGAAAAAAGGGCCTTGGGGACATAAAGAGGAAGGAAAAACAAGGAAAAATGAACCAAATACTAGGGAAAGTTTCAAGCTAGGAATTCTATTTGTAGTTAAATAAAATGCTTAGGGATCTGATGTTCCCCCTTTTCTCCCTTCCACACGTCCCTCTCTCCCAAGCAGCAGGAAAGCTGCCTGAGAGGTCCAGTAGGAGATTCAAGTGGGTCTTGTTGAATCAGCTCTGCACAGAAAACAATGACTCTTACTTTCCAGAGAGAGAGCACCCACACCTCACCAGGAATGCCAAGTATGTTACTGGAGACTTGGAAAGCAGCTCCTACAGTCCCTCTCCTTTAGGTGTGCTATGAGAGGGCTTGTTGATTTTCTGACTCCACCTTCTGTCAGGCCAATTTTCCTATCCCAGGGTGTTTAGGTGAATTGGGCTTTCTCAGCAAATTTGCCACTCCTCTCTTCCCAGACTCTCCCCAATCCAGCTGATATGTTCCTCCCAGTGCAAGAAAAGAAAAAAAAAGGGGGGGGGGAACACCAAAAAATCAAACCCACACTAGCCAGGCCCCCCTACTGAATCCCCCCACCAAATCCTTCCCACCAAAACCAGAGGGCTAAGGCAATCCCAGACCTCTGGGTGCACTGGACTTGGGAAAGGGAAGTCCGGGACTCTGCAGAACCAGGGCACGTAGGTCCATGGAACATGGGCTATGGTGGCTCAGGGGACACTGGCCTGGGGACCATGCATCCAGGGACCATGGGCCCCAGGAATGCCACAGCACAAAGGAAAGTTCTCAGGAAACACCGCGGCCGCCAGCCCCACGGGAAGGATCCTGCCAACCCACAGCTTCCAACCTCTGTACTTGTAAGTCGCAATTCTACCTTTAGCAAGCAACACCTCTGTCACTTTCTCTCCAAATTGATGTCCACATGCCCTCCACCCTGCAAGCCCCCAAGAGAGCCCACTCTGGCAAGACTCAGCTGCCTCTTTGCAGGAGAGACCATAAGGTGCACTCGCTCAGACACCATCTTGCCCCACCTCCCATGGCATTTACATTTGATCCTGCAAGGATTATTCATGCATTTACACTTAGTGTTTCTTAAATTATCTCTACATAACCGCTGTAAATTTTGCCTCCCATTATTTTATGTGAATTTACTATCCCGTGGTTATTTTATTTATTACATACTTTTATTTCTGTTCCGGTCATTTTGAGGAGGATTCTTGGGTTCATATATCTTGAGTTTGATTCCTATATAATTTAGAGGAATTTGAGTGGTAAGATCCTTTGGTCTCGTGCTCTTTGCCTCAGAGCAATGTCTAAAATGCTTTAGTATTTTCTGTCCTGTAAGCCTACCTGAAATTTCATATTTGCATGCTAAATTTTACACTTCATTCAGCAGTTTTACCATGATATTCTTGGGTTGAATATTTCCTATCACTTTTTTTTTTCCTGGGCCAAGATAAGCACTTTGAAGTAGACATACCTATTTACTCAACTGAATTTTAAATATTGCTTTCTGTTCCACTTTTTCCTTTTTAGAAACAATCTTTTAAAATAATATATATTGCTCTTTTTAAGGTGACATTTCTCTCCACAGTTTCTATTTCTTTCTTGCATCTCTTTCCTGCAATGAGTCCACTTTTCATATCCTTTTATGACTATATAATCTCATCTTCAAACGCACATAGCTCTTTCTGATTAGTGTTCTAGAGAGAATTAGTATTCCTTCTGTGCTTGAGACTCTGGGGAATTACTTCTGAATGTTCCATCTTTGCCTTGGAGAGTTCTCCTTGCAGGTGTATTTTACATTGTTTTTCCATTCTGTTTCTTCTTTGGGGATGGACTCCGGTTTTGCAGAGATCCACACTGGTGGTTTTTGGTCAATTCTATTTATGTTGAATGAATATGAACCTAATTATATTGTGTTCTGTGCTAGTATTTAGTATGGCCTGTGGGAATCTGCAGTGGTGGTGTAAATCGGATCAGTCCACGGCTTCTACAGTGTTTGTTTTGCTGTAAGCATCTCTTAAACCTACCATTCCCTCTATCTCTGGGCTCTGTTCATATTGCACAACACTGGTTGATCATTCTTAGTAGCATTTTGTGCATGGGCTGTGGCTGTTTCCTTATTTCATAGAAGATAGAGATTTCATTAATTTTTTATTTTTGAAGTTAGAGATTTTTCTTCATTTTTTCTTCTCTTTTGTTCATTGAATGAGTAGATTGACTAAAATCCTCTCTGCAAATAATCTAATACTTTTTAAAAAATCATATCAGCCCAGAAAATATTTATGGTAAGATAGTTCCTACGTAGAATTTCCAATTTCCTCTGGAATGTATTGGAATTTTTTTGCTCCCAATTGAATACGCTGTCCTGCTCATGCTTCAAGATATCCTGCTTAACAGGGGAAGGAGGTGCCCACCATGGGCACTGCAGGTCAGAGGGGAGCTTTGAACTTGCAGTGGTGCCTCAGGGCACTCACATCCCAGGTACGACTTAGGGGGACTCATCCGCAGACACGCACTGGCATTTTTCCAGCTGGGAACTCATTTTCTTTCAAAATGTGTTTTAATTTCTCCTCTATCTTTTATGTCTCTGACAGACTGTAATGAATAGAGAAAGAGGACTCAGTTTCCCTTTGTGTAGACACAGGGCTAGTGATGAAGCCTGCTGGGCATTTGGACTACTTCTGCCACTCAACAGATGGACGTGTCCTCTATCTTAAAATCCTTTCAACAAACGTAGGTTCAAAATTTGAGCTGTTTCAACTAATGTGAGGGTAGTGTACAAAGATTTTGAAATGAAATCAAAGACCTATCTAAAGGGTCTATTTTCATTGTCAGATACTTAAATGCAAATACATATACAAATACATACACATGTACATATATATAGTCTTACTTGCATTTCATGAAGAAGGTGCATGTCTATGTCCTTTATTCCTTTCCTTATCTTAGAATAAGTTAGCATCTCTATAGCTATGGAACTTTGTAATTCATTTGTAATCTCAATAGTTGAATACTACCAAAGAATATCATAAACATGACCATTTAATCCCTTTATAATCTCCCCAAACTCAGCCAAGACAATGGTGGCAAACAAAAGAAAGCCAAATAGACTTAGCACACTTGAAAGCAATGTTACATGCTCCCCTTTCCATATTAATAGTTTAACATTCTTAGGGAATTGTTGTAAAATGACTTTCTCTAAGGCAGCTTCAGCAGCAAAGAGCTTGAGAGCAGGAATGAGTATTATCTGCTCTCTAGACCTTGTCTTCAAGGTCATACCTCTGATTATGTGATGCTTCTTCTATCCCTAAACTCTGGTTTGCCAAGAGCCAGATAATCAAAAGGGAATCTTCAGGAAACTTACACTGTGTTAACTCTGGTGTATTCTGAAGTGGGGTCATCAATTCCTGGGCCAACTGGAGAATCATATTAGTTTACAGTTATTGGTTTCGATCACTTGTCTCCACAGTTTTCTTCTTCCATTTTTTCCCTGCAATTAGTCCACTTTTCATCTCTTTTTATGACTATATAATCTCTTTATATGTACAAAGCCTTCTTTTATTAGCATTCTAGAGAGACTATTCCATATAATTCACACTTTGGAAACTACTTAACAAAATCTTTGAACTGACTCACCCTCACCTCGGTACTTGAGATTTCTGGATTAACTTTAGGCAAAATCAAACGTTCCTGGATCTACCTCTTCTAATAGTAATTTTTGGATTGTTCAAGCATTTGGATAATTCTAGAATAAACTCAGAACATCGGGCAGAGCCCAGGAGCTCAGAGATTACATCCCTAATTTATATTGGATTTTCAACATCAATTAAAATGATTAGCATTTATGGGCATAGTTATTCTTATCTGTATCCTTCCCAGAAATCTTATGAATTTTATCAATCCTTCAAGTCCAAATAATGAATAATCATTCACTAAAATGAAATTTTATAGATCCTCAACTTTGTGGCAAATTGTGTTTTAGGTGTAGGGATAGAGGGGGAATTGGTTTTGGTCCCTCACCCCTACTCACAGAGCAGTAAATGATCAATTATTTTAATATTAAGAAAATGTCAAAGTTGAAAAGATGACTTCTTCAAACATTAGCATGTGGCACCAATACAGTTCAATAGTTCCTTAATTTAAGGACTGGTATCATCTGGAGAGATCAGCAGTTTTAGGAAGTGGTTATTGAGAAATGGAATGTGATCTCACAATGGACTGATATTTAGAAAGTTAAAAGTGAAAGAGATTCAAATCAGCTCAGCCCTGAGCCTCAGCAGAGTTGCAGCACCTACTCTCTGGTTTGTTGGACTTACCCAGGTGAGCTAACAGGGAAGTGAAGATGGTCAACCACCACAGCAGGGAACCAAGAATGCCTACAACTGCAAACAGGAGAATTGCATCCATCAGTCATATGGGATCTAAGCCCCCTCTTTATTTAGAGGTGGAGTGGACATCACCATCCCAGGGTCCACAGGATGGAGGAACAAAATATGGATTAGAGTGGATTTACTGGTATTATACTCTAGAAGTATTGTGACTCTAGCAATGGAAGAAATTGTGTCATTGATGTGAAGATAGAGGCCCCAGTAGTTGCTGAGGGCAGGGAGAAGGAAGAAGAAATGTGATGTGGGGACATTTGGGGACCTGGAGTTGTCCTAAATGATATTGCAGGGACAGATGCTGGACATTATATATCCTGCCATAATCCACTGAATGTACTGGGGAGAGTGTAAACTACAATGTAAACTATAATCCATGTGTGCAGTGCTCCAAAATGTATTCCCCAAATGCAATGAATGTGCCATGATGATGAAAGAGGTTGTTGATGTGGGAGGAGTGTGGGTGTGGGGTGTGGGGTATATGAGAACCCCTTATATTTTTTAATGTAATGTTCTTTGTGATCTATGTATCTTTTAAATAAAGACAATTAAAAAATTGAAAAAAATTTAAATTTAAAATTAAAAAAAATTTAAATTTAAATTTAAAAAAATCAATTGACCATTAAAAAAGTGAGAGAAAGGAAGATAAATGAGAAAATGGAGTCCATTACTGAAGGAAGTAAGAAAGATGGGAAAAAGTCAACCTAAGATCCAAGTAAGAAAAATGGAAGAAAGTATGTTTAATCACTTTGAGCAAAATTTTATTGAGGTATTATGTTTAGCTCATTTTAAACTAAAAACTATTGAAAACTAAAAACTGATAAAGAATTTAAGGAATGTTTTTTCCTCAAAGTATCTTTTCTCTTATACTTCGGTTACTGTTTTCAAAACTGTAAGTGACATGTAAGTCAGGTGTGGGTCCTTGTCATTCCTAGAGGAAAGATGGGGTTTTATTTTCTGGAGGTATAGAGATGGAATTTTTTTAGGTTCCTCACCCCAAGATAGCTCCCTCATCTGTCTTCTCATTGTTTCTGCTTGCTGTTTGTGCTCATTGTCTGCTGATTGTCTGCTTGTTGTATCTGCTTATCTTCTTTAAGAGGCACCAGGAACTGAACCTGGGACCTTCCATGTAGGAGTTGGGAGCTCAACTACTTGAGGCACATCATTCCATGCTCATTGTGTCTGCTCACTTTTCTGCTCATTGTGTCAGCTTTTTGTACCTTTTCATTGTATCTGCTCATCTTCTTTATGAGGCACTGGAAACTGAACCTGGGACCTCCCATGTGGGAGGTGGTGCTCAGCTGCTTGAGTCACATCTGCCCACAAGAGATGGATTTTTAATTCATAAAGAATTGGCTCCACTGCAGTCACAAAAGATAATTAAGCAGCTTCTTTTATTTCAGGTTTTCCCCTAAATATTTTTACTAAGATAAAATATATGTACAATGCATTATACAATTGGATATAAATTTGATGAGTTTTGAAAAATATACGAACCTTTTACCCACTATATATACGATATATATGGTATATATACATATATATATGGTGTATATGTATATATATATGGTACAATATATCCTATTATTATTGACATATACTTATTCCTTTGTAGTCAACATATCTTGTATTATTTCAATATTTTGAAATTTGTTAAGACTTATTTACTTGCCCAGCATTTACTTAGTGAATATTCCATTTGTATTTTAATGGAATGTGTATTCTGCAGGTTTTGCGTGACATGTTCTACACATTTCAATTAAGTAAAGGTGACTGATAGTATTGCTCATATATTCTATATCCTTACTGACATTTTGACCAGTTGTTTTGTTAGTTACTGAAACAGAGCTGTAAAGTAATCAATTATGTTTATGGATTTGTCTAGTTGCCATTCTGTTCTGGCAGTTTGGGCTTCATATGTGCTGAAGTTCCATTAGCAGGTACATACCATTTAAGGTTGGTATGTTCTCCTGACGAAGTGATACTTTCATCATTAAATATCCCTCTTTCTCTCTGGTAATCCTTTTTATACTGAAGTCTATTTTATCTGATATCCCTCATCATGGCGTCTTGTCACTTAATTACTTGTGATAAATGCTTTAAAATCTTCCTTTCCTAATTCCAACATCTGAGTCATTGCATGGTTTGTTTGCCTTGATCATTTTTCCTCCTAACATGGCCACCTTTTCCTGTTCCTTTTTAATAATTGTTTTATCAAATACTGAAAAGTGTGGATGATTTGTTGAAGAGACTCTGGATTTTGCTATTTCCCTTAGAAGAATTTTGATTTTTATTCCAGCAAGAACATAATTTGCTGGAAGATCATGTTGGAATTTTTAAGGATGGGGTGTTTTGGTTTTGCCTCTCTGTCTCAGAATGAATCTTTATTTCCTTTCGGGGTGTCAGCCAAACCTGAGCTGTTAACCCACTTCTCGGATTTGGCAAGGTTCAAACTTCTGCTCCTCTGTAATGGGAAATCTCTTCTCAGATATTCCAGGCTTCCAGATATTGCTTTCCACCAGGATTTTGGAGTCTCTCCATGCATTTATAGTTCAGGAGTCAGCCAAGGATTTTGGGGAGCTTAATAAAAATGTGAAGCCTCCCTTATCTATGACTTGATTCTCCGGTGGTCACATTTTCCAATCACTCTTGTGGGCAAAAGTGTTGTTTTCAGTCAATCAAGATAAAAGAAATTTGATTTTCTGTTTGAGTTCTGGCCATTTCACACTACTGAAACTGGAAGACCCCAATAGAGAAAGCTGCCTGAAAGTGAAGCTCACCAAATGTGGCCTCTGCTTCTGAAAGCTGAAATGCATCCAATTTATGCCTGCTTTTGTTCTCTGCTGCCTGCAAATTGTTCTTTTAAAAATATTTTCCAGAGTCTGTACTTGGTTCTTCGGATGCAAGGCAGTGATGTGCTCAGAGCTGGAATTCAGCCTTAGTCTGGTCAGTAGCTCCACTTCCCTGCCCATCTGTGCTGCTATGACCTGGTTCACCAGCTTGGGGTATGCTAAGGGAGCATCTCTAATAGGTTTCAAGTTAAATGTGAGCACAGCTTCCACAGACAGGAGTTCTCTGGACACAGAGATGCACATGGGGCCAGGATGGGCACTTTGATCACTGAGTAACCGTAGGGTCCTACTCAGTCCATTTCAGTGCTTTAGGCAGCAAAGTTCAGAGGCGTATCTGCCCCTGGCAAGCATGGAGGTTTTACTTCTACTGCAAATGCCTCTGCCACATGTGGTGGTGGCTGAAACACAGCTCCTTTCAATCTAGATGCTCTTGTGGCTCCTCGTTTCATCCACTTGATCCTTTAAAATTATTTGTTGATGGTCCACACTGTGTCTGGACAAAACAATGACAAGAAACAAGTTCCCCATCTTTATGGGTCCACCTAGTAGAGAACGCCATTGATAAATGACTGAATAAATGAAAAAGTGCAATAAGAAATGCAAAGAATGGGGAAAATAGTCTGGTATTATGGAGCACAACTGATGAAACACCTTGTAATTAAAAACAGACCTGTAAAATCTTTTATATAAAGAGATAAAAATGTTTTGAAAAAAATCAACTTTCAATCCAAATTTGAACAAAGATTATTACATTGGGAATAAGATGAAATGGTACTCTTTAACATGATTTTAAAAATGACTAAAATCAAAAGTTTCACACTGACAGGATTGACACCAAATATGAAAACAAAATGAGAACACCTGCTATTATCCCTATTTTTGAACAGCTTCTGGAAGACCATGGTATTAGAAAAAATAGTTAAAATTATTCATAAACATTGGAAAAGAAGAAGCAAAATTATCATTATCAGCAGAAAATATCACTGTTTATCCAGAAAGCCCATGATAATAAATTGAAAATCTACAATGAATTATCTCTTTCACATAATAGATTATCAAAGGCCACAAACTTGAATACCAAGCTTGCTTGTGGGATGACTGCCAATTTGGAGGCCACTTTGGTGTCCTTCACCAATTAAAATAGCACCACATGCACTTACACTCTGACCCAGAAAACGTCCTTTCCTGGTGGTATTGGACAAGGATGCTCTCAAGTATCAACTCGGACAAGGTGATCATTGCAGAGTTGTTTGGCATAACCTGAGGTGCGGCCTTTCCCAAATGCAGCTGTCCCCTGACCTGTTGACCTACAAGCTCAGGTCAAGGCTTTTCAAGTTGACCTTGGGGCAGAAACCAGTTATTAGACGCACTGCTAGACATTCCCTCCATAGCCTAACCTAGAGCCCACAACTGGGAGGATTAACATTTCTTCCAAGCATTTATGTAATTGAAGGACCATTCCACTGATATTCCTCAAGGAGCCAACTAAACCTGGATTTAAGTCCCTGTTTTTAAAGATATGTAACTACTTGGATCTTTTAAAATATAATTTCCTTTCTCCCACCATAATCTTAAAAATGAATTTCAAATCCAGTAAATATTAGGTACTACATTGTCTACTTTTTATGGATTTTAAAAGATTTATTTTTAATAGTACTAAAACTTCTCTATTTCTGCAAACATTGGTACTCTTCAAACTCAAAAGCAAGTTGAACTCACTAAAAAGAAAGGAAAACCCAGTGGTTTTTTAAAATAAAGATTTATTATTTATTTATTTATTTCTCTTCCCTTCCCTCCCCCCCCACCCTACGCAGTTGTCTGCTCTCTGTGTCCATTTGCTGTGTGTTCTTCTGTGACTGCTTCTATCCTTATCAGCGGCACCTGGAATCTATGTTTCTTTTTGTTGCATCATCTTGTTGTGTCAGCTCTCCGTGTGTGCAGCGCCATTCCTGGGAAGGCTGCACTTTGATTCCCACTGGGCGGCTCTCCTTACTGGGTACACTGCTTGCGCATGGGGCTCCCCTACGTGGGGGGCACCTCTGCGTGACAGGGCACTCCTTGAGCGCATCAGTACTGTGCATGGGCCAGCTCCACACAGGTCAAGGAAGCCCAGGGTTTGAACTGTGGACCTCCCATGTGGTAGGCAAACACCCTATCCATTGGGCCAAGTCCGCTTCCCTCTCAGTGGTTTTTAACAACACAATTTTAAGCATCTTGATGAAGACTTGGTCTTTGACTCATGAATATAGAACTTTCATATAACTACAAGGAAAGAACCTCTAAAGCTGGAGGTTTTTCTCTTTTCTTACTGAGGGACTTGCATGCCAGGACCTCAATATGCTCCTCTATCATTTATTTCATTCAGTCCTTTAAGGAGAATTTCGTGAACAGTACAAGTGCAGCAAAAAGAGGAATCTGCCTTATCCTGAGGTTACTCTCATGATTTTGCTATTTCTTGTAATGTTTTGCATGTAAGGATTAAGTAAAGAAGATTGAAATTGATGGGATTTCGGTCATCTTTAGAAACTATGTCTCTGCCAACTGCAGAGTGTAATTCGGAAGGGTTACTGTAATTATGGGATTTTAGCGTAAATCTGGGAGAATCTTGAATTATTTTGCATTTATCTGTGGAGGCCAGCTTCTTTGAGGGCTGCATATCTTCCCAGAGGTCCTCCTATTCCACCACAGAAACTCTCCAGATGCCCCTTTAAGGATTCATAAGACACTAAATTACATTTACGACTTGGATTTATGGCAAATCAGCCTCACTTACATGGGGTGTTACATGCCAGTTCATGGATGGGTTGCAAATTAATGGAGGAGACTGTGGCCAAGTGGCTGCCTCCTGAGCTGTGCAATTGCTGGAGATTAACTGCAGCCTCCTGTCAGGTGGAAAGGAACTGTGATGTACCCAAGGGGCTTGCATAATTTTCCTTAGATGGCACTGAATTTAAGCTAAGGAAAAGCGATACCCATAGCACCATTTTTGTACTGAAAATATGGTAGGAGAATTTTGTTGTTATTACCATGACAACTTGACAACCTGCTGCTGTGTCTGTCCTCTCAATGGAGATGTCATTGTAGATCCGCACTCAGTGGGATGCATGCTGGCTTCAAGCTGCCAAGTATTTTTATTAATAGTCAAAGGACTGCTATGAAAGTAGTCCATGGAAAACACCGTCACACGTGAGCAAGAGACCAGCACACTTACCTCACCACCCAGCTTCACCCACCACCCACCACAAACATCTGTGCCTATACAGGACTTGGTCTGAAGGCATTCTTCAGGCATTTGGCTGAACTTTCATTTTTTAAGTAGGAATTTCATAAAATAGATGAAGTACAGTTGAGTACCTTAAGATCAAAACTTCTGGACAGCATGATGAAGAAACTCAGCATTTCATCTTTATCCTTTCAGCATATTGACTTCTTGCCAGTTCAAAAGTTTGACTATTTCGTGACTCTTCTCACCCAATTTGAGTTACAACTTCTCTAGTATAATCTTCTTTTCCCAAATTTCATGGAAATGATAAACATCATTTTTTGAACTCATTCTCTTCTGCTTATCTGTCATTAATAAATTTCTTCTTATTCAGGTGATTCCTCATCTAATATAAATTAGACTTTTTCAAGGATTTTTTTTAGGAGGTACTGGGGAGTGAACTTGGGACCTCATACATGGGAAGTAGGCACTCAGCTACTTGAGCTACATCCACTTCCCTGAAGGATTTTTAAACATTAATGCCTTTTATGTTCAAGTAGCTCAAAATCTTCTGGTATACTCATCCTTAGACTGGAAACTGTATCGTAAAGACAGTAAAGGACTATAGTTTATTAAAACTCATTGTAATAGCTTCAGGACTCAATATTTCAATCAGAAATCTTTCAGATACCATATGCTATACATATCCCTGAGATATGCAGATCATATTTATGTAACAGAAACAGAAATGCTGACTTAATAGAGGAATAGAAGCATATCTCTGGATAAAAATATAGTATTGTATAGCATGCCTTATTTCCTAAAATGCATTCTGGAGACCAGGTGATTGGAGAAATAATATTCATTAAAATCAGTGTTGTCATGACACCCATTTTGTCCCTATAGAATAACTAATGTTTGTGTTTCCCCACATCCAGGTAGGTAAATTCAGAGACAGATGGCAGTCAGTGGTTGCCAGTGGAAGGGAGGAAGGAAGAGCTCCTGATTAATGGGAATGTGGTTCCTTGTAGGTTGATGGAAGAGCCCTGGAACTAGATAGAGGTGGTTGCTTATAGGAATGTGCTAAATGCCGCTGAATTTCACACTTTAAAATCGTTAAAATGGCAGATTTTGTGTTACCCATTCTTAAAGGTCAGAAGGATTTTGCCCAAATGATAGAGAGTTTGTGAGCTAAGATATTGGTGCTTTACCTGTGGATATTTTATTGTGTGAGGCTCAGGTGACCCATGGCTGTTCTGCACATGCCCTGAGCCCATGGGTGCAGATCACGGGGCGCCCCAGGCACCAAGGGCAGCAGGCTGTGTCCCCCACAGTGGAGCCCCAAAACCTCCACGAGCAAAATCTTAGGAGGCCCTTGAGGCGGCGGTGGGGGGGAGGGGGCAATGGGCCACATGAGAAGGGAGGTCTTCTCAGAGGGGACATGCTCACCTAAAAATCCCTCATTCTTATTTTGTGGGATATGTGGGGGTGGATGCACCCAAAGGATGCCTGCTTGCCCCCCAGCCACGAAGTGAACCTAGCACTGAGCCAACACACCCACACAAGCAAGCCTCGAGTCCACCGTCCTTTGAGGAAAGGAGCCACTGGGAGTGTCCTCACCTGCAGAGGAAGCTTCACCCTAAGAGACAGCCACCTACCCCTTCCTCCACTCCCTCTTGTGTTTATTATTATTTAAACTTTAATTGTGATAACAGATATGCAACTCAAAACCCCCCATTTTAACCACTGTCAATGTGCAGTTCCCTGGTATTAACCAGATTTACTATATTGTGCTACCACCATGAACATCCAATGCCCAAACTTTCCATGACCACAGACAGAAACTACCCCACCAGCAATGGCTCCCATCCTCTCCCCCCCCCAGCCCTTGGTAACATGATTCTGCTTCCTGTCCTTATGGATTCACTTATCCCAGAGCTTTCATTGCAGGAGACCACCTGCTATTTGCCCTTTAATGTTGGGTTTATTTCACTCACATGATGTCTTCAAGGTTCCTCCACATAACATGGGTCAAGACTTCAAGCAGAATGCCCATTGCCTGGGTACTCCATGTTTGTTGGGCCACTCATCTCTCAATGGGCACTTGGTTTTTTTACCTTTTAGCAATCGCGAATAACGCTGCAATGAACATTGGTGTGCAAGTAATTGCTCAAGTTCCTGCTTTCAATCATTTGTGTATGCATCTAGAAGGGGTTTTGCCAAGTCATGTGGTAATTCTGTATCCAATCCTCTGAGACCATCAAACTTTTTTCCACAGCACCTGCTCCACTTTACCTTCCCACCACCAATATACAAAGGTTCCAATTTGTACCAACATTTGTTATTTTCTGTTTTCCTTTCTCTAACAATAGCCATTCTAGTGGGTATAAAGGGGTCACTGCTTGTTGTTTTGCTTTGTATTTCCCTGATAACTAATAATGCTGAGCATCTCGACAGTAACTTATTGGTCATTTGCAAATCTCCTTTAGGAAATTGTCTACATTCAGTCCTCAGTCCATTTTCCATGAGGTTATTTGTCTTTTCGCTGTTCAATTGTAGCAGTTTTTTTTATATGGTTTGGATATTCTTTTGTATTATTTTAAATGAAGGGTTGCATTAAGAGTGGGGTCCACAGTGTCTGCCTGCTTGGGCCCCCCTCAGCCCCACCCCAGCCCTTCTCACTGCAGGTTCTCAGCTGCAGCTTGGCTCTTTCTGCTCCCTTCCCCAAGCCAGGTAAGTCCACCTTGTGAGCAAGCCCTTCCGACAGGAGGTGCCTGCACTTGGTGTGGGCCAGGGGAGAGAGAAGTGAGGGGGAGGTGGAGGGAGCCAGGCAGAGTAGGCTCTACTTTGGAGCTGAGCACTGCCACAGGCTGCATGTGCCAACACCACAGAGCCCGACTGGCTTTGCACAGGCTTCACATGCCCGCGTCCCTGCTTCATCCCCTGAACCCTGGAATATGCCCCAAATTCAGCAGTGGAAGGACACTTATTTTGCGCCATGGTATTTGTTTCATCTGTAATCAGAACTTTTGCATCTTTGTTCATGAGTAAACTTGTCCTGATTTTCATATCTGGTAATGTCTCATCAAGAGTCGGAATCAAGCTCTTCTGGCTGCATAAAATCAGCTGAGGACTGTGCCATCTTTTCTCTGTTTCTGACAGATTTGGGCAAGAGGACATTGCTTGTTACTCTGTTATACTTCCAAAAAGCACTTTAACACAAGCTTATTTTCTATTCCCTAGAGAGTAATTCCATTCTCTGCACTTTGTGGGTCTGATTTTATTAGCATTAAAAAAATTTTTTTAAATTTATTTTTAAATTTCTCTCCCCTTCCCACCCCCAGTTGTCTGCTCTCCATGTCCATTCGCTGTGTGTTCTTCTGTGACTGCTTCTATCCGTATCAGCTGCACCGGGAATCTGTGTTTCTTTTTGTTGCATCATCTTGTTGTGTCAGCTCTCCGTGTGTGTGGCACCATTCTTGGACAGGCTGCACTTTCTTTCCAGCTGGGTGGTTCTCCTTAGCCGGGGTGCATTCCATGCACGTGGGGCTCTCCTAGGCGGGGAACACCTCTGCATGGCACGGCACTCCTTGCGCGCATCAACACCACACATGCACCAGCTCCACACGGGTCAAGGAGGCCCTGGGTTTGAACCATGGACCTCCCATGTGGTCAGCAGATGCCTTATCTATTGGGTCAAGTCTTCTTCCTCTATTAGCTTTTTTTCCCCTTTTGGTTCTCATTGCCTACTTTATAATGTTTTCAATTGTGGTTTCTGTTCTTAGAATTGATCTCTCACAATTCTTTGGTCCTGAGAAATATTTGATTCCTCTCACCAGGACACTTTGCCTCAGTTCTCAGTTTTGGGGTTTTGCTTGTGTGCAGATCCTGGATTGCAGGCTGCACTAGAGCTGCTGCATTTGGGTTTTCTTGAGGACCGTTTTCCTCAACTTCTACCCGAGCTGTGCTTCCTACCCAGCCATCTGGGCACATTACCATTACCAGTTTACCTGCTGTTACCTGTTCAGGGGTGTGTGCTGGGGTCTTAGCATGCGGTGGGCTCCAGGCCTCTCCCCCTTGCCTGGGCTGCACACCTGCTCCCTAGAGCTGCTCACACAGGATGTCCAGGTCGCCAGCTTTGGCCAGAGTGTCTGTCTCCTAGATTGGCACTTGGTGGTTGCTTTTGGCCTCCAGGGTAGAAGAGTCCCTGTTGTTGTTCTTGTTGTTGTTGTTTTGTTTTTGGCTGCTCTATTATTAATAATATTTAAAATAGTTTTAGCATTTTAAAGTGTTTTGTACTAGGAGAATTGGTCAATATTATCTCCCTCAATATCTCCAAAAATAGAACAAGCAATGAATAATCATAAGAAAGCAGGAAAAAGAGTAAATGTGAAAAACAAACTGCTGCTGATTGTAGAAGTGATAGATGATTCTGGAAAAAGGAATATCTTGAAACAGATAATAGTTCATCTGTAATTTAGGGCCTGACTGCTGGGAAAATAGAAGAAGCAGAGAATAAGAAATGGATATTTTACATTGTAGCAGTTTGCTATTGTTTATGAATTCCAAAAATAGATATTAGATTATGATTGTAAACTGGCCTGCTTCTCTGGGCATATTAGATTGTATTGGGTTCACAGGTTTCACTTTTACCCAATTAAATAATGATTAAAGCTTTGATTGGGCCACATCAGTAGGATGCTGAGGCCCCAACCCCTTGGTGGATAGAGACTCACAGGAAAAACAATAGGCAGAGCAGAAAGTCAGAGTTTAAATGCTGGAGCCCTGGGAAGCAGATACACAGAAAAGCAGATATGTGAGGAAAGAGAGAAGGCTCCGTTAGACATGGCAGAGGCCCCAGGAAGAGAGTTGAGCAGTTTGCCTGAGAGTTCACAGCTGGCCTTGTGGAGAGAGCAGAGCAGCTGAGCCCAGAGAGAACCAAGCCCCAAGGGAGGAATGAGACATCCCAGACCACAGCTGATATTGGAAGAAGCGGGGACCATGGAGCCTTAAGGGGAAGAGGAAGGCTGAGCCCTTGCAGAGGTTGGCAGTCATCTTGCTCCAACAGGTGACAAGGCTTTGGTGAGGGAAGTAAATTATGTTTTATGGCCTGGTAACTCTAAGCTTCTACCCCAAATAAATACCTTTTTAAAAGCCAACAGATTTCTGGTACTTTGCACCAGCACCCCTCTGGCTGACCAATATACGCATTTGAAAGGAAATTCCACAAAAGCAAAGCTGATAAGAGGACCAAATTATGAAATAAATGTGACAAAGACTAAATTCACCACCAGGAATATGAAAGTGAAGAAATTCTCCATAATTTAAATGAAAAAGACAAGATATTAAAAATATATGAGAAAAGAGATAAAAATACAGACCATCTAGCTAAGTACAAACCACAGCAGAGGTTCTTTTTTTTTTTTTTTTTTAATAAAGCATGCAATTTATTCAAGGTGTACAATCAATGGTATTTGGTATAATCAGAAAGTTGTGCTTTTATCACTTCAATCATTATTAAAGCATTTTCTGTATTTCAATAATAGTAATTAAAAAACAGACAAAGAAATAAGAAAATTCCTCTTCTCTTAATCTCTCTATATCTCCTGCTCTACATAGCTATTATTTCTTGCTGTTCTTGCACAATCATTTGTTTGTTTATTAAACAGCTTTTTAAAATTATTTTTTAATTTTCTAATTTTTATTTTTATAATTAATGTATTTATTTTTAGTGTTACATTAAAAAAATATGAGGTCCCCATATACCCCCCACCCCCCTCGCCCCACTTCTCCCTTAGCAACAACCTCCTCCATCATCATGGGACATTCATTGCACTTGGTGAATAAATCTCTGAGCACTGCTGCACCACATGGTCAATGGTCCACATTATAGTATACACTCTCCCCCAGTACACCCAGTGGGCCATGGAAGGACAAACAATGTCCAGTAACTGTCCCTGTGGTACCACCCAGGACAATTCCAAATCCTGAAATTGCCCCCATTATCACATCTCTTCTTCCCACTCCCCACCGTCAGCAGCTACCATGGCCACTTTCTCCATCTCAGTGCTACATTTACTTCCATTACTAATCACATTAGTTCCACAATAGAGTATCAGTAAGTCCACTCTAATCCATATTCTATTCCTCCATCCTGTGGACCTTGGGATGGCTATGTCCACTCCACACCTCTATCGAGAGGGTGCCTTGACTCCACTTGGACGATGGATGCAATTCTCCTGTTTTGCTTACAACTTTTTAAAAAATTTGAATAGATTGTTTTTTATTTTTTTTTAAAGATATATAGATCATTCAAAATGTTACATTAAAAAATATAAAAGGTTCCCATACACCCCACACCCCACCCCACTCCTCCCTCATCAACAACCTCTTTCATTAGTGTGGCACATTCATTGCATTTGATGAGTACATTTTGGAGCACTGCTGCACAGCATGGACTATAGTTTACATTGTAGTTTACATTTTCCCCCAGTCCATTCAGTGGGTTATGGCAGGAAATATAATGTCCAGCGCCTGTCCATGTGATATCATTCCGGACAACTCCAAGTCCTGAAATTGCCCCCATATCGCTCCTCTTCTTCCCTCTCCATGCCCTCAGGTTCTTAACCAGGGGACCATGAGCTTGAACTGAAATAGAAGAAAACATTATTCTTGTGGGAATGTGTTGGTGTGGGTGTGACATATTTATTAAATGATACACAGTATAGTGTGGACTTGGTAAGGGGCCCTTTCGTACTGTTCACTGACAGGTAAAGGAGTCCATGGAACAGAAAGAGTTAAGAGCCCTGCTCCACTGGGAGAACTGGTGAGAAGAAACAGAAAGCAGAGGAAGGAAACCAAGCAGAGGAAAGGATTCCATAAAGAACAAGAACCAGAAGGTCAGGCATGGAAATTGCCTTGTGTGTGCTAATAGATGCTAGAAACCAATAAACAATTTTTAAAACAAATGAAAAAGCTGAGAAATAGACGTCTATCCCGATCCCTAACCTCAGGAAACAGAATTCAGGAGGGGAAGCAAAGGCCCTCCTGGCAGGACACACTTCAGAGAAAGATGAGGTAATGGACTGAAGGGAAAGAAAGAAGCAGTGAAGCCACCAAAACTTACATGTTTTCTATAGCATAATATTTTTGAAATATTGTGGAGTTAAAAACACTAGATTGCTTCAACTTGGTAAGTCATGGGGAATGGAAGAGGGCATATGCTGACAATTACTAAGTCTTGTTTTTGAAAGATGTATTTGTTATGCTTTAGATGTTTAGAATAACCAGTAGAAGGAAACGCATAGAAAGTATAAACCCCACACCACAAGAGAAAAAGAAAAATACACCCAACAAGGAAAATAAAGCCTTAAATCAAGGCAACACAAGACAAGAAGGTGAAGCCAACAGAAACAGCAGGAACACCTGGTAAGAGCTGCCCTGTGCTTGCAGAGCCCTGGGCATGGGAAGGATTTCAGAGTCAGCATTCCTTGCCCCTTGAGGGTCTTGGGGTCTGTCTCTCCGTGTGTCAGTGTGGCCTCCAGGGGGGCATCAGAGAGGAAGTGATGGAAAACACCAGTGAAAAGCCCCCAGTTAAGCAACTGGGGTCTCTTAGGCTGTTACAGGGCAGTGAAGAGGCTGCGTTTGTAAATGCTTTTTCTTCAAGAGTTGGAATGGAAAAAAGCCCGTTACTGAAACCGTGCTGCTGAAAATGTTGGCCAGTTTTCTACCAAGTCTTAGAGCTTGTCCAAAAGATGTTTGCTCTTTAGTTAGTTTTTTTTTTTGAATAAAAAAATTTACAAGCTTTAGATTACATAAATGTTATATCTAAAATATAGGGGATTTCATATATTCCAACCCCTCCCCTCCCACACTTTCCCACATTAACAATACCTTTTATTAGTGAGGTACCCTTGTTATAATTGATAAATACATATTGAAGCACTGCTACTAACCATGGTTTACTATAATGTAAACCATTATAATTTACACTTTGCACAATTTTATAGGTTTTGACAAAATATATATGGCTTTTATCTGTCATTGCAATGTCATACAGGACAATTCTGATGCCCCAAAAAAGCCTCATGTTACAACTATTCTTCCCTCTCCCTCCTCTCAGAACCTCTGGTGGCCACTGCCTTTATATCAATGTTACAAGTTCTTCCATTGCTAGAATAATAATGTCTGCTTTAGTCCATAGTTGCATTCCCCCTTATGTTTGTTCATTCCTCAATCTTGAGGATTTAGGAGTGGTGATGCCCACTCTGTTACTGATTGAGAGGGGCTTAGATCCCACAGAGCAGATGGATGGAACTCTCTTGCTTGCAGTTGTAAATGCTCTCTGTTTTTGGGAATGGGCATTGTCCATTATCATTCTTTTGTTAGTTGTCCTGGGTGAGCCCAATGAACCGGAGAGTAGGTGTTTCAACTCCACTGAGATTCAGGGATCAACTGGCATATGAACAACTGTAGATTTAAGTCTCTGGGACACATATTTAATGAGCATATTGCTAGTTATATGTTCAAATAAAGGGGGCAGAAGAGCCATGTGTAGGGAATTTATAAAGGAGTCTAATTGTGTTACATTGGGGAGCATATATTTCAAAGTAAGGCCCAATGACAAGGTGCCAAATTCTTGAGATTGTCTGCCCTGCCTATAGTGTCTAGATGTCTGTAGAGCCTCAGGAGCTCCACCATTTGTGGCACCATTTACTGTGGCAGTCAATGAGATCCTGCTGAGACATGCATGAACATAACCTCTAAAAGGACCTTCTGGCTCACTTTGACATCTCTTAGCCACAAAAACTCATTTGTACTTAATATGTCCCCCTTTTGGTCAAGGTCTTTTTCCAAATGCATGGAAATGCATCCAAATCACGCTTGCACATACATTGCATGATCAAGAAAGGGGCAGATAACTCCACCCCTGGGTGGGAATTTACTATGTTAATTAAGTAAGTTGAAGTGAGGACAGCAAGGGGCACTTGGTAATAATCCCTTGGTACCAGGATGGCTCATCCCTGGGAGTTATGTCCCATGAAGGGGGTAAGGTAGTTCATTTATATGCTGAGTTTGGCTTAGATAGAGGCCAAGTTTGAGCAACAAGGAGGCTTTCAAGAGGTGACTCTTAGACAATATATAATACTAGGCTAAGACTAGAATGGATGAAACATAGGGCATTTTTACAGCATTGGAATTTTTATGCATGATCTTGCAATGACAGATACAGGCCCTTTAAAACTTTGTCAAAATCTGTAAAAGTGTATGGTACAAAATGTAAACCATAATGTAAACCATTGACCATGGTTAGTAGCAATGCTTGAATAATTGTACAATTGTAACAAATGTACCATACACATGTAAAATGTTATTAATAGGAGAGAATGGGGAGGGTGAGGGGGCTGGGTATATGGGAATCCCCTATATTTTCTTTGTGACTTTTATGTAATCTAAAGCTTCTTTGAAGATAAAGAAAAAAAACAGGACCCTGGGGTAACATACAGAAGAAACGAACACTGTACATAAAAGATTACAGGTCTTACAGTGATGAAAGACTCAATGAAATTTGTTTAAAATCATATTTTTTTATTTTGTTATTTTTTATTATTTTGTTTTCTTATTATTTTTATATATTTATTTTTGGCTTTGTTTTGGCAGATATTTTGGATTGTAGAAGGGTTACAACTGTGGCAGGGGAGGATCACTGGTGTGGGGTGTTGGTGATGGGGGATCTGTGGGGAGGGGTGCACCCTGGACTTACCTCTAAGGCATATGAATATAGTCAAGGGGCCATGGGACTTTGTCCTGGTGGGAGGAGACCCACACCATGAAGGAAAGAATATTGAATTCCCACCTGGGGAGTCCTGCTACATCTCTAGTGGAGCAGCAAGGATCCCCAGAGGACAGGGGCGGTGCCCACGGAAGGAAGAGGCAACATTGGCCAGGCCCTGGACATTGATGATTGTCCTTAGGAACCTTGTTCTTGTATTTTCTTTTTATTTGAAAGTGGGATTTCTAAGAAGATACCAGGGTCCTATCGTTAGGCCTCAAAGCAGGGCCTTTATGGATAACCAGAGATGGCATGGAGAAAACTTCAACACAAGAATTAGGTAAACTCATTAATTGTGTCTGCAGAGGTAAGGAGCCACGGCCAATCTAAAGTGACTCAGACCCGACTCCCTGTGCTGCAGTTTCACTCTTGATTAAATACCCAAGTTACTACTAAGCATTTGCTTTGATTATGCATTAGTCATATGGATGAATACCCGTAGCTGGTTATATAATTGTACAATTAGTATATTCAGGAAATCACGCTTGCACATATATTGCATGATCAAGAAAGGGGCGGATAACTCCACCCCTGGGTGGGAATTTTACTACGTTAATTAGGCAAGTTGAAGTGAGGACAGCAAGGGGCTGCTTCTGCACAAGTCCAGACAACTGGTTGAAGCTGTTTTTCATACTTCATTGCTTCAACAGCATATTCTTGACCACCAAAAGTGGAATTTGGCACAAAGAGAGCTTTGCATTTCAGTACCTTCTGATTTACATACAATTCTTTTCTTTGTATCCTAGCAACAGGGAGAGAAACAAGTTACTTTCAGATATTCGGTCCTCCTACATCCATCACTATGGGATCTGACCTGCCAGTGGAAGTGTCCTGGGGAGAGGCTTACTGAGTAGAGGAGGTTCCAGAAGATGAGGCCCCGGCTCCCATCACTTTGCAGAGGGCCCCTCGGCACAGCGGCTTCCCACACCTGTTCTCAGGGCGAATCCACGTGAGCCACAGGGCCTGGGAGAAGGGCAGGCTAGAAGCCAGGCGCCCGGCTTGCTCTGGTGCCCGCGGCCCGCCCCTGCTCCGGGCTCCACTGCAGGACTCAGGACGCTCGCCCCTCGCCCAGCCTCGTCATTGCCTGCAGTGGAGCAGAGAGGGCAACGCAGCCGACCGGTCCTGTGCTTCGTCCACAAATCCGGCTTCAGCTGTGGGTGCCCGCTGGACTCTTCTCCGGCTGCCTGGCGGGGCTCCTGGCCACCAGGACACCCTGAGCCAAGGTCGCTTTCTCTGGCTGGGTCCCTTGAGCAGCGGGCTGAGCCCGGGAAGGAGCTGGGGCGCGCCGCGCTCACCGAGGTCCGAGGAGAAAGCTCGACTGCACGTCAGGGACCACAGCCGCCGACAAGCCAAGGCAGGCGCGCCCCCAGGCTCTGGTCTGGCCCTGGCCGACGCCCTAAAGCCTGCAACCGCGGAGGCCCAGGGGGATCCCGGGGGCCCCACGGTCCTCATGTCCGCGCAGCAGCCGCGCCTCAGGACGGCGGGCGGGACGGGCCGCCGAGGGTCTCGAACCGTCTTCTCACGCCCTTCTGCCCAGAAGCTTCAGTGAGGAGCCTCCCAAGCGCATTCGCTCCTAGGGCAGCTGCGGGGCCGAGGGGGCAGATCCCACAGCTGTCTGGGGATCCTTGGTGGCCCCCGCTGCACCCACAACCCCCTGGGGCAGGTGAGGGCCAGGTGCAGTTTCAGGTCCCCTTAAGTACTTTGTCTTGCTTGTTTTTGCCCGGACTCCACTGTTAGGTTCTGAGAACGCAAAGCTCCAAGGCTGCAGCAGTTTGGCCTTTCGGGAAGGAGGCGCCTCTCGCCAGTCGCCGCGCGCAGCCGCCCCGGACCGGGCTCGGGTCGCTCCCCAGGCCCCCAGGGCGCCCTGGCGGGCTCCTTCCTTCCCGCACGCGCAATCCGAGGCTGGGTCCTCCGCAGCGCCCAGGGTCTCCAGCAGGTGTGTTTCTACCCTGGAGCCGAGCCAGGTCCTTCTCTGCAGGTGCGGCGGAATGAGGCGCGATGGCGTGCCGGCTCTGCGTGCGCCCGACGCGCATTTTCCCTGCTTTGTGGTTTGCGGGTCTATTTAGGTCCTTGCTCTTGAAGACCTAATCCTACAGCACGCGATGACTCCAGCTGCAAAGTGCCTCCCACATCTGCAAGTCCTTGGGCTCTGCCTGGAGTTTCTTACCTTGGCAAGTGCCGGCTACCCCCGCCCCTGGAGGTAGGCGGTGACCAATTATTTGAAAGGCAAATAATTCACTTTTTTGTCCATTACAAATTAGTTAAATAAGAATTTATGTAAAAACACTTTACTTTCTAAAGATTTGATAACATCTTTTTTTTTTACTTTTAAATGTTATTTTACCAAATCTGCTCTAATTCTACATTAAGTTTTCCCCTCTTACTTGGCAATACTCTATCTTTTTAATTTCTCAAATGAAACTGTTAATACTGAATATTAATAGCTCCCTTTTATTATTCTCATTAAAAACCAATGAATATAACTCTGAATTAATCTGGCTGTTTAATTTCTAGATAAATTAACTCAGTTTCAAGAGTTTTGCATTAGGCTTATAACACTCATGAGGAACTCAGATTGGAATATTGTCTAAAATCCAATTTTCCTGCAGAAAATTAAAGCTCATATCGTACAAGGAAAAACTCCAGATGTAGATGCAATTATCAGCACCCTCATTATTAGCTACACATATGTAGAGAAATCTATTATGAGCAAAGTTCTTTTGGGGAAACAAAAATTCCAAGTTGCTTTTCTCTGGAATTTGTTTGCAGCAGTAAACCACAGATCCATGAAAACAAAGGGTTCAATAGCACAGTCATCAATAAAAGGTTTGAGCTGAGAAATGAGTTGTTTTTTGTTTCTTTTTAAATCTTTAAACCCTGTACCTGACTGAAGAACTTGGGATTATGTCATGTTTAATTTAGAGCTTGGGGATTGGTTATCATTGCTTTGGCCAAATGGCAAAGCTGGATTTATCAGAAACGTTCTCTCTTAATTATCTTTAACATAATCAATGTAGAAAACAATAAACAAAAAACAATTAAAATAAGACAGTTATTCTGTGAACAATAAACACTGGATTTATTAGATTAGCAGATTGCAATGACATTTTTAAGTTAGCTTTCAATTCACAGTTTAATTTCTAAATGGGGCATAAGAATTATGTACAAGGGAGTGGATGTAGCTCAAGTGGTTGAGCACCTACTTCCCATGGATGAGATCCTGGGTTCAATCTCTGGTACCCCCTAAAAACAAACAAACAAATGAAGCAACCAACTCTCACTGGTGAGCAGATGTAGCTCAGTGGTTGAGCTCCTGTACAAGGTCCTGGGTTCAATCCCTGGTACCTCAAAAAAAAAAAAATAAATAAAAGGAATATGTCCAATAACATTATCACAAACATAAACTGTTATTTTGTTTTTTTACATATTGAAGATTCTTACAGTTTTCAGATCACTGAGGATCATATTGGTTTTCTGAGTGCATCCCACCTCACATGATTCTCTAATGTTACCAGCTAATGCTACTCTGCCACCATGTCCATCAGTTTACTCATCTTTTGTAATAGTGGATAGTTTTCATTGAATGTCACATAGATCTGGGTGCATTCACAGGCATTTAACCCCAACTCTATGTGGGTGCCCAGCTGTCAAGCCTCATTCAAATGCCCCCCCACAGGCATTCCCACTTCACTTTTCCCACCAGCCCCTCTTTGCTGCTGGCAGGTCCGCCTTGCCGTCCTTATGCTTTAGGTGCATTTTAACTCTTCTCTTCTCAGGGAGATGTTCTTTGCCCTGAACATGGCCCTCCCCACAGCACTTGACATCTGGACCATCTCCTTTCCAGTGTTTAAAATTTAGTAGTTATTTAGTAGTTTACAAGTTATGCAATCAATTTTAATTGACAAGTGGCCACAACTGATTTTCACATTTTGAATTTAATTGAATCTACTCCTTTTTAAATTGGGAAGTTGTGATTTAAGAGTAGTAATAATAATAAAATACCTTTCCCATCATCACTGGGACAGGTTCATAGCTAGCCAGACCCTCCCTTACTAAGACACCATGTGGCCTTGAATTTATATATTCTCTTTCTCACTCTCAGCATTCTGAAGTAATTTTGGGGAGGTGAGATGATTTGTCCATCAACCCAAAACTTTTCCATGGATGTAATAGTGAATTGAAACCTTCCAAATCTTTTTTTTTTTTCATTTTCTACTTATCTCTCTTGCAGCATGTACATATAAAGCTAAGAAAGTTAAATAAAATGGGGGAAAAAATCAGATTGTTCCACCAATTTTGCAACCACAGAGGTAATTTATACTCTAAAGAATAAAGAATTCAGTATAATAGTGTGCATTTTTAAAGGCTACAAAAGTAAACTTACAAAGCTTGAGCAAAAATTATGACCATTTTTAAGCTATATATTGTGCTTGGGCCAGAATGAGGAGAAACTTTAGAAGTGGGAAGCTCACTCTAAGCAGATGCATGCTCATGGAGAGACATCTCCAAAATCGACACATTCCACAGAAATGGGCTTGCTTCTCCTTTTTCTGATAGCTGACTTTGCAGTGTAGGAGAATGTGTGTGTGCATCATGCATTTCATTTTCATGCTTTTATCAGGAGCACTATCATAAATGACCAGTTTTCCGCATTCAAGATATGCTGTGGGAAGGCTTGATGCAGATGCAACACGGAACATCAAAATGCACAGCTAATCAGCAATCTCATGTGAGGTCTTTTTTCCACTCTATTGCCAGCAGGTTTATATACCAGTTTTATATTACCTCCTTTTATACCCTCTGACTAGTGAATTAAAAGGGAGTCAACAAAGCAAACAATTAAAGGTGAATAACAATAAAATGTGTTAAGAAACTAGCTGCTCAAGAAGAATGCACTGTGCTTTGCTTCCAGCTATGCTTTCTACTCTTCATCTTTTCCAGGGTCATATGGAATGTGGCTGGATGTTCTTCTTAATTCTCACTGTGTTGGAGACATTGGGATATGCAAATGGAGGCTTATATACTGTGGATGGAGGTTCCCCTTATCCTGTATTGCTAGGTGTTAAAATGGGAAGAGCGTGGTGTTTGTTTGTTTGCTTATTTGTTTGTGTTTTACATCCATAAGCTATTCTAATTTTGGTAAAAGAGGCACACATAACTAAAAAGATAATTGATGATTTTGAGAGGCCCATTAGCATCAAAGATTTACAGGTTGGGTCTTGGAGAGGAGGGCAGGCCAGGGGGTTGGGACAAGTTTGCCTTCCAGCAACAGCTGACTCGGAACGTCCTCTCTGAGGAGTGGAGAGGAACTTTCTTGTCATGGGGTCTGGAGTCCATCAAGGAAGAGGGCCTTTGGAGATCAGTCCAGGCTGTCGATGGGATTCTGGCATGCCACATACCAAAAGAAAAGATACTGGAAATAAACCAGTCTCCAGGGACTGGATCACTGAGTCGAGCTGACTCAATCTCGTTGGTTTGTGATCTCCTAAGAGATCCACCTACTAGAGGCAAAGTGAGCCCACCCTGAGGGAAAGAATGTTCTCTCGGAGCCTCAAAATCCCCTTACAGTCTCCATGGAGTCCTGCAACCAATCAAATAACCAGGTATGTGAAGAAGAATATTGGTTATATGTGCAGGGACTTAAATAGCATTCTTGAGCATTTTATCAGAGAACTGGAAACTATGAAAAATTCTAGAAATTCCAAAGTGACATAATGGATGGCTTTTAAAGGAAATTATAAACAGCTGAAGAGATAGTGAGTAAATGACAGCATGGAAAAAAGGAGATCGACTGAAGCACAGAGAGAGGCAGACTGTAAAGGAAAGAACCACAGATGTGTGGAAATTGGGGAAAGACCAGGGTGTGTGTAACTGGAGACCCAGACAAAGGAGAGAGAGAAAAACAGAGCATATGTGAAGAAATAAAATTCGAGAATGTTCTTAAATAGATGAAAACCCAAAAGCCAAAAGTTTAAGGATTAAGAACAAGCAGGATAAATTTGAAAGAAATACATTAACGAACACAGAGTAAAGCTGATGAAAACTAAAGAAAAAAAGGAAGTCCTGAAAGAAGTGAGAGAAGAAAAGTCAATTACCCTCAAAGAGCAAAAAAGAAAGAAGACTGACAGCTGCGTGTACACTACGTCAGTGACGCAGTGGAGTGTTTCAAACACCGCAATCACTGCCAAGCTTGACTGCTGTATCCTGGCAGAACAGAGAGATTTTAGAGAAGGAATAACTAAGAGAATTTGTCAACAGCAGGATCACCAGAAAATTATCCCAGGTAGCAGCTCAGAGTTGCAGGTGGGACAAAGACTGAAGGAAGAAAAGACAAATATGTAGACAAGTCTAAATGAATATTGACAGTGGAAAGCAAAAATGCCAATGAATTAAAACACACAACAATAATCACACAAAGACAGGAAGAACAGGGCTTGTGGCCTTAAAGGTACATTCATTGTTCAGAAATTGATCAAAGGAAAACAATACAGAGTCCAATAAATTAAGGAAGTATTTTATAATTATTGACATAACCAGGAAAATAATAATAATAAACAAGATAAATGGGAGGTCGGGGATACAATAATTGAAAGTACTTAATCAGCCCCAAAGAAGGCAATAAAGAAGAGAAAAAAGATCATAAAATAGTCCAAACAAATAGAAAGCAAATGTTGATATGGAAAACGTAAATTCAATATATCAATAATTTTATTGCAAGTAAATGGAGTAAATAATCTGATTGAAAAGCAAACATTTCTTAGTATGAATAAAAATAATTTTATGCACTTATAGACGAATTTTAAAGGATTCAAAATGGTTGAAAAGATGCAATGTATATATTGCATAAATAATAAAAAAGCTGTTGTAATATACTAATTTCTGACAAAATAGACTGCAAGGAAAGATTATTAGATACAGACAAGGTTGCAGCATAGAGATAAATTGGCCAGTCAACCAAGAAGATTTAATGAACCTAAATATGTATGCACACAGTCTTCAAATACACAAAGTAAAAATAACAACAGATAATGAAAAGAAAAAAAAATAAACTATTTAAAATCATGGTGGAGGAATTTTAAAGCACAACTCTTTTTGTTAGTTTTTTTTTATCTATTTTATATTTCTTTTATTTATAATACTTTATTTTTACAGTGTTGCTTAATTTTTTCTTTATTTTCTTTTAAATATTACATTAAAAAAATATGAGGTCCCCGTATACCACCCCCTCCACCCACACCACCTCTACCACATCAGCAAACTCTTCCATCATTGTGGTTCATCCACTGCACTCGGTGAATACATTCTGGAGAACCGCTGCAGCACATGGATAGTGGTCCACATTGTAGTCCACACTCTCCCCCAGTCCACCCAGTGAGCCACCGCAGGACACACAACGTCCAGCATCCGTCCCTGCAGCACCGCCTAGGACAACTCCAAATCCTGAAAATGCCCCCACACCATATTTCTTCTTCTGTCTCCTGACCATCAGCAGCTACCGTGGCCACCCTCTCCACATCACTACTACAATTTCTTCCCTTACTAATCACAATATTTCCCCAGCAGTAAAGCACAACTCTTAGTCATTGATAAACAGTTGAAGGCATGATTAGCAAATTTTATCGTATATATTTTTACTATATGTTTCCGGCACAAATAATAAATACTTAACAAGATTGATCATATATTGCTCCAAAAAGGAAGTCTCCACAAATTGCAAATGATTGAACTCTTACACAATGTATTTTCTGACCACAATAGTATTGAGGTAGAAACTGGGGGGAGGTAATATGACTGTGCTTTTGCCCCACAGCCCTTCCAATTCTTTACCCCCCAGTCACAGCAGCATCTCACACTTAATAGTTACCAGTCTTGAGAAATCACTGAGGTCTGAGAATGCACGAATCGCTAGCACTGACTGCTCCTAAGTCGCGCATGCTTAGACTTCTCTCCCAGAAACTCCAAGGACGATCTGCTCTGTGGCTGCGGGGCTGCCTAGATAGGGTGAAAGGGTCCCTTCTGCCCAGCTCCCAAGCACCACAGGCTCCCGCACATACGTGTGGCACCAAAGACCCCTCCCCTCGTGGCAGTGCAGACGTCAGCCTCGAAGCACCGCCCTCTCTCCCTGCAGCCGGGACCAGGGTTTAGGCCACCGGGAGCTCGGACTCCCCAGGAGAGAGCGCCGCGTTCTGGCCGCGGAGGGCGAGGGCCCCTAAGCCCCTCTTACCTGCTCTTGCTTGCCGAGCTGGACTTGCCCGAGTCTTCCTCTGGTCTGATGTATCCCTCTCAGGTTGGTGGGAAGCTGTCATTTCACACGGCGCCCTGCTCCACTCGGAAAAGAGCGGTAACTATTGATAGGAAATTCTATAATTTGGTGGCAGTTTGTGCCGCAAAAGGAGAATGATCATGTTTGTGAACTAAATCCACTCCTGTGGGTGCTGAAAGGGGAGACCCGTTGGAATTGGACGGCGTAAGTGAGGCGTGACTCAGGTTGAGTCTCCACCCTCTCGCTGGGTCTGATGGAAACGGGGACGCCCGGAAGAGGGAATCGCCACGTTAGATCCTGCAGGAGAGAAAGGAGAGGCTGAGAGAGCTGAGCCCGGGGAGAGCTGAGCCAGAGCTTGCAGCTAAGCGCGGGAGGAAACAGCAGCTGAGCCTGAGAGGAGGTTCAGCAGGAGACAGCCCTCCGCCTGGTAGCCCTCGGCTCAGCTCAGGGAGACGGTGCAGCCCCGAGGGGAAGGCAGGGACAGGAGGGGCGGCCTGGAGGGGAAGGCAGGGACAGGAGGGGAAGGCAGGGACAGGCGGGGCCGCCGCCCTCTTACTTTGACACAAGGCCGCTGACTTGGGTGAGAAAGCACCTCTTTCCGTGCCTTGAGTTGGACTTTTCATGGCCTTGGAACTCTAAGCTTTTTCCCCTAATAAATACCCTTTATAAAAACTAAGCCATTTCTGGTACTTTCCATCAACAGCCTTTGGCAAACTAAAACACTATTTAACAATTTTACAGTGTAAAATTCATCAGCATTTAGTACATTCACAAGGTTGTGTGGCCATCACCCCTATCTAGTTCCAAAATACTTCACTGCTCCACAAGTATCCCTGTGCACATGAGGTCACCGGCACTCCCAGCCCCCGGTGGCCACTGATTTGCTTTCTGACTCACATGTTAAGAGGTTTTTGTGTCTTCCATGTAGGACAACATTTTGAGGTTCATCCATGTTGTAGCATGTTTCATTCTTTATTCTTTCTATGGCTAATAATATTCCGTTGTATGGATATACCACATCTTCTTTATCCATTCACCAGTTTATACATACTTGAATTGTTTCCAACTTTTGCTATTGTGAATCATTCATCTGTGTGTTTTGTACAGAAGTTTTTTTGTTTGGATATCTAAACTGAAGAGAAATAATCAAAACTGAAGAAGAGATTAATATTCTGGGAGAAACATCTGAAGATGACATGAGAATGGCTTGCAAAGGTCAATATTTGAAACACAGGCTTCCTGCAACTGGAGAACAAAATGGAAACTTCTGATGTTCTTGTATATTACCCTCCAAAGGAAAAATTAGAGAGTGAGGAGAAGCAAAGTGTAAAGGAATAATTGCTGAGAGTTTTCCAGAATTTATTTTAGACATAAATTCTCAGATTGACTAAATTCTGAGCAAGTTAAATAAAAATTGGAAAAAAGTTAAAAGTTACAGTGAAACTGTAGAACACCAAACATTCGAGTAAGCCAAAAAGCCACCAGAGAGGAAATATTATTCATCTACAAACAAATCAATTTAATTATATAGAAAATAGAATTTTCTATATTAAATTATTTTGCAGTGCAAAAAGAAAATTGAATATTTTCAAAGTTCTGAGGGAAAAATAGCCATTCACCTAAAATAGCATATATAATTGGTATTGTTTAAGATATAGGTTTATAGGAATTCTTTTTCACAGTCAAACAGTGCAGAATTTCACTACTCGGAGTTCCTCACATTGAAAAAAAGCTGTTAATGAAAAGGAAAAAGTAAAATTCAGGAAGGAAGAAGTGAACAATGGTGAGCAAACATTTTGGTCCTTATGTATCTTCATGTGTACCAACTGTGGAAAAATCTCACTTTCCTTTAAATTATGTGGTAATGTGGAGGTAATTTGAATAACTTAGAGGCCATGAAATCTGTAATGGAACTAATATATTAGTTAGCAAACTCGGTATGATTATGGGAGTGATGCTTATAAAGAAAATAGAAATAATGAAATATTTTTGGCAGATTGACAAAGCTCAGGGTGCAAACTTAAATTTTGAGGGTACGTACTCAATTAAGATAATGCAGTTATATCCTCCCAAAAAGTGGACAGAGAAAAAGAAAATAAAAATGTGCATTTGACAGAGGCACACTAAAAATGTAATGATTTTGGGAGTCTGAAAGTAAAAAGAGAAAAGTGCTTTATAATCAACTTGTAAGCAAAGGACACTGGGCAGCTGCAGTGACAGCTGCCAACTTAAATGGCCAATGCCACCACTTCTACGGACAGAAAGCTCATAGCAGACGACAGAGTCACAGCTCATCAGGAAGGGGCCGCTACCCATGGCGATGCTTCTGGCCATGAAGCATCAAAGACTTGGAGCAAATATGGCATCTCTTTTCACAAGACTTTCATGCTACTTTACTGGAATTGTAGTTGGTGTTGGGGTTTAAGATATATTTAGGGGATTTGAATCTCTGGACTGACAATATGATAGCCAGGCCCTGAGCCTCAACAGACTTCAGCTCCTACACTCTGATTTATTGGACTCACCCCACTCAGCTAAGATGGAGTTGAAGAAGGACAACCACCACACCAGGGAGCCTAGAGTGCCTACAACTGAAAGCAGGAGGATTGCATCCAGTATCCATGTGGAATCTGAGCCTCCTCTTGACATGGAGGTACAACGGACACAATCCAAGGTCCACATAGATAAGGTGGCATTGGATTGGGAAAAGTGGCCATGGTGGCTGATGGGTATGGGGAATGGCAGGAAGAGATGAGATGTGGAGGCACTTTTGGGACTTGGAGTTGCCCTGGATGGTGCTTCAGGGGCAGTCAGTGGACATTGTAAATCCTCCCAGGGCCCACTGGATGGAACGTGGGAGAGTATGGGCTATGATGTGGACCATTGACCATGAGGTGCAGAGATGCCTAGAGATGTACTTACCAAATGCAATGATGTGTCATGATGATGGGAGTGAGTGTTGCTGGGGGGGGGGGTAGTGGTGAGGTGGAGGTGGTGGGGTTGAATGGGACCTCATATTTTTTGAATGTAATATTTTTACAAATGAATAAAATTAAAAAAAAAAGAATTACAAATTGATGGAAAAAATTCTTAATCATAGGGAAACATCTAATACATCTTTCTCTAGAATTTATAATTTGTACAGAACAAAAATCCCTAAGTTTATGGACTATCTGAACAACCAGATCACGAGTTTTTACCTAAGAACTGCACATAGACTTCTATACACAAAAGTGAGAAGCACACATTAAATATTGGCTGGTATTAAATATGCACTTATGCAAAATGTACAACATTTGTTGACCACAATACAATAGAATTAGAAATAATAAGTGAAATAAAAGCTAAATCTGCTGCATGACTTGAAAATAAAACATTCATAAGTAAAAGAAGAAATAATAAGGCAAATTAGAATTCTTACAAGAAGTAAAAATGAATATCTTACATATTTTGAGCTGCATCCAAGACCTTAAAGGGAAATATATAGCCTTGAATCTGTATATTAGAAAATAAGAATAAACATTTTAAAGTTAAGAACCCAACTAATAAATATAAATATTAAGAACAGAGTTAACTCTAAGAAAGCAAGACGAATTTTTTTTTAATTCACATAAATTCAGGGAAACTCAGAGGTAAAATAGCAGAATTAAACCAAAATCTTATTTGAATAGACTAATAAGGCAAACAATCCTCTGCAGGAAAGATCAGTTTAACCAGAGAGCAGGTGCATAGAGCTGATGCAATAGGGCGAAGAGAAACATAGAGTAGTACAGATTGAAAAAGGGAGCAAGAGACAAATAATGTCCAGGGAGTACATTTACACCTGTGAATGAAGTGGACACTTGACCCAAGGCATGCGTCTGCCCAGCCAGGCAGGGCTCTGTCCAGGACAGGGTCTGCCATGGATGGTCCCCTGGGTTTGGGGGGCTCACATATGTGGAAGGGTGGCACAGGCAGCTGGGGTGACTGGTCCCCAAGCTGAGCAAGGCCCAAGTGTGGGGAGCAGGGAGACTGGCTCACCAGCCAGCCCAGAGAAGCTGCCATCAACCTCTCCTCAAGCCCAAGCACTTATGTCCTAAACAAAGGGAAGGAACCAAAGAAGGAACGAGCAACAGAAGAAGGGCTGGTGTCCTTTATCCCCAGGACCTATCCCTGCAGCACACAGCAGGAGCTCGAGAAGCAGCACTGAGCCAAGGGGGCCTCTGTAGACAAACACAGACGGGAGGGGGGAATATTTCACACCTGCTGTCTCTGGATAAGTATCTAGTGCTGGAATAATGTTGAGAATCATTTCACAATGAGGAAATGTATTCATTGGAAATAATTGTGGAAAATGGCATAGGAATTGTTATTTCTTTAAAGCAAATATATTTTATTGATGAACAATGAATAAAAATCCAGAAAATGGGATTTTATGTGACAAACAATGCTTCAAGTGCCATCTATTGAAAGAGAATAAGATTGTGTGACCCAGTTTCTTTTTTTATTGAACTCATTTTACTTCAAGAAAAATTAAGAGGTTATTCCCTAGCATTTCTATAAAAATGTGTTTACATGAATGTTAATTGAGTTTATGTTTTTTGTTTTTACAGAAACTGTTTGGATAAACATTTTTATGAGAAACAGTGTTCTTATTTAATTATGTCCATGCTGGTTAGAGTTCTTTGCCTCTGACATTTTAAGTTATGAATAATTTTAAACTGAACAGATGCTTATGAAAGGACACAAGGTAGACTCCAAGAGCAAGCTGCAGCCTGAATGACAATTTAACTTTAGTATTTAGATTATCATCAATTTGACAAAAGTATCCATTTATTGTCTTAATGTTTCAGGATTTCGTCCATTCAAAATTGCATATTTGATACAAATAACTAAGACCCTCTGCTAATGCATTCAGCATATATCAAAAGACACATCGAATTGTAAACAAATCACTTACTATAGTGAAAAAATAGAGACAAATACCACTCTTGGACAGTTTCTAACAGAAAGGGATTGTGTTCAGGTTCCTATAATCAAACCTGTGAAATAAAACAAAGTGAGCCTCTTGGGGGCAAGAATTGGTCTCTTGTTTTTTTGCTCTGAAGCCAAAGGGGCTGGCTCATATCCGTGGTCAATTGTTCATTCAACTATTTGCTGAATGAACAAATAAGATCTCCACAGCCACTCTCACAGTGTTTACGGAGTCTCACAGATAGGAGCTAGAGCCTCAAAAATGCTTTCATGGGAGACCATTACTAGCATCATGTTTGTGTGAAAGAAGCAATGTGCCCACAGCTCTTCTTGGGCAAACACTTCCTGGGGTCTCAAGCTGACCATTCCCAAACTTGAGGGCATGAGAGATGATGTGTGCACACAAATACTTCCTGTTGCGCTGGAAATCAGAATCAAGAGAACTGAATGGGCAGGATGGAGGTTTTCTGCCCACTTTGCTCTCCTCATCCCTCCAGGACCCATGGGCCCTTGAACCAGAGAGCATCTGGCAGGCCGGCCCGCTCCCCTCTCTGCTGGGAGCACAGAGGGACGTGTGTGTGTTGGGGGGGGCTTGGCACAGGGAGCTTCCTACATTTACTCACATATCTTCATCTTTGTAAATGATTCTTGTTGTCATCCCAACTTAGCATCTTTTAATTAAACCAATTTTTTTTCACAGGTTTTGTAGCTTTAATTTAGTCGGCAGAAGATTAAGACGGATGCTGAAAGCTTAAATTTACCAGTTAAACCCTAGAGTTTAAATATGGTTTTAAATGAAAATTAAGGGGGAAAAGCTTTTCTTAATCAGAGATCAAATCTTTGGTTTTAAAAACCTTCCAATGTAAACCATCCTAAGAACGGTACTCTCTTGCTGCCCTCCACAATGTGTCCTGCACCTGCTACGTGGTTGCCAGCCTCTGTCTAAGGGCTCTAAGCATGATGGCCTCTGAGCAGCAGTGGCCACCTTCCGACCCAAGGGCCAGGCAGCCCGCTGCCCTGCACTCACAGATGGAGCCTGTTTGGACACCTGCTCCAGAGGGCAGGCCCTGGAGTAGCCTTCTGTTCTGGGCTCCTTTTTGGTAGACTTGACAGTCTTGGTAGATTTTCTTGGGCCGCAGGAGGCTGAGCCCCAGCTCCATAGCCTTCCTGAGATGGGTCCTGCTGTGGCTGACCCCTCACTGGGCGGCAGCAGGGGCAGAGGGTGCTGCCCTGCCGGCAGTGCCCACAGCCACCCTGCTACCTTTGGTGGAGGGAGGTGGTACTTTAGAAAAAGCAACACATGTCACAAATTCACTTATTCTTTTCTTCCCAGGCTGAAATTGTCCAATTATCCAATCATCCAGATGACTGTGCTCACTGGTCAGCCACAGTGTGATGGACCTAAACGGCCCATTCTCTTATTCCTGCAATCATTATTTGCCTAGGCATACCTGAATTACCCCAATTATCCTATTAACTTTTAGATTTTTTAGGAAGGACTTGCTTGTAACCCCTGCATTCCTAGGCCGGCTGTATCTGCTTGGGCTTCCTCTGCAATTTGTTAAATCTATTCCCTGAGCTACTGACCAGTTCTGCCAAGATTAAAAGAATCTATTGGGATCTCATAAAAAGATTATTTTAAGTTAAACTTTTGTTTCCTTCAAGATGAGTAGAACTTTTTTGTGGGTTTCTAGAACAATCATGCATAAAATAAGGATTCCCATTTACTACGCTGTTATTAACACCTTGTTTTGGTGTGTACATTTGTTACCACTAATGAAAGCACATTTTTATATTTGAACTGGTAAGTATATAGTCCATAGTTTAATTTTGGGTTCACTGTAAGTCCACTCTCATCCATACTTTATTCCTCCATCCTGCGGACCCTGAGATGGTGATGTCCACTTTACCTCTGTATCGAGAAGGGGCTTAGATCCCACATGATTGATGGATGCATTTCTCCTGCTTGCAGTTGTAGGCAGTCTTGCTTCCCTGGTGTGGTAGTTGACCATCTTCACTTCCCTGTTAGCTGACATGGGTAAGTCCAATGAACTGGAGAGTAGGTGCTTCAACTCTGCTGAGGCTCAGGGCCCAGCTGGCACATGGCCAGTCCAGAGATTCAAGTCTCCTGAGTATACACCAACCCCAGCACCAACCACAGTTTCAGTAAATGTGACAGAAGAGGCATGTGTAGAAAGGTCACATCTGAGTCCAACTCCGTCACACTCAGGAGCACAAATGCCAAAGTAGGGCTCACTGGCAAGGCACTGAACTCCAGAGACATCTGCCATGACCATAGAACCTATGTGTCTCTGTAGCCCTCAGGGGCACCAGTACCTGGGGTTGCATCTACTTTGGCTGTCTTTGGGATCCTGCTGAGGCATGTAAAAGCGTGACCCCTCTGATGACCTCTCAACTCTTTTTTGAAGACTCTTAGCCATATAAACTCTTTTGTCTTTACCCTTTCCCCCTTTTATTCAAGGTCTTTTTCTAGTTGAATCACCAGTTAGTGACTGGTAGTAATCCCTTGGTGCCAGGGAGGCTCATCCTCAGGAGTCATGTCCCATCTTAAGCACCTTAAACAGTTAATCCTTCCTTATTATGTTTCCTAAAGATTTTTCTCAACATTGTACTTTCAACCACATACCCGACAATCTCCCATGTTCACCTCTTCCCTCCAACCCTCCCCCCACTTCCTTGGGCCATGTGACCCATCCTCCTATTCCTAGACCCCCTCAAGCTTGCAAAGCACCACGCAAAATTATACCTATACCCCAATTTTATCCCCTCCCTGTACATATACTTACCTCTACTTTATCATACATTTCACCCATGTATGTGTCATCTCACAACCTTCCTCAATGCTGTTACAACAAGTAGACTTTAATTTACGAGTTTTTTTCTTCAATTGTTCTTTAGTCCAAATTTATATTTTTTAAATTGTCTACTCAGAGAAAATCACTCAGGTACTAGATATATTTAACATAAAATAAAAATGATTAATCACAAATAAAATACTGTTGTAATAGGAAACATAAAGTAACCCCAGTCCCACCCCAGGGGATCCTGCCTGCATCTTCCATGGAGAACTGTTGGTGTGAAGTTACTCACTAATCACAAATACACTTGATATGCAATATATTTCACTTTCCTAAGAAAAAAATGCATGTTTAAAAAAGAATAGAGAAACATACATGCACAGTAAAACAATAGTCCAAACTTTAGGTGCTGATCTTGCTTCCTGGTAGAAACTGGATACACTTGGACCTGTGAGGATAATTCAGAGGGCCTCAGGGAAGGCACTGGAGGAGGGCAGGGGAGGGGGGTGGGAAGCTTGAGGGGCCTCTCCTGCTAAGTTGGCTTCTGCTGCCCATGCCCTTCACATTTGTGCTGCCAGCAGTGCTACTCAGACCCACTGGGAGTGGGCTCGGTTTTGTGCTGGAATTTTCAAAAATGTGCTGTGAATCCAAATTCATTGATCTAATATTTGATTAAATACATTGTAACAAACATATCGTAGATTATATATACAAATAACATTAAAATACATAATTTAACATATTTTATTCTTTTGTGAAAATCACCTTTTCCATTTTTAGAAAGAAATTTCCATTTTCAAAAGAAGTTAAATCTAAATATTTTCCCAGTAAACATTACCTGAATTTTTTTGTCAGCTGCTTTTATCCCCCTAAACCTTTCAGTGCACAGATTCTTTTTTTAAAAGCTCTTTTGTTGCATCATAACCTGAAATCTGCCCAGTTCCCTAGCAACAGCTAACAGCACAAAACCACAAGTCTGCCCACAAGTTTCTGCCAATCCCCAGCCACCCCGTAGCCCTCACTCCTCCTGCTCTACCCCGCCCTCCTCATTCTCTATATAACCCACTGCACTTCCTTAATAAACCGGACTTGCGTACCAGACCTGGTCTCCGCGGCATTCTTTCTCCCCTCGCCGCGCGTCCTCCACACCTGAGAGCCCCTCTGAGGCTGTCTGCCGCAGCCTCAGACGCCTTTGCGGCCAGCTGACCCCTCCAAACCCCCCCGTCAGTGTCGGGGTGCAAGCCGCCCCAGCCGCAACTGGCACCCCAACGTGGTGGCAGTTCAAGTCCGGTCCGACGTGACCACTGCCTCACCCCCGTGGGACCTCGCTCCCACCCCTTCGCCGCACTCTCAAGGTAAGGACCCCCGTTATCAGCCCCCGGCAGAAAAATGGGCGGGCGTCTATCTTCCCGCCAAGCG